>NW_027478406.1:681448-1362896 GCF_051014685.1 Ptiloglossa arizonensis
TTCTCAAGCGTTTCTTATCTCCAAACTGCCATATCTCGCGAACGGATTGATCAATCCGCAAAATTTCTGTTGCATCTGAAAGTAGAAACTCGCCCGATTACAACGGTATGCGCACTTTTCCCCTAGGCGGTTCTAGTTATTCGTTTCGAGCATCAGGACTGCGAAAATTTTGAGTTTCTCAAGCGTTTCTTACCTCCAAACTGCCATATCTCGCGAACGGATTGACCGATCCGCAAAATTTCTGTTGCATCTGAAAGTAGAAACTCGCCCAATTACAACGGTGTGTGTAGTTTTCCCCTAGGCCGCCCTAGTTATTCGTTTCAAGCATCAGAACTGCGCAAATTTTGAGTTTCTCAAGCGTTTCTTACATCCAAACTGCCATATCTCGCGAACGGATTGACCAATCCGCAAAATTTCTGTTGCATCTGAAAGTAGACACTCGCCCGATTACAACGGTATACGTACTTCTCCCCTAGGCCGTTCTAGTCATTCGTTTCGAGCATCAGAACTGCGAAAATTTTGAGTTTCTCAAGCGTTTCTTATCTCCAAACTGCCATATCTCGCGAACGGATTGAACGATCCGCAAAATTTCTGTTGCATCTGAAAGTAGAAACTCGCCCGATTACAACGGTATGCGTACTTCTCCCCTAGGCCGTTCTAGTCATTCGTTTCGAGCATCAGAACTGCGAAAATTTTGAGTTTCTCAAGCGTTTCTTATCTCCAAACTGCCATATCTCGCGGCCGGATTGATCAATCCGCAAAATTTCTGTTGCATCTGAAAGCAGACACTCTCCCGATTACAACGGTATGCGTACTTCTCCCCTATGCCGTTCTAGTCATTCGTTTCGAGCATCAGAACTGCGAAAATTTTGAGCTTCTCAAGCGTTTCCTACTTCCAAACTGCCATATCTCGTGAACGGATCGACCAATCCGCAAAATATCAGTTGCATCTGAAAGTAGAAACTCGCCCGATTACATCGGTATGCGTACTTTTCCCCTAGGCCGTTCTAGTTATTCGTTTCGAGCATCAGAACTGCGAAAATTTTGAGTTTCTCAAGCGTTTCTTACCTCCAAACTGCCACATCTCGCGAACGGATTGACCAATCCGCAAAATTTCTGTTGCATCTGAAAGTAGAAACTCGCCCGATTACAACGCTATGTGTAGTTTTCCCCTAGGCCGTTCCAGTTATTCGTTTCGAGCATCAGAACTGCGCAAATTTTGAGTTTCTCAAGCGTTTCTTACCTCCAAACTGCAATATCTCGCGAACGGATTGACCAATCCGCAAAATTTCTGTTGCATCTGAAAGTAGAGACTCGCCCGATTACAACGGTATGTGTAGTTTTCCCCTAGGCCGTTCCAGTTATTCATTTCGAGCATCAGAACTGCGAAAATTTTGAGTTTCTCAAGCGTTTCTTACCTCCAAACTGCCACATCTCGCGAACGGATTGACCAATCCGCAAAATTTCTATTGCTTCTGAAAGCAGAAACTCGCCCGATTACAAAGGTATGCGCACTTTTCCCCTAGGCCGTTCTAGTCATTCGTTTCGAGCATCAGAACTGCGAAAATTTTGAGCTTCTCAAGCGTGTCCTACTTCCAAACTGCCATATCTCGTGAACGGATCGACCAATCCGCAAAATTTCAGTTGCATCTGAAAGTAGAAACTCGCCCGATTACATCGGTATGCGTACTTTTCCCCTAGGCCGTTCTAGTTATTCGTTTCGAGCATCAGAACTGCGAAAATTTTGAGTTTCTCAAGCGTTTCTTATCTCCAAACTGCCATATCTCGCGAACGGATTGACCAATCCGCAAAATTTCTGTTGCTTCTGAAAGCAGAAACTCGCCCGATTACAACGGTATGCGCACTTTTCCCCTATGCCGTTCTAGTCATTCGTTTCGAGCATCAGAACTGCGAAAATTTTGAGCTTCTCAAGCGTTTCCTACTTCCAAACTGCCATATCTCGTGAACGGATCGACCAATCCGCAAAATATCAGTTGCATCTGAAAGTAGAAACTCGCCCGATTACATCGGTATGCGTACTTTTCCCCTAGGCCGTTCTAGTTAATCGTTTCGAGCATCAGAACTGCGAAAATTTTGAGTTTCTCAAGCGTTTCTTACCTCCAAACTGCCACATCTCGCGAACGGATTGACCAATCCGCAAAATTTCTGTTGCATCTGAAAGTAGAAACTCGCCCGATTACAACGCTATGTGTAGTTTTCCCCTAGGCCGTTCCAGTTATTCGTTTCGAGCATCAGAACTGCGCAAATTTTGAGTTTCTCAAGCGTTTCTTACCTCCAAACTGCAATATCTCGCGAACGGATTTACCAATCCGCAAAATTTCTGTTGCATCTGAAAGTAGAGACTCGCCCGATTACAACGGTATGTGTAGTTTTCCCCTAGGCCGTTCGAGTTATTCGTTTCGAGCATCAGAACTGCGAAAATTTTGAGTTTCTCGAGCGTTTCTTACCTCCAAACTGCCATATCTCGCGAACGGATTGACCAATCCGCAAAATTTCTGTTGAATCTGAAAGTAGAGACTCGCCCGATTACAACGGTATGTGTAGTTTTCCCCTAGGCCGTTCTAGTCATTCGTTTCGAGCATCAGAACTGCGAAAATTTTGAGTTTCTCAAGCGTCTCTTACCTCCAAACTGCCATATCTCGCGAACGGATTGATCGATCCGCAAAATTTCTGTTGCATCTGAAAGTAGAAACTCGCCCGATTACAACGGTATGCGCACTTTTGCCCTAGGCTTTTCTAGTTATTCGTTTCGAGCATCAGAACTGCGAAAATTTTGAGTTTCTCAAGCGTTTCTTATTTCCAAACTGCCATATCTCGCGAACGGATTGATCAATCCGCAAAATTTCTGTTGCATCTGAAAGTAGAAACTCGCCCGATTACAACGGTATGCGCACTTTTCCCCTAGGCCGTTCCAGTTATTCGTTTCGAGCATCAGAACTGCGAAAATTTTGAGTTTCTCAAGCGTTTCTTACCTCCAAACTGCCATATCTCGCGAACGGATTGACCAATCCGCAAAATTTCTGTTGAATCTGAAAGTAGAGACTCGCCCGATTACAACGGTATGTGTAGTTTTCCCCTAGGCCGTTCCTGTTATTCGTTTCGAGCATCAGAACTGCGAAAATTTCGAGTTTCTCAAGCGTTTCTTACATCCAAACTGCCATATCTCGCGAACGGATTGACCAATCCGCAAAATTTCTGTTGCATCTGAAAGTAGAAACTCGCCCGATTACAACGGTATGTGTAGTTTTCCCCTAGGCCGTTCCAGTTATTCGTTTCGAGCATCAGAACTGCGCAAATTTTGAGTTTCTCAAGCGTTTCTTACCTCCAAACTGCAATATCTCGCGAACGGATTTACCAATCCGCAAAATTTCTGTTGCATCTGAAAGTAGAGACTCGCCCGATTACAACGGTATGTGTAGTTTTCCCCTAGGCCGTTCCAGTTATTCATTTCGAGCATCAGAACTGCGAAAATTTTGAGTTTCTCAAGCGTTTCTTACCTCCAAACTGCCACATCTCGCGAACGGATTGACCAATCCGCAAAATTTCTATTGCTTCTGAAAGCAGAAACTCGCCCGATTACAAAGGTATGCGCACTTTTCCCCTAGGCCGTTCTAGTCATTCGTTTCGAGCATCAGAACTGCGAAAATTTTGAGCTTCTCAAGCGTTTCCTACTTCCAAACTGCCATATCTCGTGAACGGATCGACCAATCCGCAAAATTTCAGTTGCATCTGAAAGTAGAAACTCGCCCGATTACATCGGTATGCGTACTTTTCCCCTAGGCCGTTCTAGTTATTCGTTTCGAGCATCAGAACTGCGAAAATTTTGAGTTTCTCAAGCGTTTCTTATCTCCAAACTGCCATATCTCGCGGCCGGATTGATCAATCCGCAAAATTTCTGTTGCATCTGAAAGCAGACACTCTCCCGATTACAACGGTATGCGTACTTCTCCCCTAGGCCGTTCTTGTCATTCGTTTCGAGCATCAGAACTGCGAAAATTTTGAGTTTCTCAAGCGTTTCTTATCTCCAAACTGCCATATCTCGCGAACGGATTGATCAATCCGCAAAATTTCTGTTGCATCTGAAAGTAGAAACTCGCCCGATTACAACGGTATGCGCACTTTTCCCCTAGGCGGTTCTAGTTATTCGTTTCGAGCATCAGAACTGCGAAAATTTTGAGTTTCTAAAGCGTTTCTTACCTCCAAACTGCCATATCTCGCGAACGGATTGATCGATCCGCAAAATTTCTGTTGCATCTGAAAGTAGAAACTCGCCCGATTACAACGGTATGCGCACTTTTGCCCTAGGCTTTTCTAGTTATTCGTTTCGAGCATCAGAACTGCGAAAATTTTGAGTTTCTCAAGCGTTTCTTATTTCCAAACTGCCATATCTCGCGAACGGATTGATCAGTCCGCAAAATTTCTGTTGCATCTGAAAGTAGAAACTCGCCCGATTACAACGGTATGCGCACTTTTCCCCTAGGCCGTTCCAGTTATTCGTTTCGAGCATCAGAACTGCGAAAATTTTGAGTTTCTCAAGCGTTTCTTACCTCCAAACTGCCATATCTCGCGAACGGATTGACCAATCCGCAAAATTTCTGTTGAATCTGAAAGTAGAGACTCGCCCGATTACAACGGTACGTGTAGTTTTCCCCTAGGCCGTTCCTGTTATTCGTTTCGAGCATCAGAACTGCGAAAATTTCGAGTTTCTCAAGCGTTTCTTACATCCAAACTGCCATATCTCGCGAACGGATTGACCAATCCGCAAAATTTCTGTTGCATCTGAAAGTAGAAACTCGCCCGATTACAACGGTATGTGTAGTTTTCCCCTAGGCCGTTCGAGTTATTCGTTTCGAGCATCAGAACTGCGAAAATTTTGAGTTTCTCGAGCGTTTCTTACCTCCAAACTGCCATATCTCGCGAACGGATTGACCAATCCGCAAAATTTCTGTTGAATCTGAAAGTAGAGACTCGCCCGATTACAACGGTATGTGTAGTTTTCCCCTAGGCCGTTCTAGTCATTCGTTTCGAGCATCAGAACTGCGAAAATTTTGAGTTTCTCAAGCGTCTCTTACCTCCAAACTGCCATATCTCGCGAACGGATTGATCGATCCGCAAAATTTCTGTTGCATCTGAAAGTAGAAACTCGCCCGATTACAACGGTGTGCGCACTTTTGCCCTAGGCTTTTCTAGTTATTCGTTTCGAGCATCAGAACTGCGAAAATTTTGAGTTTCTGAAGCGTTTCTTATTTCCAAACTGCCATATCTCGCGAACGGATTGATCAATCCGCAAAATTTCTGTTGCATCTGAAAGTAGAAACTCGCCCGATTACAACGGTATGCGCACTTTTCCCCTAGGCCGTTCCAGTTATTCGTTTCGAGCATCAGAACTGCGAAAATTTTGAGTTTCTCAAGCGTTTCTTATCTCCAAACTGCCATATCTCGCGAACGGATTGACCAATCCGCAAAATTTCTGTTGCTTCTGAAAGCAGAAACTCGCCCGATTACAACGGTATGCGCACTTTTCCCCTATGCCGTTCTAGTCATTCGTTTCGAGCATCAGAACTGCGAAAATTTTGAGCTTCTCAAGCGTTTCCTACTTCCAAACTGCCATATCTCGTGAACGGATCGACCAATCCGCAAAATATCAGTTGCATCTGAAAGTAGAAACTCGCCCGATTACATCGGTATGCGTACTTTTCCCCTAGGCCGTTCTAGTTAATCGTTTCGAGCATCAGAACTGCGAAAATTTTGAGTTTCTCAAGCGTTTCTTACCTCCAAACTGCCACATCTCGCGAACGGATTGACCAATCCGCAAAATTTCTGTTGCATCTGAAAGTAGAAACTCGCCCGATTACAACGCTATGTGTAGTTTTCCCCTAGGCCGTTCCAGTTATTCGTTTCGAGCATCAGAACTGCGCAAATTTTGAGTTTCTCAAGCGTTTCTTACCTCCAAACTGCAATATCTCGCGAACGGATTTACCAATCCGCAAAATTTCTGTTGCATCTGAAAGTAGAGACTCGCCCGATTACAACGGTATGTGTAGTTTTCCCCTAGGCCGTTCGAGTTATTCGTTTCGAGCATCAGAACTGCGAAAATTTTGAGTTTCTCGAGCGTTTCTTACCTCCAAACTGCCATATCTCGCGAACGGATTGACCAATCCGCAAAATTTCTGTTGAATCTGAAAGTAGAGACTCGCCCGATTACAACGGTATGTGTAGTTTTCCCCTAGGCCGTTCCTGTTATTCGTTTCGAGCATCAGAACTGCGAAAATTTCGAGTTTCTCAAGCGTTTCTTACATCCAAACTGCCATATCTCGCGAACGGATTGACCAATCCGCAAAATTTCTGTTGCATCTGAAAGTAGAAACTCGCCCGATTACAACGGTATGTGTAGTTTTCCCCTAGGCCGTTCCAGTTATTCGTTTCGAGCATCAGAACTGCGCAAATTTTGAGTTTCTCAAGCGTTTCTTACCTCCAAACTGCCACATCTCGCGAACGGATTGACCAATCCGCAAAATTTCTATTGCTTCTGAAAGCAGAAACTCGCCCGATTACAAAGGTATGCGCACTTTTCCCCTAGGCCGTTCTAGTCATTCGTTTCGAGCATCAGAACTGCGAAAATTTTGAGCTTCTCAAGCGTTTCCTACTTCCAAACTGCCATATCTCGTGAACGGATCGACCAATCCGCAAAATTTCAGTTGCATCTGAAAGTAGAAACTCGCCCGATTACATCGGTATGCGTACTTTTCCCCTAGGCCGTTCTAGTTATTCGTTTCGAGCATCAGAACTGCGAAAATTTTGAGTTTCTCAAGCGTTTCTTATCTCCAAACTGCCATATCTCGCGGCCGGATTGATCAATCCGCAAAATTTCTGTTGCATCTGAAAGCAGACACTCTCCCGATTACAACGGTATGCGTACTTCTCCCCTAGGCCGTTCTTGTCATTCGTTTCGAGCATCAGAACTGCGAAAATTTTGAGTTTCTCAAGCGTTTCTTATCTCCAAACTGCCATATCTCGCGAACGGATTGATCAATCCGCAAAATTTCTGTTGCATCTGAAAGTAGAAACTCGCCCGATTACAACGGTATGCGCACTTTTCCCCTAGGCGGTTCTAGTTATTCGTTTCGAGCATCAGAACTGCGAAAATTTTGAGTTTCTAAAGCGTTTCTTACCTCCAAACTGCCATATCTCGCGAACGGATTGATCGATCCGCAAAATTTCTGTTGCATCTGAAAGTAGAAACTCGCCCGATTACAACGGTATGCGCACTTTTGCCCTAGGCTTTTCTAGTTATTCGTTTCGAGCATCAGAACTGCGAAAATTTTGAGTTTCTCAAGCGTTTCTTATTTCCAAACTGCCATATCTCGCGAACGGATTGATCAGTCCGCAAAATTTCTGTTGCATCTGAAAGTAGAAACTCGCCCGATTACAACGGTATGCGCACTTTTCCCCTAGGCCGTTCCAGTTATTCGTTTCGAGCATCAGAACTGCGAAAATTTTGAGTTTCTCAAGCGTTTCTTACCTCCAAACTGCCATATCTCGCGAACGGATTGACCAATCCGCAAAATTTCTGTTGAATCTGAAAGTAGAGACTCGCCCGATTACAACGGTACGTGTAGTTTTCCCCTAGGCCGTTCCTGTTATTCGTTTCGAGCATCAGAACTGCGAAAATTTCGAGTTTCTCAAGCGTTTCTTACATCCAAACTGCCATATCTCGCGAACGGATTGACCAATCCGCAAAATTTCTGTTGCATCTGAAAGTAGAAACTCGCCCGATTACAACGGTATGTGTAGTTTTCCCCTAGGCCGTTCGAGTTATTCGTTTCGAGCATCAGAACTGCGAAAATTTTGAGTTTCTCGAGCGTTTCTTACCTCCAAACTGCCATATCTCGCGAACGGATTGACCAATCCGCAAAATTTCTGTTGAATCTGAAAGTAGAGACTCGCCCGATTACAACGGTATGTGTAGTTTTCCCCTAGGCCGTTCTAGTCATTCGTTTCGAGCATCAGAACTGCGAAAATTTTGAGTTTCTCAAGCGTCTCTTACCTCCAAACTGCCATATCTCGCGAACGGATTGATCGATCCGCAAAATTTCTGTTGCATCTGAAAGTAGAAACTCGCCCGATTACAACGGTGTGCGCACTTTTGCCCTAGGCTTTTCTAGTTATTCGTTTCGAGCATCAGAACTGCGAAAATTTTGAGTTTCTGAAGCGTTTCTTATTTCCAAACTGCCATATCTCGCGAACGGATTGATCAATCCGCAAAATTTCTGTTGCATCTGAAAGTAGAAACTCGCCCGATTACAACGGTATGCGCACTTTTCCCCTAGGCCGTTCCAGTTATTCGTTTCGAGCATCAGAACTGCGAAAATTTTGAGTTTCTCAAGCGTTTCTTACCTCCAAACTGCCATATCTCGCGAACGGATTGACCAATCCGCAAAATTTCTGTTGAATCTGAAAGTAGAGACTCGCCCGATTACAACGGTATGTGTAGTTTTCCCCTAGGCCGTTCCTGTTATTCGTTTCGAGCATCAGAACTGCGAAAATTTCGAGTTTCTCAAGCGTTTCTTACATCCAAACTGCCATATCTCGCGAACGGATTGACCAATCCGCAAAATTTCTGTTGCATCTGAAAGTAGAAACTCGCCCGATTACAACGGTATGTGTAGTTTTCCCCTAGGCCGTTCCAGTTATTCGTTTCGAGCATCAGAACTGCGAAAATTTTGAGTTTCTCGAGCGTTTCTTACCTCCAAACTGCCATATCTCGCGAACGGATTGACCAATCCGCAAAATTTCTGTTGAATCTGAAAGTAGAGACTCGCCCGATTACAACGGTATGTGTAGTTTTCCCCTAGGCCGTTCTAGTCATTCGTTTCGAGCATCAGAACTGCGAAAATTTTGAGTTTCTCAAGCGTCTCTTATCTCCAAACTGCCATATCTCGCGAACGGATTGATCAATCCGCAAAATTTCTGTTGCATCTGAAAGTAGAAACTCGCCCGATTACAACGGTTTGCGCACTTTTGCCCTAGGCTTTTCTAGTTATTCGTTTCGAGCATCAGAACTGCGAAAATTTTGAGTTTCTCAAGCGTTTCTTATTTCCAAACTGCCATATCTCGCGAACGGATTGATCAATCCGCAAAATTTCTGTTGCATCTGAAAGTAGAAACTCGCCCGATTACAACGGTGTGCGCACTTTTCCCCTAGGCTGTTCCAGTTATTCGCTTCGAGCATCAGAACTGCGAAAATTTTGAGTTTCTAAAGCATTTCTTATCTCCAAACTGCCATAACTCGCGAACGGAACGATCAATCCGCAAAATTTCTGTTGCATCTGAAAGCAGACACTCTCCCGATTACAACGGTATGCGTACTTCTCCCCTAGGCTGTTCTTGTCATTCGTTTCGAGCACCGGAACTGCGAAAATTTTGAGTTTCTCAAGCGTTTCTTATCTCCAAACTGCCATATCTCGCGAACGGATTGATCAATCCGCAAAATTTCTGTTGCATCTGAAAGTAGAAACTCGCCCGATTACAACGGTATGCGCACTTTTCCCCTAGGCGGTTCTAGTTATTCGTTTCGAGCATCAGGACTGCGAAAATTTTGAGTTTCTCAAGCGTTTCTTACCTCCAAACTGCCATATCTCGCGAACGGATTGACCGATCCGCAAAATTTCTGTTGCATCTGAAAGTAGAAACTCGCCCGTTTACAACGGTGTGTGTAGTTTTCCCCTAGGCCGCCCTAGTTATTCGTTTCAAGCATCAGAACTGCGCAAATTTTGAGTTTCTCAAGCGTTTCTTACATCCAAACTGCCATATCTCGCGAACGGATTGACCAATCCGCAAAATTTCTGTTGCATCTGAAAGTAGACACTCGCCCGATTACAACGGTATACGTACTTCTCCCCTAGGCCGTTCTAGTCATTCGTTTCGAGCATCAGAACTGCGAAAATTTTGAGTTTCTCAAGCGTTTCTTATCTCCAAACTGCCATATCTCGCGAACGGATTGAACGATCCGCAAAATTTCTGTTGCATCTGAAAGTAGAAACTCGCCCGATTACAACGGTATGCGTACTTCTCCCCTAGGCCGTTCTAGTCATTCGTTTCGAGCATCAGAACTGCGAAAATTTTGAGCTTCTCAAGCGTTTCTTATCTCCAAACTGCCATATCTCGCGGCCGGATTGATCAATCCGCAAAATTTCTGTTGCATCTGAAAGCAGACACTCTCCCGATTACAACGGTATGCGTACTTCTCCCCTAGGCCGTTCTTGTCATTCGTTTCGAGCATCAGAACTGCGAAAATTTTGAGTTTCTCAAGCGTTTCTTATCTCCAAACTGCCATATCTCGCGAACGGATTGATCAATCCGCAAAATTTCTGTTGCATCTGAAAGTAGAAACTCGCCCGATTACAACGGTATGCGCACTTTTCCCCTAGGCGGTTCTAGTTATTCGTTTCGAGCATCAGAACTGCGAAAATTTTGAGTTTCTCAAGCGTTTCTTATTTCCAAACTGCCATATCTCGCGAACGGATTGATCAATCCGCAAAATTTCTGTTGCATCTGAAAGTAGAAACTCGCCCGATTACAACGGTATGCGCACTTTTCCCCTAGGCCGTTCCAGTTATTCGTTTCGAGCATCAGAACTGCGAAAATTTTGAGTTTCTCAAGCGTTTCTTACCTCCAAACTGCCATATCTCGCGAACGGATTGACCAATCCGCAAAATTTCTGTTGAATCTGAAAGTAGAGACTCGCCCGATTACAACGGTATGTGTAGTTTTCCCCTAGGCCGTTCCTGTTATTCGTTTCGAGCATCAGAACTGCGAAAATTTCGAGTTTCTCAAGCGTTTCTTACCTCCAAACTGCCATATCTCGCGAACGGATTGACCAATCCGCAAAATTTCTGTTGAATCTGAAAGTAGAGACTCGCCCGATTACAACGGTATGTGTAGTTTTCCCCTAGGCCGTTCCTGTTATTCGTTTCGAGCATCAGAACTGCGAAAATTTCGAGTTTCTCAAGCGTTTCTTACATCCAAACTGCCATATCTCGCGAACGGATTGATCAATCCGCAAAATTTCTGTTGCATCTGAAAGTAGAAACTCGCCCGATTACAACGGTTTGCGCACTTTTGCCCTAGGCTTTTCTAGTTATTCGTTTCGAGCATCAGAACTGCGAAAATTTTGAGTTTCTCAAGCGTTTCTTATTTCCAAACTGCCATATCTCGCGAACGGATTGATCAATCCGCAAAATTTCTGTTGCATCTGAAAGTAGAAACTCGCCCGATTACAACGGTATGCGCACTTTTCCCCTAGGCTGTTCCAGTTATTCGCTTCGAGCATCAGAACTGCGAAAATTTTGAGTTTCTAAAGCATTTCTTATCTCGAAACTGCCATAACTCGCGAACGGAACGATCAATCCGCAAAATTTCTGTTGCATCTGAAAGCAGACACTCTCCCGATTACAACGGTATGCGTACTTCTCCCCTAGGCCGTTCCAGTTATTCATTTCGAGCATCAGAATTGCGAAAATTTTGAGTTTCTCAAGCGTTTCTTACCACCAAACTGCCATATCTCGCGAACGGATTGACCAATCCGCATGATTTCTATTGCATTTGAAAGTAGTAACTCGCCCGATTACAACGGTATGCGCACTTTTCCCCTGAGCCGTTCTAGTTATTCGTTTCGAGCATCAGAACTGCGAAAATTTTGAGTTTCTCAAGCGTTTCTTACATCCAAACGGCCATATCTCGCGAACGGATTTACCATTCCGCATAATTTCTATTGCATTTGAAAGTAGAAACTCGCCCGATTACAACGGTATGCGTACTTCTCCCCTAGGCCGTTCTTGTCATTCGTTTCGAGCATCAGAACTGCGAAAATTTTGAGTTTCTCAAGCGTTTCTGATTTCCAAACGGCCATCTCTCGCGAACGGATTGACCAATCCGCATAATTTCTGTTGCATCTGAAAGTAGAAACTCGCCCGATTACAACGGTATGCGTACCTCTCCCCTAGGCCGTTCTAGTTATTCGTTTCGAGCATCAGAACTGCGAAAATTTTGAGTTTCTCAAGCGGTTCTTACCTCCAAACTGCCACATCTCGCGAACGGATCGACCAATCCGCAAAATATCAGTTGCATCTGAAAGTAGAAACTCGCCCGATTACATCGGTATGCGTACTTTTCCCCTAGGCCGTTCTAGTTATTCGTTTCGAGCATCAGAATTGCGAAAATTTTGAGTTTCTCAAGCGTTTCTTACCTCCAAACTGCCACATCTCGCGAACGGATTGACCAATCCGCAAAATTTCTGTTGCATCTGAAAGTAGAAACTCGCCCGATTAAAACGCTATGTGTAGTTTTCCCCTAGGCCGTTCCAGTTATTCGTTTCGAGCATCAGAACTGCGCAAATTTTGAGTTTCTCAAGCGTTTCTTACCTCCAAACTGCAATATCTCGCGAACGGATTGACCAATCCGCAAAATTTCTGTTGCATCTGAAAGTAGAGACTCGCCCGATTACAACGGTATGTGTAGTTTTCCCCTAGGCCGTTCCAGTTATTCATTTCGAGCATCAGAACTGCGAAAATTTTGAGTTTCTCAAGCGTTTCTTATCTCCAAACTGCCATATCTCGCGAACGGATTGACCAATCCGCAAAATTTCTGTTGCTTCTGAAAGCAGAAACTCGCCCGATTACAACGGTATGCGTACTTCTCCCCTAGGCCGTTCTAGTTATTCGTTTCAAGCATCAGAACTGCGCAAATTTTGAGTTTCTCAAGCGTTTCTTACCTCCAAACTGCCATATCTCGCGAACGGATTGACCAATCCGCAAAATTTCTGTTGCATCTGAAAGTAGAAACTCGCCCGATTACAACGGTATGTGTTGTTTTCCCCTAGGCCGTTCCAGTTATTCGTTTCGAGCATCAGAACTGCGAAAATTTTGAGTTTCTCAAGCGTTTCTTACCTCCAAACTGCCATATCTCGCGAACGGATTGACCAATCCGCATGATTTCTATTGCATTTGAAAGTAGAAACTCGCCCGATTACAACGGTATGCGCACTTTTCCCCTGGGCCGTTCTAGTTATTCGTTTCGAGCATCAGAACTGCGAAAATTTTGAGTTTCTCAAGCGTTTCTTACATCCAAACGGCCATATCTCGCGAACGGATTGACCAATCCGCAAAATTTCTATTGCATTTGAAAGTAGAAACTCGCCCGATAACAACGGTATTCGTACTTCTCCCCTAGGCCGTTCTTGTCATTCGTTTCGAGCATCAGAACTGCGAAAATTTTGAGTTTCTCAAGCGATTCTGATCTCCAAACGGCCATATCTCGCGAACGGATTGACCAATCCGCAAAATTTCTGTTGAATCTGAAAGTAGAGACTCGCCCGATTACAACGGTATGTGTAGTTTTCCCCTAGGCCGTTCCTGTTATTCGTTTCGAGCATCAGAACTGCGAAAATTTCGAGTTTCTCAAGCGTTTCTTACCTCCAAACTGCCATATCTCGCGAACGGATTGACCAATCCGCAAAATTTCTGTTGAATCTGAAAGTAGAGACTCGCCCGATTACAACGGTATGTGTAGTTTTCCCCTAGGCCGTTCCTGTTATTCGTTTCGAGCATCAGAACTGCGAAAATTTCGAGTTTCTCAAGCGTTTCTTACATCCAAACTGCCATATCTCGCGAACGGATTGATCAATCCGCAAAATTTCTGTTGCATCTGAAAGTAGAAACTCGCCCGATTACAACGGTTTGCGCACTTTTGCCCTAGGCTTTTCTAGTTATTCGTTTCGAGCATCAGAACTGCGAAAATTTTGAGTTTCTCAAGCGTTTCTTATTTCCAAACTGCCATATCTCGCGAACGGATTGATCAATCCGCAAAATTTCTGTTGCATCTGAAAGTAGAAACTCGCCCGATTACAACGGTATGCGCACTTTTCCCCTAGGCTGTTCCAGTTATTCGCTTCGAGCATCAGAACTGCGAAAATTTTGAGTTTCTAAAGCATTTCTTATCTCGAAACTGCCATAACTCGCGAACGGAACGATCAATCCGCAAAATTTCTGTTGCATCTGAAAGCAGACACTCTCCCGATTACAACGGTATGCGTACTTCTCCCCTAGGCCGTTCCAGTTATTCATTTCGAGCATCAGAATTGCGAAAATTTTGAGTTTCTCAAGCGTTTCTTACCACCAAACTGCCATATCTCGCGAACGGATTGACCAATCCGCATGATTTCTATTGCATTTGAAAGTAGTAACTCGCCCGATTACAACGGTATGCGCACTTTTCCCCTGAGCCGTTCTAGTTATTCGTTTCGAGCATCAGAACTGCGAAAATTTTGAGTTTCTCAAGCGTTTCTTACATCCAAACGGCCATATCTCGCGAACGGATTTACCAATCCGCATAATTTCTATTGCATTTGAAAGTAGAAACTCGCCCGATTACAACGGTATGCGTACTTCTCCCCTAGGCCGTTCTTGTCATTCGTTTCGAGCATCAGAACTGCGAAAATTTTGAGTTTCTCAAGCGTTTCTGATTTCCAAACGGCCATCTCTCGCGAACGGATTGACCAATCCGCATAATTTCTGTTGCATCTGAAAGTAGAAACTCGCCCGATTACAACGGTATGCGTACCTCTCCCCTAGGCCGTTCTAGTTATTCGTTTCGAGCATCAGAACTGCGAAAATTTTGAGTTTCTCAAGCGGTTCTTACCTCCAAACTGCCACATCTCGCGAACGGATCGACCAATCCGCAAAATATCAGTTGCATCTGAAAGTAGAAACTCGCCCGATTACATCGGTATGCGTACTTTTCCCCTAGGCCGTTCTAGTTATTCGTTTCGAGCATCAGAATTGCGAAAATTTTGAGTTTCTCAAGCGTTTCTTACCTCCAAACTGCCACATCTCGCGAACGGATTGACCAATCCGCAAAATTTCTGTTGCATCTGAAAGTAGAAACTCGCCCGATTACAACGCTATGTGTAGTTTTCCCCTAGGCCGTTCCAGTTATTCGTTTCGAGCATCAGAACTGCGCAAATTTTGAGTTTCTCAAGCGTTTCTTACCTCCAAACTGCAATATCTCGCGAACGGATTGACCAATCCGCAAAATTTCTGTTGCATCTGAAAGTAGAGACTCGCCCGATTACAACGGTATGTGTAGTTTTCCCCTAGGCCGTTCCAGTTATTCATTTCGAGCATCAGAACTGCGAAAATTTTGAGTTTCTCAAGCGTTTCTTATCTCCAAACTGCCATATCTCGCGAACGGATTGACCAATCCGCAAAATTTCTGTTGCTTCTGAAAGCAGAAACTCGCCCGATTACAACGGTATGCGTACTTCTCCCCTAGGCCGTTCTTGTCATTCGTTTCGAGCATCAGAACTGCGAAAATTTTGAGTTTCTCAAGCGTTTCTTATCTCCAAACTGCCATATCTCGCGAACGGATTGATCAATCCGCAAAATTTCTGTTGCATCTGAAAGTAGAGACTCGCCCGATTACAACGGTATGTGTAGTTTTCCCCTAGGCCGTTCCAGTTATTCATTTCGAGCATCAGAACTGCGAAAATTTTGAGTTTCTCAAGCGTTTCTTACCTCCAAACTGCCATATCTCGCGAACGGATTGACCAATCCGCAAAATTTCTGTTGAATCTGAAAGTAGAGACTCGCCCGATTACAACGGTATGTGTAGTTTTCCCCTAGGCCGTTCCTGTTATTCGTTTCGAGCATCAGAACTGCGAAAATTTCGAGTTTCTCAAGCGTTTCTTACCTCCAAACTGCCATATCTCGCGAACGGATTGACCAATCCGCAAAATTTCTGTTGAATCTGAAAGTAGAGACTCGCCCGATTACAACGGTATGTGTAGTTTTCCCCTAGGCCGTTCCTGTTATTCGTTTCGAGCATCAGAACTGCGAAAATTTCGAGTTTCTCAAGCGTTTCTTACATCCAAACTGCCATATCTCGCGAACGGATTGATCAATCCGCAAAATTTCTGTTGCATCTGAAAGTAGAAACTCGCCCGATTACAACGGTTTGCGCACTTTTGCCCTAGGCTTTTCTAGTTATTCGTTTCGAGCATCAGAACTGCGAAAATTTTGAGTTTCTCAAGCGTTTCTTATTTCCAAACTGCCATATCTCGCGAACGGATTGATCAATCCGCAAAATTTCTGTTGCATCTGAAAGTAGAAACTCGCCCGATTACAACGGTATGCGCACTTTTCCCCTAGGCTGTTCCAGTTATTCGCTTCGAGCATCAGAACTGCGAAAATTTTGAGTTTCTAAAGCATTTCTTATCTCGAAACTGCCATAACTCGCGAACGGAACGATCAATCCGCAAAATTTCTGTTGCATCTGAAAGCAGACACTCTCCCGATTACAACGGTATGCGTACTTCTCCCCTAGGCCGTTCCAGTTATTCATTTCGAGCATCAGAATTGCGAAAATTTTGAGTTTCTCAAGCGTTTCTTACCACCAAACTGCCATATCTCGCGAACGGATTGACCAATCCGCATGATTTCTATTGCATTTGAAAGTAGTAACTCGCCCGATTACAACGGTATGCGCACTTTTCCCCTGAGCCGTTCTAGTTATTCGTTTCGAGCATCAGAACTGCGAAAATTTTGAGTTTCTCAAGCGTTTCTTACATCCAAACGGCCATATCTCGCGAAGGGATTGACCAATCCGCATGATTTCTGTTGCATCTGAATGTAGAAACTCGCCCGATTACAACGGTATGCGTACTTCTCCCCTAGGCCGTTCTAGTCATTCGTTTCGAGCATCAGAACTGCGAAAATTTTGAATTTCTCAAGCGTTTCTTACTTCCAAACTGCCATATCTCGCGAACGGATCGACCAATCCGCAAAATTTCTGTTGCATCTGAAAGTAGAAGCTCGCCCGATTACAACGGTATGTGTAGTTTTCCCCTAGGCCGTTCCAGTTATTCATTTAGAGCATCAGAACTGCGAAAATTTTGAGATTCTCAAGCGTTTCTTACCTCCAAACTGCCATATCTCGCGAACGGATTGATCAATCCGCAAAATTTCTGTTGCTTCTGAAAGTAGAAACTCGCCCGATTACAACGGTATGCGGACTTTTCCCCTAGGCCGTTCTAGTCATTCGTTTCGAGCATCAGAACTGCGAAAATTTGGAGTTTCTCAAGCGTTTCTTACCTCCAAACTGCCACATCTCGCAAACGGATTGACCAATCCGCAAAATTTCTGTTGTATCTGAAAGTACAAACTCGCCCGATTACATCGGTATGTGTAGTTTTCCCCTAGGCCGTTCTAGTTATTCATTTCGAGCATCAGAACTGCGAAAATTTTGAGTTTCTCAAGCGTTTCTTATTTCCAAACTGCCATATCTCGCGAACGGATTGATCAATCCGCAAAATTTCTGTTGCATCTGAAAGTAGAAACTCGCCCGATTACAACGGTATGCGCACTTTTCCCCTAGGCTGTTCCAGTTATTCGCTTCGAGCATCAGAACTGCGAAAATTTTGAGTTTCTCAAGCGTTTCTTACCTCCAAACTGCAATATCTCGCGAACGGATTGACCAATCCGCAAAATTTCTGTTGCATGTGAAAGTAGAGACTCGCCCGATTACAACGGTATGTGTAGTTTTCCCCTAGGCCGTTCCAGTTATTCATTTCGAGCATCAGAACTGCGAAAATTTTGAGTTTCTCAAGCGTTTCTTACCTCCAAACTGCCACATCTCGCGAACGGATTGACCAATCCGCAAAATTTCTATTGCTTCTGAAAGCAGAAACTCGCCCGATTACAAAGGTATGCGCACTTTTCCCCTAGGCCGTTCTAGTCATTCGTTTCGAGCATCAGAACTGCGAAAATTTTGAGCTTCTCAAGCGTTTCCTACTTCCAAACTGCCATATCTCGTGAACGGATCGACCAATCCGCAAAATTTCAGTTGCATCTGAAAGTAGAAACTCGCCCGATTACATCGGTATGCGTACTTTTCCCCTAGGCCGTTCTAGTTATTCGTGTCGAGCATCAGAACTGCGAAAATTTTGAGTTTCTCAAGCGTTTCTTACCTCCAAACTGCCACATCTCGCGAACGGATTGACCAATCCGCAAAATTTCTGTTGCATCTGAAAGTAGAAACTCGCCCGATTACAACGCTATGTGTAGTTTTCCCCAAGGCCGTTCCAGTTATTCGTTTCGAGCATCAGAACTGCGCAAATTTTGAGTTTCTCAAGCGTTTCTTACCTCCAAACTGCAATATCTCGCGAACGGATTGACCAATCCGCAAAATTTCTGTTGCATCTGAAAGTAGAAACTCGCCCGATTACAACGGTATGTGTAGTTTTCCCCTAGGCCGTTCCAGTTATTCATTTCGAGCATCAGAACTGCGAAAATTTTGAGTTTCTCAAGCGTTTCTTACCTCCAAACTGCCACATCTCGCGAACGGATTGACAAATCCGCAAAATTTCTGTTGCTTCTGAAAGCAGAAACTCGCCCGATTACAACGGTATGCGCACTTTTCCCCTAGGCCGTTCTAGTCATTCGTTTCGAGCATCAGAACTGCGAAAATTTTGAGCTTCTCAAGCGTTTCCTACTTCCAAACTGCCATATCTCGTGAACGGATCGACCAATCCGCAAAATTTCAGTTGCATCTGAAAGTAGAAACTCGCCCGATTACATCGGTATGCGTACTTTTCCCCTAGGCCGTTCTAGTTATTCGTTTCGAGCATCAGAACTGCGCAAATTTTGAGTTTCTCAAGCGTTTCTTACCTCCAAACTGCAATATCTCGCGAACGGAATGACCAATCCGCAAAATTTCTGTTGCATCTGAAAGTAGAAACTCGCCCGATTACAACGGTATGTGTAGTTTTCCCCTAGGCCGTTCCAGTTATTCATTTCGAGCATCAGAACTGCGAAAATTTTGAGTTTCTCAAGCGTTTCTTACCACCAAACTGCCATATCTCGCGAACGGATTGACCAATCCGCATGATTTCTATTGCATTTGAAAGTAGTAACTCGCCCGATTACAACGGTATGCGCACTTTTCCCCTGAGCCGTTCTAGTTATTCGTTTCGAGCATCAGAACTGCGAAAATTTTGAGTTTCTCAAGCGTTTCTTACATCCAAACGGCCATATCTCGCGAACGGATTTACCAATCCGCATAATTTCTATTGCATTTGAAAGTAGAAACTCGCCCGATTACAACGGTATGCGTACTTCTCCCCTAGGCCGTTCTTGTCATTCGTTTCGAGCATCAGAACTGCGAAAATTTTGAGTTTCTCAAGCGTTTCTGATCTCCAAACGGCCATCTCTCGCGAAAGGATTGACCAATCCGCATAATTTCTGTTGCATCTGAATGTAGAAACTCGCCCGATTACAACGGTATGCGTACTTCTCCCCTAGGCCGTTCTAGTTATTCGTTTCGAGCATCAGAACTGCGAAAATTTTGAGTTTCTCAAGCGTTTCTTACCTCCAAACTGCCATATCTCGCGAACGGATTGACCAATCCGCATGATTTCTATTGCATTTGAAAGTAGAAACTCGCCCGATTACAACGGTATGCGCACTTTTCCCCTGGGCCGTTCTAGTTATTCGTTTCGAGCATCAGAACTGCGAAAATTTTGAGTTTCTCAAGCGTTTCTTACATCCAAACGGCCATATCTCGCGAACGGATTGACCAATCCGCAAAATTTCTATTGCATTTGAAAGTAGAAACTCGCCCGATTACAATGGTATGCGTACTTCTCCCCTAGGCCGTTCTTGTCATTCGTTTCGAGCATCAGAACTGCGAAAATTTTGAGTTTCTCAAGCGTTTCTGATCTCCAAACGGCCATCTCTCGCGAAAGGATTGACCAATCCGCATAATTTCTGTTGCATCTGAAAGTAGAAACTCGCCCGATTACAACGGTATGCGTACTTCTCCCCTAGGCCGTTCTAGTTATTCGTTTCGAGCATCAGAACTGCGAAAATTTTGAGTTTCTCAAGCGTTTCTTACATCCAAACTGCCACATCTCGCGAACGGATTGACCAATCCGCAAAATTTCTGTTGCATCTGAAAGTAGAAACTCGCCCGATTACAACGGTATGTGTAGTTTTCCCCTAGGCCGTTCCAGTTATTCATTTCGAGCATCAGAACTGCGAAAATTTTGAGTTTCTCAAGCGTTTCTTACCTCCAAACTGCCATATCTCGCGAACGGATTGATCAATCCGCAAAATTTCTGTTGCTTCTGAAAGTAGAAACTCGCCCGATTACAACGGTATGCGTACTTTTTCCCTAGGCCGTTCTAGTTATTCGTTTCGAGCATCAGAACTCCGAAAATTTGGAGTTTCTCAAGCGTTTCTTACCTCCAAACTGCCACATCTCGCAAACGGATTGACCAATCCGCAAAATTTCTGTTGTATCTGAAAGTACAAACTCGCCCGATTACATCGGTATGTGTAGTTTTCCCCTAGGCCGTTCCAGTTATTCATTTCGAGCATCAGAACTGCGAAAATTTTGAGTTTCTCAAGCGTTTCTTACCTCCAAACTGCCATATCTCGCGAACGGATTGATCAATCCGCAAAATTTCTGTTGCTTCTGAAAGTAGAAACTCGCCCGATCACAACGGTATGCGCACTTTTCCCCTAGGCCGTTCTAGTTATTCGTTTCAAGCATCAGAACTGCGCAAATTTTGAGTTTCTCAAGCGTTTCTTACCTCCAAACTGCCATATCTCGCGAACGGATTGACCAATCCGCAAAATTTCTGTTGCATCTGAAAGTAGAAACTTGCCCGATTACAACGGTATGTGTAGTTTTCCTCTAGGCCGTTCCAGTTATTCATTTCGAGCATCAGAACTGCGAAAATTTTGAGTTTCTCAAGCGTTTCTTACCTCCAAACTGCCATATCTCGCGAACGGATTGATCAATCCGCAAAATTTCAGTTGCATCTGAAAGTAGAAACTCGCCCGATTACATCGGTATGCGTACCTTTCCCCTAGGCCGTTCTAGTTATTCGTTTCGAGCATCAGAACTGCGAAAATTTTGAGTTTCTCAAGCGTTTCTTACCTCCAAACTGCCACATCTCGCGAACGGATTGACCAATCCGCAAAATTTCTGTTGCATCTGAAAGTAGAAACTCGCCCGATTACAACGGTATGTGTAGTTTTCCCCTAGGCCGTTCCAGTTATTCATTTCGAGCATCAGAACTGCGAAAATTTTGAGTTTCTCAAGCGTTTCTTACCACCAAACTGCCATATCTCGCGAACGGATTGACCAATCCGCATGATTTCTATTGCATTTGAAAGTAGTAACTCGCCCGATTACAACGGTATGCGCACTTTTCCCCTGAGCCGTTCTAGTTATTCGTTTCGAGCATCAGAACTGCGAAAATTTTGAGTTTCTCAAGCGTTTCTTACATCTAAACGGCCATATCTCGCGAACGGATTTACCAATCCGCATAATTTCTATTGCATTTGAAAGTAGAAACTCGCCCGATTACAACGGTATGCGTACTTCTCCCCTAGGCCGTTCTTGTCATTCGTTTCGAGCATCAGAACTGCGAAAATTTTGAGTTTCTCAAGCGTTTCTGATTTCCAAACGGCCATCTCTCGCGAACGGATTGACCAATCCGCATAATTTCTGTTGCATCTGAAAGTAGAAACTCGCCCGATTACAACGGTATGCGTACCTCTTCCCTAGGCCGTTCTAGTTATTCGTTTCGAGCATCAGAACTGCGAAAATTTTGAGTTTCTCAAGCGGTTCTTACCTCCAAACTGCCACATCTCGCGAACGGATTGACCAATCCGCAAAATTTCTGTTGCATCTGAAAGTAGAAACTCGCCCGATTACAACGGTATGTGTAGTTTTCCCCTAGGCCGTTCCAGTTATTCATTTCGAGCATCAGAACTGCGAAAATTTTGAGTTTCTCAAACGTTTCTTACCTCCAAACTGCCATATCTCGCGAACGGATTGATCAATCCGCAAAATTTCTGTTGCATCGGAAAGTAGAAACTTGCCCGATTACAACGGTATGTGTAGTTTTCCCCTAGGCCGTTCCTGTTATTCGTTTCGAGCATCAGAACTGCGAAAATTTTGAGTTTCTCAAGCGTTTCTTACATCCAAACGGCCATATCTCGCGAAGGGATTGACCAATCCGCATGATTTCTGTTGCATCTGAATGTAGAAACTCGCCCGATTACAACGGTATGCGTACTTCTCCCCTAGGCCGTTCTAGTCATTCGTTTCGAGCATCAGAACTGCGAAAATTTTGAATTTCTCAAGCGTTTCTTACTTCCAAACTGCCATATCTCGCGAACGGATCGACCAATCCGCAAAATTTCTGTTGCATCTGAAAGTAGAAACTCGCCCGATTACAACGGTATGTGTAGTTTTCCCCTAGGCCGTTCCAGTTATTCATTTAGAGCATCAGAACTGCGAAAATTTTGAGTTTCTCAAGCGTTTCTTACCTCCAAACTGCCATATCTCGCGAACGGATTGATCAATCCGCAAAATTTCTGTTGCTTCTGAAAGTAGAAACTCGCCCGATTACAACGGTATGCGGACTTTTCCCCTAGGCCGTTCTAGTCATTCGTTTCGAGCATCAGAACTGCGAAAATTTGGAGTTTCTCAAGCGTTTCTTACCTCCAAACTGCCACATCTCGCAAACGGATTGACCAATCCGCAAAATTTCTGTTGTATCTGAAAGTACAAACTCGCCCGATTACATCGGTATGTGTAGTTTTCCCCTAGGCCGTTCTAGTTATTCATTTCGAGCATCAGAACTGCGAAAATATTGAGTTTCTCAAGCGTTTCTTACATCCAAACTGCCATATCTCGCGAACGGATTGATCAATCCGAAAAATTTCTGTTGCTTCTGAAAGTAGAAACTCGCCCGATTACAACGGTATGCGCACTATTCCCCTAGGCCGTTCTAGTTATTCGTTTCAAGCATCAGAACTGCGCAAATTTTGAGTTGCTCAAGCGTTTCTTACCTCCAAACTGCCATATCTCGCGAACGGATTGACCAATCCGCAAAATTTCTGTTGCATCTGAAAGTAGAAACTCGCCCGATTACAACGGTATGTGTAGTTTTCCCCTAGGCCGTTCCAGTTATTCATTTCGAGCATCAGAACTGCGAAAATTTTGAGTTTCTCAAGCGTTTCTTACCTCCAAACTGCCATATCTCGCGAACGGATTGATCAATCCGCAAAATTTCAGTTGCATCTGAAATTAGAAACTCGCCCGATTACATCGGTATGCGTACCTTTCCCCTAGGCCGTTCAAGTTATTCGTTTCGAGCATCAGAACTGCGAAAATTTTGAGTTTCTCAAGCGTTTCTTACCTCCAAACTGCCACATCTCGCGAACGGATTGACCAATCCGCAAAATTTCTGTTGCATCTGAAAGTAGAAACTCGCCCGATTACAACGGTATGTGTAGTTTTCCCCTAGGCCGTTCCAGTTATTCATTTCGAGCATCAGAACTGCGAAAATTTTGAGTTTCTCAAGCGTTTCTTACCACCAAACTGCCATATCTCGCGAACGGATTGACCAATCCGCATGATTTCTATTGCATTTGAAAGTAGTAACTCGCCCGATTACAACGGTATGCGCACTTTTCCCCTGAGCCGTTCTAGTTATTCGTTTCGAGCATCAGAACTGCGAAAATTTTGAGTTTCTCAAGCGTTTCTTACATCTAAACGGCCATATCTCGCGAACGGATTTACCAATCCGCATAATTTCTATTGCATTTGAAAGTAGAAACTCGCCCGATTACAACGGTATGCGTACTTCTCCCCTAGGCCGTTCTTGTCATTCGTTTCGAGCATCAGAACTGCGAAAATTTTGAGTTTCTCAAGCGTTTCTGATTTCCAAACGGCCATCTCTCGCGAACGGATTGACCAATCCGCATAATTTCTGTTGCATCTGAAAGTAGAAACTCGCCCGATTACAACGGTATGCGTACCTCTTCCCTAGGCCGTTCTAGTTATTCGTTTCGAGCATCAGAACTGCGAAAATTTTGAGTTTCTCAAGCGGTTCTTACCTCCAAACTGCCACATCTCGCGAACGGATTGACCAATCCGCAAAATTTCTGTTGCATCTGAAAGTAGAAACTCGCCCGATTACAACGGTATGTGTAGTTTTCCCCTAGGCCGTTCCAGTTATTCATTTCGAGCATCAGAACTGCGAAAATTTTGAGTTTCTCAAACGTTTCTTACCTCCAAACTGCCATATCTCGCGAACGGATTGATCAATCCGCAAAATTTCTGTTGCATCGGAAAGTAGAAACTTGCCCGATTACAACGGTATGTGTAGTTTTCCCCTAGGCCGTTCCTGTTATTCGTTTCGAGCATCAGAACTGCGAAAATTTTGAGTTTCTCAAGCGTTTCTTACATCCAAACGGCCATATCTCGCGAAGGGATTGACCAATCCGCATGATTTCTGTTGCATCTGAATGTAGAAACTCGCCCGATTACAACGGTATGCGTACTTCTCCCCTAGGCCGTTCTAGTCATTCGTTTCGAGCATCAGAACTGCGAAAATTTTGAATTTCTCAAGCGTTTCTTACTTCCAAACTGCCATATCTCGCGAACGGATCGACCAATCCGCAAAATTTCTGTTGCATCTGAAAGTAGAAACTCGCCCGATTACAACGGTATGTGTAGTTTTCCCCTAGGCCGTTCCAGTTATTCATTTAGAGCATCAGAACTGCGAAAATTTTGAGTTTCTCAAGCGTTTCTTACCTCCAAACTGCCATATCTCGCGAACGGATTGATCAATCCGCAAAATTTCTGTTGCTTCTGAAAGTAGAAACTCGCCCGATTACAACGGTATGCGGACTTTTCCCCTAGGCCGTTCTAGTCATTCGTTTCGAGCATCAGAACTGCGAAAATTTGGAGTTTCTCAAGCGTTTCTTACCTCCAAACTGCCACATCTCGCAAACGGATTGACCAATCCGCAAAATTTCTGTTGTATCTGAAAGTACAAACTCGCCCGATTACATCGGTATGTGTAGTTTTCCCCTAGGCCGTTCTAGTTATTCATTTCGAGCATCAGAACTGCGAAAATTTTGAGTTTCTCAAGCGTTTCTTACATCCAAACTGCCATATCTCGCGAACGGATTGATCAATCCGAAAAATTTCTGTTGCTTCTGAAAGTAGAAACTCGCCCGATTACAACGGTATGCGCACTATTCCCCTAGGCCGTTCTAGTTATTCGTTTCAAGCATCAGAACTGCGCAAATTTTGAGTTGCTCAAGCGTTTCTTACCTCCAAACTGCCATATCTCGCGAACGGATTGACCAATCCGCAAAATTTCTGTTGCATCTGAAAGTAGAAACTCGCCCGATTACAACGGTATGTGTAGTTTTCCCCTAGGCCGTTCCAGTTATTCATTTCGAGCATCAGAACTGCGAAAATTTTGAGTTTCTCAAGCGTTTCTTACCACCAAACTGCCATATCTCGCGAACGGATTGACCAATCCGCATGATTTCTATTGCATTTGAAAGTAGTAACTCGCCCGATTACAACGGTATGCGCACTTTTCCCCTGAGCCGTTCTAGTTATTCGTTTCGAGCATCAGAACTGCGAAAATTTTGAGTTTCTCAAGCGTTTCTTACATCTAAACGGCCATATCTCGCGAACGGATTTACCAATCCGCATAATTTCTATTGCATTTGAAAGTAGAAACTCGCCCGATTACAACGGTATGCGTACTTCTCCCCTAGGCCGTTCTTGTCATTCGTTTCGAGCATCAGAACTGCGAAAATTTTGAGTTTCTCAAGCGTTTCTGATTTCCAAACGGCCATCTCTCGCGAACGGATTGACCAATCCGCATAATTTCTGTTGCATCTGAAAGTAGAAACTCGCCCGATTACAACGGTATGCGTACCTCTTCCCTAGGCCGTTCTAGTTATTCGTTTCGAGCATCAGAACTGCGAAAATTTTGAGTTTCTCAAGCGGTTCTTACCTCCAAACTGCCACATCTCGCGAACGGATTGACCAATCCGCAAAATTTCTGTTGCATCTGAAAGTAGAAACTCGCCCGATTACAACGGTATGTGTAGTTTTCCCCTAGGCCGTTCCAGTTATTCATTTCGAGCATCAGAACTGCGAAAATTTTGAGTTTCTCAAACGTTTCTTACCTCCAAACTGCCATATCTCGCGAACGGATTGATCAATCCGCAAAATTTCTGTTGCATCGGAAAGTAGAAACTTGCCCGATTACAACGGTATGTGTAGTTTTCCCCTAGGCCGTTCCTGTTATTCGTTTCGAGCATCAGAACTGCGAAAATTTTGAGTTTCTCAAGCGTTTCTTACATCCAAACGGCCATATCTCGCGAAGGGATTGACCAATCCGCATGATTTCTGTTGCATCTGAATGTAGAAACTCGCCCGATTACAACGGTATGCGTACTTCTCCCCTAGGCCGTTCTAGTCATTCGTTTCGAGCATCAGAACTGCGAAAATTTTGAATTTCTCAAGCGTTTCTTACTTCCAAACTGCCATATCTCGCGAACGGATCGACCAATCCGCAAAATTTCTGTTGCATCTGAAAGTAGAAACTCGCCCGATTACAACGGTATGTGTAGTTTTCCCCTAGGCCGTTCCAGTTATTCATTTAGAGCATCAGAACTGCGAAAATTTTGAGTTTCTCAAGCGTTTCTTACCTCCAAACTGCCATATCTCGCGAACGGATTGATCAATCCGCAAAATTTCTGTTGCTTCTGAAAGTAGAAACTCGCCCGATTACAACGGTTTGCGGACTTTTCCCCTAGGCCGTTCTAGTCATTCGTTTCGAGCATCAGAATTGCGAAAATTTGGAGTTTCTCAAGCGTTTCTTACCTCCAAACTGCCACATCTCGCAAACGGATTGACCAATCCGCAAAATTTCTGTTGTATCTGAAAGTACAAACTCGCCCGATTACATCGGTATGTGTAGTTTTCCCCTAGGCCGTTCTAGTTATTCATTTCGAGCATCAGAACTGCGAAAATTTTGAGTTTCTCAAGCGTTTCTTACATCCAAACTGCCATATCTCGCGAACGGATTGATCAATCCGAAAAATTTCTGTTGCTTCTGAAAGTAGAAACTCGCCCGATTACAACGGTATGCGCACTATTCCCCTAGGCCGTTCTAGTTATTCGTTTCAAGCATCAGAACTGCGCAAATTTTGAGTTGCTCAAGCGTTTCTTACCTCCAAACTGCCATATCTCGCGAACGGATTGACCAATCCGCAAAATTTCTGTTGCATCTGAAAGTAGAAACTCGCCCGATTACAACGGTATGTGTAGTTTTCCCCTAGGCCGTTCCAGTTATTCATTTCGAGCATCAGAACTGCGAAAATTTTGAGTTTCTCAAGCGTTTCTTACCTCCAAACTGCCATATCTCGCGAACGGATTGATCAATCCGCAAAATTTCAGTTGCATCTGAAATTAGAAACTCGCCCGATTACATCGGTATGCGTACCTTTCCCCTAGGCCGTTCAAGTTATTCGTTTCGAGCATCAGAACTGCGAAAATTTTGAGTTTCTCAAGCGTTTCTTACCTCCAAACTGCCACATCTCGCGAACGGATTGACCAATCCGCAAAATTTCTGTTGCATCTGAAAGTAGAAACTCGCCCGATTACAACGGTATGTGTAGTTTTCCCCTAGGCCGTTCCAGTTATTCGTTTCGAGCATCAGAACTGCGAAAATTTTGAGTTTCTCAAGCGTTTCTTACATCCAAACTGCCATATCTCGCGAACGGATTGACCGATCCGCAAAATTTCTGTTGCATCTGAAAGTAGAAACTCGCCCGATTACAACGGTATGCGCACTTTTCCCCTAGGCCGTTCTAGTTATTCGTTTCAAGCATCAGAACTGCGCAAATTTTGAGTTTCTCAAGCGTTTCTTACCTCCAAACTGCAATATCTCGCGAACGGATTGACCAATCCGCAAAATTTCTGTTGCATCTGAAAGTAGAAACTCGCCCGATTACAACGGTATGTGTAGTTTTCCCCTAGGGCGTTCTAGTTATTCGTTTCAAGCATCAGAACTGCGCAAATTTTGAGTTTCTCAAGCGTTTCTTACCTCCAAACTGCCATATCTCGCGAACGGATTGACCAATCCGCATAATTTCTGTTGCATCTGAAAGTAGAAACTCGCCCGATTACAACGGTATGCGTACTTCTCCGCTAGGCCGTTCTAGTTATTCGTTTCGAGCATCAGAACTGCGAAAATTTTGAGTTTCTCAAGCGTTTCTTACTTCCAAACGGCCATATCTCGCGAACGGATTGACCAATCCGCATAATTTCTGTTGCATCTGAAAGTAGAAACTCGCCCGATTACAACGGTATGCGTACTTTTTCCCTAGGCCGTTCTAGTTATTCGTTTCGAGCATCAGAACTGCGAAAATTTTGAGTTTCTCAAGCGTTTCTTACATCCAAACTGCCATATCTCGCGAACGGATTGACCGATCCGCAAAATTTCTGTTGCATCTGAAAGTAGAAACTCGCCCGATTACAACGGTATGCGCACTTTTCCCCTAGGCCGTTCTAGTTATTCGTTTCAAGCATCAGAACTGCGCAAATTTTGAGTTTCTCAAGCGTTTCTTACCTCCAAACTGCAATATCTCGCGAACGGATTGACCAATCCGCAAAATTTCTGTTGCATCTGAAAGTAGAAACTCGCCCGATTACAACGGTATGTGTAGTTTTCCCCTAGGCCGTTCCAGTTATTCGTTTCGAGCATCAGAACTGCGAAAATTTTGAGTTTCTCAAGCGTTTCTTACCTCCAAACTGCCATATCTCGCGAACGGATTGACCAATCCGCATGATTTCTATTACATTTGAAAGTAGAAACTCGCCCGATTACAACGGTATGCGCACTTTTCCCCTGGGCCGTTCTAGTTATTCGTTTCGAGCATCAGAACTGCGAAAATTTTGAGTTTCTCAAGCGTTTCTTACATCCAAACGGCCATATCTCGCGAACGGATTGACCAATCCGCAAAATTTCTATTGCATTTGAAAGTAGAAACTCGCCCGATTACAACGGTATGCGTACTTCTCCCCTAGGCCGTTCTTGTCATTCGTTTCGAGCATGAGAACTGCGAAAATTTTGAGTTTCTCAAGCGATTCTGATCTCCAAACGGCCATCTCTCGCGAACGGATTGACCAATCCGCATAATTTCTGTTGCATCTGAAAGTAGAAACTCGCCCGATTACAACGGTATGCGTACTTCTCCCCTAGGCCGTTCTAGTTATTCGTTTCGAGCATCAGAACTGCGAAAATTTTGAGTTTCTCAAGCGTTTCTTACCTCCAAACTGCCATATCTCGCGAACGGATTGACCAATCCGCATGATTTCTATTGCATTTGAAAGTAGAAACTCGCCCGATTACAACGGTATGCGCACTTTTCCCCTGGGCCGTTCTAGTTATTCGTTTCGAGCATCAGAACTGCGAAAATTTTGAGTTTCTCAAGCGTTTCTTACATCCAAACGGCCATATCTCGCGAACGGATTGACCAATCCGCAAAATTTCTATTGCATTTGAAAGTAGAAACTCGCCCGATTACAATGGTATGCGTACTTCTCCCCTAGGCCGTTCTTGTCATTCGTTTCGAGCATCAGAACTGCGAAAATTTTGAGTTTCTCAAGCGTTTCTGATCTCCAAACGGCCATCTCTCGCGAAAGGATTGACCAATCCGCATAATTTCTGTTGCATCTGAAAGTAGAAACTCGCCCGATTACAACGGTATGTGTAGTTTTCCCCTAGGCCGTTCCAGTTATTCATTTCGAGCATCAGAACTGCGAAAATTTTGAGTTTCTCAAGCGTTTCTTACCTCCAAACTGCCATATCTCGCGAACGGATTGATCAATCCGCAAAATTTCTGTTGCTTCTGAAAGTAGAAACTCGCCCGATTACAACGGTATGCGTACTTTTTCCCTAGGCCGTTCTAGTTATTCGTTTCGAGCATCAGAACTGCGAAAATTTGGAGTTTCTCAAGCGTTTCTTACCTCCAAACTGCCACATCTCGCAAACGGATTGACCAATCCGCAAAATTTCTGTTGTATCCGAAAGTACAAACTCGCCCGATTACATCGGTATGTGTAGTTTTCCCCTAGGCCGTTCCAGTTATTCATTTCGAGCATCAGAACTGCGAAAATTTTGAGTTTCTCAAGCGTTTCTTACCTCCAAACTGCCATATCTCGCGAACGGATTGATCAATCCGCAAAATTTCTGTTGCTTCTGAAAGTAGAAACTCGCCCGATCACAACGGTATGCGCACTTTTCCCCTAGGCCGTTCTAGTTATTCGTTTCAAGCATCAGAACTGCGCAAATTTTGAGTTTCTCAAGCGTTTCTTACCTCCAAACTGCCATATCTCGCGAACGGATTGACCAATCCGCAAAATTTCTGTTGCATCTGAAAGTAGAAACTCGCCCGATTACAACGGTATGTGTAGTTTTCCCCTAGGCCGTTCCAGTTATTCATTTCGAGCATCAGAACTGCGAAAATTTTGAGTTTCTCAAGCGTTTCTTACCTCCAAACTGCCACATCTCGCGAACGGATTGACCAATCCGCAAAATTTCTGTTGCATCTGAAAGTAGAAACTCGCCCGATTACAACGGTATGTGTAGTTTTCCCCTAGGCCGTTCCAGTTATTCGATTCGAGCATCAGAACTGCGAAAATTTTGAGTTTCTCAAGCGTTTCTTACCTCCAAACTGCCATATCTCGCGAACGGATTGACCAATCCGCATGATTTCTATTGCATTTGAAAGTAGAAACTCGCCCGATTACAACGGTATGCGCACTTTTCCCCTGGGCCGTTCTAGTTATTTGTTTCGAGCATCAGAACTGCGAAAATTTTGAGTTTCTCAAGCGTTTCTTACATCCAAACGGCCATATCTCGCGAACGGATTGACCAATCCGCAAAATTTCTATTGCATTTGAAAGTAGAAACTCGCCCGACTACAATGGTATGCGTACTTCTCCCCTAGGCCGTTCTTGTCATTCGTTTCGAGCATCAGAACTGCGAAAATTTTGAGTTTCTCAAGCGTTTCTGATCTCCAAACGGCCATCTCTCGCGAAAGGATTGACCTATCCGCATAATTTCTGTTGCATCTGAAAGTAGAAACTCGCCCGATTACAACGGTATGCGTACTTCTCCCCTAGGCCGTTCTAGTTATTCGTTTCGAGCATCAGAACTGCGAAAATTTTGAGTTTCTCAAGCGTTTCTTACATCCAAACTGCCACATCTCGCGAACGGATTGACCAATCCGCAAAATTTCTGTTGCATCTGAAAGTAGAAACTCGCCCGATTACAAAGGTATGTGTAGTTTTCCCCTAGGGCGTTCTAGTTATTCGTTTCAAGCATCAGAACTGCGCAAATTTTGAGTTTCTCAAGCGTTTCTTACCTCCAAACTGCCATATCTCGCGAACGGATTGACCAATCCGCATAATTTCTGTTGCATCTGAAAGTAGAAACTCGCCCGATTACAACGGTATGCGTACTTCTCCGCTAGGCCGTTCTAGTTATTCGTTTCGAGCATCAGAACTGCGAAAATTTTGAGTTTCTCAAGCGTTTCTTACTTCCAAACGGCCATATCTCGCGAACGGATTGACCAATCCGCATAATTTCTGTTGCATCTGAAAGTAGAAACTCGCCCGATTACAACGGTATGTGTAGTTTTCCCCTAGGCCGTTCCAGTTATTCGTTTCGAGCATCAGAACTGCGAAAATTTTGAGTTTCTCAAGCGTTTCTTACCTCCAAACTGCCATATCTCGCGAACGGATTGACCAATCCGCATGATTTCTATTACATTTGAAAGTAGAAACTCGCCCGATTACAACGGTATGCGCACTTTTCCCCTGGGCCGTTCTAGTTATTCGTTTCGAGCATCAGAACTGCGAAAATTTTGAGTTTCTCAAGCGTTTCTTACATCCAAACGGCCATATCTCGCGAACGGATTGACCAATCCGCAAAATTTCTATTGCATTTGAAAGTAGAAACTCGCCCGATTACAACGGTATGCGTACTTCTCCCCTAGGCCGTTCTTGTCATTCGTTTCGAGCATGAGAACTGCGAAAATTTTGAGTTTCTCAAGCGATTCTGATCTCCAAACGGCCATCTCTCGCGAACGGATTGACCAATCCGCATAATTTCTGTTGCATCTGAAAGTAGAAACTCGCCCGATTACAACGGTATGCGCACTTTTCCCCTAGGCCGTTCTAGTTATTCGTTTCAAGCATCAGAACTGCGCAAATTTTGAGTTTCTCAAGCGTTTCTTACCTCCAAACTGCCATATCTCGCGAACGGATTGACCAATCCGCAAAATTTCTGTTGCATCTGAAAGTAGAAACTCGCCCGATTACAACGGTATGTGTAGTTTTCCCCTAGGCCGTTCCAGTTATTCATTTCGAGCATCAGAACTGCGAAAATTTTGAGTTTCTCAAGCGTTTCTTACCTCCAAACTGCCACATCTCGCGAACGGATTGACCAATCCGCAAAATTTCTGTTGCATCTGAAAGTAGAAACTCGCCCGATTACAACGGTATGTGTAGTTTTCCCCTAGGCCGTTCCAGTTATTCGATTCGAGCATCAGAACTGCGAAAATTTTGAGTTTCTCAAGCGTTTCTTACCTCCAAACTGCCATATCTCGCGAACGGATTGACCAATCCGCATGATTTCTATTGCATTTGAAAGTAGAAACTCGCCCGATTACAACGGTATGCGCACTTTTCCCCTGGGCCGTTCTAGTTATTTGTTTCGAGCATCAGAACTGCGAAAATTTTGAGTTTCTCAAGCGTTTCTTACATCCAAACGGCCATATCTCGCGAACGGATTGACCAATCCGCAAAATTTCTATTGCATTTGAAAGTAGAAACTCGCCCGACTACAATGGTATGCGTACTTCTCCCCTAGGCCGTTCTTGTCATTCGTTTCGAGCATCAGAACTGCGAAAATTTTGAGTTTCTCAAGCGTTTCTTACATCCAAACGGCCATATCTCGCGAACGGATTGACCAATCCGCAAAATTTCTATTGCATTTGAAAGTAGAAACTCGCCCGACTACAATGGTATGCGTACTTCTCCCCTAGGCCGTTCTTGTCATTCGTTTCGAGCATCAGAACTGCGAAAATTTTGAGTTTCTCAAGCGTTTCTGATCTCCAAACGGCCATCTCTCGCGAAAGGATTGACCTATCCGCATAATTTCTGTTGCATCTGAAAGTAGAAACTCGCCCGATTACAAAGGTATGTGTAGTTTTCCCCTAGGCCGTTCCAGTTATTCATTTCGAGCATCAGAACTGCGAAAATTTTGAGTTTCTCAAGCGTTTCTTACCTCCAAACTGCCATATCTCGCGAACGGATTGATCAATCCGCAAAATTTCTGTTGCTTCTGAAAGTAGAAACTCGCCCGATTACAACGGTATGCGTACTTTTTCCCTAGGCCGTTCTAGTTATTCGTTTCGAGCATCAGAACTGCGAAAATTTTGAGTTTCTCAAGCGTTTCTTACCTCCAAACTGCCACATCACGCGAACGGATTGACCAATCCGCAAAATTTCTGTTGCATCTGAAATTAGAAACTCGCCCGATTACAACGGTATGTGTAGTTTTCCCCTAGGCCGTTCCAGTTATTCGTTTCGAGCATCAGAACTGCGAAAATTTTGAGTTTCTCAAGCGTTTCTTACATCCAAACTGCCATATCTCGCGAACGGATTGACCGATCCGCAAAATTTCTGTTGCATCTGAAAGTAGAAACTCGCCCGATTACAACGGTATGCGCACTTTTCCCCTAGGCCGTTCTAGTTATTCGTTTCAAGCATCAGAACTGCGCAAATTTTGAGTTTCTCAAGCGTTTCTTACCTCCAAACTGCAATATCTCGCGAACGGATTGACCAATCCGCAAAATTTCTGTTGCATCTGAAAGTCGAAACTCGCCCGATTACAACGGTATGTGTAGTTTTCCCCTAGGCCGTTCCAGTTATTCGTTTCGAGCATCAGAACTGCGAAAATTTTGAGTTTCTCAAGCGTTTCTTACCTCCAAACTGCCATATCTCGCGAACGGATTGACCAATCCGCATGATTTCTATTACATTTGAAAGTAGAAACTCGCCCGATTACAACGGTATGCGCACTTTTCCCCTGGGCCGTTCTAGTTATTCGTTTCGAGCATCAGAACTGCGAAAATTTTGAGTTTCTCAAGCGTTTCTTACATCCAAACGGCCATATCTCGCGAACGGATTGACCAATCCGCAAAATTTCTATTGCATATGAAAGTAGAAACTCGCCCGATTACAACGGTATGCGTACTTCTCCCCTAGGCCGTTCTAGTTATTCGTTTCGAGCATCAGAACTGCGAAAATTTTGAGTTTCTCAAGCGTTTCTTACCTCCAAACTGCCATATCTCTCGAACGGATTAACCAATCCGCATGATTTCTATTGCATTTGAAAGTAGAAACTCGCCCGATTACAACGGTATGCGCACTTTTCCCCTAGGCCGTTCTAGTTATTCGTTTCAAGCATCAGAACTGCGCAAATTTTGAGTTTCTCAAGCGTTTCTTACCTCCAAACTGCCATATCTCGCGAACGGATTGACCAATCCGCATAATTTCTGTTGCATCTGAAAGTAGAAACTCGCCCGATTACAACGGTATGCGTACTTCTCCGCTAGGCCGTTCTAGTTATTCGTTTCGAGCATCAGAACTGCGAAAATTTTGAGTTTCTCAAGCGTTTCTTACTTCCAAACGGCCATATCTCGCGAACGGATTGACCAATCCGCATAATTTCTGTTGCATCTGAAAGTAGAAACTCGCCCGATTACAACGGTATGCGTACTTCTCCCCTAGGCCGTTCTAGTCATTCGTTTCGAGCATCAGAACTGCGAAAATTTTGAGCTTCTCAAGCGTTTCTTACTTCCAAACTGCCACATCTCGCGAACGGATTGACCAATCCGCAAAATTTCTGTTGCATCTGAAAGTAGAAACTCGCCCGACTACAACGGTAGGTGTAGTTCTCCCCTAGGCCGTTCTAGTTATTAGTTTCGAGCATCAGAACTGCGAAAATTTTGCGTTTCTCAAGCGTTTCTTACATCCAAACTGCCACATCTCGCGAACGGATAGACCAATCCGCAAAATTTCTGTTCCATCTGAAAGTAGAAACTCGCCCGATTACATCGGTATGCGTACTTTTCCCCTAGGCCGTTCTCGTCATTCGTTTCGAGCATCAGAACTGCGAAAATTTTGAGTTTCTCAAGCGTTTCCTACTTCCAAACTGCCATATCTCGCGAACGGATCGACCAATCCGCAAAATTTTTGTTGCATCTCAAAGTAGAAACTCGCCCGATTATATCGGTATGCGTACTTTTCCCCTAGGCCGTTCTAGTTATTCGTTTCGAGCATCAGAACTGCGAAAATTTTGAGTTTCTCAAGCGTTTCTTACCTCCAAACTGCCACATCTCGCGAACGGATTGACCAATCCGCAAAATTTCTGTTGCATCTGAAAGTAGAAACTCGCCCGATTACAACGGTATGTGTAGTTTTCCCCTAGGCCGTTCCAGTTATTCGTTTCGAGAATAAGAACTGCGAAAATTTTGAGTTCCTCAAGCGTTTCTTACATCCAAACTGCCATATCTCGCGAACGGATTGACCAATCCGCAAAATTTCTGTTGTATCTGAAAGTAGACACTCGCCCGATTACAACGGTATCCGTACTTCTCCCCTAGGCCGTCCTAGTCATTCGTTTCGAGCATCAGAACTTCGAAAATTTTGAGTTTCTTAAGCGTTTCTTATCTCCAAACTGCCATATCTCGCGAACGGATTGATCATTCCGCAAAATTTCTGTTGCATCTGAAAGTAGAAACTCGCCCGATTACAACGGTATGCGCACTTTTCCCCTAGGCGGTTCTAGTCATTCGTTTCGAGCATCAGAACTGCGAAAATTTTGAGTTTCTCAAGCGTTTCTTATCTCCAAACTGCCATATCTCGCGGCCGGATTGATCAATCCGCAAAATTTCTGTTGCATCTGAAAGTAGAAACTCGCCCGATTACAACGGTATGCGCACTTTTCCCCTAGGCGATTCTAGTTATTCGTTTCGAGCATCAGAACTGCGAAAATTTTGAGTTTCTCAAGCGTTTCTTACCTCCAAACTGCCATATCTCGCGAACGGATTGACCAATCCGCAAAATTTCTGTTGCATCTGAATCTAGAAACTCTCCCGATTACAACGGTATGTGTAGTTTTCCCCTAGGCCGTTCCAGTTATTCGTTTCGAGCATCAGAACTGCGAAAATTTTGAGTTTCTCAAGCGTTTCTTATCCCCAAACTGCCATATCTCGCGAACGGATTGATCAATCCGCAAAATTTCTGTTGCATCTGAAAGTAGAAACTCGCCCGATTACAACGGTATGCGCACTTTTCCCCTAGGCGGTTCTAGTTATTCGTTTCGAGCATCAGGACTGCGAAAATTTTGAGTATCTCAAGCGTTTCTTACCTCCAAACTGCCATATCTCGCGAACGGATTGACCGATCCGCAAAATTTCTGTTGCATCTGAAAGTAGAAACTCGCCCGATTACAACGGTGTGTGTAGTTTTCCCCTAGGCCGCCCTAGTTATTCGTTTCCAGCATCAGAACTGCGCAAATTTTGAGTTTCTCAAGCGTTTCTTACATCCAAACTGCCATATCTCGCGAACGGATTGACCAATCCGCAAAATTTCTGTTGCATCTGAAGGTAGAAACTCGCCCGATTACAACCGTATGTGTAGTTTTCCTCAAGGCCGTTCCAGTTATTCGTTTCGAGCATCAGAACTGCGAAAATTTCGAGTTTCTCAAACGTTTCTTACATCCAAACTGCCATATCTCGCGAACGGATTGACCAATCCGCAAAATTTCTGTTGCATCTGAAAGTAGACACTCGCCCGATTACAACGGTATACGTACTTCTCCCCTAGGCCGTTTTAGTCATTCGTTTCGAGCATCAGAACTGCGAAAATTTTGAGTTTCTCAAGCGTTTCTTATCTCCAAACTGCCATATCTCGCGAACGGATTGAACGATCCGCAAAATTTCTGTTGCATCTGAAAGTAGAAACTCGCCCGATTACAACGGTATGCGAACTTCTCCCCTAGGCCGTTCTAGTCATTCGTTTCGAGCATCAGAACTGCGAAAATTTTGAGTTTCTCAAGCGTTTCTTATCTCCAAACTGCCATATCTCGCGGCCGGATTGATCAATCCGCAAAATTTCTGTTGCATCTGAAAGCAGACACTCTCCCGATTACAACGGTATGCGTACTTCTCCCCTAGGCCGTTCTTGTCATTCGTTTCGAGCATCAGAACTGCGCAAATTTTGAGTTTCTCAAGCGTTTCTTACCTCCAAACTGCCACATCTCGCGAACGGATTGACCAATCCGCATAATTTCTGTTGCATCTGAAAGTAGAAACTCGCCCGATTACAACGGTATGCGTACTTCTCCGCTAGGCCGTTCTAGTTATTCGTTTCGAGCATCAGAACTGCGAAAATTTTGAGTTTCTCAAGCGTTTCTTACTTCCAAACGGCCATATCTCGCGAACGGATTGACCAATCCGCATAATTTCTGTTGCATCTGAAAGTAGAAACTCGCCCGATTACAACGGTATGCGTACTTCTCCCCTAGGCCGTTCTAGTCATTCGTTTCGAGCATCAGAACTGCGAAAATTTTGAGCTTCTCAAGCGTTTCTTACTTCCAAACTGCCACATCTCGCGAACGGATTGACCAATCCGCAAAATTTCTGTTGCATCTGAAAGTAGAAACTCGCCCGACTACAACGGTAGGTGTAGTTCTTCCCTAGGCCGTTCTAGTTATTAGTTTCGAGCATCAGAACTGCGAAAATTTTGCGTTTCTCAAGCGTTTCTTACATCCAAACTGCCACATCTCGCGAACGGATAGACCAATCCGCAAAATTTCTGTTGCATCTGAAAGTAGAAACTCGCCCGATTACATCGGTATGCGTACTTTTCCCCTAGGCCGTTCTCGTCATTCGTTTCGAGCATCAGAACTGCGAAAATTTTGAGTTTCTCAAGCGTTTCCTACTTCCAAACTGCCATATCTCGCGAACGGATCGACCAATCCGCAAAATTTTTGTTGCATCTCAAAGTAGAAACTCGCCCGATTATATCGGTATGCGTACTTTTCCCCTAGGCCGTTCTAGTTATTCGTTTCGAGCATCAGAACTGCGAAAATTTTGAGTTTCTAAAGCGTTTCTTACCTTCAAACTGCCATATCTCGCGAACGGATTGATCGATCCGCAAAATTTCTATTATATCTGAAAGTAGAAACTCGCCCGATTACAACGGTGTGCGCACTTTTCCCCTAGGCGGTTCTAGTTATTCGTTTCGAGCATCAGAACTGCGAAAATTTTGAGTTTCTCAAGCGTTTCTTATTTCCAAACTGCCATATCTCGCGAACGGATTGATCAATCCGCAAAATTTCTGTTGAATCTGAAAGTAGAGACTCGCCCGATTACAACGGTATGTGTAATTTTCCCCTAGGCCGTTCCTGTTATTCGTTTCGAGCATCAGAACTGCGAAAATTTCGAGTTTCTCAAGCGTTTCTTACATCCAAACTGCCATATCTCGCGAACGGATTGACCAATCCGCAAAATTTCTGTTGCATCTGAAAGTAGAAACTCGCCCGATTACAACGGTATGTGTAGTTTTCCCCTAGGCCGTTCCAGTTATTCGTTTCGAGCATCAGAACTGCGAAAATTTTGAGTTTCTCAAGCGTTTCTTACCTCCAAACTGCCATATCTCGCGAACGGATTGACCAATCCGCAAAATTTCTGTTGAATCTGAAAGTAGAGACTCGCCCGATTACAACGGTATGTGTAGTTTTCCCCTAGGCCGTTCTAGTCATTCGTTTCGAGCATCAGAACTGCGAAAATTTTGAGTTTCTCAAGCGTCTCTTATCTCCAAACTGCCATATCTCGCGAACGGATTGATCAATCCGCAAAATTTCTGTTGCATCTGAAAGTAGAAACTCCCCCGATTACAACGGTATGCGCACTTTTCCCCTAGGCGGTTCTAGTTATTCGTTTCGAGCATCAGAACTGCGAAAATTTTGAGTTTCTAAAGCGTTCCTTACCTCCAAACTGCCATATCTCGCGAACGGATTGATCGATCCGCAAAATTTCTGTTGCATCTGAAAGTAGAATCTCGCCCGATTACAACGGTTTGCGCACTTTTGCCCTAGGCTTTTCTAGTTATTCGTTTCGAGCATCAGAACTGCGAAAATTTTGAGTTTCTCAAGCGTTTCTTATTTCCAAACTGCCATATCTCGCGAACGGAACGATCAATCCGCAAAATTTCTGTTGCATCTGAAAGCAGACACTCTCCCGATTACAACGGTATGCGTACTTCTCCCCTAGGCCGTTCTTGTCATTCGTTTCGAGCACCAGAACTGCGAAAATTTTGAGTTTCTCAAGCGTTTCTTATCTCCAAACTGCCATATCTCGCGAACGGATTGATCAATCCGCAAAATTTCTGTTGCATCTGAAAGTAGAAACTCGCCCGATTACAACGGTATGCGCAATTTTCCCCTAGGCGGTTCTAGTTATTCGTTTCGAGCATCAGGACTGCGAAAATTTTGAGCTTCTCAAGCGTTTCTTACCTCCAAACTGCCATATCTCGCGAACGGATTGACCGATCCGCAAAATTTCTGTTGCATCTGAAAGTAGAAACTCGCCCGATTACAACGGTGTGTGTAGTTTTCCCCTAGGCCGCCCTAGTTATTCGTTTCAAGCATCAGAACTGCGCAAATTTTGAGTTTCTCAAGCGTTTCTTACATCCAAACTGCCATATCTCGCGAACGGATTGACCAATCCGCAAAATTTCTGTTGCATCTGAAAGTAGACACTCGCCCGATTACAACGGTATACGTACTTCTCCCCTAGGCCGTTCTAGTCATTCGTTTCGAGCATCAGAACTGCGAAAATTTTGAGTTTCTCAAGCGTTTCTTATCTCCAAACTGCCATATCTCGCGAACGGATTGAACGATCCGCAAAATTTCTGTTGCATCTGAAAGTAGAAACTCGCCCGATTACAACGGTATGCGTACTTCTCCCCTAGGCCGTTCTAGTCATTCGTTTCGAGCATCAGAACTGCGAAAATTTTGAGTTTCTCAAGCGTTTCTTATCTCCAAACTGCCATATCTCGCGGCCGGATTGATCAATCCGCAAAATTTTGTTGCATCTGAAAGCAGACACTCTCCCGATTACAACGGTATGCGTACTTCTCCCCTAGGCCGTTCTTGTCATTCGTTTCGAGCATCAGAACTGCGAAAATTTTGAGTTTCTCAAGCGTTTCTTACCTCCAAACTGCCATATCTCGCGAACGGATTGATCGATCCGCAAAATTTCTGTTGCATCTGAAAGTAGAAACTCGCCCGATTACAACGGTGTGCGCACTTTTGCCCTAGGCTTTTCTAGTTATTCGTTTCGAGCATCAGAACTGCGAAAATTTTGAGTTTCTCAAGCGTTTCTTATTTCCAAACTGCCATATCTCGCGAACGGATTGATCAATCCGCAAAATTTCTGTTGCATCTGAAAGTAGAAACTCGCCCGATTACAACGGTATGCGCACTTTTCCCCTAGGCCGTTCCACTTATTCGTTTCGAGCATCAGAACTGCGAAAATTTTGAGTTTCTCAAGCGTTTCTTACCTCCAAACTGCCATATCTCGCGAACGGATTGACCAATCCGCAAAATTTCTGTTGAATATGAAAGTAGAGACTCGCCCGATTACAACGGTATTTGTAGTTTTCCCCTAGGCCGTTCCTGTTATTCGTTTCGAGCATCAGAACTGCGAAAATTTCGAGTTTCTCAAGCGTTTCTTACATCCAAACTGCCATATCTCGCGAACGGATTGACCAATCCGCAAAATTTCTGTTGCATCTGAAAGTAGAAACTCGCCCGATTACAACGGTATGTGTAGTTTTCCCCTAGGCCGTTCCAGTTATTCGTTTCGAGCATCAGAACTGCGAAAATTTTGAGTTTCTCAAGCGTTTCTTACCTCCAAACTGCCATATCTCGCGAACGGATTGACCAATCCGCAAAATTTCTGTTGTATCTGAAAGTAGAGGCTCGCCCGATTACAACGGTATGTGTAGTTTTCCCCTAGGCCGTTCTAGTCATTCGTTTCGAGCATCAGAACTGCGAAAATTTTGAGTTTCTCAAGCGTCTCTTATCTCCAAACTGCCATATCTCGCGAACGGATTGATCAATCCGCAAAATTTCTGTTGCATCTGAAAGTAGAAACTCCCCCGATTACAACGGTATGCGCACTTTTCCCCTAGGCGGTTCTAGTTATTCGTTTCGAGCATCAGAACTGCGAAAATTTTGAGTTTCTAAAGCATTTCTTATCTCCAAACTGCCATAACTCGCGAACGGAACGACCAATCCGCAAAATTTCTGTTGCATCTGAAAGCAGACACTCTCCCGATTACAACGGTATGCGTACTTCTCCCCTAGGCCGTTCCTGTCATTCGTTTCGAGCACCAGAACTGCGAAAATTTTGAGTTTCTCAAGCGTTTCTTATCTCCAAACTGCCATATCTCGCGAACGGATTGATCAATCCGCAAAATTTCTGTTGCATCTGAAAGTAGAAACTCGCCCGATTACAACGGTATGCGCACTTTTCCCCTAGGCGGTTCTAGTTATTCGTTTCGAGCATCAGGACTGCGAAAATTTTGAGTTTCTCAAGCGTTTCTTACCTCCAAACTGCCATATCTCGCGAACGGATTGACCGATCCGCAAAATTTCTGTTGCATCTGAAAGTAGAAACTCGCCCGATTACAACGGTGTGCGTAGTTTTCCCCTAGGCCGCCCTAGTTATTCGTTTCAAGCATCAGAACTGCGCAAATTTTGAGTTTCTCAAGCGTTTCTTACATCCAAACTGCCATATCTCGCGAACGGATTGACCAATCCGCAAAATTTCTGTTGCATCTGAAAGTAGACACTCGCCCGATTACAACGGTATACGTACTTCTCCCCTAGGCCGTTCTAGTCATTCGTTTCGAGCATCAGAACTGCGAAAATTTTGAGTTTCTCAAGCGTCTCTTATCTCCAAACTGCCATATCTCGCGAACGGATTGAACGATCCGCAAAATTTCTGTTGCATCTGAAAGTAGAAACTCGCCCGATTACAACGGTATGCGTACTTCTCCCCTAGGCCGTTCTAGTCATTCGTTTCGAGCATCAGAACTGCGAAAATTTTGAGTTTCTCAAGCGTTTCTTATCTCCAAACTGCCATATCTCGCGAACGGATTGATCAATCCGCAAAATTTCTGTTGCATCTGAAAGTAGAAACTCGCCCGATTACAACGGTATGCGCACTTTTCCCCTAGGCCGTTCCAGTTATTCGTTTCGAGCATCAGAACTGCGAAAATTTTGAGTTTCTCAAGCGTTTCTTATTTCCAAACTGCCATATCTCGCGAACGGATTGATCAATCCGCAAAATTTCTGTTGCATCTGAAAGTAGAAACTCGCCCGATTACAACGGTATGCGCACTTTTCCCCTAGGCGGTTCTAGTTATTCGTTTCGAGCATCAGAACTGCGAAAATTTTGAGTTTCTAAAGCGTTTCTTACCTCCAAACTGCCATATCTCGCGAACGGATTGATCAATCCGCAAAATTTCTGTTGCATCTGAAAGTAGAAACTCGCCCGATTACAACGGTATGCGCACTTTTCCCCTAGGCCGTTCCAGTTATTCGTTTCGAGCATCAGAACTGCGAAAATTTTGAGTTTCTCAAGCGTTTCTTATTTCCAAACTGCCATATCTCGCGAACGGATTGATCAATCCGCAAAATTTCTGTTGCATCTGAAATTAGAAACTCGCCCGATTACAACGGTATGCGCACTTTTCCCCTAGGCCGTTCCAGTTATTCGTTTCGAGCTTCAGAACTGCGAAAATCTTGAGTTTCTCAAGCGTTTCTTACCTCCAAACTGCCATATCTCGCGAACGGATTGACCAATCCGCAAAATTTCTGTTGAATCTGAAAGTAGAAACTCGCCCGATTACAACGGTAGGCGCACTTTTGCCCTAGGCTTTTCTAGTTATTCGTTTCGAGCATCAGAACTGCGAAAATTTTGAGTTTCTCAAGCGTTTCTTATTTCCAAACTGCCATATCTCGCGAACGGATTGATCAATCCGCAAAATTTCTGTTGCATCTGAAAGTAGAAACTCCCCCGATTACAACGGTATGCGCACTTTTCCCCTAGGCGGTTCTAGTTATTCGTTTCGAGCATCAGAACTGCGAAAATTTTGAGTTTCCAAAGCGTTCCTTACCTCCAAACTGCCATATCTCGCGAACGGATTGATCGATCCGCAAAATTTCTGTTGCATCTGAAAGTAGAAACTCGCCCGATTACAACGGTATACGTACTTCCCCCTAGGCCGTTCTTGTCATTCGTTTCGAGCATCAGAACTGCGAAAATTTTGAGTTTCTCAAGCGTTTCTTATTTCCAAACTGCCATATCTCGCGAACGGATTGATCAATCCGCAAAATTTCTGTTGCATCTGAAAGTAGAAACTCCCCCGATTACAACGGTATGCGCACTTTTCCCCTAGGCCGTTCTAGTTATTCGTTTCGAGCATCAGAACTGTGAAAATTTTGAGTTTCTCAAGCGTTTCTTACTTCCAAACTGCCATATCTCGCGAACGGATCGACCAATCCGCCAAATTTCAGTTGCATGTGCAAGTAGAATCTCTCCCGATTACAACGGTATGCGTACTTTTCCCCTAGGCCGTTCTAGTTATTCGTTTCGAGCATCAGAACTGCGAAAATTTTGAGTTTCTCAAGCGTCTCTTATCTCCAAACTGCCATATCTCGCGAACGGATTGAACGATCCGCAAAATTTCTATTGCATCTGAAAGTAGAAACTCGCCCGATTACAACGGTATGCGTACTTCTCCCCTAGGCCGTTCTAGTCATTCGTTTCGAGCATCAGAACTGCGAAAATTTTGAGTTTCTCAAGCGTTTCTTATCTCCAAACTGCCATATCTCGCGGCCGGATTGATCAATCCGCAAAATTTCTGTTGCATCTGAAAGCAGACACTCTCCCGATTACAACGGTATGCGTACTTCCCCCTAGGCCGTTCTTGTCATTCGTTTCGAGCATCAGAACTGCGAAAATTTTGAGTTTCTCAAGCGTTTCTTATTTCCAAACTGCCATATCTCGCGAACGGATTGATCAATCCGCAAAATTTCTGTTGCATCTGAAAGTAGAAACTCGCCCGATTACAACGGTATGCGCACTTTTCCCCTAGGCGGTTCTAGTTATTCGTTTCGAGCATCAGAACTGCGAAAATTTTGAGTTTCTAAAGCGTTTCTTACCTCCAAACTGCCATATCTCGCGAACGGATTGATCAATCCGCAAAATTTCTGTTGCATCTGAAAGTAGAAACTCGCCCGATTACAACGGTATGCGCACTTTTCCCCTAGGCCGTTCCAGTTATTCGTTTCGAGCATCAGAACTGCGAAAATTTTGAGTTTCTCAAGCGTTTCTTATTTCCAAACTGCCATATCTCGCGAACGGATTGATCAATCCGCAAAATTTCTGTTGCATCTGAAAGTAGAAACTCGCCCGATTACAACGGTATGCGCACTTTTCCCCTAGGCGGTTCTAGTTATTCGTTTCGAGCATCAGAACTGCGAAAATTTTGAGTTTCTAAAGCGTTTCTTACCTCCAAACTGCCATATCTCGCGAACGGATTGATCAATCCGCAAAATTTCTGTTGCATCTGAAAGTAGAAACTCGCCCGATTACAACGGTATGCGCACTTTTCCCCTAGGCCGTTCCAGTTATTCGTTTCGAGCATCAGAACTGCGAAAATTTTGAGTTTCTCAAGCGTTTCTTATTTCCAAACTGCCATATCTCGCGAACGGATTGATCAATCCGCAAAATTTCTGTTGCATCTGAAATTAGAAACTCGCCCGATTACAACGGTATGCGCACTTTTCCCCTAGGCCGTTCCAGTTATTCGTTTCGAGCATCAGAACTGCGAAAATCTTGAGTTTCTCAAGCGTTTCTTACCTCCAAACTGCCATATCTCGCGAACGGATTGACCAATCCGCAAAATTTCTGTTGAATCTGAAAGTAGAAACTCGCCCGATTACAACGGTAGGCGCACTTTTGCCCTAGGCTTTTCTAGTTATTCGTTTCGAGCATCAGAACTGCGAAAATTTTGAGTTTCTCAAGCGTTTCTTATTTCCAAACTGCCATATCTCGCGAACGGATTGATCAATCCGCAAAATTTCTGTTGCATCTGAAAGTAGAAACTCCCCCGATTACAACGGTATGCGCACTTTTCCCCTAGGCGGTTCTAGTTATTCGTTTCGAGCATCAGAACTGCGAAAATTTTGAGTTTCTAAAGCGTTCCTTACCTCCAAACTGCCATATCTCGCGAACGGATTGATCGATCCGCAAAATTTCTGTTGCATCTGAAAGTAGAAACTCGCCCGATTACAACGGTTTGCGCACTTTTGCCCTAGGCTTTTCTAGTTATTCGTTTCGAGCATCAGAACTGCGAAAATTTTGAGTTTCTCAAGCGTTTGTTATTTCCAAACTGCCATATCTCGCGAACGGATTGATCAATCCGCAAAATTTCTGTTGCATCTGAAAGTAGAAACTCGCCCGATTACAACGGTATGCGCACTTTTCCCCTAGGCCGTTCCAGTTATTCGCTTCGAGCATCAGAACTGCGAAAATTTTGAGTTTCTAAAGCATTTCTTATCTCCAAACTGCCATAACTCGCGAACGGAACGATCAATCCGCAAAATTTCTGTTGCATCTGAAAGCAGACACCCTCCCGATTACAACGGTATGCGCACTTTTCCCCTAGGCGGTTCTAGTAATTCGTTTGGAGCATCAGAACTGCGAAAATTTTGAGTTTCTCAAGCGTTTCTTACCTCCAAACTGCCATATCTCGCGAACGGATTGATCGATCCGCAAAATTTCTGTTGCATCTGAAAGTAGAAACTCGCCCGATTACAACGGTATGCGCACTTTTGCCCTAGGCTTTTCTAGTTATTCGTTTCGAGCATCAGAACTGCGAAAATTTTGAGTTTCTCAAGCGTTTCTTATTTCCAAACTGCCATATCTCGCGAACGGATTGATCAATCCGCAAAATTTCTGTTGCATCTGAAAGTAGAAACTCGCCCGATTACAACGGTATGCGCACTTTTCCCCTAGGCGGTTCTAGTTATTCGTTTCGAGCATCAGAACTGCGAAAATTTTGAGTTTCTAAAGCGTTTCTTACCTCCCAACTGCCATAACTCGCGAACGGATTGATCGATCCGCAAAATTTCTGTTGCATCTGAAAGTAGAAACTCGCCCGATTACAACGGTATGCGCACTTTTGCCCTAGGCTTTTCTAGTTATTCGTTTCGAGCATCAGAACTGCGAAAATTTTGAGTTTCTCAAGCGTTTCTTATTTCCAAACTGCCATATCTCGCGAACGGATTGATCAATCCGCAAAATTTCTGTTGCATCTGAAAGTAGAAACTCGCCCGATTACAACGGTATGCGCACTTTTCCCCTAGGCCGTTCCAGTTATTCGTTTCGAGCATCAGAACTGCGAAAATTTTGAGTTTCTCAAGCGTTTCTTACCTCCAAACTGCCATATCTCGCGAACGGATTGACCAATCCGCAAAATTTCTGTTGAATCTGAAAGTAGAGACTCGCCCGATTACAACGGTATGTGTAGTTTTCCCCTAGGCCGTTCCAGTTATTCGTTTCGAGCATCAGAACTGCGAAAATTTTGAGTTTCTCAAGCGTTTCTTACCTCCAAACTGCCATATCTCGCGAACGGATTGACCAATCCGCAAAATTTCTGTTGAATCTGAAAGTAGAGACTCGCCCGATTACAACGGTATGTGTAGTTTTCCCCTAGGCCGTTCTAGTCATTCGTTTCGAGCATCAGAACTGCGAAAATTTTGAGTTTCTCAAGCGTCTCTTATATCCAAACTGCCATATCTCGCGAACGGATTGATCAATCCGCAAAATTTCTGTTGCATCTGAAAGTAGAAACTCCCCCGATTACAACGGTATGCGCACTTTTCCCCTAGGCGGTTCTAGTTATTCGTTTCGAGCATCAGAACTGCGAAAATTTTGAGTTTCTAAAGCGTTCCTTACCTCCAAACTGCCATATCTCGCGAACGGATTGATCGATCCGCAAAATTTCTGTTGCATCTGAAAGTAGACACTCGCCCGATTACAACGGTATACGTACTTCTCCCCTAGGCCGTTCTAGTCATTCGTTTCGAGCATCAGAACTGCGAAAATTTTGAGTTTCTCAAGCGTTTCTTATCTCCAAACTGCCATATCTCGCGAACGGATTGAACGATCCGCAAAATTTCTGTTGCATCTGAAAGTAGAAACTCGCCCGATTACAACGGTATGCGCACTTTTCCCCTAGGCCGTTCCAGTTATTCGTTTCGAGCATCAGAACTGCGAAAATTTTGAGTTTCTCAAGCGTTTCTTATTTCCAAACTGCCATATCTCGCGAACGGATTGATCAATCCGCAAAATTTCTGTTGCATCTGAAAGTAGAAACTCGCCCGATTACAACGGTATGCGCACTTTTCCCCTAGGCGGTTCTAGTTATTCGTTTCGAGCATCAGAACTGCGAAAATTTTGAGTTTCTAAAGCGTTTCTTACCTCCAAACTGCCATATCTCGCGAACGGATTGATCAATCCGCAAAATTTCTGTTGCATCTGAAAGTAGAAACTCGCCCGATTACAACGGTATGCGCACTTTTCCCCTAGGCCGTTCCAGTTATTCGTTTCGAGCATCAGAACTGCGAAAATTTTGAGTTTCTCAAGCGTTTCTTATTTCCAAACTGCCATATCTCGCGAACGGATTGATCAATCCGCAAAATTTCTGTTGCATCTGAAATTAGAAACTCGCCCGATTACAACGGTATGCGCACTTTTCCCCTAGGCCGTTCCAGTTATTCGTTTCGAGCATCAGAACTGCGAAAATCTTGAGTTTCTCAAGCGTTTCTTACCTCCAAACTGCCATATCTCGCGAACGGATTGATCGATCCGCAAAATTTCTGTTGCATCTGAAAGTAGAAACTCGCCCGATTACAACGGTATACGTACTTCTCCCCTAGGCCGTTCTAGTCATTCGTTTCGAGCATCAGAACTGCGAAAATTTTGAGTTTCTCAAGCGTCTCTTATCTCCAAACTGCCATATCTCGCGAACGGATTGAACGATCCGCAAAATTTCTGTTGCATCTGAAAGTAGAAACTCGCCCGATTACAACGGTATGCGTACTTCTCCCCTAGGCCGTTCTAGTCATTCGTTTCGAGCATCAGAACTGCGAAAATTTTGAGTTTCTCAAGCGTTTCTTATCTCCAAACTGCCATATCTCGCGGCCGGATTGATCAATCCGCAAAATTTCTGTTGCATCTGAAAGCAGACACTCTCCCGATTACAACGGTATGCGTACTTCCCCCTAGGCCGTTCTTGTCATTCGTTTCGAGCATCAGAACTGCGAAAATTTTGAGTTTCTCAAGCGTTTCTTATTTCCAAACTGCCATATCTCGCGAACGGATTGATCAATCCGCAAAATTTCTGTTGCATCTGAAAGTAGAAACTCGCCCGATTACAACGGTATGCGCACTTTTCCCCTAGGCGGTTCTAGTTATTCGTTTCGAGCATCAGAACTGCGAAAATTTTGAGTTTCTAAAGCGTTTCTTACCTCCAAACTGCCATATCTCGCGAACGGATTGATCAATCCGCAAAATTTCTGTTGCATCTGAAAGTAGAAACTCGCCCGATTACAACGGTATGCGCACTTTTCCCCTAGGCCGTTCCAGTTATTCGTTTCGAGCATCAGAACTGCGAAAATTTTGAGTTTCTCAAGCGTTTCTTATTTCCAAACTGCCATATCTCGCGAACGGATTGATCAATCCGCAAAATTTCTGTTGCATCTGAAAGTAGAAACTCGCCCGATTACAACGGTATGCGCACTTTTCCCCTAGGCGGTTCTAGTTATTCGTTTCGAGCATCAGAACTGCGAAAATTTTGAGTTTCTAAAGCGTTTCTTACCTCCAAACTGCCATATCTCGCGAACGGATTGATCAATCCGCAAAATTTCTGTTGCATCTGAAAGTAGAAACTCGCCCGATTACAACGGTATGCGCACTTTTCCCCTAGGCCGTTCCAGTTATTCGTTTCGAGCATCAGAACTGCGAAAATTTTGAGTTTCTCAAGCGTTTCTTATTTCCAAACTGCCATATCTCGCGAACGGATTGATCAATCCGCAAAATTTCTGTTGCATCTGAAATTAGAAACTCGCCCGATTACAACGGTATGCGCACTTTTCCCCTAGGCCGTTCCAGTTATTCGTTTCGAGCATCAGAACTGCGAAAATCTTGAGTTTCTCAAGCGTTTCTTACCTCCAAACTGCCATATCTCGCGAACGGATTGACCAATCCGCAAAATTTCTGTTGAATCTGAAAGTAGAAACTCGCCCGATTACAACGGTAGGCGCACTTTTGCCCTAGGCTTTTCTAGTTATTCGTTTCGAGCATCAGAACTGCGAAAATTTTGAGTTTCTCAAGCGTTTCTTATTTCCAAACTGCCATATCTCGCGAACGGATTGATCAATCCGCAAAATTTCTGTTGCATCTGAAAGTAGAAACTCCCCCGATTACAACGGTATGCGCACTTTTCCCCTAGGCGGTTCTAGTTATTCGTTTCGAGCATCAGAACTGCGAAAATTTTGAGTTTCTAAAGCGTTCCTTACCTCCAAACTGCCATATCTCGCGAACGGATTGATCGATCCGCAAAATTTCTGTTGCATCTGAAAGTAGAAACTCGCCCGATTACAACGGTTTGCGCACTTTTGCCCTAGGCTTTTCTAGTTATTCGTTTCGAGCATCAGAACTGCGAAAATTTTGAGTTTCTCAAGCGTTTGTTATTTCCAAACTGCCATATCTCGCGAACGGATTGATCAATCCGCAAAATTTCTGTTGCATCTGAAAGTAGAAACTCGCCCGATTACAACGGTATGCGCACTTTTCCCCTAGGCCGTTCCAGTTATTCGCTTCGAGCATCAGAACTGCGAAAATTTTGAGTTTCTAAAGCATTTCTTATCTCCAAACTGCCATAACTCGCGAACGGAACGATCAATCCGCAAAATTTCTGTTGCATCTGAAAGCAGACACCCTCCCGATTACAACGGTATGCGCACTTTTCCCCTAGGCGGTTCTAGTAATTCGTTTGGAGCATCAGAACTGCGAAAATTTTGAGTTTCTCAAGCGTTTCTTACCTCCAAACTGCCATATCTCGCGAACGGATTGATCGATCCGCAAAATTTCTGTTGCATCTGAAAGTAGAAACTCGCCCGATTACAACGGTATGCGCACTTTTGCCCTAGGCTTTTCTAGTTATTCGTTTCGAGCATCAGAACTGCGAAAATTTTGAGTTTCTCAAGCGTTTCTTATTTCCAAACTGCCATATCTCGCGAACGGATTGATCAATCCGCAAAATTTCTGTTGCATCTGAAAGTAGAAACTCGCCCGATTACAACGGTATGCGCACTTTTCCCCTAGGCGGTTCTAGTTATTCGTTTCGAGCATCAGAACTGCGAAAATTTTGAGTTTCTAAAGCGTTTCTTACCTCCCAACTGCCATAACTCGCGAACGGATTGATCGATCCGCAAAATTTCTGTTGCATCTGAAAGTAGAAACTCGCCCGATTACAACGGTATGCGCACTTTTGCCCTAGGCTTTTCTAGTTATTCGTTTCGAGCATCAGAACTGCGAAAATTTTGAGTTTCTCAAGCGTTTCTTATTTCCAAACTGCCATATCTCGCGAACGGATTGATCAATCCGCAAAATTTCTGTTGCATCTGAAAGTAGAAACTCGCCCGATTACAACGGTATGCGCACTTTTCCCCTAGGCCGTTCCAGTTATTCGTTTCGAGCATCAGAACTGCGAAAATTTTGAGTTTCTCAAGCGTTTCTTACCTCCAAACTGCCATATCTCGCGAACGGATTGACCAATCCGCAAAATTTCTGTTGAATCTGAAAGTAGAGACTCGCCCGATTACAACGGTATGTGTAGTTTTCCCCTAGGCCGTTCCAGTTATTCGTTTCGAGCATCAGAACTGCGAAAATTTTGAGTTTCTCAAGCGTTTCTTACCTCCAAACTGCCATATCTCGCGAACGGATTGACCAATCCGCAAAATTTCTGTTGAATCTGAAAGTAGAGACTCGCCCGATTACAACGGTATGTGTAGTTTTCCCCTAGGCCGTTCTAGTCATTCGTTTCGAGCATCAGAACTGCGAAAATTTTGAGTTTCTCAAGCGTCTCTTATATCCAAACTGCCATATCTCGCGAACGGATTGATCAATCCGCAAAATTTCTGTTGCATCTGAAAGTAGAAACTCCCCCGATTACAACGGTATGCGCACTTTTCCCCTAGGCGGTTCTAGTTATTCGTTTCGAGCATCAGAACTGCGAAAATTTTGAGTTTCTAAAGCGTTCCTTACCTCCAAACTGCCATATCTCGCGAACGGATTGATCGATCCGCAAAATTTCTGTTGCATCTGAAAGTAGACACTCGCCCGATTACAACGGTATACGTACTTCTCCCCTAGGCCGTTCTAGTCATTCGTTTCGAGCATCAGAACTGCGAAAATTTTGAGTTTCTCAAGCGTTTCTTATCTCCAAACTGCCATATCTCGCGAACGGATTGAACGATCCGCAAAATTTCTGTTGCATCTGAAAGTAGAAACTCGCCCGATTACAACGGTATGCGTACTTCTCCCCTAGGCCGTTCTAGTCATTCGTTTCGAGCATCAGAACTGCGAAAATTTTGAGTTTCTCAAGCGTTTCTTATCTCCAAACTGCCATATCTCGCGGCCGGATTGATCAATCCGCAAAATTTCTGTTGCATCTGAAAGCAGACACTCTCCCGATTACAACGGTATGCGTACTTCCCCCTAGGCCGTTCTTGTCATTCGTTTCGAGCATCAGAACTGCGAAAATTTTGAGTTTCTCAAGCGTTTCTTATTTCCAAACTGCCATATCTCGCGAACGGATTGATCAATCCGCAAAATTTCTGTTGCATCTGAAAGTAGAAACTCGCCCGATTACAACGGTATGCGCACTTTTCCCCTAGGCGGTTCTAGTTATTCGTTTCGAGCATCAGAACTGCGAAAATTTTGAGTTTCTAAAGCGTTTCTTACCTCCAAACTGCCATATCTCGCGAACGGATTGATCAATCCGCAAAATTTCTGTTGCATCTGAAAGTAGAAACTCGCCCGATTACAACGGTATGCGCACTTTTCCCCTAGGCCGTTCCAGTTATTCGTTTCGAGCATCAGAACTGCGAAAATTTTGAGTTTCTCAAGCGTTTCTTATTTCCAAACTGCCATATCTCGCGAACGGATTGATCAATCCGCAAAATTTCTGTTGCATCTGAAAGTAGAAACTCGCCCGATTACAACGGTATGCGCACTTTTCCCCTAGGCGGTTCTAGTTATTCGTTTCGAGCATCAGAACTGCGAAAATTTTGAGTTTCTAAAGCGTTTCTTACCTCCAAACTGCCATATCTCGCGAACGGATTGATCAATCCGCAAAATTTCTGTTGCATCTGAAAGTAGAAACTCGCCCGATTACAACGGTATGCGCACTTTTCCCCTAGGCCGTTCCAGTTATTCGTTTCGAGCATCAGAACTGCGAAAATTTTGAGTTTCTCAAGCGTTTCTTATTTCCAAACTGCCATATCTCGCGAACGGATTGATCAATCCGCAAAATTTCTGTTGCATCTGAAATTAGAAACTCGCCCGATTACAACGGTATGCGCACTTTTCCCCTAGGCCGTTCCAGTTATTCGTTTCGAGCATCAGAACTGCGAAAATCTTGAGTTTCTCAAGCGTTTCTTACCTCCAAACTGCCATATCTCGCGAACGGATTGACCAATCCGCAAAATTTCTGTTGAATCTGAAAGTAGAAACTCGCCCGATTACAACGGTAGGCGCACTTTTGCCCTAGGCTTTTCTAGTTATTCGTTTCGAGCATCAGAACTGCGAAAATTTTGAGTTTCTCAAGCGTTTCTTATTTCCAAACTGCCATATCTCGCGAACGGATTGATCAATCCGCAAAATTTCTGTTGCATCTGAAAGTAGAAACTCCCCCGATTACAACGGTATGCGCACTTTTCCCCTAGGCGGTTCTAGTTATTCGTTTCGAGCATCAGAACTGCGAAAATTTTGAGTTTCTAAAGCGTTCCTTACCTCCAAACTGCCATATCTCGCGAACGGATTGATCGATCCGCAAAATTTCTGTTGCATCTGAAAGTAGAAACTCGCCCGATTACAACGGTTTGCGCACTTTTGCCCTAGGCTTTTCTAGTTATTCGTTTCGAGCATCAGAACTGCGAAAATTTTGAGTTTCTCAAGCGTTTGTTATTTCCAAACTGCCATATCTCGCGAACGGATTGATCAATCCGCAAAATTTCTGTTGCATCTGAAAGTAGAAACTCGCCCGATTACAACGGTATGCGCACTTTTCCCCTAGGCCGTTCCAGTTATTCGCTTCGAGCATCAGAACTGCGAAAATTTTGAGTTTCTAAAGCATTTCTTATCTCCAAACTGCCATAACTCGCGAACGGAACGATCAATCCGCAAAATTTCTGTTGCATCTGAAAGCAGACACCCTCCCGATTACAACGGTATGCGCACTTTTCCCCTAGGCGGTTCTAGTAATTCGTTTGGAGCATCAGAACTGCGAAAATTTTGAGTTTCTCAAGCGTTTCTTACCTCCAAACTGCCATATCTCGCGAACGGATTGATCGATCCGCAAAATTTCTGTTGCATCTGAAAGTAGAAACTCGCCCGATTACAACGGTATGCGCACTTTTGCCCTAGGCTTTTCTAGTTATTCGTTTCGAGCATCAGAACTGCGAAAATTTTGAGTTTCTCAAGCGTTTCTTATTTCCAAACTGCCATATCTCGCGAACGGATTGATCAATCCGCAAAATTTCTGTTGCATCTGAAAGTAGAAACTCGCCCGATTACAACGGTATGCGCACTTTTCCCCTAGGCGGTTCTAGTTATTCGTTTCGAGCATCAGAACTGCGAAAATTTTGAGTTTCTAAAGCGTTTCTTACCTCCCAACTGCCATAACTCGCGAACGGATTGATCGATCCGCAAAATTTCTGTTGCATCTGAAAGTAGAAACTCGCCCGATTACAACGGTATGCGCACTTTTGCCCTAGGCTTTTCTAGTTATTCGTTTCGAGCATCAGAACTGCGAAAATTTTGAGTTTCTCAAGCGTTTCTTATTTCCAAACTGCCATATCTCGCGAACGGATTGATCAATCCGCAAAATTTCTGTTGCATCTGAAAGTAGAAACTCGCCCGATTACAACGGTATGCGCACTTTTCCCCTAGGCCGTTCCAGTTATTCGTTTCGAGCATCAGAACTGCGAAAATTTTGAGTTTCTCAAGCGTTTCTTACCTCCAAACTGCCATATCTCGCGAACGGATTGACCAATCCGCAAAATTTCTGTTGAATCTGAAAGTAGAGACTCGCCCGATTACAACGGTATGTGTAGTTTTCCCCTAGGCCGTTCCTGTTATTCGTTTCGAGCATCAGAACTGCGAAAATTTCGAGTTTCTCAAGCGTTTCTTACATCCAAACTGCCATATCTCGCGAACGGATTGACCAATCCGCAAAATTTCTGTTGCATCTGAAAGTAGAAACTCGCCCGATTACAACGGTATGTGTAGTTTTCCCCTAGGCCGTTCCAGTTATTCGTTTCGAGCATCAGAACTGCGAAAATTTTGAGTTTCTCAAGCGTTTCTTACCTCCAAACTGCCATATCTCGCGAACGGATTGACCAATCCGCAAAATTTCTGTTGAATCTGAAAGTAGAGACTCGCCCGATTACAACGGTATGTGTAGTTTTCCCCTAGGCCGTTCTAATCATTCGTTTCGAGCATCAGAACTGCGAAAATTTTGAGTTTCTCAAGCGTCTCTTATATCCAAACTGCCATATCTCGCGAACGGATTGATCAATCCGCAAAATTTCTGTTGCATCTGAAAGTAGAAACTCCCCCGATTACAACGGTATGCGCACTTTTCCCCTAGGCGGTTCTAGTTATTCGTTTCGAGCATCAGAACTGCGAAAATTTTGAGTTTCTAAAGCGTTCCTTACCTCCAAACTGCCATATCTCGCGAACGGATTGATCGATCCGCAAAATTTCCGTTGCATCTGAAAGTAGAAACTCGCCCGATTACAACGGTTTGCGCACTTTTGCCCTAGGCTTTTCTAGTTATTCGTTTCGAGCATCAGAACTGCGAAAATTTTGAGTTTCTCAAGCGTTTCTTATTTCCAAACTGCCATATCTCGCGAACGGATTGATCAATCCGCAAAATTTCTGTTGCATCTGAAAGTAGAAACTCGCCCGATTACAACGGTATGCGCACTTTTCCCCTAGGCCGTTCCAGTTATTCGCTTCGAGCATCAGAACTGCGAAAATTTTGAGTTTCTAAAGCATTTCTTATCTCCAAACTGCCATAACTCGCGAACGGAACGATCAATCCGCAAAATTTCTGTTGCATCTGAAAGCAGACACTCTCCCGATTACAACGGTATGCGTACTTCTCCCCTAGGCCGTTCTTGTCATTCGTTACGAGCACCAGAACTGCGAAAATTTTGAGTTTCTCAAGCGTTTCTTATCTCCAAACTGCCATATCTCGCGAACGGATTGATCAATCCGCAAAATTTCTGTTGCATCTGAAAGTAGAAACTCGCCCGATTACAACGGTATGCGCACTTTTCCCCTAGGCGGTTCTAGTTATTCGTTTCGAGCATCAGGACTGCGAAAATTTTGAGTTTCTCAAGCGTTTCTTACCTCCAAACTGCCATATCTCGCGAACGGATTGACCGATCCGCAAAATTTCTGTTGCATCTGAAAGTAGAAACTCGCCCGATTACAACGGTGTGTGTAGTTTTCCCCTAGGCCGCCCTAGTTATTCGTTTCAAGCATCAGAACTGCGCAAATTTTGAGTTTCTCAAGCGTTTCTTACATCCAAACTTCCATATCTCGCGAACGGATTGACCAATCCGCAAAATTTCTGTTGCATCTGAAAGTAGAAACTCGCCCGATTACAACGGTATACGTACTTCTCCCCTAGGCCGTTCTTGTCATTCGTTTCGAGCATCCGAACTGCGAAAATTTTGAGTTTCTCAAGCGTTTCTTATCTCCAAACTGCCATATCTCGCGAACGGATTGATCAATCCGCAAAATTTCTGTTGCATCTGAAAGTAGAAACTCGCCCGATTACAACGGTATGCGCACTTTTCCCCTAGGCGGTTCTAGTTATTCGTTTCGAGCATCAGAACTGCGAAAATTTTGAGTTTCTAAAGCGTTTCTTACCTCCAAACTGCCATATCTCGCGAACGGATTGATCGATCCGCAAAATTTCTGTTGCATCTGAAAGTAGAAACTCGCCCGATAACAACGGTATGCGCACTTTTGCCCTAGGCTTTTCTAGTTATTCGTTTCGAGCATCAGAACTGCGAAAATTTTGAGTTTCTCAAGCGTTTCTTATTTCCAAACTGCCATATCTCGCGAACGGATTGATCAATCCGCAAAATTTCTGTTGCATCTGAAAGTAGAAACTCGCCCGATTACAACGGTATGCGCACTTTTCCCCTAGGCTTTTCTAGTTATTCGTTTCGAGCATCAGAACTGCGAAAATTTTGAGTTTCTCAAGCGTTTCTTATTTCCAAACTGCCATATCTCGCGAACGGATTGATCAATCCGCAAAATTTCTGTTGCATCTGAAAGTAGAAACTCGCCCGATTACAACGGTATGCGCACTTTTCCCCTAGGCCGTTCCAGTTATGCGTTTCGAGCATCAGAACTGCGAAAATTTTGAGTTTCTCAAGCGTTTCTTACCTCCAAACTGCCATATCTCGCGAACGGATTGACCAATCCGCAAAATTTCTGTTGAATCTGAAAGTAGAGACTCGCCCGATTACAACGGTATGTGTAGTTTTCCCCTAGGCCGTTCCTGTTATTCGTTTCGAGCATCAGAACTGCGAAAATTTCGAGTTTCTCAAGCGTTTCTTACATCCAAACTGCCATATCTCGCGAACGGATTGACCAATCCGCAAAATTTCTGTTGCATCTGAAAGTAGAAACTCGCCCGATTACAACGGTATGCGCACTTTTCCCCTAGGCGGTTCTAGTTATTCGTTTCGAGCATCAGAACTGCGAAAATATTGAGTTTCTAAAGCGTTTCTTACCTCCAAACTGCCATATCTCGCGAACGGATTGATCGATCCGCAAAATTTCTGTTGCATCTGAAAGTAGAAACTCGTCCGATTACAACGGTTTGCGCACTTTTGCCCTAGGCTTTTCTAGTTATTCGTTTCGAGCATCAGAACTGCGAAAATTTTGAGTTTCTCAAGCGTTTCTTATTTCCAAACTGCCATATCTGGCGAACGGATTGATCAATCCGCAAAATTTCTGTTGCATCTGAAAGTAGAAACTCGCCCGATTACAACGGTATGCGCACTTTTCCCCTAGGCCGTTACAGTTATTCGTTACGAGCATCAGAACTGCGAAAATTTCGAGTTTCTCAAGCGTTTCTTACATCCAAACTGCCATATCTCGCGAACGGATTGACCAATCCGCAAAATTTCTGTTGCATCTGAAAGTAGAAACTCCCCCGATTACAACGGTATGCGCACTTTTCCCCTAGGCGGTTCTAGTTATTCGTTTCGAGCATCAGAACTGCGAAAATTTTGAGTTTCTAAAGCGTTTCTTATTTCCAAACTGCCATATCTCGCGAACGGATTGATCAATCCGCAAAATTTCTGTTGCATCTGAAAGTAGAAACTCGCCCGATTACAACGGTATGCGCACTTATCCCCTAGGCTTTTCTAGTTATTCGCTTCGAGCATCAGAACTGCGAAAATTTTGAGTTTCTAAAGCATTTCTTATCTCCAAACTGCCATAACTCGCGAACGGAACGATCAATCCGCAAAATTTCTGTTGCATCTGAAAGTAGAAACTCGCCCGAAACAACGGTTTGCGCACTTTTGCCCTAGGCTTTTCTAGTTATTCGTTTCGAGCATCAGAACTGCGAAAATTTTGAGTTTCTCAAGCGTTTCTTATTTCCAAACTGCCATATCTCGGGAACGGATTGATCAATCCGCAAAATTTCTGTTGCATCTGAAAGTAGAAACTCGCCCGATTACAACGGTATGCGCACTTTTCCCCTAGGCCGTTCCAGTTATTCGCTTCGAGCATCAGAACTGCGAAAATTTTGAGTTTCTAAAGCATTTCTTATCTCCAAACTGCCATAACTCGCGAACGGAACGATCAATCCGCAAAATTTCTGTTGCATCTGAAAGCAGACACTCTCCCGATTACAACGGTATGCGTACTTATCCCCTAGGCCGTTCTTGTCATTCGTTTCGAGCATCAGAACTGCGAAAATTTTGAGTTTCTCAAGCGTTTCGTATCTCCAAACTGCCATATCTCGCGAACGGATTGATCAATCCGCAAAATTTCTGTTGCATCTGAAAGTAGAAACTCGCCCGATTACAACGGTATGCGCACTTTTCCTCTAGGCGGTTCTAGTTATTCGTTTCGAGCATCAGAACTGCGAAAATTTTGAGTTTCTAAAGCGTTTCTTACCTCCAAACTGCCATATCTCGCGAACGGATTGATCGATCCGCAAAATTTCTGTTGCATCTGAAAGTAGAAACTCGCCCGATTACAACGGTATGCGCTCTTTTGCCCTAGGCTTTTCTAGTTATTCGTTTCGAGCATCAGAACTGCGAAAATTTTGAGTTTCTCAAGCGTTTCTTATTTCCAAACTGTCATATCTCGCGAACGGATTGATCAATCCGCAAAATTTCTGTTGCATCTGAAAGTAGAAACTCGCCCGATTACAACGGTATGCGCACTTTTCCCCTAGGCCGTTCCAGTTATTCGTTTCGAGCATCAGAACTGCGAAAATTTTGAGTTTCTCAAGCGTTTCTTACCTCCAAACTGCCATATCTCGCGAACGGATTGATCAATCCGCAAAATTTCTGTTGCATCTGAAAGTAGAAACACGCCCGATTACAACGGTATGCGCACTTTTCCCCTAGGCGGTTCTAGTTATTCGTTTCGAGCATCAGAACTGCGAAAATTTTGAGTTTCTCACGTGTTTCTAACCTCCAAACTGCCATATCTCGCGAACGGATTGACCAATCCGCAAAATTTCTGTTGAATCTGAAAGTAGAGACTCGCCCGATTACAACGGTATGTGTAGTTTTCCCCTAGGCCGTTCCAGTTATTCGTTTCGAGCATCAGAAATGCGAAAATTTCGAGTTTCTCTAGCGTTTCTTACATCCAAACTGCAATATCTCGCGAACGGATTGACCGATCCGCAAAATTGCTGTTGTATCTGAAAGTAGACACTCGCCCGATTACAACGGTATCTGTACTTCTCCCCTAGGCCGTTCTAGTCATTCGTTTCGAGCATCAGAACTGCGAAAATTTTGAGTTTCTAAAGCGTTTCTTATCTCCAAACTGCCATAACTCGCGAACGGAACGATCAACCCGCAAAATTTCTGTTGCATCTGAAAGCAGACACCCTCCCGATTACAACGGTATGCGCACTTTTCCCCTAGGCGGTTCTAGTAATTCGTTTCGAGCATCAGAACTGCGAAAATTTTGAGTTTCTCAAGCGTTTCTTTCCTCCAAACTGCCATATCTCGCGAACGGATTGATCGATCCGCAAAATTTCTGTTGCATCTGAAAGTAGAAACTCGCCCGATTACAACGGTATGCGCACTTTTGCCCTAGGCTTTTCTAGTTATTCGTTTCGAGCATCAGAACTGCGAAAATTTTGAGTTTCTCAAGCGTTTCTTATTTCCAAACTGCCATATCTCGCGAACGGATTGATCAATCCGCAAAATTTCTGTTGCATCTGAAAGTAGAAACTCGCCCGATTACAACGGTATGCGCACTTTTCCCCTAGGCCGTTCCAGTTATTCGTTTCGAGTATCAGAACTGCGAAAATTTTGAGTTTCTCAAGCGTTTCTTACCTCCAAACTGCCATATCTCGCGAACGGATTGACCAATCCGCAAAATTTCTGTTGAATCTGAAAGTAGAGACTCGCCCGATTACAACGGTACGTGTAGTTTTCCCCTAGGCCGTTCTAGTCATTCGTTTCGAGCATCAGAACTGCGAAAATTTTGAGTTTCTAAAGCGTTTCTTATCTCCAAACTGCCATAACTCGCGAACGGAACGATCAATCCGCAAAATTTCTGTTGCATCTGAAAGCAGACACCCCCCCGACTACAACGGTATGCGCACTTTTCCCCTAGGCGGTTCTAGTAATTCGTTTCGAGTATCAGAACTGCGAAAATTTTGAGTTTCTCAAGCGTTTCTTACCTCCAAACTGCCATATCTCGCGAACGGATTGATCGATCCGCAAAATTTCTGTTGCATCTGAAAGTAGAAACTCGCCCGATTACAACGGTATGCGCACTTTTGCCCTAGGCTTTTCTAGTTATTCGTTTCGAGCATCAGAACTGCGAAAATTTTGAGTTTCTCAAGCGTTTCTTATTTCCAAACTGCCATATCTGGCGAACGGATTGATCAATCCGCAAAATTTCTGTTGCATCTGAAAGTAGAAACTCGCCCGATTACAACGGTATGTGTAGTTTTCCCCTAGGCCGATCCAGTTATTCGTTTCGAGCATCAGAACTGCGAAAATTTTGAGTTTCTAAAGCGTTTCTTATCTCCAAACTGCCATATCTCGCGAACGGAACGATCAATCCGCAAAATTTCTGTTGCATCTGAAAGTAGACACTCGCCCGATTACAATTGTATGCGTACTTCTCCCCTAGGCCGTTCTAGTCACTCGTTTCGAGCATCAGAACTGCGAAAATTTTGAGTTTCCCCAGCGTTTCTTATCTCCAAACTGCCATATCTCGCGAACGGATTGATCAATCCGCAAAATTTCTGTTGCATCTGAAAGTAGAAACTCGCCCGATTACAACGGTATGCGCACTTTTCCCCTGGGCGGTTCTAGTTATTCGTTTCGAGCATCAGAACTGCGAAAATTTTGAGTTTCTCAAGCGTTTCTTACCTCCAAACTGCCATATCTCGCGAACGGATTGATCAATCCGCAAAATTTCTGTTGCATCTGAAAGTAGAAACACGCCCGATTACAACGGTATGCGCACTTTTCCCCTAGGCGGTTCTAGTTATTCGTTTCGAGCATCAGAACTGCGAAAATTTTGAGTTTCTCACGTGTTTCTAACCTCCAAACTGCCATATCTCGCGAACGGATTGACCAATCCGCAAAATTTCTGTTGAATCTGAAAGTAGAGACTCGCCCGATTACAACGGTATGTGTAGTTTTCCCCTAGGCCGTTCCAGTTATTCGTTTCGAGCATCAGAAATGCGAAAATTTCGAGTTTCTCTAGCGTTTCTTACATCCAAACTGCAATATCTCGCGAACGGATTGACCGATCCGCAAAATTGCTGTTGTATCTGAAAGTAGACACTCGCCCGATTACAACGGTATCTGTACTTCTCCCCTAGGCCGTTCTAGTCATTCTTTTCGAGCATCAGAACTGCGAAAATTTTGAGTTTCTAAAGCGTTTCTTATCTCCAAACTGCCATAACTCGCGAACGGAACGATCAATCCGCAAAATTTCTGTTGCATCTGAAAGCAGACACCCCCCCGACTACAACGGTATGCGCACTTTTCCCCTAGGCGGTTCTAGTAATTCGTTTCGAGCATCAGAACTGCGAAAATTTTGAGTTTCTCAAGCGTTTCTTACCTCCAAACTGCCATATCTCGCGAACGGATTGATCGATCCGCAAAATTTCTGTTGCATCTGAAAGTAGAAACTCGCCCGATTACAACGGTATGCGCACTTTTGCCCTAGGCTTTTCTAGTTATTCGTTTCGAGCATCAGAACTGCGAAAATTTTGAGTTTCTCAAGCGTTTCTTATTTCCAAACTGCCATATCTCGCGAAAGGATTGATCAATCCGCAAAATTTCTGTTGCATCTGAAAGTAGAAACTCGCCCGATTACAACGGTATGTGTAGTTTTCCCCTAGGCGGTTCTAGTTATTCGTTTCGAGCATCAGAACTGCGAAAATTTTGAGTTTCTCAAGCGTTTCTTACCTCCAAACTGTCATATCTCGCGAACGGATTGACCAATCCGCAAAATTTCTGTTGCATCTGAATGTAGAAACTCGCCCGATTACAACGGTAGGTGTAGTTTTCCCCTAGGCCGTTCTAGTTATTCGTTTCGAGCATCAGAACTGCGAAAATTTTGAGTTTCTCAAGCGTTTCTTACTTCCAAACTGCCACATCTCGCGAACGGATCGACCAATCCGCAAAATTTCTGTTGCATCTGAAAGTAGAAATTCGCCCGATTACAACGGTATGTGTAGTTTTCCCCTAGGCCGTTCCAGTTATTCGTTTCGAGCATCAGAACTGCGAAAATTTTGAGTTTCTCAAGCGTTTCTTACCTCCAAACTGCCATATCTCGCGAACGGATTGATCGATCCTCAAAATTTCTGTTGCATCTGAAAGTAGAAACTCGCCCGATTACAACGGTATGCGCACTTTTGCCCTAGGCTTTTCTAGTTATTCGTTTCGAGCATCAGAACTGCGAAAATTTTGAGTTTCTCAAGCGTTTCTTATTTCCAAACTGCCATATCTCGCGAACGGATTGATCAATCCGCAAAATTTCTGTTGCATCTGAAAGTAGAAACTCGCCCGATTACAACGGTATGCGCACTTTTCCCCTAGGCCGTTCCAGTTATTCGTTTCGAGTATCAGAACTGCGAAAATTTTGAGTTTCTCAAGCGTTTCTTACCTCCAAACTGCCATATCTCGCGAACGGATTGACCAATCCGCAAAATTTCTGTTGAATCTGAAAGTAGAGACTCGCCCGATTACAACGGTACGTGTAGTTTTCCCCTAGGCCGTTCCTGTTATTCGTTTCGAGCATCAGAACTGCGAAAATTTCGAGTTTCTCAAGCGTTTCTTACATCCAAAGTGCCATATCTCGCGAACGGATTGACCAATCCGCAAAATTTCTGTTGCATCTGAAAGTAGAAACTCCCCCGATTACAACGGTATGCGCACTTTTACCCTAGGCGGTTCTAGTTATTCGTTTCGAGCATCAGAACTGCGAAAATTTTGAGTTTCTAAAGCGTTCCTTACCTCCAAACTGCCATATCTCGCGAACGGATTGATCGATCCGCAAAATTTCTGTTGCATCTGAAAGTAGAAACTCGCCCGATTACAACGGTATGCGCACTTTTCCCCTAGGCCGTTCTAGTCATTCGTTTCGAGCATCAGAACTGCGAAAATTTTGAGGTTCTCAAGCGTTTCTTATCACCAAACTGCCATATCTCGCGAACGGATTGATCAATCCGCAAAATTTCTGTTGCATCTGAAAGTAGAAACACGCCCGATTACAACGGTATGCGCACTTTTCCCCTAGGCGGTTCTAGTTATTCGTTTCGAGCATCAGAACTGCGAAAATTTTGAGTTTCTCAAGCGTTTCTTACCTCCAAACTGCCATATCTCGCGAACGGATTGATCAATCCGCAAAATTTCTGTTGCATCTGAAAGTAGAAACACGCCCGATTACAACGGTATGCGCACTTTTCCCCTAGGCGGTTCTAGTTATTCGTTTCGAGCATCAGAACTGCGAAAATTTTGAGTTTCTCACGTGTTTCTAACCTCCAAACTGCCATATCTCGCGAACGGATTGACCAATCCGCAAAATTTCTGTTGAATCTGAAAGTAGAGACTCGCCCGATTACAACGGTATGTGTAGTTTTCCCCTAGGCCGTTCCAGTTATTCGTTTCGAGCATCAGAAATGCGAAAATTTCGAGTTTCTCTAGCGTTTCTTACATCCAAACTGCAATATCTCGCGAACGGATTGACCGATCCGCAAAATTGCTCTTGTATCTGAAAGTAGACACTCGCCCGATTACAACGGTATCTGTACTTCTCCCCTAGGCCGTTCTAGTCATTCTTTTCGAGCATCAGAACTGCGAAAATTTTGAGTTTCTAAAGCGTTTCTTATCTCCAAACTGCCATAACTCGCGAACGGAACGATCAATCCGCAAAATTTCTGTTGCATCTGAAAGCAGACACCCCCCCGACTACAACGGTATGCGCACTTTTCCCCTAGGCGGTTCTAGTAATTCGTTTCGAGCATCAGAACTGCGAAAATTTTGAGTTTCTCAAGCGTTTCTTACCTCCAAACTGCCATATCTCGCGAACGGATTGATCGATCCGCAAAATTTCTGTTGCATCTGAAAGTAGAAACTCGCCCGATTACAACGGTATGCGCACTTTTGCCCTAGGCTTTTCTAGTTATTCGTTTCGAGCATCAGAACTGCGAAAATTTTGAGTTTCTCAAGCGTTTCTTATTTCCAAACTGCCATATCTCGCGAACGGATTGATCAATCCGCAAAATTTCTGTTGCATCTGAAAGTAGAAACTCGCCCGATTACAACGGTATGTGTAGTTTTCCCCTAGGCCGATCCAGTTATTCGTTTCGAGCATCAGAACTGCGAAAATTTTGAGTTTCTAAAGCGTTTCTTATCTCCAAACTGCCATATCTCGCGAACGGAACGATCAATCCGCAAAATTTCTGTTGCATCTGAAAGTAGACACTCGCCCGATTACAATTGTATGCGTACTTCTCCCCTAGGCCGTTCTAGTCACTCGTTTCGAGCATCAGAACTGCGAAAATTTTGAGTTTCCCAAGCGTTTCTTATCTCCAAACTGCCATATCTCGCGAACGGATTGATCAATCCGCAAAATTTCTGTTGCATCTGAAAGTAGAAACTCGCCCGATTACAACGGTATGCGCACTTTTCCCCTAGGCGGTTCTAGTTATTCGTTTCGAGCATCAGAACTGCGAAAATTTTGAGTTTCTCAAGCGTTTCTTACCTCCAAACTGTCATATCTCGCGAACGGATTGACCAATCCGCAAAATTTCTGTTGCATCTGAATGTAGAAACTCGCCCGATTACAACGGTAGGTGTAGTTTTCCCCTAGGCCGTTCTAGTTATTCGTTTCGAGCATCAGAACTGCGAAAATTTTGAGTTTCTCAAGCGTTTCTTACTTCCAAACTGCCACATCTCGCGAACGGATCGACCAATCCGCAAAATTTCTGTTGCATCTGAAAGTAGAAATTCGCCCGATTACAACGGTATGTGTAGTTTTCCCCTAGGCCGTTCCAGTTATTCGTTTCGAGCATCAGAACTGCGAAAATTTTGAGTTTCTCAAGCGTTTCTTACCTCCAAACTGCCATATCTCGCGAACGGATTGATCGATCCTCAAAATTTCTGTTGCATCTGAAAGTAGAAACTCGCCCGATTACAACGGTATGCGCACTTTTGCCCTAGGCTTTTCTAGTTATTCGTTTCGAGCATCAGAACTGCGAAAATTTTGAGTTTCTCAAGCGTTTCTTATTTCCAAACTGCCATATCTCGCGAACGGATTGATCAATCCGCAAAATTTCTGTTGCATCTGAAAGTAGAAACTCGCCCGATTACAACGGTATGCGCACTTTTCCCCTAGGCCGTTCCAGTTATTCGTTTCGAGTATCAGAACTGCGAAAATTTTGAGTTTCTCAAGCGTTTCTTACCTCCAAACTGCCATATCTCGCGAACGGATTGACCAATCCGCAAAATTTCTGTTGAATCTGAAAGTGGAGACTCGCCCGATTACAACGGTACGTGTAGTTTTCCCCTAGGCCGTTCCTGTTATTCGTTTCGAGCATCAGAACTGCGAAAATTTCGAGTTTCTCAAGCGTTTCTTACATCCAAAGTGCCATATCTCGCGAACGGATTGACCAATCCGCAAAATTTCTGTTGCATCTGAAAGTAGAAACTCCCCCGATTACAACGGTATGCGCACTTTTACCCTAGGCGGTTCTAGTTATTCGTTTCGAGCATCAGAACTGCGAAAATTTTGAGTTTCTAAAGCGTTCCTTACCTCCAAACTGCCATATCTCGCGAACGGATTGATCGATCCGCAAAATTTCTGTTGCATCTGAAAGTAGAAACTCGCCCGATTACAACGGTATGCGCACTTTTCCCCTAGGCCGTTCTAGTCATTCGTTTCGAGCATCAGAACTGCGAAAATTTTGAGGTTCTCAAGCGTTTCTTATCACCAAACTGCCATATCTCGCGAACGGATTGATCAATCCGCAAAATTTCTGTTGCATCTGAAAGTAGAAACACGCCCGATTACAACGGTATGCGCACTTTTCCCCTAGGCGGTTCTAGTTATTCGTTTCGAGCATCAGAACTGCGAAAATTTTGAGTTTCTCAAGCGTTTCTTACCTCCAAACTGCCATATCTCGCGAACGGATTGATCAATCCGCAAAATTTCTGTTGCATCTGAAAGTAGAAACACGCCCGATTACAACGGTATGCGCACTTTTCCCCTAGGCGGTTCTAGTTATTCGTTTCGAGCATCAAAACTGCGAAAATTTTGAGTTTCTCACCTGTTTCTAACCTCCAAACTGCCATATCTCGCGAACGGATTGACCAATCCGCAAAATTTCTGTTGAATCTGAAAGTAGAGACTCGCCCGATTACAACGGTATGTGTAGTTTTCCCCTAGGCCGTTCCAGTTATTCGTTTCGAGCATCAGAAATGCGAAAATTTCGAGTTTCTCTAGCGTTTCTTACATCCAAACTGCAATATCTCGCGAACGGATTGACCGATCCGCAAAATTGCTCTTGTATCTGAAAGTAGACACTCGCCCGATTACAACGGTATCTGTACTTCTCCCCTAGGCCGTTCTAGTCATTCGTTTCGAGCATCAGAACTGCGAAACTTTTGAGTTTCTAAAGCGTTTCTTATCTCCAAACTGCCATAACTCGCGAACGGAACGATCAATCCGCAAAATTTCTGTTGCATCTGAAAGCAGACACACTCCCGACTACAACGGTATGCGCACTTTTCCCCTAGGCGGTTCTAGTAATTCGTTTCGAGCATCAGAACTGCGAAAATTTTGAGTTTCTCAAGCGTTTCTTACCTCCAAACTGCCATATCTCGCGAACGGATTGATCGATCCGCAAAATTTCTGTTGCATCTGAAAGTAGAAACTCGCCCGATTACAACGGTATGCGCACTTTTGCCCTAGGCTTTTCTAGTTATTCGTTTCGAGCATCAGAACTGCGAAAATTTTGAGTTTCTCAAGCGTTTCTTACCTCCAAACTGCCATATCTCGCGAACGGATTGACCAATCCGCAAAATTTCTGTTGCATCTGAAAGTAGAGACTCGCCCGATTACAACGGTATATGCACTTTTCCCCGAGGCGGTTCTAGTTATTCGTTTCGAGCATCAGAACTGCGAAAATTTTGAGTTTCTCAAGCGTTTCTTACCTCCAAACTGCCATATCTCGCGAACGGATTGATCGACCCGCAAAATTTCTGTTGCATCTGAAAGTGGAAACTCGCCCTTTTACAACGGTATGCGCACTTTTCCCCTAGGCTGTTCTAGTTATTCGTTTCGAGCATCAGAACTGCGAAAATTTTGAGTTTCTCAAGCGTTTCTTATCTCCAAACTGCCATATCTCGCGAACGGATTGTTCAATCCGCAAAATTTCTGTTGCATCTGAAAGTAGAAACTCGCCCGATTACAACGGTATGCGCACTTTTCCCCTAGGCCGTTCCAGTTATTCGTTTAGAGCATCAGAACTGCGAAAATTTTGAGTTTCTAAAGCGTTTCTTATCTCCAAACTGCCACAACTCGCGAACGGAACGATCAATCCGCAAAATTTCTGTTGCATCTGAAAGCAGACACTCTCCCGATTACAACGGTATGCGTAGTTCTCCCCTAGGCAGTTCTAGTCATTCGTTTCGAGCATCAGAACTGCGAAAATTTTGAGTTTCTCAAGCGTTTCTTACTTCCAAACTGCCACATCTCGCGAACGGATTGACCAATCCGCAAAATTTCTGTTGCATCTGAATGTAGAAACTCGCCCGATTACAACGGTAGGTGTAGTTTTCCCCTAGGCCGTTCTAGTTATTCGTTTCGAGCATCAGAACTGCGAAAATTTTGAGTTTCTCAAGCGTTTCTTACCTCCAAACTGCCATATCTCGCGAACGGATTGACCAATCCGCAAAATTTCTGTTGCATCTGAAAGTAGAAACACGCCCGATTACAACGGTATGCGCACTTTTCCCCTAGACGGTTCTAGTTATTCGTTTCGAGCATCAGAACTGCGAAAATTTTGAGTTTCTCAAGCGTTTCTTACCTCCAAACTGCCATATCTCGCGAACGGATTGCCCAATCCGCAAAATTTCTGTTGCATCTGAAAGTAGAAACTCGCCCGATTACAACGGTATATGTAGTTTTCCCCTAGGCCGATCCAGTTATTCGTTTCGAGCATCAGAACTGCGAAAATTTTGAGTTTCTAAAGCGTTTCTTATCTCCAAACTGCCATATCTCGCGAACGGATTGATCAATCCGCAAAATTTCTGTTGCATCTGAAAGTAGACACTCGCCCGATTACAACGGTATGCGTACTTCTCCCCTAGGCCGTTCTAGTCGTTCGTTTCGAGCATCAGAACTGCGAAAATTTTGAGTTTCCCAAGCGTTTCTTATCTCCAAACTGCCATATCTCGCGAACGGATTGATCAATCCGCAAAATTTCTGTTGCATCTGAAAGTAGAAACTCGCCCGATTACAACGGTATGCGCACTTTTCCCCTAGGCGGTTCTAGTTATTCGTTTCGAGCATCAGAACTGCGAAAATTTTGAGTTTCTCAAACGTTTCTTACATCCAAACTGCCATATCTCGCGAACGGATTGACCAATCCGCAAAATTTCTGTTGCATCTGAATGTAGAAACTCGCCCGATTACAACGGTAGGTGTAGTTTTCCCCTAGGCCGTTCTAGTTATTCGTTTCGAGCATCAGAACTGCGAAAATTTTGAGTTTCTCAAGCGTTTCTTACTTCCAAACTGCCACATCTCGCGAACGGATCGACCAATCCGCAAAATTTCTGTTGAATCTGAAAGTAGAGACTCGCCCGATTACAACGGTATGTGTAGTTTTCCCCTAGGCCGTTCCAGTTATTCGTTTCGAGCATCAGAACTGCGAAAATTTCGAGTTTCTCAAGCGTTTCTTACATCCAAACTGCCATATCCCGCGAACGGATTGACCGATCCGCAAAATTTCTGTTGCATCTGATAGTAGACACTCGCCCGATTACAACGGTATACGTACTTCTCCCCTAGGCCGTTCTTGTCATTCGTTTCGAGCATCAGAACTGCGAAAATTTCGAGTTTCTCTAGCGTTTCTTACATCCAAACTGCCATATCTCGCGAACGGATTGACCAATCCGCAAAATTTCTGTTGCATCTGAAAGTAGAGACTCGCCCGATTACAACGGTATGTGTAGTTTTCCCCTAGGCCGTTCCAGTTATTCGTTTCGAGCATCAGAACTGCGAAAATTTCGAGTTTCTCTAGCGTTTCTTACATCCAAACTGCCATATCAAGCGAACGGATTGACCGATCCGCAAAATTTCTGTTGCATCTGAAAGTAGAAACTCGCCCTTTTGCAACGGTATGCGCACTTTTCCCCTAGGCGGTTCTAGTTATTCGTTTCGAGCATCAGAACTGCGAAAATTTTGAGTTTCTCAAGCGTTTCTTACCTCCAAACTGCCATATCTCGCGAACGGATTGACCTATCCGCAAAATTTCTGTTGCATCTGAAAGTAGACACTCGCCCGATTACAACGGTATACGTACTTCTCCCCTAGGCCGTTCTAGTCATTCGTTTCGAGCATCAGAACTGCGAAAATTTTGAGTTTCTCAAGCGTTTCTTATCTCCAAACTGCCATATCTCGCGAACGGATTGATCAATCCGCAAAATTTCTGTTGCATCTGAAAGTAGAAACTCGCCCTTTTAAACGGTATGCGCACTTTTCCCCTAGGCGGTTCTAGTTATTCGTTTCGAGCATCAGAACTGCGAAAATTTTGAGTTTCTCAAGCGTTTCTTACCTCCAAACTGCCATATCTCGCGAACGGATTGACCGATCCGCAAAATTTCTGTTGCATCTGAAAGTAGACACTCGCCCGATTACAACGGTATACGTACTTCTCCCCTAGGCCGTTCCAGTTATTCGTTTCGAGCATCAGAACTGCGAAAATTTTGAGTTTCTCAAGCGTTTCTTACATCCAAACTGCCATATCTCGCGAACGGATTGACCAATCCGCAAAATTTCTGTTGCATCTGAAAGTAGAAACTCGCCCGATTACAGCGGTATGTGTAGTTTTCCCCTAGGCCGTTCCAGTTACTCGTTTCGAGCATCAGAACTGCGAAAATTTTGAGTTTCTCAAGCGTTTCTTACCTCCAAACTGCCATATCTCGCGAACGGATTGACCAATCCGCAAAGTTTCTGTTGCATCTGAAAGTAGAAACTCGCCCGATTACAGCGGTATGTGTAGTTTTCCCCTAGGCCGTTCCAGTTACTCGTTTCGAGCATCAGAACTGCGAAAATTTCGAGTTTCTCAAGCGTTTCTTACATCCAAACTGCCATATCCCGCGAACGGATTGACCGATCCGCAAAATTTCTGTTGCATCTGAAAGTAGACACTCGCCCGATTACAACGGTATACGTACTTCTCCCCTAGGCCGTTCTTGTCATTCGTTTCGAGCATCAGAACTGCGAAAATTTCGAGTTTCTCTAGCGTTTCTTACATCCAAACTGCCATATCTCGCGAACGGATTGACCAATCCGCAAAATTTCTGTTGCATCTGAAAGTAGAGACTCGCCCGATTACAACGGTATGTGTAGTTTTCCCCTAGGCCGTTCCAGTTATTCGTTTCGAGCATCAGAACTGCGAAAATTTCGAGTTTCTCTAGCGTTTCTTACATCCAAACTGCCATATCAAGCGAACGGATTGACCGATCCGCAAAATTTCTGTTGCATCTGAAAGTAGAAACTCGCCCTTTTACAACGGTATGCGCACTTTTCCCCTAGGCGGTTCTAGTTATTCGTTTCGAGCATCAGAACTGCGAAAATTTTGAGTTTCTCAAGCGTTTCTTACCTCCAAACTGCCATATCTCGCGAACGGATTGACCTATCCGCAAAATTTCTGTTGCATCTGAAAGTAGACACTCGCCCGATTACAACGGTATACGTACTTCTCCCCTAGGCCGTTCTAGTCATTCGTTTCGAGCATCAGAACTGCGAAAATTTTGAGTTTCTCAAGCGTTTCTTATCTCCAAACTGCCATATCTCGCGAACGGATTGATCAATCCGCAAAATTTCTGTTGCATCTGAAAGTAGAAACTCGCCCTTTTAAACGGTATGCGCACTTTTCCCCTAGGCGGTTCTAGTTATTTGTTTCGAGCATCAGAACTGCGAAAATTTTGAGTTTCTCAAGCGTTTCTTACCTCCAAACTGCCATATCTCGCGAACGGATTGACCGATCCGCAAAATTTCTGTTGCATCTGAAAGTAGACACTCGCCCGATTACAACGGTATACGTACTTCTCCCCTAGGCCGTTCCAGTTATTCGTTTCGAGCATCAGAACTGCGAAAATTTTGAGTTTCTCAAGCGTTTCTTACATCCAAACTGCCATATCTCGCGAACGGATTGACCAATCCGCAAAATTTCTGTTGCATCTGAAAGTAGAAACTCGCCCGATTACAGCGGTATGTGTAGTTTTCCCCTAGGCCGTTCCAGTTACTCGTTTCGAGCATCAGAACTGCGAAAATTTTGAGTTTCTCAAGCGTTTCTTACATCCAAACTGCCATATCTCGCGAACGGATTGACCAATCCGCAAAGTTTCTGTTGCATCTGAAAGTAGAAACTCGCCCGATTACAACGGTATGCGCACTTTTCCCCTAGGCCGTTCCAGTTATTCGTTTAGAGCATCAGAACTGCGAAAATTTTGAGTTTCTAAAGCGTTTCTTATCTCCAAACTGCCATAACTCGCGAACGGAACGATCAATCCGCAAAATTTCTGTTGCATCTGAAAGCAGACACCCTCCCGATTACAACGGTATGCGTACTTCTCCCCTAGGCCGTTCTAGTCATTCGTTTCGAGCATCAGAACTGCGAAAATTTTGAGTTTCTCAAGCGTTTCGTATCTCCAAACTGCCATATCTCGCGAACGGATTGATCAATCCGCAAAATTTCTGTTGCATCTGAAAGTAGAAACACGCCCGATTACAACGGTATACGTACTTCTCCCCTAGGCCGTTCTAGTCATTCGTTTCGAGCATCAGAACTGCGAAAATTTTGAGTTTCTCAAGCGTTTCTTATCTCCAAACTGCCATATCTCGCTAACGGATTGATCAATCCGCAAAATTTCTGTTGCATCTGAAAGTAGAAACTCGCCCGATTACAACGGTATGCGCACTTTTCCCCTAGGCGGTTCTAGTTATTCGTTTCGAGCATCAGAACTGCGAAAATTTTGAGTTTCTCAAGCGTTTCTTACCTCCAAACTGCCATATCTCGCGAACGGATTGATCCATCCGTAAAATTTCTGTTGCATCTGAAAGTAGAAACTCGCCCGATTACAACCGTATGCGCACTTTTCCCCTAGGCCGTTCCAGTTATTCGTTTAGAGCATCAGAACTGCGAAAATTTTGAGTTTCTAAAGCGTTTCATATCTCCAAACTGCCATAACTCGCGAACGGAACGATCAATCCGCAAAATTTCTGTTGCATCTGAAAGCAGACACCCTCCCGATTACAACGGTATGCGTACTTCCCCCCTAGGCCGTTCTAGTCATTCGTTTCGAGCATCAGAACTGCGAAAATTTTGAGTTTCTCAAGCGTTTCTTATCTCCAAACTGCCATATCTCGCGAACGGATTGATCAGTCCGCAAAATTTCTGTTGCATCTGAAAGTAGAAACACGCCCGATTACAACGGTATGTGTAGTTTTCCCCTAGGCCGTTCCAGTTATTCGTTTCGAGCATCAGAACTGCGAAAATTTCGAGTTTCTCTAGCGTTTCTTACATCCAAACTGCCATATCAAGCGAACGGATTGACCGATCAGCAAAATTTCTGTTGTATCTGAAAGTAGACACTCGCCCGAATACAACGGTATGTGTAGTTTTCCCCTAGGCCGTTCCAGTTATTCGTTTCGAGCATCAGAACTGCGAAAATTTTGAGTTTCTCAAGCGTTTCTTACCTCCAAACTGCCATATCTCGCGAACGGATTGACCAATCCGCAAAATATCTGTTGAATCTGAAAGTAGAAACACGCCCGATTACAACGGTATGCGCACTTTTCCCCTAGACGGTGCTAGTTATTCGTTTCGAGCATCAGAACTGCGAAAATTTTGAGTTTCTCAAGCGTTTCTTACCTCCAAACTGCCATATCTCGCGAACGGATTGATCGATCCGCAAAATTTCTGTTGCATCTGAAAGTAGAAACTCGCCCTTTTACAACGGTATGCGCACTTTTCCCCTAGGCGGTTCTAGTTATTCGTTTGGAGCATCAGAACTGCGAAAATTTTGAGTTTCTCAAGCGTTTCATATATCCAAACTGCCATATCTCGCGAACGGATTGATCAATCCGCAAAATTTCTGTTGCATCTGAAAGTAGAAACACGCCCGATTACAACGGTATGCGCACTTTTCCCCTAGGCGGTTCTAGTTATTCGTTTCGAGCATCAGAACTGCGAAAATTTTGAGTTTCTCAAGCGTTTCTTACTTCCAAACTGCCACATCTCGCGAACGGATCGACCAATCCGCAAAATTTCTGTTGCATCTGAAAGTAGAAACTCGCCCGATTACAACGGTATGTGTAGTTTTCCCCTAGGCCGTTCCAGTTATTCGTTTCGAGCATCAGAACTGCGAAAATTTTGAGTTTCTCAAGCGTTTCTTATCTCCAAACTGCCATATCTCGCGAACGGATTGATCAATCCGCAAAATTTCTGTTGCATCTGAAAGTAGAAACACGCCCGATTACAACGGTATGCGCATTTTTCCCCTAGACGGTTCTAGTTATTCGTTTCGAGCATCAGAACTGCGAAAATTTTGAGTTTCTCAAGCGTTTCTTACCTCCAAACTGCCATATCTCGCGAACGGATTGATCGATCCGCAAAATTTCTGTTGCATCTGAATGAGGAAACTCGCCCTTTTACAACGGTATGCGCACTTTTCCCCTAGGCGGTTCTAGTTATTCGTTTGGAGCATCAGAACTGCGAAAATTTTGAGTTTCTCAAGCGTTTCTTATCTCCAAACTGCCATATCTCGCGAACGGATTGATCAATCCGCAAAATTTCTGTTGCATCTGAAAGTAGAAACACGCCCGATTACAACGGTATGCGCACTTTTCCCCTAGGCGGTTCTAGTTATTCGTTTCGAGCATCAGAACTGCGAAAATTTTGAGTTTCTCAAGCGTTTCTTACTTCCAAACTGCCACATCTCGCGAACGGATCGACCAATCCGCAAAATTTCTGTTGCATCTGAAAGTAGAAACTCGCCCGATTACAACGGTATGTGTAGTTTTCCCCTAGGCCGTTCCAGTTATTCGTTTCGAGCATCAGCACTGCGAAAATTTTGAGTTTCTCAAGTGTTTCTAACCTCCAAACTGCCATATCTCGCGAACGGATTGACCAATCCGCAAAATTTCTATTGGATCTGAAAGTAGAGACTCGCCCGATTACAACGGTATGTGTAGTTTTCCCCTAGGCCGTTCCAGTTATTCGTTTCGAGCATCAGAACTGCGAAAATTTCGAGTTTCTCTAGCGTTTCTTACATCCAAACTGCAATATCTCGCGAACGGATTGACCGATCCGCAAAATTTCTGTTGTATCTGAAAGTAGACACTCGACCGATTACAAGGGTATCCGTACTTCTCCCCTAGGCCGTTCTAGTCATTCGTTTCGAGCATCAGAACTGCGAAAATTTTGAGTTTCTCAAGCGTTTCTTACCTCCAAACTGCCATATCTCGCGAACGGATTGATCAATCCGCAAAATTTCTGTTGCATCTGAAAGTAGAAACTCGCCCGATTACAACGGTATGCGCACTTTTCCCCTAGGCCGTTCCAGTTATTCGTTTAGAGCATCAGAACTGCGAAAATTTTGAGTTTCTAAAGCGTTTCTTACCTCCAAACTGCCATATCTCGCGAACGGATTGACCAATCCGCAAAATTTCTGTTGCATCTGAAAGTAGAAACTCGCCCGATTACAACGGTATGTGTGGTTTTCCCGTAGGCCGTTCCAGTTATTCGTTTCGAGCATCAGAACTGCGAAAAGTTTGAGTTTCTAAAGCGTTTCTTACCTCCAAACTGCCACATCTCGCGAACGGATTGATCAATCCGCAAAATTTCTGTTGCATCTGAAGGTAGAAACTCGCCCGATTACAACGGTATGCGCACTTTTCCCCTAGGCCGTTCCAGTTATTCGTTTAGAGCATCAGAACTGCGAAAATTTTGAGTTTCTAAAGCGTTTCTTACCTCCAAACTGCCACATCACGCGAACGGATTGACCAATCCGCAAAATTTCTGTTGCATCTGAAAGTAGAAACTCGCCCGATTACAACGGTATGTGTGGTTTTCCCGTAGGCCGTTCCAGTTATTCGTTTCGAGCATCAGAACTGCGAAAATTTTGAGTTTCTCAAGCGTTTCTTACTTCCAAACTGCCACATCTCGCGAACGGATCGACCAATCCGCAAAATTTCTGTTGCATCTGAAAGTAGAAATTCGCCCGATTACAACGGTATGTGTAGTTTTCCCCTAGGACGTTCCAGTTATTCGTTTCGAGCATCAGAACTGCGAAAATTTTGAGTTTCTCAAGCGTTTCTTACCTCCAAACTGCCATATCTCGCGAACGGATTGACCAATCCGCAAAATTTCTGTTGCATCTGAAAGTAGAAACTCGCCCGATTACAACGGTATGTTTAGTTTTCCCCTAGGCCGATCCAGTTATTCCTTTCGAGCATCAGAACTGCGAAAATTTTGAGTTTCTAAAGCGTTTCTTATCTCCAAACTGCCATATCTCGCGAACGGAACGATCAATCCGCAAAATTTCTGTTGCATCTGAAAGTAGTAACACGCCCGATTACAACGGTATGCGCTCTTTTCCCCTAGGCCGTTCCAGTTATTCGTTTAGAGCATCAGAACTGCGAAAATTTTGAGTTTCTAAAGCGTTTCTTATCTCCAAACTGCCATAACTCGCGAACGGAACGATCAATCCGCAAAATTTCTGTTGCATCTGAAAGCAGACACTCTACCGATTACAACGGTATGCGTACTTCTCCCCTAGGCCGTTCTAGTCATTCGTTTCGAGCATCAGAACTGCGAAAATTTTGAGTTTCTCAAGCGTTTCTTACCTCCAAACTGCCATATCTCGCGAGCGGATTGATCGATCCGCAAAATTTCTGTTGCATCTGAAAGTAGAAACTCGCCCTTTTACAACGGTATGCGCACTTTTCCCCTAGGCTGTTCTAGTTATTCGTTTCGAGCATCAGAACTGCGAAAATTTTGAGTTTCTCAAGCGTTTCTTACTTCCAAACTGCCACATCTCGCGAACGGATCGACCAATCCGCAAAATTTCTGTTGCATCTGAAAGTAGAAATTCGCCCGATTACAACGGTATGTGTAGTTTTCCCCTAGGACGTTCCAGTTATTCGTTTCGAGCATCAGAACTGTGAAAATTTTGAGTTTCTCAAGCGTTTCTTACTTCCAAACTGCCACATCTCGCGAACGGATCGACCAATCCGCAAAATTTCTGTTGCATCTGAAAGCAGAAACTCGCCCGATTACAACGGTATGTGTAGTTTTCCCCTAGGCCGTTCCAGTTATTCGTTTCGAGCATCAGAACTGCGAAACTTTTGAGTTTCTCAAGCGTTTCTAACCTCCAAACTGCCATATCTCGCGAACGGATTGACCAATCCGCAAAATTTCTGTTGAATCTGAAAGTAGAGACTCGCCCGATTACAACGGTATGTGTAGTTTTCCCCTAGGCCGTTCCAGTTATTCGTTTCGAGCATCAGAACTGCGAAAATTTCGAGTTTCTCTAGCGTTTCTTACATCCAAACTGCAATATCTCGCGAACGGATTGACCGATCCGCAAAATTTCTGTTGTATCTGAAAGTAGACACTCGCCCGATTACAACGGTATCCGTACTTCTCCCCTAGGCCGTTCTAGTCATTCGTTTCGAGCATCAGAACTGCGAAAATTTTGAGTTTCTCAAGCGTTTCTTACCTCCAAACTGCCATATCTCGCGAACGGATTGACCAATCCGCAAAATTTCTGTTGCATCTGAATGTAGAAACTAGCCCGATTACAACGGTAGGTGTAGTTTTCCCCTATGCCGTTCTAGTTATTCGTTTCGAGCATCAGAACTGCGAAAATTTTGAGTTTCTCAAGCGTTTCTTACTTCCAAACTGCCACATCTCGCGAACGGATCGACCAATCCGCAAAATTTCTGTTGCATCTGAAAGTAGAAACTCGCCCGATTACAACGGTATGTGTAGTTTTCCCCTAGGCCGTTCCAGTTATTCGTTTCGAGCATCAGAACTGCGAAAATTTTGTGTTTCTCAAGCGTTTCTTACCTCCAAACTGCCATATGTCGCGAACGGATTGACCAATCCGCAAAATTTCTATTGCATCTGAATGTAGAAACTCGCCCGATTACAACGGTAAGTGTAGTTTTCCCCTAGGCCGTTCCAGTTATTCGTTTCGAGCATCAGAACTGCGAAAATTTCGAGTTTCTCTAGCGTTTCTTACATCCAAACTGCCATATCTCGCGAACGGATTGATGAATCCGCAAAATTTCTGTTGCATCTGAAAGTAGAAACTCGCCCGATTACAACGGTATGCGCACTTTTCCCCTAGGCCGTTCTAGTTATTCGTTTCAAGCATCAGAACTGCGCAAATTTTGAGTTTCTCAAGCGTTTCTTACCTCCAAACTGCCATATCTCGCGAACGGATTGACCAATCCGCAAAATTTCTGTTGCATCTGAAAGTAGAGACTCGCTCGATTACAACGGTATGCGTACTTTTCCCCTAGGCCGTTCTAGTTACTCGTTTCTAGCATCAGAACTGCGAAAATTTTGAGTTTCTCAAGCGTTTCTTATCTCCAAACTGCCATATCTCGCGAACGGATTGATCAATCCGCAAAATTTCTGTTGCATCTGAAAGTAGAAACACGCCCGATTACAACGGTATGCGCACTTTTCCCCTAGGCGGTTCTAGTTATTCGTTTCGAGCATCAGAACTGCGAAAATTTCGAGCTTCTCAAGCGTTTCTTACATCCAAACTGCCATATCTCGCGAACTGATTGACCAACCCGCAAAATTTCTGTTGCATCTGAAAGTAGAGACTCGCCCGATTACAACGGTATGTGTAGTTTTCCCCTAGGCCGTTCCAGTTATTCGTTTCGAGCATCAGAACTGCGAAAATTTCGAGTTTCTCTAGCGTTTCTTACATCCAAACTGCCATATCTCGCGAACGGATTGACCGATCCGCAAAATTTCTGTTGCATCTGAAAGTAGAAACTCGCCCGATTACAACGGTTTGCGCACTTTTCCCCTAGGCCGTTCTAGTTATTCGTTTCAAGCATCAGAACTGCGCAAATTTTGAGTTTCTCAAGCGTTTCTTACCTCCAAACTGCCATATCTCGCGAACGGATTGACCAATCCGCAAAATTTCTGTTGCATCTGAAAGTAGAAACTCGCTCGATTACAACGGTATGCGTACTTTTCCCCTAGGCCGTTCTAGTTACTCGTTTCTAGCATCAGAAATGCGAAAATTTTGAGTTTCTCAAGCGTTTCTTATTTCCAAACTGCCATATCTCGCGAACGGATTGATCAATCCCCAAAATTTCTGTTGCATCTGAAAGTAGAAAGTCGCCCAATTACAACGGTATGCGTACTTCTCCCCTAGGCCGTTCTAATTATTCATTTCGAGCATCAGAACTGCGAAAATTTTGAGTTTCTCAAGCGTTTCCTACCTCCAAACTGCCATATCTCGCGAACGGATTGACCAATCCGCCAAATTTCTGTTGCATCTGAATGTAGAAACTCGCCCGATTACAACGGTAGGTGTAGTTTTCCCCTAGGCCGTTCTAGTTATTCGTTTCGAGCATCAGAACTGCGAAAATTTTGAGTCCCTCAAGCGTTTCTTACTTCCAAACTGCCACATCTCGCGAACGGATCGACCAATCCGCAAAATTTCTGTTGCATCTGAAAGTAGAAACTCGCCCGATTACAACGGTATCTGTAGTTTTCCCCTAGGCCGTTCCAGTTATTCGTTTCGAGCATCTGAACTGCGAAAATTTCGAGTTTCTCAAGCGTTTCTTACCTCCAAACTACCATATCTCGCGAACGTATTGACCAATCCGCAAAATTTCTGTTGCATCTGAAAGTAGAGACTCGCCCGATTACAACGGTATGTATAGTTTTCCCCTAGGACGTTCCAGTTATTCGTTTCGAGCATCAGAACTGCGAAAATTTCGAGTTTCTCAAGGGTTTCTTACATCCAAACTGCCATATCTCGCGAACGGATTGATGAATCCGCAAAATTTCTGTTGCATCTGAAAGTAGAAACTCGCCCGATTACAACGGTATGCGCACTTTTCCCCTAGGCCGTTCTAGTTATTCGTTTCAAGCATCAGAACTGCGCAAATTTTGAGTTTCTCAAGCGTTTCTTACCTCCAAACTGCCATATCTCGCGAACGGATTGACCAATCCGCAAAATTTCTGTTGCATCTGAAAGTAGAGACTCGCTCGATTACAACGGTATGCGTACTTTTCCCCTAGGCCGTTCTAGTTACTCGTTTCTAGCATCAGAACTGCGAAAATTTTGAGTTTCTCAAGCGTTTCTTATTTCCAAACTGCCATACCTCGCGAACGGATTGATCAATCCTTAAAATTTCTGTTGCATCTGAAAGTAGAAAGTCGACCAATTACAACGGTATGCGTACTTCTCCCCTAGGCCGTTCTAGTTATTCATTTCGAGCATCAGAACTGCGAAAATTTTGAGTTTCTCAAGCGTTTCTTACCTCCAAACTGCCATATCTCGCGAACGGATTGATCATTCCGCAAAATTTCGGTTGCATCTGAAAGTAGAAACTCGCCCGATTACAATGGTATGCGCACTTTTCCCCTAGGCGGTTCTAGTTATTCGTTTCGAGCATCAGAACTGCGAAAATTTTGAGTTTCTCAAGCGTTTCTTATCTCCAAACTGCCATATCTCGCGAACGGATTGATCAATCCGCAAAATTTCTGTTGCATCTGAAAGTAGAAACACGCCCGATTACAACGGTATGCGCACTTTTCCCCTAGGCGGTTCTAGTTATTCGTTTCGAGCATCAGAACTGCGAAAATTTCGAGTTTCTCAAGCGTTTCTTACATCCAAACTGCCATATCTCGCGAACTGATTGACCAACCCGCAAAATTTCTGTTGCATCTGAAAGTAGAGACTCGCCCGATTACAACGGTATGTGTAGTTTTCCCCTAGGCCGTTCCAGTTATTCGTTTCGAGCATCAGAACTGCGAAAATTTCGAGTTTCTCTAGCGTTTCTTACATCCAAACTGCCATATCTCGCGAACGGATTGACCGATCCGCAAAATTTCTGTTGCATCTGAAAGTAGAAACTCGCCCGATTACAACGGTTTGCGCACTTTTCCCCTAGGCCGTTCTAGTTATTCGTTTCAAGCATCAGAACTGCGCAAATTTTGAGTTTCTCAAGCGTTTCTTACCTCCAAACTGCCATATCTCGCGAACAGATTGACCAATCCGCAAAATTTCTGTTGCATCTGAAAGTAGAAACTCGCTCGATTACAACGGTATGCGTACTTTTCCCCTAGGCCGTTCTAGTTACTCGTTTCTAGCATCAGAACTGCGAAAATTTTGAGTTTCTCAAGCGTTTCTTATTTCCAAGCTGCCATATCTCGCGAACGGATTGATCAATCCGCAAAATTTCTGTTGCATCTGAAAGTAGAAAGTCGCCCAATTACAACGGTATGCGTACTTCTCCCCTAGGCCGTTCTAATTATTCATTTCGGGCATCAGAACTGCGAAAATTTTGAGTTTCTCAAGCGTTTCCTACCTCCAAACTGCCATATCTCGCGAACGGATTGACCAATCCGCAAAATTTCTGTTCCATCTGAATGTAGAAACTCGCCCGATTACAACGGTAGGTGCAGTTTTCCCCTAGGCCGTTCTAGTTATTCGTTTCGAGCATCAGAACTGCGAAAATTTTGAGTCCCTCAAGCGTTTCTTACTTCCAAACTGCCACATCTCGCGAACGGATCGACCAATCCGCAAAATTTCTGTTGCATCTGAAAGTAGAAACTCGCCCGATTACAACGGTATCTGTAGTTTTCCCCTAGGCCGTTCCAGTTATTCGTTTCGAGCATCTGAACTGCGAAAATTTCGAGTTTCTCAAGCGTTTCTTACATCCAAACTGCCATATCTCGCGAACTGATTGACCAACCCGCAAAATTTCTGTTGCATCTGAAAGTAGAAACTCGCCCGATTACAACGGTATGCGCACTTTTCCCCTAGGCCGTTCTAGTTATTCGTTTCAAGCATCAGAACTGCGCAAATTTTGAGTTTCTCAAGCGTTTCTTACCTCCAAACTGCCATATCTCGCGAACGGATTGACCAATCCGCAAAATTTCTGTTGCATCTGAAAGTAGAGACTCGCTCGATTACAACGGTATGCGTACTTTTCCCCTAGGCCGTTCTAGTTACTCGTTTCTAGCATCAGAACTGCGAAAATTTTGAGTTTCTCAAGCGTTTCTTATTTCCAAACTGCCATATCTCGCGAACGGATTGATCAATCCTTAAAATTTCTGTTGCATCTGAAAGTAGAAAGTCGACCAATTACAACGGTATGCGTACTTCTCCCCTAGGCCGTTCTAGTTATTCATTTCGAGCATCAGAACTGCGAAAATTTTGAGTTTCTCAAGCGTTTCTTACCTCCAAACTGCCATATCTCGCGAACGGATTGATCATTCCGAAAAATTTCTGTTGCATCTGAAAGTAGAAACTCGCCCGATTACAATGGTATGCGCACTTTTCCCCTAGGCGGTTCTAGTTATTCGTTTCGAGCATCAGAACTGCGAAAATTTCGAGTTTCTCAAGCGTTTCTTACATCCAAACTGCCATATCTCGCGAACTGATTGACCAACCCGCAAAATTTCTGTTGCATCTGAAAGTAGAGACTCGCCCGATTACAACGGTATGTGTAGTTTTCCCCTAGGCCGTTCCAGTTATTCGTTTCGAGCATCAGAACTGCGAAAATTTCGAGTTTCTCTAGCGTTTCTTACATCCAAACTGTCATATCTCGCGAACGGATTGACCGATCCGCAAAATTTCTGTTGCATCTGAAAGTAGAAACTCGCCCGATTACAACGGTTTGCGCACTTTTCCCCTAGGCCGTTCTAGTTATTCGTTTCAAGCATCAGAACTGCGCAAATTTTGAGTTTCTCAAGCGTTTCTTACCTCCAAACTGCCATATCTCGCGAACGGATTGACCAATCCGCAAAATTTCTGTTGCATCTGAAAGTAGAAACTCGCTCGATTACAACGGTATGCGTACTTCTCCCCTAGGCCGTTCTAGTTATTCATTTCGAGCATCAGAACTGCGAAAATTTTGAGTTTCTCAAGCGTTTCTTACCTCCAAACTGCCATATCTCGCGAACTGATTGACCAATCCGCAAAATATCTGTTGCATCTGAATGTAGAAACTCGCCCGATTACAACGGTAGGTGTAGTTTTCCCCTAGGCCGTTCTAGTTATTCGTTTCGAGCATCAGAACTGCGAAAATTTTGAGTTTCTCAAGCGTTTCTTACCTCCAAACTGCCATATCTCGCGAACGGATTGACCAATCCGCAAAATTTCTGTTGAATCTGAAAGTAGAGACTCGCCCGATTACAACGGTATGTGTAGTTTTCCCCTAGGCCGTTCCAGTTATTCGTTTCGAGAATCTGAACTGCGAAAATTTCGAGTTTCTCAAGCGTTTCTTACATCCAAACTGCCATATCTCGCGAACTGATTGACCAACCCGCAAAATTTCTGTTGCATCTGAAAGTAGAAACTCGCCCGATTACAATGGTATGCGCACTTTTCCCCTAGGCGGTTCTAGTTATTCGTTTCGAGCATCAGAACTGCGAAAATTTTGAGTTTCTCAAGCGTTTCTTATCTCCAAACTGCCATATCTTGCGAACGGATTGATCAATCCGCAAAATTTCTGTTGCATCTGAAAGTAGAAACACGCCCGATTACAACGGTATGGGCACTTTTCCCCTAGGCAGTTCTAGTTATTCGTTTCGAGCATCAGAACTGCGAAAATTTTGAGTTTCTCAAGCGTTTCTTACCTCCAAACTGCCATATCTCGCGAACGGATTGACCAATCCGCAAAATTTCTGTTGCATCTGAATGTAGAAACTCGCCCGATTACAACGGTAGGTGTAGTTTTCCCCTAGACCGTTCTAGTTATTCGTTTCGAGCATCAGAACTGCGAAAATTTTGAGTCTCTCAAGCGTTTCTTACCTCCAAACTGCCATATCTCGCGAACTGATTGACCAACCCGCAAAATTTCTGTTGCATCTGAAAGTAGAGACTCGCCCGATTACAACGGTATGTGTAGTTTTCCCCTAGGCCGTTCCAGTTATTCGTTTCCAGCATCAGAACTGCGAAAATTTCGAGTTTCTCTAGCGTTTCTTACATCCAAACTGCCATATCTCGCGAACGGATTGACCGATCCGCAAAATTTCTGTTGCATCTGAAAGTAGAAACTCGCCCGATTACAACGGTGTGCGCACTTTTCCCCTAGGCCGTTCCAGTTATTCGTTTCGAGCATCAGAACTGCGAAAATTTTGAGTTTCTCAAGCGTTTCCTACCTCCAAACTGCCATATCTCGCGAACGGATTGACCAATCCGCAAAATTTCTGTTGCATCTGAAAGTAGAAACTCGCCCGATTACAACGGTATGTGTAGTTTTCCCCTAGGCCGTTCTAGTTATTCGTTTCGAGCATCAGAACTGCGAAAATGTTGAGTTTCTCAAGCGTTTCTTACATCCAAACGGCCATATCTCGCGAACGGATTGACCAATCCTCATAATTTCTGTTGCATCTGAAAGTAGAAACTCGCCCGATTACAACGGTATGCGTACTTCTCCCCTAGGCCGTTCTAGTCATTCGTTTCGAGCATCAGAACTGCGAAAATTTTGAGTTTCTCAAGCGTTTCTTACCTCCAAACTGCCATATCTCACGAACGGATTGACCAATCCGCAAAATTTCTGTTGCTTCTGAAAGTAGAAACTCGCCCGATTACAACGGTATGCGCACTTTTCCCCTAGGCCGTTCTAGTTATTCGTTTCGAGCATCAGAACTGCGAAAATGTTGAGTTTCTCAAGCGTTTCTTACATCCAAACGGCCATATCTCGCGAACGGATTGACCAATCCTCATAATTTCTGTTGCATCTGAAAGTAGAAACTCGCCCGATTACAACGGTATGCGTACTTCTCCCCTAGGCCGTTCTAGTCATTCGTTTCGAGCATCAGAACTGCGAAAATTTTGAGTTTCTCAAGCGTTTCTTATGTCCAAACTGCCATATCTCGCGAACGGATTGATCAATCCGCAAAATTTCTGTTGCATCTGAAAGTAGAAACTCGCCCGATTACAACGGTATGCGCACTTTTCCCCTAGGCCGTTCTAGTTATTCGTTTCGAGCATCAGAACTGCGAAAATGTTGAGTTTCTCAAGCGTTTCTTACATCCAAACGGCCATATCTCGCGAACGGATTGACCAATCCTCATAATTTCTGTTGCATCTGAAAGTAGAAACTCGCCCGATTACAACGGTATGCGTACTTCTCCCCTAGGCCGTTCTAGTCATTCGTTTCGAGCATCAGAACTGCGAAAATTTTGAGTTTCTCAAGCGTTTCTTACCTCCAAACTGCCATATCTCACGAACGGATTGACCAATCCGCAAAATTTCTGTTGCTTCTGAAAGTAGAAACTCGCCCGATTACAACGGTATGCGCACTTTTCCCCTAGGCCGTTCTAGTTATTCGTTTCGAGCATCAGAACTGCGAAAATGTTGAGTTTCTCAAGCGTTTCTTACATCCAAACGGCCATATCTCGCGAACGGATTGACCAATCCTCATAATTTCTGTTGCATCTGAAAGTAGAAACTCGCCCGATTACAACGGTATGCGTACTTCTCCCCTAGGCCGTTCTAGTCATTCGTTTCGAGCATCAGAACTGCGAAAATTTTGAGTTTCTCAAGCGTTTCTTATGTCCAAACTGCCATATCTCGCGAACGGATTGATCAATCCGCAAAATTTCTGTTGCATCTGAAAGTAGAAACTCGCCCGATTACAACGGTATGCGCACTTTTCCCCTAGGCGGTTCTAGTTATTCGTTTCGAGCATCAGAACTGCGAAAATTTTGAGTTTCTCAAGCGTTTCTTACCTCCAAACTGCCATATCTCGCGAACGGATTGATCAATCCGCAAAATTTCTGTTGCATCTGAAAGTAGAAACTGGCCCGATTACAACGGTTTGTGTAGTTTTCCCCTAGGCCGTTCGAGTTATTCGTTTCGAGCATCAGAACTGCGAAAATTTTGAGTTTCTCAAGCGTTTCTTACATCCAAACTGCCATATCTCGCGAACGGATTGACCAATCCGCAAAATTTCTGTTGCATCTGAAAGTAGAAACTCGCCCGATTACAACGGTATGCGTACTTCTCCCCTAGGCCGTTCTAGTCATTCGTTTCGAGCATCAGAACTGCGAAAATTTTGAGTTTCTCAAGCGTTTCTTACTTCCAAACTGCCATATCTCGCGAACGGATTGACCAATCCGCAAAATTTCTGTTGCATCTGAAAGTAGAAACTCGCCCGATTACAACGGTATGTGTAGTTTTCCCCTAGGCCGTTCTAGTTATTCGTTTCGAGCATCAGAACTGCGAAAATTTTGAGTTTCGCAACGCGTTTCTTACATCCAAACGGCCATATCTCGCGAACGGATTGACCAATCCTCATAATTTCTGTTGCATCTGAAAGTAGAAACTCGCCCGATTACAAGGGTATGCGTACTTCTCCCCTAGGCCGTTCTAGTCATTCGTTTCGAGCATCAGAACTGCGAAAATTTTGAGTTTCTAAAGCGTTTCTTACATCCAAATGGCCATATCTCGCGAACGGATTGACCAATCCGCATGATTTCTGTTGCATCTGAAAGTAGAAACTCGCCCGATTACAACGGTATGCGCACTTTTCCCCTAGGCGGTTCTAGTTATTCGTTTCGAGCATCAGAACTGCGAAAATTTTGAGTTTCTCAAGCGTTTCTTACCTCCAAACTGCCAGATCTCGCGAACGGATTGACCAATCCGCAAAATTTCTGTTGCATCTGAAAGTAGAAACTCGCCCGATTACAACGGTATGCGCACTTCTCCCCTAGGCCGTTCTAGTTATTCATTTCGAGCATCAGAACTGCGAAAATTTTGAGTTTCTCAAGTGTTTCTTACCTCCAAACTGCCATATCTCACGAACGGATTGACCAATCCGCAAAATTTCTGTTGCTTCTGAAAGTAGAAACTCGCCCGATTACAACGGTATGCGCACTTTTCCCCTAGGCCGTTCTAGTTATTCGTTTCGAGCATCAGAACTGCGAAAATTTTGAGTTTCTCAAGCGTTTCTTACATCCAAACGGCCATATCTCGCGAACGGATTGACCAATCCTCATAATTTCTGTTGCATCTGAAAGTAGAAACTCGCCCGATTACAACGGTAGGCGTACTTCTCCCCTAGGCCGTTCTAGTCATTCGTTTCGAGCATCAGAACTGCGAAAATTTTGAGTTTCTCAAGCGTTTCTTATCTCCAAACTGCCATATCTCGCGAACGGATTGATCAATCCGCAAAATTTCTGTTGCATCTGAAAGTAGAAACTCGCCCGATTACAACGGTATGCGTACTTCTCCCCTAGGCCGTTCTAGTCATTCGTTTCGAGCATCAGAACGGCGAAAATTTTGAGTTTCTACAGCGTTTCTTACATCCAAATGGCCATATCTCGCGAACGGATTGACCAATCCGCATGATTTCTGTTGCATCTGAAAGTAGAAACTCGCCCGATTACAACGGTATGCGCACTTTTCCCCTAGGCGGTTCTAGTCATTCGTTTCGAGCATCAGAACGGCGAAAATTTTGAGTTTCTCAAGCGTTTCTTACATCCAAACGGCCATATCTCGCGAACGGATTGACCAATCCTCATAATTTCTGTTGCATCTGAAAGTAGAAACTCGCCCGATTACAACGGTATGCGTACTTCCCCCCTAGGCCGTTCTAGTCATTCGTTTCGAGCATCAGAACTGCGAAAATTTTGAGTTTCTCAAGCGTTGCTTATGTCCAAACTGCCATATCTCGCGAACGGATTGATCAATCCGCAAAATTTCTGTTGCATCTGAAAGTAGAAACTCGCCCGATTACAACGGTGTGCGCACTTTTCCCCTAGGCGGTTCTAGTTATTCGTTTCGAGCTTCAGAACTGCGAAAATTTTGAGTTTCTCAAGCGTTTCTTACCTCCAAACTGCCATATCTCGCGAACGGATTGATCAATCCGCAAAATTTCTGTTGCATCTGAAAGTAGAAACTCGCCCGATTACAACGGTTTGTGTATTTTTCCCCTAGGCCGTTCGAGTTATTCGTTTCGAGCATCAGAACTGCGAAAATTTTGAGTTTCTCAAGCGTTTCTTACATCCAAACTGCCATATCTCGCGAACGGATTGACCAATCCGCAAAATTTCTGTTGCATCTGAGAGTAGAGTCTCGCCCGATTACAACGGTATGTGTAGTTTTCCCCTAGGCCGTTCCAGTTATTCGTTTCGAGCATCAGAACTGCGAAAATTTCGAGTTTCTCAAGCGTTTCTTATATCCAAACTGCCATATCTCGCGAACGGATTGATCCATCCGCAAAATTTCTGTTGCATCTGAAAGTAGAAACTCGCCCGATTACAACGGTATGTGTAGTTTTCCCCTAGGCCGTTCGAGTTATTCGTTTCGAGCATCAGAACTGCGAAAATTTTGAGTTTCTCAACGCGTTTCTTACATCCAAACGGCCATATCTCGCGAACGGATTGACCAATCCTCATAATTTCTGTTGCATCTGAAAGTAGAAACTCGCCCGATTACAACGGTATGCGTACTTCTCCCCTTGGCCGTTCTAGTCATTCGTTTCGAGCATCAGAACTGCGAAAATTTTGAGTTTCTCAAGCGTTTCTTATCTCCAAACTGCCATATCTCGCGAACGGATTGATCAATCCGCACAATTTCTGTTGCATCTGAAAGTAGAAACTCACCCGATTACATCGGTATGCGTACTTTTCCCCTAGGCCGTTCTAGTTATTCGTTTCGAGCATCAGAACTGCGAAAATTTTGAGTTTCTCAAGCGTTTCTTACTTCCAAACTGCCATATCTCGCGAACGGATAGACCAATCCGCAAAATTTCTGTTGCATCTGAAAGTAGAAACTCGCCCGATTACATCGGTATGCGTACTTTTCCCCTAGGCCGTTCTAGTTATTCGTTTCGAGCATCAGAACAGCGAAAATTTTGAGTTTCTCAAGCGTTTCTTACTTCCAAACTACCATATCTCGCGAACGGATAGACCAATCCGCAAAATTTCTGTTGCATCTGAAAGTAGAAACTCGCCCGATTACAACGGTATGCGCACTTCTCCCCTAGGCCGTTCTAGTTATTCATTTCGAGCATCAGAACTGCGAAAATTTTGAGTTTCTCAAGTGTTTCTTACCTCCAAACTGCCATATCTCACGAACGGATTGACCAATCCGCAAAATTTCTGTTGCTTCTGAAAGTAGAAACTCGCCCGATTACAACGGTATGCGCACTTTTCCCCTAGGCCGTTCTAGTTATTCGTTTCGAGCATCAGAACTGCGAAAATTTTGAGTTTCTCAAGCGTTTCTTACATCCAAACGGCCATATCTCGCGAACGGATTGACCAATCCTCATAATTTCTGTTGCATCTGAAAGTAGAAACTCGCCCGATTACAACGGTAGGCGTACTTCTCCCCTAGGCCGTTCTAGTCATTCGTTTCGAGCATCAGAACTGCGAAAATTTTGAGTTTCTCAAGCGTTTCTTATCTCCAAACTGCCATATCTCGCGAACGGATTGATCAATCCGCAAAATTTCTGTTGCATCTGAAAGTAGAAACTCGCCCGATTACAACGGTGTGCGCACTTTTCCCCTAGGCGGTTCTAGTTATTCGTTTCGAGCATCAGAACTGCGAAAATTTTGAGTTTCTCAAGCGTTTCTTACCTCCAAACTGCCATATCTCGCGAACGGATTGATCAATCCGCAAAATTTCTGTTGCATCTGAAAGTAGAAACTCGCCCGATTACAACGGTTTGTGTAGTTTTCCCCTAGGCCGTTCGAGTTATTCGTTTCGAGCATCAGAACTGCGAAAATTTTGAGTTTCTCAAGCGTTTCTTACATCCAAACTGCCATATCTCGCGAACGGATTGACCAATCCGCAAAATTTCTGTTGCATCTGAGAGTAAAGTCTCGCCCGATTACAACGGTATGTGTAGTTTTCCCCTAGGCCGTTCCAGTTATTCGTTTCGAGCATCAGAACTGCGAAAATTTCGAGTTTCTCAAGCGTTTCTTATATCCAAACTGCCATATCTCGCGAACGGATTGATCCATCCGCAAAATTTCTGTTGCATCTGAAAGTAGAAACTCGCCCGATTACAACGGTATGTGTAGTTTTCCCCTAGGCCGTTCGAGTTATTCGTTTCGAGCATCAGAACTGCGAAAATTTTGAGTTTCTCAACGCGTTTCTTACATCCAAACGGCCATATCTCGCGAACGGATTGACCAATCCTCATAATTTCTGTTGCATCTGAAAGTAGAAACTCGCCCGATTACAACGGTATGCGTACTTCTCCCCTTGGCCGTTCTAGTCATTCGTTTCGAGCATCAGAACTGCGAAAATTTTGAGTTTCTCAAGCGTTTCTTATCTCCAAACTGCCATATCTCGCGAACGGATTGATCAATCCGCAAAATTTCTGTTGCATCTGAAAGTAGAAACTCACCCGATTACATCGGTATGCGTACTTTTCCCCTAGGCCGTTCTAGTTATTCGTTTCGAGCATCAGAACTGCGAAAATTTTGAGTTTCTCAAGCGTTTCTTACTTCCAAACTGCCATATCTCGCGAACGGATAGACCAATCCGCAAAATTTCTGTTGCATCTGATAGTAGAAACTCGCCCGATTACATCGGTATGCGTACTTTTCCCCTAGACCGTTCTAGTTATTCGTTTCGAGCATCAGAACAGCGAAAATTTTGAGTTTCTCAAGCGTTTCTTACTTCCAAACTGCCATATCTCGCGAACGGATAGACCAATCCGCAAAATTTCTGTTGCATCTGAAAGTAGAAACTCGCCCGATTACAACGGTATGCGCACTTCTCCCCTAGGCCGTTCTAGTTATTCATTTCGAGCATCAGAACTGCGAAAATTTTGAGTTTCTCAAGTGTTTCTTACCTCCAAACTGCCATATCTCACGAACGGATTGACCAATCCGCAAAATTTCTGTTGCTTCTGAAAGTAGAAACTCGCCCGATTACAACGGTATGCGCACTTTTCCCCTAGGCCGTTCTAGTTATTCGTTTCGAGCATCAGAACTGCGAAAATTTTGAGTTTCTCAAGCGTTTCTTACATCCAAACGGCCATATCTCGCGAACGGATTGACCAATCCTCATAATTTCTGTTGCATCTGAAAGTAGAAACTCGCCCGATTACAACGGTAGGCGTACTTCTCCCCTAGGCCGTTCTAGTCATTCGTTTCGAGCATCAGAACTGCGAAAATTTTGAGTTTCTCAAGCGTTTCTTATCTCCAAACTGCCATATCTCGCGAACGGATTGATCAATCCGCAAAATTTCTGTTGCATCTGAAAGTAGAAACTCGCCCGATTACAACGGTATGCGTACTTCTCCCCTAGGCCGTTCTAGTCATTCGTTTCGAGCATCAGAACGGCGAAAATTTTGAGTTTCTACAGCGTTTCTTACATCCAAATGGCCATATCTCGCGAACGGATTGACCAATCCGCATGATTTCTGTTGCATCTGAAAGTAGAAACTCGCCCGATTACAACGGTATGCGCACTTTTCCCCTAGGCGGTTCTAGTCATTCGTTTCGAGCATCAGAACTGCGAAAATTTTGAGTTTCTAAAGCGTTTCTTACCTCCAAACTGCCATATCTCACGAACGGATTGACCAATCCGCAAAATTTCTGTTGCTTCTGAAAGTAGAAACTCGCCCGATTACAACGGTATGCGCACTTTTCCCCTAGGCCGTTCTAGTTATTCGTTTCGAGCATCAGAACTGTGAAAATTTTGAGTTTCTCAAGCGTTTCTTACATCCAAACGGCCATATCTCGCGAACGGATTGACCAATCCTCATAATTTCTGTTGCATCTGAAAGTAGAAACTCGCCCGATTACAACGGTATGCGTACTTCCCCCCTAGGCCGTTCTAGTCATTCGTTTCGAGCATCAGAACTGCGAAAATTTTGAGTTTCTCAAGCGTTGCTTATGTCCAAACTGCCATATCTCGCGAACGGATTGATCAATCCGCAAAATTTCTGTTGCATCTGAAAGTAGAAACTCGCCCGATTACAACGGTGTGCGCACTTTTCCCCTAGGCGGTTCTAGTTATTCGTTTCGAGCATCAGAACTGCGAAAATTTTGAGTTTCTCAAGCGTTTCTTACCTCCAAACTGCCATATCTCGCGAACGGATTGATCAATCCGCAAAATTTCTGTTGCATCTGAAAGTAGAAACTCGCCCGATTACAACGGTTTGTGTAGTTTTCCCCTAGGCCGTTCGAGTTATTCGTTTCGAGCATCAGAACTGCGAAAATTTTGAGTTTCTCAAGCGTTTCTTACATCCAAACTGCCATATCTCGCGAACGGATTGACCAATCCGCAAAATTTCTGTTGCATCTGAGAGTAGAGTCTCGCCCGATTACAACGGTATATGTAGTTTTCCCCTAGGCCGTTCCAGTTATTCGTTTCGAGCATCAGAACTGCGAAAATTTCGAGTTTCTCAAGCGTTTCTTATATCCAAACTGCCATATCTCGCGAACGGAATGATCCATCCGCAAAATTTCTGTTGCATCTGAAAGTAGAAACTCGCCCGATTACAACGGTATGTGTAGTTTTCCCCTAGGCCGTTCGAGTTATTCGTTTCGAGCATCAGAACTGCGAAAATTTTGAGTTTCTCAACGCGTTTCTTACATCCAAACGGCCATATCTCGCGAACGGATTGACCAATCCTCATAATTTCTGTTGCATCTGAAAGTAGAAACTTGCCCGATTACAACGGTATGCGTACTTCTCCCCTTGGCCGTTCTAGTCATTCGTTTCGAGCATCAGAACTGCGAAAATTTTGAGTTTCTCAAGCGTTTCTTATCTCCAAACTGCCATATCTCGCGAACGGATTGATCAATCCGCAAAATTTCTGTTGCATCTGAAAGTAGAAACTCACCCGATTACATCGGTATGCGTACTTTTCCCCTAGGCCGTTCTAGTTATTCGTTTCGAGCATCAGAACTGCGAAAATTTTGAGTTTCTCAAGCGTTTCTTACTTCCAAACTGCCATATCTCGCGAACGGATAGACCAATCCGCAAAATTTCTGTTGCATCTGAAAGTAGAAACTCGCCCGATTACATCGGTATGCGTACTTTTCCCCTAGGCCGTTCTAGTTATTCGTTTCGAGCATCAGAACAGCGAAAATTTTGAGTTTCTCAAGCGTTTCTTACTTCCAAACTGCCATATCTCGCGAACGGATAGACCAATCCGCAAAATTTCTGTTGCATCTGAAAGTAGAAACTCGCCCGATTACATCGGTATGCGTACTTTTCCCCTAGGCCGTTCTAGTTATTCGTTTCGAGCATCAGAACTGCGAAAATTTTGAGTTTCTCAAGCGTTTCTTACTTCCAAACTGCCATATCTCGCGAACGGATTGACCAATCCGCAAAATTTCTGTTGCATCTGAAAGTAGAAACTCGCCCGATTACAACGGTATGTGTAGTTTTCCCCTAGGCCGTTCTAGTTATTCGTTTCGAGCATCAGAACTGCGAAAATTTTGAGTTTCGCAACGCGTTTCTTACATCCAAACGGCCATATCTCGCGAACGGATTGACCAATCCTCATAATTTCTGTTGCATCTGAAAGTAGAAACTCGCCCGATTACAACGGTATGCGTACTTCTCCCCTAGGCCGTTCTAGTCATTCGTTTCGAGCATCAGAACTGCGAAAATTTTGAGTTTCTAAAGCGTTTCTTACATCCAAATGGCCATATCTCGCGAACGGATTGACCAATCCGCATGATTTCTGTTGCATCTGAAAGTAGAAACTCGCCCGATTACAACGGTATGCGCACTTTTCCCCTAGGCGGTTCTAGTCATTCGTTTCGAGCATCAGAACTGCGAAAATTTTGAGTTTCTAAAGCGTTTCTTACATCCAAATGGCCATATCTCGCGAACGGATTGACCAATCCGCATGATTTCTGTTGCATCTGAAAGTAGAAACTCGCCCGATTACAACGGTGTGCGCACTTTTCCCCTAGGCGGTTCTAGTTATTCGTTTCGAGCATCAGAACTGCGAAAATTTTGAGTTTCTCAAGCGTTTCTTACCTCCAAACTGCCATATCTCGCGAACGGATTGATCAATCCGCAAAATTTCTGTTGCATCTGAAAGTAGAAACTCGCCCGATTACAACGGTTTGTGTAGTTTTCCCCTAGGCCGTTCGAGTTATTCGTTTCGAGCATCAGAACTGCGAAAATTTTGAGTTTCTCAAGCGTTTCTTACATCCAAACTGCCATATCTCGCGAACGGATTGACCAATCCGCAAAATTTCTGTTGCATCTGAGAGTAGAGTCTCGCCCGATTACAACGGTATGTGTAGTTTTCCCCTAGGCCGTTCCAGTTATTCGTTTCGAGCATCAGAACTGCGAAAATTTCGAGTTTCTCAAGCGTTTCTTATATCCAAACTGCCATATCTCGCGAACGGATTGATCCATCCGCAAAATTTCTGTTGCATCTGAAAGTAGAAACTCGCCCGATTACAACGGTATGTGTAGTTTTCCCCTAGGCCGTTCGAGTTATTCGTTTCGAGCATCAGAACTGCGAAAATTTTGAGTTTCTCAACGCGTTTCTTACATCCAAACGGCCATATCTCGCGAACGGATTGACCAATCCTCATAATTTCTGTTGCATCTGAAAGTAGAAACTCGCCCGATTACAACGGTATGCGTACTTCTCCCCTTGGCCGTTCTAGTCATTCGTTTCGAGCATCAGAACTGCGAAAATTTTGAGTTTCTCAAGCGTTTCTTATCTCCAAACTGCCATATCTCGCGAACGGATTGATCAATCCGCAAAATTTCTGTTGCATCTGAAAGTAGAAACTCACCCGATTACATCGGTATGCGTACTTTTCCCCTAGGCCGTTCTAGTTATTCGTTTCGAGCATCAGAACTGCGAAAATTTTGAGTTTCTCAAGCGTTTCTTACTTCCAAACTGCCATATCTCGCGAACGGATAGACCAATCCGCAAAATTTCTGTTGCATCTGAAAGTAGAAACTCGCCCGATTACATCGGTATGCGTACTTTTCCCCTAGGCCGTTCTAGTTATTCGTTTCGAGCATCAGAACAGCGAAAATTTTGAGTTTCTCAAGCGTTTCTTACTTCCAAACTGCCATATCTCGCGAACGGATAGACCAATCCGCAAAATTTCTGTTGCATCTGAAAGTAGAAACTCGCCCGATTACAACGGTATGTGTAGTTTTCCCCTAGGCCGTTCTAGTTATTCATTTCGAGCATCAGAACTGCGAAAATTTTGAGTTTCTCAAGTGTTTCTTACCTCCAAACTGCCATATCTCACGAACGGATTGACCAATCCGCAAAATTTCTGTTGCTTCTGAAAGTAGAAACTCGCCCGATTACAACGGTATGCGCACTTTTCCCCTAGGCCGTTCTAGTTATTCGTTTCGAGCATCAGAACTGCGAAAATTTTGAGTTTCTCAAGCGTTTCTTACATCCAAACGGCCATATCTCGCGAACGGATTGACCAATCCTCATAATTTCTGTTGCATCTGAAAGTAGAAACTCGCCCGATTACAACGGTAGGCGTACTTCTCCCCTAGGCCGTTCTAGTCATTCGTTTCGAGCATCAGAACTGCGAAAATTTTGAGTTTCTCAAGCGTTTCTTATCTCCAAACTGCCATATCTCGCGAACGGATTGATCAATCCGCAAAATTTCTGTTGCATCTGAAAGTAGAAACTCGCCCGATTACAACGGTATGCGTACTTCTCCCCTAGGCCGTTCTAGTCATTCGTTTCGAGCATCAGAACGGCGAAAATTTTGAGTTTCTACAGCGTTTCTTACATCCAAATGGCCATATCTCGCGAACGGATTGACCAGTCCGCATGATTTCTGTTGCATCTGAAAGTAGAAACTCGCCCGATTACAACGGTATGCGCACTTTTCCCCTAGGCGGTTCTAGTCATTCGTTTCGAGCATCAGAACTGCGAAAATTTTGAGTTTCTAAAGCGTTTCTTACCTCCAAACTGCCATATCTCACGAACGGATTGACCAATCCGCAAAATTTCTGTTGCTTCTGAAAGTAGAAACTCGCCCGATTACAACGGTATGCGCACTTTTCCCCTAGGCCGTTCTAGTTATTCGTTTCGAGCATCAGAACTGTGAAAATTTTGAGTTTCTCAAGCGTTTCTTACATCCAAACGGCCATATCTCGCGAACGGATTGACCAATCCTCATAATTTCTGTTGCATCTGGAAGTAGAAACTCGCCCGATTACAACGGTATGCGTACTTCCCCCCTAGGCCGTTCTAGTCATTCGTTTCGAGCATCAGAACTGCGAAAATTTTGAGTTTCTCAAGCGTTGCTTATGTCCAAACTGCCATATCTCGCGAACGGATTGATCAATCCGCAAAATTTCTGTTGCATCTGAAAGTAGAAACTCGCCCGATTACAACGGTGTGCGCACTTTTCCCCTAGGCGGTTCTAGTTATTCGTTTCGAGCATCAGAACTGCGAAAATTTTGAGTTTCTCAAGCGTTTCTTACCTCCAAACTGCCATATCTCGCGAACGGATTGATCAATCCGCAAAATTTCTGTTGCATCTGAAAGTAGAAACTCGCCCGATTACAACGGTTTGTGTAGTTTTCCCCTAGGCCGTTCGAGTTATTCGTTTCGAGCATCAGAACTGCGAAAATTTTGAGTTTCTCAAGCGTTTCTTACATCCAAACTGCCATATCTCGCGAACGGATTGACCAATCCGCAAAATTTCTGTTGCATCTGAGAGTAGAGTCTCGCCCGATTACAACGGTATGTGTAGTTTTCCCCTAGGCCGTTCCAGTTATTCGTTTCGAGCATCAGAACTGCGAAAATTTCGAGTTTCTCAAGCGTTTCTTATATCCAAACTGCCATATCTCGCGAACGGATTGATCCATCCGCAAAATTTCTGTTGCATCTGAAAGTAGAAACTCGCCCGATTACAACGGTATGTGTAGTTTTCCCCTAGGCCGTTCGAGTTATTCGTTTCGAGCATCAGAACTGCGAAAATTTTGAGTTTCTCAACGCGTTTCTTACATCCAAACGGCCATATCTCGCGAACGGATTGACCAATCCTCATAATTTCTGTTGCATCTGAAAGTAGAAACTCGCCCGATTACAACGGTATGCGTACTTCTCCCCTTGGCCGTTCTAGTCATTCGTTTCGAGCATCAGAACTGCGAAAATTTTGAGTTTCTCAAGCGTTTCTTATCTCCAAACTGCCATATCTCGCGAACGGATTGATCAATCCGCAAAATTTCTGTTGCATCTGAAAGTAGAAACTCACCCGATTACATCGGTATGCGTACTTTTCCTCTAGGCCGTTCTAGTTATTCGTTTCGAGCATCAGAACTGCGAAAATTTTGAGTTTCTCAAGCGTTTCTTACTTCCAAACTGCCATATCTCGCGAACGGATAGACCAATCCGCAAAATTTCTGTTGCATCTGAAAGTAGAAACTCGCCCGATTACATCGGTATGCGTACTTTTCCCCTAGGCCGTTCTAGTTATTCGTTTCGAGCATCAGAACAGCGAAAATTTTGAGTTTCTCAAGCGTTTCTTACTTCCAAACTGCCATATCTCGCGAACGGATAGACCAATCCGCAAAATTTCTGTTGCATCTGAAAGTAGAAACTCGCCCGATTACAACGGTATGTGTAGTTTTCCCCTAGGCCGTTCTAGTTATTCATTTCGAGCATCAGAACTGCGAAAATTTTGAGTTTCTCAAGTGTTTCTTACCTCCAAACTGCCATATCTCACGAACGGATTGACCAATCCGCAAAATTTCTGTTGCTTCTGAAAGTAGAAACTCGCCCGATTACAACGGTATGCGCACTTTTCCCCTAGGCCGTTCTAGTTATTCGTTTCGAGCATCAGAACTGCGAAAATTTTGAGTTTCTCAAGCGTTTCTTACATCCAAACGGCCATATCTCGCGAACGGATTGACCAATCCTCATAATTTCTGTTGCATCTGAAAGTAGAAACTCGCCCGATTACAACGGTAGGCGTACTTCTCCCCTAGGCCGTTCTAGTCATTCGTTTCGAGCATCAGAACTGCGAAAATTTTGAGTTTCTCAAGCGTTTCTTATCTCCAAACTGCCATATCTCGCGAACGGATTGATCAATCCGCAAAATTTCTGTTGCATCTGAAAGTAGAAACTCGCCCGATTACAACGGTATGCGTACTTCTCCCCTAGGCCGTTCTAGTCATTCGTTTCGAGCATCAGAACGGCGAAAATTTTGAGTTTCTACAGCGTTTCTTACATCCAAATGGCCATATCTCGCGAACGGATTGACCAATCCGCATGATTTCTGTTGCATCTGAAAGTAGAAACTCGCCCGATTACAACGGTATGCGCACTTTTCCCCTAGGCGGTTCTAGTCATTCGTTTCGAGCATCAGAACTGCGAAAATTTTGAGTTTCTAAAGCGTTTCTTACCTCCAAACTGCCATATCTCACGAACGGATTGACCAATCCGCAAAATTTCTGTTGCTTCTGAAAGTAGAAACTCGCCCGATTACAACGGTATGCGCACTTTTCCCCTAGGCCGTTCTAGTTATTCGTTTCGAGCATCAGAACTGTGAAAATTTTGAGTTTCTCAAGCGTTTCTTACATCCAAACGGCCATATCTCGCGAACGGATTGACCAATCCTCATAATTTCTGTTGCATCTGAAAGTAGAAACTCGCCCGATTACAACGGTATGCGTACTTCCCCCCTAGGCCGTTCTAGTCATTCGTTTCGAGCATCAGAACTGCGAAAATTTTGAGTTTCTCAAGCGTTGCTTATGTCCAAACTGCCATATCTCGCGAACGGATTGATCAATCCGCAAAATTTCTGTTGCATCTGAAAGTAGAAACTCGCCCGATTACAACGGTGTGCGCACTTTTCCCCTAGGCGGTTCTAGTTATTCGTTTCGAGCATCAGAACTGCGAAAATTTTGAGTTTCTCAAGCGTTTCTTACCTCCAAACTGCCATATCTCGCGAACGGATTGATCAATCCGCAAAATTTCTGTTGCATCTGAAAGTAGAAACTCGCCCGATTACAACGGTTTGTGTAGTTTTCCCCTAGGCCGTTCGAGTTATTCGTTTCGAGCATCAGAACTGCGAAAATTTTGAGTTTCTCAAGCGTTTCTTACATCCAAACTGCCATATCTCGCGAACGGATTGACCAATCCGCAAAATTTCTGTTGCATCTGAGAGTAGAGTCTCGCCCGATTACAACGGTATGTGTAGTTTTCCCCTAGGCCGTTCCAGTTATTCGTTTCGAGCATCAGAACTGCGAAAATTTCGAGTTTCTCAAGCGTTTCTTATATCCAAACTGCCATATCTCGCGAACGGATTGATCCATCCGCAAAATTTCTGTTGCATCTGAAAGTAGAAACTCGCCCGATTACAACGGTATGTGTAGTTTTCCCCTAGGCCGTTCGAGTTATTCGTTTCGAGCATCAGAACTGCGAAAATTTTGAGTTTCTCAACGCGTTTCTTACATCCAAACGGCCATATCTCGCGAACGGATTGACCAATCCTCATAATTTCTGTTGCATCTGAAAGTAGAAACTCGCCCGATTACAACGGTATGCGTACTTCTCCCCTTGGCCGTTCTAGTCATTCGTTTCGAGCATCAGAACTGCGAAAATTTTGAGTTTCTCAAGCGTTTCTTATCTCCAAACTGCCATATCTCGCGAACGGATTGATCAATCCGCAAAATTTCTGTTGCATCTGAAAGTAGAAACTCACCCGATTACATCGGTATGCGTACTTTTCCCCTAGGCCGTTCTAGTTATTCGTTTCGAGCATCAGAACTGCGAAAATTTTGAGTTTCTCAAGCGTTTCTTACTTCCAAACTGCCATATCTCGCGAACGGATAGACCAATCCGCAAAATTTCTGTTGCATCTGAAAGTAGAAACTCGCCCGATTACATCGGTATGCGTACTTTTCCCCTAGGCCGTTCTAGTTATTCGTTTCGAGCATCAGAACAGCGAAAATTTTGAGTTTCTCAAGCGTTTCTTACTTCCAAACTGCCATATCTCGCGAACGGATAGACCAATCCGCAAAATTTCTGTTGCATCTGAAAGTAGAAACTCGCCCGATTACATCGGTATGCGTACTTTTCCCCTAGGCCGTTCTAGTTATTCGTTTCGAGCATCAGAACTGCGAAAATTTTGAGTTTCTCAAGCGTTTCTTACTTCCAAACTGCCATATCTCGCGAACGGATTGACCAATCCGCAAAATTTCTGTTGCATCTGAAAGTAGAAACTCGCCCGATTACAACGGTATGTGTAGTTTTCCCCTAGGCCGTTCTAGTTATTCGTTTCGAGCATCAGAACTGCGAAAATTTTGAGTTTCGCAACGCGTTTCTTACATCCAAACGGCCATATCTCGCGAACGGATTGACCAATCCTCATAATTTCTGTTGCATCTGAAAGTAGAAACTCGCCCGATTACAACGGTATGCGTACTTCTCCCCTAGGCCGTTCTAGTCATTCGTTTCGAGCATCAGAACTGCGAAAATTTTGAGTTTCTAAAGCGTTTCTTACATCCAAATGGCCATATCTCGCGAACGGATTGACCAATCCGCATGATTTCTGTTGCATCTGAAAGTAGAAACTCGCCCGATTACAACGGTATGCGCACTTTTCCCCTAGGCGGTTCTAGTTATTCGTTTCGAGCATCAGAACTGCGAAAATTTTGAGTTTCTCAAGCGTTTCTTACCTCCAAACTGCCATATCTCGCGAACGGATTGACCAATCCGCAAAATTTCTGTTGCATCTGAAAGTAGAAACTCGCCCGATTACAACGGTATGCGCACTTCTCCCCTAGGCCGTTCTAGTTATTCATTTCGAGCATCAGAACTGCGAAAATTTTGAGTTTCTCAAGCGTTTCTTACCTCCAAACTGCCATATCTCACGAACGGATTGACCAATCCGCAAAATTTCTGTTGCTTCTAAAAGTAGAGACTCGCCCGATTACAACGGTATGCGCACTTTTCCCCTAGGCCGTTCTAGTTATTCGTTTCGAGCATCAGAACTGCGAAAATTTTGAGTTTCTAAAGCGTTTCTTACATCCAAATGGCCATATCTCGCGAACGGATTGACCAATCCGCATGATTTCTGTTGCATCTGAAAGTAGAAACTCGCCCGATTACAACGGTATGCGCACTTTTGCCCTAGGCGGTTCTAGTTATTCGTTTCGAGCATCAGAACTGCGAAAATTTTGAGTTTCTCAAGCGTTTCTTACTTCCAAACTGCCATATCTCGCGAACGGATTGACCAATCCGCAAAATTTCTGTTGCATCTGAGAGTAGAGTCTCGCCCGATTACAACGGTATGTGTAGTTTTCCCCTAGGCCGTTCCAGTTATTCGTTTCGAGCATCAGAACTGCGAAAATTTCGAGTTTCTCAAGCGTTTCTTATATCCAAACTGCCATATCTCGCGAACGGATTGATCAATCCGCAACATTTCTGTTGCATCTGAAAGTGGAATCTCGCCCGATTACAACAGTATCCGTACTTCTCCCCTAGGCCGTTCTAGTCATTCGTTTCGAGCATCAGAACTGCGAAAATTTTGAGTTTCTAAAGCGTTTCTTATCTCCAAACTGCCATATCTCGCGAACGGATTGATCATTCCGCAAAATTTCTGTTGCATCTGAAAGTAGAAACTCGCCCGATTACAACGGAATGCCCACTTTTCCCCTAGGCCGTTCGAGTTATTCGTTTCAAGCATCAGAACTGCGCAAATTTTGAGTTTCTCAAGCGTTTCTTACCTTCAAACTGCCATATCTCGCGAACGGATTGATGAATCCGCAAAATTTCTGTTGCATCTGAAAGTAGAAACTCGCTCGATTACAACGGTATGCGTACTTTTCCCCTAGGCCGTTCTAGTTACTCGTTTCTAGCATCAGAACAGCGAAAATTTTGAGTTTCTCAAGCGTTTCTTATTTCCAAACTGCCATATCTCGCGAACGGATTGATCAATCCGCAAAATTTCTGTTGCATCTGAAAGTAGAAAGTCGACCAATTACAACGGTATGGGTACTTCTCCCCTGGGCCGTTCTAGTTATTCATTTCGAGCATCAGAACTGCGAAAATTTTGAGTTTCTCAAGCGTTTCTTACCTCCAAACTGCCATATCTCGCGAACGGATTGACCAATCCGCAAAATTTCTGTTGCTTCTGAAAGTAGAAACTCGCCCGATTACAACGGTATGCGCACTTTTCCCCTAGGCCGTCTAGTTATTCGTTTCGAGCATCAGAACTGCGAAAATTTTGAGTTTCTCAAGCGTTTCTTACATCCAAACGGCCATATCTCGCGAACTGATTGACCAATCCTAATAATTTCTGTTGCATCTGAAAGTAGAAACTCGCCCGATTACAACGGTATGCGTACTTCTCCCCTAGGCCGTTCTAGTCATTCGTTTCGAGCATCAGAACTGCGAAAATTTTGAGTTTCTCAAGCGTTTCTTATCTCCAAACTGCCATATCTCGCGAACGGATTGATCAATCCGCAAAATTTCTGTTGCATCTGAAAGTAGAAACTCGCCCGATTACAACGGTATGCGTACTTTTCCCCTAGGCCGTTCCAGTTATTCGTTTCGAGCATCAGAACTGCGAAAATTTCGAGTTTCTCAAGCGTTTCTTATATCCAGACTGCCATATCTCGCGAACGGATTGATCAATCCGCAAAATTTCTGTTGCATCTGAAAGTAGAAACTCGCCCGATTACAACGGTATGCGTACTTCTCCCCTAGGCCGTTCTAGTCATTCGTTTCGAGCATCAGAACTGCGAAAATTTTGAGTTTCTCAAGCGTTTCTTATGTCCAAACTGCCATATCTCGCGAACGGATAGACCAATCCGCAAAATTTCTGTTGCATCTGAAAGTAGAAACTCGCCCGATTACATCGGTATGCGTACTTTTCCCCTAGGCCGTTCTAGTTATTCGTTTCGAGCATCAGAACTGCGAAAATTTTGAGTTTCTCAAGCGTTTCTTACCTCCAAACTGCCATATCTCGCGAACGGATTGAACAATCCGCAAAATTTCTGTTGCATTTGAATGTAGAAACTCGCCCGATTACAACGATATGCGCACTTTTCCCCTGGGCCGTTCTAGTTATTCGTTTCGAAAATCAGAACTGCGAAAATTTTGAGTTTCTAAAGCGTTTCTTATCTCCAAACTGCCATATCTCGCGAACGGATTGATCAATCCGCAACATTTCTGTTGCATCTGAAAGTGGAATCTCGCCCGATTACAACAGTATCCGTACTTCTCCCCTAGGCCGTTCTAGTCATTCGTTTCGAGCATCAGAACTGCGAAAATTTTGAGTTTCTAAAGCGTTTCTTATCTCCAAACTGCCATATCTCGCGAACGGATTGATCATTCCGCAAAATTTCTGTTGCATCTGAAAGTAGAAACTCGCCCGATTACAACGGAATGCCCACTTTTCCCCTAGGCCGTTCGAGTTATTCGTTTCAAGCATCAGAACTGCGCAAATTTTGAGTTTCTCAAGCGTTTCTTACCTTCAAACTGCCATATCTCGCGAACGGATTGACCGATCCGCAAAATTTCTGTTGCATCTGAAAGAAGAAACTCGCCCGATTACAACGGTATGCCCACTTTTCCCCTAGGCCGTTCCAGTTATTCGTTTCGAGCATCAGAACAGCGAAAATTTTGAGTTTCTCAAGCGTTTCTTATTTCCAAACTGCCATATCTCGCGAACGGATTGATCAATCCGCAAAATTTCTGTTGCATCTGAAAGTAGAAAGTCGACCAATTACAACGGTATGGGTACTTCTCCCCTGGGCCGTTCTAGTTATTCATTTCGAGCATCAGAACTGCGAAAATTTTGAGTTTCTCAAGCGTTTCTTACCTCCAAACTGCCATATCTCGCGAACGGATTGACCAATCCGCAAAATTTCTGTTGCTTCTGAAAGTAGAAACTCGCCCGATTACAACGGTATGCGCACTTTTCCCCTAGGCCGTCTAGTTATTCGTTTCGAGCATCAGAACTGCGAAAATTTTGAGTTTCTCAAGCGTTTCTTACATCCAAACGGCCATATCTCGCGAACTGATTGACCAATCCTCATAATTTCTGTTGCATCTGAAAGTAGAAACTCGCCCGATTACAACGGTATGCGTACTTCTCCCCTAGGCCGTTCTAGTCATTCGTTTCGAGCATCAGAACTGCGAAAATTTTGAGTTTCTCAAGCGTTTCTTATCTCCAAACTGCCATATCTCGCGAACGGATTGATCAATCCGCAAAATTTCTGTTGCATCTGAAAGTAGAAACTCGCCCGATTACAACGGTATGCGTACTTTTCCCCTAGGCCGTTCTAGTTATTCGTTTCGAGCATCAGAACTGCGAAAATTTTGAGTTTCTCAAGCGTTTCTTACTTCCAAACTGCCATATCTCGCGAACGGATAGACCAATCCGCAAAATTTCTGTTGCATCTGAAAGTAGAAGCTCGCCCGATTACATCGGTATGCGTACTTTTCCCCTAGGCCGTTCTAGTTATTCGTTTCGAGCATCAGAACTGCGAAAATTTTGAGTTTCTCAAGCGTTTCTTACTTCCAAACTGCCATATCTCGCGAACGGATAGACCAATCCGCAAAATTTCTGTTGCATCTGAAAGTAGAAACTCGCCCGATTACATCTGTATGCGTACTTTTCCCCTAGGCAGTTCTAGTTATTCGTTTCGAGCATCAGAACTGCGAAAATTTTGAGTTTCTCAAGCGTTTCTTACCTCCAAACTGCCATATCTCGCGAACGGATTGAACAATCCGCAAAATTTCTGTTGCATTTGAATGTAGAAACTCGCCCGATTACAACGATATGCGCACTTTTCCCCTGGGCCGTTCTAGTTATTCGTTTCGAACATCAGAACTGCGAAAATTTTGAGTTTCTAAAGCGTTTCTTATCTCCAAACTGCCATATCTCGCGAACGGATTGATCAATCCGCAACATTTCTGTTGCATCTGAAAGTGGAATCTCGCCCGATTACAACAGTATCCGTACTTCTCCCCAAGGCCGTTTTAGTCATTCGTTTCGAGCATCAGAACTGCGAAAATTTTGAGTTTCTAAAGCGTTTCTTATCTCCAAACTGCCATATCTCGCGAACGGATTGATCATTCCGCAAAATTTCTGTTGCATCTGAAAGTAGAAACTCGCCCGATTACAACGGAATGCCCACTTTTCCCCTAGGCCGTTCGAGTTATTCGTTTCAAGCATCAGAACTGAGCAAATTTTGAGTTTCTCAAGCGTTTCTTACCTTCAAACTGCCATATCTCGCGAACGGATTGACCGATCCGCAAAATTTCTGTTGCATTTGAATGTAGAAACTCGCCCGATTACAACGATATGCGCACTTTTCCCCTAGGCCGTTCCAGTTATTCGTTTCGAGCATCAGAACTGCGAAAATTTTGAGTTTCTCAAGCGCTTCTTACATCCAAACTGCCATATCTCGCGAACGGATTGATGAATCCGCAAAATTTCTGTTGCATCTGGAAGTAGAAACTCGCCCGATTACAACGGTATGCGCACTTTTCCCCTAGGCCGTTCTAGTTATTCGTTTCAAGCATCAGAACTGCGCAAATTTTGAGTTTCTCAAGCGTTTCTTACCTCCAAACTGCCATATCTCGCGAACGGATTGACCAATCCGCAAGATTTCTGTTGCATCTGAAAGTAGATACTCGCTCGATTACAACGGTATGCGTACTTTTCCCCTAGGCCGTTCTAGTTACTCGTTTCTAGCATCAGAACTGCGAAAATTTTGAGTTTCGCAAGCGTTTCTTATTTCCAAACTGCCATATCTCGCGAACGGATTGATCAATCCGCAAAATTTCTGTTGCATCTGAAAGTAGAAAGTCGACCAATTACAACGGTATGCGTACTTCTCCCCTAGGCCGTTCTAGTTATTCATTTCGAGCATCAGAACTGCGAAAATTTTGAGTTTCTCAAGCGTTTCTTACCTCCAAACTGCCATATCTCGCGAACGGATTGACCAATCCGCAAAATTTCTGTTGCTTCTGAAAGTAGAAACTCGCCCGATTACAACGGTATGCGCACTTTTCCCCTAGGCCGTCTAGTTATTCGTTTCGAGCATCAGAACTGCGAAAATTTTGAGTTTCTCAAGCGTTTCTTACATCCAAACGGCCATATCTCGCGAACGGATAGACCAATCCTCATAATTTCTGTTGCATCTGAAAGTAGAAACTCGCCCGATTACAACGGTATGCATACTTCTCCCCTAGGCCGTTCTAGTCATTCGTTTCGAGCATCAGAACTGCGAAAATTTTGAGTTTCTCAAGCGTTTCTTATCTCCAAACTGCCATATCTCGCGAACGGATTGACCAATCCGCAAAATTTCTGTTGCATCTGAAAGTAGATACTCGCTCGATTACAACGGTATGCGTACTTTTCCCCTAGGCCGTTCTAGTTACTCGTTTCTAGCATCAGAACTGCGAAAATTTTGAGTTTCGCAAGCGTTTCTTATTTCCAAACTGCCATATCTCGCGAACGGATTGATCAATCCTCAAAATTTCTGTTGCATCTGAAAGTAGAAAGTCGACCAATTACAACGGTATGCGTACTTCTCCCCTAGGCCGTTCTAGTTATTCATTTCGAGCATCAGAACTGCGAAAATTTTGAGTTTCTCAAGCGTTTCTTACCTCCAAACTGCCATATCTCGCGAACGGATTGACCAATCCGCAAAATTTCTGTTGCTTCTGAAAGTAGAAACTCGCCCGATTACAACGGTATGCGCACTTTTCCCCTAGGCCGTCTAGTTATTCGTTTCGAGCATCAGAACTGCGAAAATTTTGAGTTTCTCAAGCGTTTCTTACATCCAAACGGCCATATCTCGCGAACGGATCTACCAATCCTCATAATTTCTGTTGCATCTGAAAGTAGAAACTCGCCCGATTACAACGGTATGCGTACTTCTCCCCTAGGCCGTTCTAGTCATTCGTTTCGAGCATCAGAACTGCGAAAATTTTGAGTTTCTCAAGCGTTTCTTATCTCCAAACTGCCATAACTCGCGAACGGATTGATCAATCCGCAAAATTTCGGTTGCATCTGAAAGTAGAAACTCGCCCGATTACAACGGTATGCGTACTTCTCCCCTAGGCCGTTCTAGTCATTCGTTTCGAGCATCAGAACTGAGAAAATTTTGAGTTTCTCAAGCGTTTCATACTTCCAAACTCCCATATCTCGCGAACGGATTGACCAATCCGCAAAATTTCTATTGCATCTGAAAGTAGAAACTCGCCCCAATTACAAGGGTATGTGTAGTTTTCCACTAAACCGTTCCAGTTATTCGTTTCGAGAATCAGAACTGCGAAAATTTTGAGTTTCTCAAGCGTTTCTTACCTCCAAACTGCCATATCTCGCGAACGGATTGATCAATCCGCAAAGTTTCTGTTGCATCTGAAAGTAGAAACTCGCCCGATTTCAACGGTATGCGCATTTTTCCCCTAGGCCGTTCTAGTTATTCGTTTCAAGCATCAGAACTGCGCAAATTTTGAGTTTCTCAAGCGTTTCTTACCTCCAAACTGCCATATCTCGCGAACGGATTGACCAATCCGCAAAATTTCTGTTGCATCTGAAAGTAGATACTCGCTCGATTACAACGGTATGCGTACTTTTCCCCTAGGCCGTTCTAGTTACTCGTTTCTAGCATCAGAACTGCGAAAATTTTGAGTTTCGCAAGCGTTTCTTATTTCCAAACTGCCATATCTCGCGAACGGATTGATCAATCCGCAAAATTTCTGTTGCATCTGAAAGTAGAAAGTCGACCAATTACAACGGTATGCGTACTTCTCCCCTAGGCCGTTCTAGTTATTCATTTCGAGCATCAGAACTGCGAAAATTTTGAGTTTCTCAAGCGTTTCTTACCTCCAAACTGCCATATCTCGCGAACGGATTGACCAATCCGCAAAATTTCTGTTGCTTCTGAAAGTAGAAACTCGCCCGATTACAACGGTATGCGCACTTTTCCCCTAGGCCGTCTAGTTATTCGTTTCGAGCATCAGAACTGCGAAAATTTTGAGTTTCTCAAGCGTTTCTTACATCCAAACGGCCATATCTCGCGAACGGATAGACCAATCCTCATAATTTCTGTTGCATCTGAAAGTAGAAACTCGCCCGATTACAACGGTATGCGTACTTCTCCCCTAGGCCGTTCTAGTCATTCGTTTCGAGCATCAGAACTGCGAAAATTTTGAGTTTCTCAAGCGTTTCTTATCTCCAAACTGCCATATCTCGCGAACGGATTGACCAATCCGCAAAATTTCTGTTGCATCTGAAAGTAGATACTCGCTCGATTACAACGGTATGCGTACTTTTCCCCTAGGCCGTTCTAGTTACTCGTTTCTAGCATCAGAACTGCGAAAATTTTGAGTTTCGCAAGCGTTTCTTATTTCCAAACTGCCATATCTCGCGAACGGATTGATCAATCCGCAAAATTTCTGTTGCATCTGAAAGTAGAAAGTCGACCAATTACAACGGTATGCGTACTTCTCCCCTAGGCCGTTCTAGTTATTCATTTCGAGCATCAGAACTGCGAAAATTTTGAGTTTCTCAAGCGTTTCTTACCTCCAAACTGCCATATCTCGCGAACGGATTGACCAATCCGCAAAATTTCTGTTGCTTCTGAAAGTAGAAACTCGCCCGATTACAACGGTATGCGCACTTTTCCCCTAGGCCGTCTAGTTATTCGTTTCGAGCATCAGAACTGCGAAAATTTTGAGTTTCTCAAGCGTTTCTTACATCCAAACGGCCATATCTCGCGAACGGATCTACCAATCCTCATAATTTCTGTTGCATCTGAAAGTAGAAACTCGCCCGATTACAACGGTATGCGTACTTCTCCCCTAGGCCGTTCTAGTCATTCGTTTCGAGCATCAGAACTGCGAAAATTTTGAGTTTCTCAAGCGTTTCTTATCTCCAAACTGCCATAACTCGCGAACGGATTGATCAATCCGCAAAATTTCGGTTGCATCTGAAAGTAGAAACTCGCCCGATTACAACGGTATGCGTACTTCTCCCCTAGGCCGTTCTAGTCATTCGTTTCGAGCATCAGAACTGAGAAAATTTTGAGTTTCTCAAGCGTTTCATACTTCCAAACTCCCATATCTCGCGAACGGATTGACCAATCCGCAAAATTTCTATTGCATCTGAAAGTAGAAACTCGCCCCAATTACAACGCTATGTGTAGTTTTCCACTAAACCGTTCCAGTTATTCGTTTCGAGAATCAGAACTGCGAAAATTTTGAGTTTCTCAAGCGTTTCTTACCTCCAAACTGCCATATCTCGCGAACGGATTGATCAATCCGCAAAGTTTCTGTTGCATCTGAAAGTAGAAACTCGCCCGATTTCAACGGTATGCGCATTTTTCCCCTAGGCCGTTCTAGTTATTCGTTTCGAGCATCAAAACTGCGAAAATTTTGAGTTTCTCAAGCGTTTCTTACATCCAAACGGCCATATCTCGCGAACGGATTGACCAATCCTCATAATTTCTGTTGCATCTGAAAGTAGAAACTCGCCCGATTACAACGGTATGCGTACTTCTCCCCTAGGCCGTTCTAGTCATTCGTTTCGAGCATCAGAACTGCGAAAATTTTGAGTTTCTCAAGCGTTTCTTATCTCCAAACTGCCATATCTCGCGAACGGATTGATCAATCCGCAAAATTTCTGTTGCATCTGAAAGTAGAAACTCGCCCGATTACATCGGTATGCGTACTTTTCCCCTAGGCCGTTCTAGTTATTCGTTTCGAGCATCAGAACTGCGAAAATTTTGAGTTTCTCAAGCGTTTCTTACTTCCAAACTGCCATATCTCGCGAACGGATAGACCAATCCGCAAAATTTCTGTTGCATCTGAAAGTAGAAACTCGCCCGATTACATCGGTATGCGTACTTTTCCCCTAGGCCGTTCTAGTTATTCGTTTCGAGCATCAGAACTGCGAAAATTTTGAGTTTCTCAAGCGTTTCTTACCGCCCAAACTGCCATATCTCGCGAACGGATAGAACAATCCGCAAAATTTCTGTTGCATTTGAATGTAGAAACTCGCCCGATTACAACGATATGCGCACTTTTCCCCTAGACCGTTCTAGTTATTCGTTTCGAACATCAGAACTGCGAAAATTTTGAGTTTCTAAAGCGTTTCTTATCTCCAAACTGCCATATCTCGCGAACGGATTGACAGATCCGCAAAATTTCTGTTGCATCTGAAAGAAGAAACTCGCCCGATTACAACGGTATGCCCACTTTTCCCCTAGGCCGTTCCAGTTATTCGTTTCGAGCATCAGAACTGCGAAAATTTTGAGTTTCTCAAGCGCTTCTTACCTCCAAACTACCATATCTCGCGAACGTATTGACCAATCCGCAAAATTTCTGTTGCATCTGAAAGTAGAGACTCGCCCGATTACAACGGTATGTGTAGTTTTCCCCTAGGACGTTCCAGTTATTCGTTTGGAGCATCAGAACTGCGAAAATTTCGAGTTTCTCAAGCGTTTCTTACATCCAAACTGCCATATCTCGCGAACGGATTGATGAATCCGCAAAATTTCTGTTGCATCTGGAAGTAGAAACTCGCCCGATTACAACGGTATGCGCACTTTCCCCCTAGGCCGTTCTAGTTATTCGTTTCAAGCATCAGAACTGCGCAAATTTTGAGTTTCTCAAGCGTTTCTTACTTCCAAACTGCCATATCTCGCGAACGGATTGACCAATCCGCAAAATTTCTGTTGCATCTGAAAGTAGATACTCGCCCGATTACAACGGTATGCGTACTTTTCCCCTAGGCCGTTCTAGTTACTCGTTTCTAGCATCAGAACTGCGAAAATTTTGAGTTTCTCAAGCGTTTCTTACATCCAAACGGCCATATCTCGCGAACGGATTGACCAATCCTCATAATTTCTGTTGCATCTGAAAGTAGAAACTCGCCCGATTACAACGGTATGCGTACTTCTCCCCTAGGCCGTTCTAGTCATTCGTTTCGAGCATCAGAACTGCGAAAATTTTGAGTTTCTCAAGCGTTTCTTATCTCCAAACTGCCATAACTCGCGAACGGATTGATCAATCCGCAAAATTTCGGTTGCATCTGAAAGTAGAAACTCGCCCGATTACAACGGTATGCGTACTTCTCCCCTAGGCCGTTCTAGTCATTCGTTTCGAGCATCAGAACTGCGAAAATTTTGAGTTTCTCAAGCGTTTCTTACTTCCAAACTGCCATATCTCGCGAACGGATTGACCAATCCGCAAAATTTCTATTGCATCTGAAAGTAGAAACTCGCCCCAATTACAACGGTATGTGTAGTTTTCCACTAGACCGTTCCAGTTATTCGTTTCGAGCATCAGAACTGCGAAAATTTTGAGTTTCTCAATCGTTTCTTACCTCCAAACTGCCACATCTCGCGAACGGATTGACCAATCCGCAAAATTTCTGTTGCATCTGAAAGTGGAAACTCGCCCGATTACAACGGTATGTGTAGTTTTACCCTAGACCGTTCCAGTTATTCGTTTCGAGCATCAGAACTGCGAAAATTTTGAGTTTCTCAAGCGTTTCTTACTTCCAAACTGCCATATCTCGCGAACGGATAGACCAATCCGCAAAATTTCTGTTGCATCTGAAAGTAGAAACTCGCCCGATTACATCGGTATGCGTACTTTTCCCCTAGGCCGTTCTAGTTATTCGTTTCGAGCATCAGAACTGCGAAAATTTTGAGTATCTCAAGCGTTTCTTACCTCCAAACTGCCATATCTCGCGAACGGATAGAACAATCCGCAAAATTTCTGTTGCATTTGAATGTAGAAACTCGCCCGATTACAACGATATGCGCACTTTTCCCCTGGGCCGTTCTAGTTATTCGTTTCGAACATCAGAACAGCGAAAATTTTGAGTTTCTAAAGCGTTTCTTATCTCCAAACTGCCATATCTCGCGAACGGATTGACCGATCCGCAAAATTTCTGTTGCATCTGAAAGAAGAAACTCGCCCGATTACAACGGTATGCCCACTTTTCCCCTAGGCCGTTCCAGTTATTCGTTTCGAGCATCAGAACTGCGAAAATTTTGAGTTTCTCAAGCGCTTCTTACCTCCAAACTACCATATCTCGCGAACGTATTGACCAATCCGCAAAATTTCGGTTGCATCTGAAAGTAGAAACTCGCCCCAATTACAACGGTATGTGTAGTTTTCCACTAGACCGTTCCAGTTATTCGTTTCGAGCATCAGAACTGCGAAAATTTTGAGTTTCTCAATCGTTTCTTACCTCCAAACTGCCACATCTCGCGAACGGATTGACCAATCCGCAAAATTTCTGTTGCATCTGAAAGTAGAAACTCGCCCGATTACATCGGTATGCGTACTTTTCCCCTAGGCCGTTCTAGTTATTCGTTTCGAGCATCAGAACTGCGAAAATTTTGAGTTTCTCAAGCGTTTCTTACTTCCAAACTGCCATATCTCGCGAACGGATAGACCAATCCGCAAAATTTCTGTTGCATCTGAAAGTAGAAACTCGCCCGATTACATCGGTATGCGTACTTTTCCCCTAGGCCGTTCTAGTTATTCGTTTCGAGCATCAGAACTGCGAAAATTTTGAGTTTCTCAAGCGTTTCTTACCGCCCAAACTGCCATATCTCGCGAACGGATAGAACAATCCGCAAAATTTCTGTTGCATTTGAATGTAGAAACTCGCCCGATTACAACGATATGCGCACTTTTCCCCTAGACCGTTCTAGTTATTCGTTTCGAACATCAGAACTGCGAAAATTTTGAGTTTCTAAAGCGTTTCTTATCTCCAAACTGCCATATCTCGCGAACGGATTGACAGATCCGCAAAATTTCTGTTGCATCTGAAAGAAGAAACTCGCCCGATTACAACGGTATGCCCACTTTTCCCCTAGGCCGTTCCAGTTATTCGTTTCGAGCATCAGAACTGCGAAAATTTTGAGTTTCTCAAGCGCTTCTTACCTCCAAACTACCATATCTCGCGAACGTATTGACCAATCCGCAAAATTTCTGTTGCATCTGAAAGTAGAGACTCGCCCGATTACAACGGTATGTGTAGTTTTCCCCTAGGACGTTCCAGTTATTCGTTTGGAGCATCAGAACTGCGAAAATTTCGAGTTTCTCAAGCGTTTCTTACATCCAAACTGCCATATCTCGCGAACGGATTGATGAATCCGCAAAATTTCTGTTGCATCTGGAAGTAGAAACTCGCCCGATTACAACGGTATGCGCACTTTCCCCCTAGGCCGTTCTAGTTATTCGTTTCAAGCATCAGAACTGCGCAAATTTTGAGTTTCTCAAGCGTTTCTTACTTCCAAACTGCCATATCTCGCGAACGGATTGACCAATCCGCAAAATTTCTGTTGCATCTGAAAGTAGATACTCGCCCGATTACAACGGTATGCGTACTTTTCCCCTAGGCCGTTCTAGTTACTCGTTTCTAGCATCAGAACTGCGAAAATTTTGAGTTTCTCAAGCGTTTCTTACATCCAAACGGCCATATCTCGCGAACGGATTGACCAATCCTCATAATTTCTGTTGCATCTGAAAGTAGAAACTCGCCCGATTACAACGGTATGCGTACTTCTCCCCTAGGCCGTTCTAGTCATTCGTTTCGAGCATCAGAACTGCGAAAATTTTGAGTTTCTCAAGCGTTTCTTATCTCCAAACTGCCATAACTCGCGAACGGATTGATCAATCCGCAAAATTTCGGTTGCATCTGAAAGTAGAAACTCGCCCGATTACAACGGTATGCGTACTTCTCCCCTAGGCCGTTCTAGTCATTCGTTTCGAGCATCAGAACTGCGAAAATTTTGAGTTTCTCAAGCGTTTCTTACTTCCAAACTGCCATATCTCGCGAACGGATTGACCAATCCGCAAAATTTCTATTGCATCTGAAAGTAGAAACTCGCCCCAATTACAACGGTATGTGTAGTTTTCCACTAGACCGTTCCAGTTATTCGTTTCGAGCATCAGAACTGCGAAAATTTTGAGTTTCTCAATCGTTTCTTACCTCCAAACTGCCACATCTCGCGAACAGATTGACCAATCCGCAAAATTTCTGTTGCATCTGAAAGTGGAAACTCGCCCGATTACAACGGTATGTGTAGTTTTACCCTAGACCGTTCCAGTTATTCGTTTCGAGCATCAGAACTGCGAAAATTTTGAGTTTCTCAAGCGTTTCTTACTTCCAAACTGCCATATCTCGCGAACGGATAGACCAATCCGCAAAATTTCTGTTGCATCTGAAAGTAGAAACTCGCCCGATTACATCGGTATGCGTACTTTTCCCCTAGGCCGTTCTAGTTATTCGTTTCGAGCATCAGAACTGCGAAAATTTTGAGTATCTCAAGCGTTTCTTACCTCCAAACTGCCATATCTCGCGAACGGATAGAACAATCCGCAAAATTTCTGTTGCATTTGAATGTAGAAACTCGCCCGATTACAACGATATGCGCACTTTTCCCCTGGGCCGTTCTAGTTATTCGTTTCGAACATCAGAACAGCGAAAATTTTGAGTTTCTAAAGCGTTTCTTATCTCCAAACTGCCATATCTCGCGAACGGATTGACCGATCCGCAAAATTTCTGTTGCATCTGAAAGAAGAAACTCGCCCGATTACAACGGTATGCCCACTTTTCCCCTAGGCCGTTCCAGTTATTCGTTTCGAGCATCAGAACTGCGAAAATTTTGAGTTTCTCAAGCGCTTCTTACCTCCAAACTACCATATCTCGCGAACGTATTGACCAATCCGCAAAATTTCGGTTGCATCTGAAAGTAGAAACTCGCCCCAATTACAACGGTATGTGTAGTTTTCCACTAGACCGTTCCAGTTATTCGTTTCGAGCATCAGAACTGCGAAAATTTTGAGTTTCTCAATCGTTTCTTACCTCCAAACTGCCACATCTCGCGAACGGATTGACCAATCCGCAAAATTTCTGTTGCATCTGAAAGTGGAAACTCGCCCGATTACAACGGTATGTGTAGTTTTACCCTAGACCGTTCCAGTTATTCGTTTCGAGCATCAGAACTGCGAAAATTTTGAGTTTCTCAAGCGTTTCTTACTTCCAAACTGCCATATCTCGCGAACGGATAGACCAATCCGCAAAATTTCTGTTGCATCTGAAAGTAGAAACTCGCCCGATTACATCGGTATGCGTACTTTTCCCCTAGGCCGTTCTAGTTATTCGTTTCGAGCATCAGAACTGCGAAAATTTTGAGTATCTCAAGCGTTTCTTACCTCCAAACTGCCATATCTCGCGAACGGATAGAACAATCCGCAAAATTTCTGTTGCATTTGAATGTAGAAACTCGCCCGATTACAACGATATGCGCACTTTTCCCCTGGGCCGTTCTAGTTATTCGTTTCGAACATCAGAACAGCGAAAATTTTGAGTTTCTAAAGCGTTTCTTATCTCCAAACTGCCATATCTCGCGAACGGATTGACCGATCCGCAAAATTTCTGTTGCATCTGAAAGAAGAAACTCGCCCGATTACAACGGTATGCCCACTTTTCCCCTAGGCCGTTCCAGTTATTCGTTTCGAGCATCAGAACTGCGAAAATTTTGAGTTTCTCAAGCGCTTCTTACCTCCAAACTACCATATCTCGCGAACGTATTGACCAATCCGCAAAATTTCTGTTTCATCTGAAAGTAGAGACTCGCCCGATTACAACGGTATGTGTAGTTTTCCCCTAGGACGTTCCAGTTATTCGTTTGGAGCATCAGAACTGCGAAAATTTCGAGTTTCTCAAGCGTTTCTTACATCCAAACTGCCATATCTCGCGAACGGATTGATGAATCCGCAAAATTTCTGTTGCATCTGGAAGTAGAAACTCGCCCGATTACAACGGTATGCGCACTTTTCCCCTAGGCCGTCTAGTTATTCGTTTCGAGCATCAAAACTGCGAAAATTTTGAGTTTCTCAAGCGTTTCTTACATCCAAACGACCATATCTCGCGAACGGATTGACCAATCCTCATAATTTCTGTTGCATCTGAATGTAGAAACTCGCCCGATTACAACGGTATGCGTACTTCTACCCTAGGCCGTTCTAGTCATTCGTTTCGAGCATCAGAACTGCGAAAATTTTGAGTTTCTCAAGCGTTTCTTATCTCCAAACTGCCATATCTCGCGAACGGATTGATCAATCCGCAAAATTTCTGTTGCATCTGAAAGTAGAAACTCGCCCGATTACATCGGTATGCGTACTTTTCCCCTAGGCCGTTCTAGTTATTCGTTTCGAGCATCAGAACTGCGAAAATTTTGAGTTTCTCAAGCGTTTCTTACTTCCAAACTGCCATATCTGGCGAACGGATAGACCAATCCGCAAAATTTCTGTTGCATCTGAAAGTAGAAACTCGCCCGATTACATCGGTATGCGTACTTTTCCCCTAGGCCGTTCTAGTTATTCGTTTCGAGCATCAGAACTGCGAAAATTTTGAGTTTCTCAAGCGTTTCTTACTTCCAAACTGCCATATCTCGCGAACGGATAGACCAATCCGCAAAATTTCTGTTGCATCTGAAAGTAGAAACTCGCCCGATTACATCGGTATGCGTACTTTTCCCCTAGGCCGTTCTAGTTATTCGTTTCGAGCATCAGAACGGCGAAAATTTTGAGTTTCTCAAGCGTTTCTTACATCCAAACTGCCATATCTGGCGAACGGATAGACCAATCCGCAAAATTTCTGTTGCATCTGAAAGTAGAAACTCGCCCGATTACATCGGTATGCGTACTTTTCCCCTAGGCCGTTCTAGTTATTCGTTTCGAGCATCAGAACTGCGAAAATTTTGAGTTTCTCAAGCGTTTCTTACTTCCAAACTGCCATATCTCGCGAACGGATAGACCAATCCGCAAAATTTCTGTTGCATCTGAAAGTAGAAACTCGCCCGATTACATCGGTATGCGTACTTTTCCCCTAGGCCGTTCTAGTTATTCGTTTCGAGCATCAGAACTGCGAAAATTTTGAGTTTCTCAAGCGTTTCTTACCTCCAAACTGCCATATCTCGCGAACGGATAGAACAATCCGCAAAATTTCTGTTGCATTTGAATGTAGAAACTCGCCCGATTACAACGATATGCGCACTTTTCCCCTGGGCCGTTCTAGTTATTCGTTTCGAACATCAGAACTGGGAAATTTTGAGTTTCTAAAGCGTTTCTTATCTCCAAACTGCCATATCTCGCGAACGGATTGACCGATCCGCAAAATTTCTGTTGCATCTGAAAGAAGAAACTCGCCCGATTACAACGGTATGCCCACTTTTCCCCTAGGCCGTTCCAGTTATTCGTTTCGAGCATCAGAACTGCGAAAATTTTGAGTTTCTCAAGCGCTTCTTACCTCCAAACTACCATATCTCGCGAACGTATTGACCAATCCGCAAAATTTCTGTTGCATCTGAAAGTAGAGACTCGCCCGATTACAACGGTATGTGTAGTTTTCCCCTAGGACGTTCCAGTTATTCGTTTGGAGCATCAGAACTGCGAAAATTTCGAGTTTCTCAAGCGTTTCTTACATCCAAACTGCCTTATCTCGCGAACGGATTGATGAATCCGCAAAATTTCTGTTGCATCTGGAAGTAGAAACTCGCCCGATTACAACGGTATGCGCACTTTCCCCCTAGGCCGTTCTAGTTATTCGTTTCGAGCATCAGAACTGCGCAAATTTTGAGTTTCTCAAGCGTTTCTTACCTCCAAACTGCCATATCTCGCGAACGGCTTGACCAATCCGCAAAATTTCTGTTGCAGCTGAAAGTAGATACTCGCTCGATTACAACGGTATGCGTACTTTTCCCCTAGGCCGTTCTAGTTACTCGTTTCTAGCATCAGAACTGCGAAAATTTTGAGTTTCTCAAGCGTTTCTTACATCCAAACGGCCATATCTCGCGAACGGATTGACCAATCCTCATAATTTCTGTTGCATCTGAAAGTAGAAACTCGCCCGATTACAACGGTATGCGTACTTCTCCCCTAGGCCGTTCTAGTCATTCGTTTCGAGCATCAGAACTGCGAAAATTTTGAGTTTCTCAAGCGTTTCTTATCTCCAAACTGCCATAACTCGCGAACGGATTGATCAATCCGCAAAATTTCGGTTGCATCTGAAAGTAGAAACTCGCCCGATTATATCGGTATGCGTACTTTTCCCCTAGGCCGTTCTAGTTATTCGTTTCGAGCATCAGAACTGCGAAAATTTTGAGTTTCTCAAGCGTTTCTTACTTCCAAACTGCCATATCTCGCGAACGGATAGACCAATCCGCAAAATTTCTGTTGCATCTGAAAGTAGAAACTCGCCCGATTACATCGGTATGCGTACTTTTCCCCTAGGCAGTTCTAGTTATTCGTTTCGAGCATCAGAACTGCGAAAATTTTGAGTTTCTCAAGCGTTTCTTACCTCCAAACTGCCATATCTCGCGAACGGATTGAACAATCCGCAAAATTTCTGTTGCATTTGAATGTAGAAACTCGCCCGATTACAACGATATGCGCACTTTTCCCCTGGGCCGTTCTAGTTATTCGTTTCGAACATCAGAACTGCGAAAATTTTGAGTTTCTAAAGCGTTTCTTATCTCCAAACTGCCATATCTCGCGAACGGATTGATCAATCCGCAACATTTCTGTTGCATCTGAAAGTGGAATCTCGCCCGATTACAACAGTATCCGTACTTCTCCCCAAGGCCGTTCTAGTCATTCGTTTCGAGCATCAGAACTGCGAAAATTTTGAGTTTCTAAAGCGTTTCTTATCTTCAAACTGCCATATCTCGCGAACGGATTGATCATTCCGCAAAATTTCTGTTGCATCTGAAAGTAGAAACTCGCCCGATTACAACGGAATGCCCACTTTTCCCCTAGGCCGTTCGAGTTATTCGTTTCAAGCATCAGAACTGAGCAAATTTTGAGTTTCTCAAGCGTTTCTTACCTTCAAACTGCCATATCTCGCGAACGGATTGACCGATCCGCAAAATTTCTGTTGCATTTGAATGTAGAAACTCGCCCGATTACAACGATATGCGCACTTTTCCCCTAGGCCGTTCCAGTTATTCGTTTCGAGCATCAGAACTGCGAAAATTTTGAGTTTCTCAAGCGCTTCTTACATCCAAACTGCCATATCTCGCGAACGGATTGATGAATCCGCAAAATTTCTGTTGCATCTGGAAGTAGAAACTCGCCCGATTACAACGGTATGCGTACTTTTCCCCTAGGCCGTCTAGTTATTCGTTTCGAGCATCAGAACTGCGAAAATTTTGAGTTTCTCAAGCGTTTCTTACATCCAAACGGCCATATCTCGCGAACTGATTGACCAATCCTCATAATTTCTGTTGCATCTGAAAGTAGAAACTCGCCCGATTACAACGGTATGCGTACTTCTCCCCTAGGCCGTTCTAGTCATTCGTTTCGAGCATCAGAACTGCGAAAATTTTGAGTTTCTCAAGCGTTTCTTATCTCCAAACTGCCATATCTCGCGAACGGATTGATCAATCCGCAAAATTTCTGTTGCATCTGAAAGTAGAAACTCGCCCGATTACAACGGTATGCGTACTTTTCCCCTAGGCCGTTCTAGTTATTCGTTTCGAGCATCAGAACTGCGAAAATTTTGAGTTTCTCAAGCGTTTCTTACTTCCAAACTGCCATATCTCGCGAACGGATAGACCAATCCGCAAAATTTCTGTTGCATCTGAAAGTAGAAGCTCGCCCGATTACATCGGTATGCGTACTTTTCCCCTAGGCCGTTCTAGTTATTCGTTTCGAGCATCAGAACTGCGAAAATTTTGAGTTTCTCAAGCGTTTCTTACTTCCAAACTGCCATATCTCGCGAACGGATAGACCAATCCGCAAAATTTCTGTTGCATCTGAAAGTAGAAACTCGCCCGATTACATCTGTATGCGTACTTTTCCCCTAGGCAGTTCTAGTTATTCGTTTCGAGCATCAGAACTGCGAAAATTTTGAGTTTCTCAAGCGTTTCTTACCTCCAAACTGCCATATCTCGCGAACGGATTGAACAATCCGCAAAATTTCTGTTGCATTTGAATGTAGAAACTCGCCCGATTACAACGATATGCGCACTTTTCCCCTGGGCCGTTCTAGTTATTCGTTTCGAACATCAGAACTGCGAAAATTTTGAGTTTCTAAAGCGTTTCTTATCTCCAAACTGCCATATCTCGCGAACGGATTGATCAATCCGCAACATTTCTGTTGCATCTGAAAGTGGAATCTCGCCCGATTACAACAGTATCCGTACTTCTCCCCAAGGCCGTTTTAGTCATTCGTTTCGAGCATCAGAACTGCGAAAATTTTGAGTTTCTAAAGCGTTTCTTATCTCCAAACTGCCATATCTCGCGAACGGATTGATCATTCCGCAAAATTTCTGTTGCATCTGAAAGTAGAAACTCGCCCGATTACAACGGAATGCCCACTTTTCCCCTAGGCCGTTCGAGTTATTCGTTTCAAGCATCAGAACTGAGCAAATTTTGAGTTTCTCAAGCGTTTCTTACCTTCAAACTGCCATATCTCGCGAACGGATTGACCGATCCGCAAAATTTCTGTTGCATTTGAATGTAGAAACTCGCCCGATTACAACGATATGCGCACTTTTCCCCTAGGCCGTTCCAGTTATTCGTTTCGAGCATCAGAACTGCGAAAATTTTGAGTTTCTCAAGCGCTTCTTACATCCAAACTGCCATATCTCGCGAACGGATTGATCAATCCGCAAAATTTCGGTTGCATCTGAAAGTAGAAACTCGCCCGATTACAACGGTATGCGTACTTCTCCCCTAGGCCGTTCTAGTCATTCGTTTCGAGCATCAGAACTGAGAAAATTTTGAGTTTCTCAAGCGTTTCATACTTCCAAACTCCCATATCTCGCGAACGGATTGACCAATCCGCAAAATTTCTATTGCATCTGAAAGTAGAAACTCGCCCCAATTACAACGGTATGTGTAGTTTTCCACTAAACCGTTCCAGTTATTCGTTTCGAGAATCAGAACTGCGAAAATTTTGAGTTTCTCAAGCGTTTCTTACCTCCAAACTGCCATATCTCGCGAACGGATTGATCAATCCGCAAAGTTTCTGTTGCATCTGAAAGTAGAAACTCGCCCGATTTCAACGGTATGCGCATTTTTCCCCTAGGCCGTTCTAGTTATTCGTTTCAAGCATCAGAACTGCGCAAATTTTGAGTTTCTCAAGCGTTTCTTACCTCCAAACTGCCATATCTCGCGAACGGATTGACCAATCCGCAAAATTTCTGTTGCATCTGAAAGTAGATACTCGCTCGATTACAACGGTATGCGTACTTTTCCCCTAGGCCGTTCTAGTTACTCGTTTCTAGCATCAGAACTGCGAAAATTTTGAGTTTCGCAAGCGTTTCTTATTTCCAAACTGCCATATCTCGCGAACGGATTGATCAATCCGCAAAATTTCTGTTGCATCTGAAAGTAGAAAGTCGACCAATTACAACGGTATGCGTACTTCTCCCCTAGGCCGTTCTAGTTATTCATTTCGAGCATCAGAACTGCGAAAATTTTGAGTTTCTCAAGCGTTTCTTACCTCCAAACTGCCATATCTCGCGAACGGATTGACCAATCCGCAAAATTTCTGTTGCTTCTGAAAGTAGAAACTCGCCCGATTACAACGGTATGCGCACTTTTCCCCTAGGCCGTCTAGTTATTCGTTTCGAGCATCAGAACTGCGAAAATTTTGAGTTTCTCAAGCGTTTCTTACATCCAAACGGCCATATCTCGCGAACGGATTGATGAATCCGCAAAATTTCTGTTGCATCTGGAAGTAGAAACTCGCCCGATTACAACGGTATGCGCACTTTTCCCCTAGGCCGTTCTAGTTATTCGTTTCAAGCATCAGAACTGCGCAAATTTTGAGTTTCTCAAGCGTTTCTTACCTCCAAACTGCCATATCTCGCGAACGGATTGACCAATCCGCAAAATTTCTGTTGCATCTGAAAGTAGATACTCGCTCGATTACAACGGTATGCGTACTTTTCCCCTAGGCCGTTCTAGTTACTCGTTTCTAGCATCAGAACTGCGAAAATTTTGAGTTTCGCAAGCGTTTCTTATTTCCAAACTGCCATATCTCGCGAACGGATTGATCAATCCGCAAAATTTCTGTTGCATCTGAAAGTAGAAAGTCGACCAATTACAACGGTATGCGTACTTCTCCCCTAGGCCGTTCTAGTTATTCATTTCGAGCATCAGAACTGCGAAAATTTTGAGTTTCTCAAGCGTTTCTTACCTCCAAACTGCCATATCTCGCGAACGGATTGACCAATCCGCAAAATTTCTGTTGCTTCTGAAAGTAGAAACTCGCCCGATTACAACGGTATGCGCACTTTTCCCCTAGGCCGTCTAGTTATTCGTTTCGAGCATCAGAACTGCGAAAATTTTGAGTTTCTCAAGCGTTTCTTACATCCAAACGGCCATATCTCGCGAACGGATAGACCAATCCTCATAATTTCTGTTGCATCTGAAAGTAGAAACTCGCCCGATTACAACGGTATGCGTACTTCTCCCCTAGGCCGTTCTAGTCATTCGTTTCGAGCATCAGAACTGCGAAAATTTTGAGTTTCTCAAGCGTTTCTTATCTCCAAACTGCCATATCTCGCGAACGGATTGACCAATCCGCAAAATTTCTGTTGCATCTGAAAGTAGATACTCGCTCGATTACAACGGTATGCGTACTTTTCCCCTAGGCCGTTCTAGTTACTCGTTTCTAGCATCAGAACTGCGAAAATTTTGAGTTTCGCAAGCGTTTCTTATTTCCAAACTGCCATATCTCGCGAACGGATTGATCAATCCTCAAAATTTCTGTTGCATCTGAAAGTAGAAAGTCGACCAATTACAACGGTATGCGTACTTCTCCCCTAGGCCGTTCTAGTTATTCATTTCGAGCATCAGAACTGCGAAAATTTTGAGTTTCTCAAGCGTTTCTTACCTCCAAACTGCCATATCTCGCGAACGGATTGACCAATCCGCAAAATTTCTGTTGCTTCTGAAAGTAGAAACTCGCCCGATTACAACGGTATGCGCACTTTTCCCCTAGGCCGTCTAGTTATTCGTTTCGAGCATCAGAACTGCGAAAATTTTGAGTTTCTCAAGCGTTTCTTACATCCAAACGGCCATATCTCGCGAACGGATCTACCAATCCTCATAATTTCTGTTGCATCTGAAAGTAGAAACTCGCCCGATTACAACGGTATGCGTACTTCTCCCCTAGGCCGTTCTAGTCATTCGTTTCGAGCATCAGAACTGCGAAAATTTTGAGTTTCTCAAGCGTTTCTTATCTCCAAACTGCCATAACTCGCGAACGGATTGATCAATCCGCAAAATTTCGGTTGCATCTGAAAGTAGAAACTCGCCCGATTACAACGGTATGCGTACTTCTCCCCTAGGCCGTTCTAGTCATTCGTTTCGAGCATCAGAACTGAGAAAATTTTGAGTTTCTCAAGCGTTTCATACTTCCAAACTCCCATATCTCGCGAACGGATTGACCAATCCGCAAAATTTCTATTGCATCTGAAAGTAGAAACTCGCCCCAATTACAACGGTATGTGTAGTTTTCCACTAAACCGTTCCAGTTATTCGTTTCGAGAATCAGAACTGCGAAAATTTTGAGTTTCTCAAGCGTTTCTTACCTCCAAACTGCCATATCTCGCGAACGGATTGATCAATCCGCAAAGTTTCTGTTGCATCTGAAAGTAGAAACTCGCCCGATTTCAACGGTATGCGCATTTTTCCCCTAGGCCGTTCTAGTTATTCGTTTCAAGCATCAGAACTGCGCAAATTTTGAGTTTCTCAAGCGTTTCTTACCTCCAAACTGCCATATCTCGCGAACGGATTGACCAATCCGCAAAATTTCTGTTGCATCTGAAAGTAGATACTCGCTCGATTACAACGGTATGCGTACTTTTCCCCTAGGCCGTTCTAGTTACTCGTTTCTAGCATCAGAACTGCGAAAATTTTGAGTTTCGCAAGCGTTTCTTATTTCCAAACTGCCATATCTCGCGAACGGATTGATCAATCCGCAAAATTTCTGTTGCATCTGAAAGTAGAAAGTCGACCAATTACAACGGTATGCGTACTTCTCCCCTAGGCCGTTCTAGTTATTCATTTCGAGCATCAGAACTGCGAAAATTTTGAGTTTCTCAAGCGTTTCTTACCTCCAAACTGCCATATCTCGCGAACGGATTGACCAATCCGCAAAATTTCTGTTGCTTCTGAAAGTAGAAACTCGCCCGATTACAACGGTATGCGCACTTTTCCCCTAGGCCGTCTAGTTATTCGTTTCGAGCATCAGAACTGCGAAAATTTTGAGTTTCTCAAGCGTTTCTTACATCCAAACGGCCATATCTCGCGAACGGATAGACCAATCCTCATAATTTCTGTTGCATCTGAAAGTAGAAACTCGCCCGATTACAACGGTATGCGTACTTCTCCCCTAGGCCGTTCTAGTCATTCGTTTCGAGCATCAGAACTGCGAAAATTTTGAGTTTCTCAAGCGTTTCTTATCTCCAAACTGCCATATCTCGCGAACGGATTGACCAATCCGCAAAATTTCTGTTGCATCTGAAAGTAGATACTCGCTCGATTACAACGGTATGCGTACTTTTCCCCTAGGCCGTTCTAGTTACTCGTTTCTAGCATCAGAACTGCGAAAATTTTGAGTTTCGCAAGCGTTTCTTATTTCCAAACTGCCATATCTCGCGAACGGATTGATCAATCCGCAAAATTTCTGTTGCATCTGAAAGTAGAAAGTCGACCAATTACAACGGTATGCGTACTTCTCCCCTAGGCCGTTCTAGTTATTCATTTCGAGCATCAGAACTGCGAAAATTTTGAGTTTCTCAAGCGTTTCTTACCTCCAAACTGCCATATCTCGCGAACGGATTGACCAATCCGCAAAATTTCTGTTGCTTCTGAAAGTAGAAACTCGCCCGATTACAACGGTATGCGCACTTTTCCCCTAGGCCGTCTAGTTATTCGTTTCGAGCATCAGAACTGCGAAAATTTTGAGTTTCTCAAGCGTTTCTTACATCCAAACGGCCATATCTCGCGAACGGATCTACCAATCCTCATAATTTCTGTTGCATCTGAAAGTAGAAACTCGCCCGATTACAACGGTATGCGTACTTCTCCCCTAGGCCGTTCTAGTCATTCGTTTCGAGCATCAGAACTGCGAAAATTTTGAGTTTCTCAAGCGTTTCTTATCTCCAAACTGCCATAACTCGCGAACGGATTGATCAATCCGCAAAATTTCGGTTGCATCTGAAAGTAGAAACTCGCCCGATTACAACGGTATGCGTACTTCTCCCCTAGGCCGTTCTAGTCATTCGTTTCGAGCATCAGAACTGAGAAAATTTTGAGTTTCTCAAGCGTTTCATACTTCCAAACTCCCATATCTCGCGAACGGATTGACCAATCCGCAAAATTTCTATTGCATCTGAAAGTAGAAACTCGCCCCAATTACAACGCTATGTGTAGTTTTCCACTAAACCGTTCCAGTTATTCGTTTCGAGAATCAGAACTGCGAAAATTTTGAGTTTCTCAAGCGTTTCTTACCTCCAAACTGCCATATCTCGCGAACGGATTGATCAATCCGCAAAGTTTCTGTTGCATCTGAAAGTAGAAACTCGCCCGATTTCAACGGTATGCGCATTTTTCCCCTAGGCCGTTCTAGTTATTCGTTTCGAGCATCAAAACTGCGAAAATTTTGAGTTTCTCAAGCGTTTCTTACATCCAAACGGCCATATCTCGCGAACGGATTGACCAATCCTCATAATTTCTGTTGCATCTGAAAGTAGAAACTCGCCCGATTACAACGGTATGCGTACTTCTCCCCTAGGCCGTTCTAGTCATTCGTTTCGAGCATCAGAACTGCGAAAATTTTGAGTTTCTCAAGCGTTTCTTATCTCCAAACTGCCATATCTCGCGAACGGATTGATCAATCCGCAAAATTTCTGTTGCATCTGAAAGTAGAAACTCGCCCGATTACATCGGTATGCGTACTTTTCCCCTAGGCCGTTCTAGTTATTCGTTTCGAGCATCAGAACTGCGAAAATTTTGAGTTTCTCAAGCGTTTCTTACTTCCAAACTGCCATATCTCGCGAACGGATAGACCAATCCGCAAAATTTCTGTTGCATCTGAAAGTAGAAACTCGCCCGATTACATCGGTATGCGTACTTTTCCCCTAGGCCGTTCTAGTTATTCGTTTCGAGCATCAGAACTGCGAAAATTTTGAGTTTCTCAAGCGTTTCTTACCGCCCAAACTGCCATATCTCGCGAACGGATAGAACAATCCGCAAAATTTCTGTTGCATTTGAATGTAGAAACTCGCCCGATTACAACGATATGCGCACTTTTCCCCTAGACCGTTCTAGTTATTCGTTTCGAACATCAGAACTGCGAAAATTTTGAGTTTCTAAAGCGTTTCTTATCTCCAAACTGCCATATCTCGCGAACGGATTGACAGATCCGCAAAATTTCTGTTGCATCTGAAAGAAGAAACTCGCCCGATTACAACGGTATGCCCACTTTTCCCCTAGGCCGTTCCAGTTATTCGTTTCGAGCATCAGAACTGCGAAAATTTTGAGTTTCTCAAGCGCTTCTTACCTCCAAACTACCATATCTCGCGAACGTATTGACCAATCCGCAAAATTTCTGTTGCATCTGAAAGTAGAGACTCGCCCGATTACAACGGTATGTGTAGTTTTCCCCTAGGACGTTCCAGTTATTCGTTTGGAGCATCAGAACTGCGAAAATTTCGAGTTTCTCAAGCGTTTCTTACATCCAAACTGCCATATCTCGCGAACGGATTGATGAATCCGCAAAATTTCTGTTGCATCTGGAAGTAGAAACTCGCCCGATTACAACGGTATGCGCACTTTCCCCCTAGGCCGTTCTAGTTATTCGTTTCAAGCATCAGAACTGCGCAAATTTTGAGTTTCTCAAGCGTTTCTTACTTCCAAACTGCCATATCTCGCGAACGGATTGACCAATCCGCAAAATTTCTGTTGCATCTGAAAGTAGATACTCGCCCGATTACAACGGTATGCGTACTTTTCCCCTAGGCCGTTCTAGTTACTCGTTTCTAGCATCAGAACTGCGAAAATTTTGAGTTTCTCAAGCGTTTCTTACATCCAAACGGCCATATCTCGCGAACGGATTGACCAATCCTCATAATTTCTGTTGCATCTGAAAGTAGAAACTCGCCCGATTACAACGGTATGCGTACTTCTCCCCTAGGCCGTTCTAGTCATTCGTTTCGAGCATCAGAACTGCGAAAATTTTGAGTTTCTCAAGCGTTTCTTATCTCCAAACTGCCATAACTCGCGAACGGATTGATCAATCCGCAAAATTTCGGTTGCATCTGAAAGTAGAAACTCGCCCGATTACAACGGTATGCGTACTTCTCCCCTAGGCCGTTCTAGTCATTCGTTTCGAGCATCAGAACTGCGAAAATTTTGAGTTTCTCAAGCGTTTCTTACTTCCAACCTGCCATATCTCGCGAACGGATTGACCAATCCGCAAAATTTCTATTGCATCTGAAAGTAGAAACTCGCCCCAATTACAACGGTATGTGTAGTTTTCCACTAGACCGTTCCAGTTATTCGTTTCGAGCATCAGAACTGCGAAAATTTTGAGTTTCTCAATCGTTTCTTACCTCCAACCTGCCACATCTCGCGAACGGATTGACCAATCCGCAAAATTTCTGTTGCATCTGAAAGTGGAAACTCGCCCGATTACAACGGTATGTGTAGTTTTACCCTAGACCGTTCCAGTTATTCGTTTCGAGCATCAGAACTGCGAAAATTTTGAGTTTCTCAAGCGTTTCTTACTTCCAAACTGCCATATCTCGCGAACGGATAGACCAATCCGCAAAATTTCTGTTGCATCTGAAAGTAGAAACTCGCCCGATTACATCGGTATGCGTACTTTTCCCCTAGGCCGTTCTAGTTATTCGTTTCGAGCATCAGAACTGCGAAAATTTTGAGTATCTCAAGCGTTTCTTACCTCCAAACTGCCATATCTCGCGAACGGATAGAACAATCCGCAAAATTTCTGTTGCATTTGAATGTAGAAACTCGCCCGATTACAACGATATGCGCACTTTTCCCCTGGGCCGTTCTAGTTATTCGTTTCGAACATCAGAACAGCGAAAATTTTGAGTTTCTAAAGCGTTTCTTATCTCCAAACTGCCATATCTCGCGAACGGATTGACCGATCCGCAAAATTTCTGTTGCATCTGAAAGAAGAAACTCGCCCGATTACAACGGTATGCCCACTTTTCCCCTAGGCCGTTCCAGTTATTCGTTTCGAGCATCAGAACTGCGAAAGTTTTGAGTTTCTCAAGCGCTTCTTACCTCCAAACTACCATATCTCGCGAACGTATTGACCAATCCGCAAAATTTCGGTTGCATCTGAAAGTAGAAACTCGCCCCAATTACAACGGTATGTGTAGTTTTCCACTAGACCGTTCCAGTTATTCGTTTCGAGCATCAGAACTGCGAAAATTTTGAGTTTCTCAATCGTTTCTTACCTCCAAACTGCCACATCTCGCGAACGGATTGACCAATCCGCAAAATTTCTGTTGCATCTGAAAGTGGAAACTCGCCCGATTACAACGGTATGTGTAGTTTTACCCTAGACCGTTCCAGTTATTCGTTTCGAGCATCAGAACTGCGAAAATTTTGAGTTTCTCAAGCGTTTCTTACTTCCAAACTGCCATATCTCGCGAACGGATAGACCAATCCGCAAAATTTCTGTTGCATCTGAAAGTAGAAACTCGCCCGATTACATCGGTATGCGTACTTTTCCCCTAGGCCGTTCTAGTTATTCGTTTCGAGCATCAGAACTGCGAAAATTTTGAGTATCTCAAGCGTTTCTTACCTCCAAACTGCCATATCTCGCGAACGGATAGAACAATCCGCAAAATTTCTGTTGCATTTGAATGTAGAAACTCGCCCGATTACAACGATATGCGCACTTTTCCCCTGGGCCGTTCTAGTTATTCGTTTCGAACATCAGAACAGCGAAAATTTTGAGTTTCTAAAGCGTTTCTTATCTCCAAACTGCCATATCTCGCGAACGGATTGACCGATCCGCAAAATTTCTGTTGCATCTGAAAGAAGAAACTCGCCCGATTACAACGGTATGCCCACTTTTCCCCTAGGCCGTTCCAGTTATTCGTTTCGAGCATCAGAACTGCGAAAATTTTGAGTTTCTCAAGCGCTTCTTACCTCCAAACTACCATATCTCGCGAACGTATTGACCAATCCGCAAAATTTCTGTTTCATCTGAAAGTAGAGACTCGCCCGATTACAACGGTATGTGTAGTTTTCCCCTAGGACGTTCCAGTTATTCGTTTGGAGCATCAGAACTGCGAAAATTTCGAGTTTCTCAAGCGTTTCTTACATCCAAACTGCCATATCTCGCGAACGGATTGATGAATCCGCAAAATTTCTGTTGCATCTGGAAGTAGAAACTCGCCCGATTACAACGGTATGCGCACTTTTCCCCTAGGCCGTCTAGTTATTCGTTTCGAGCATCAAAACTGCGAAAATTTTGAGTTTCTCAAGCGTTTCTTACATCCAAACGACCATATCTCGCGAACGGATTGACCAATCCTCATAATTTCTGTTGCATCTGAAAGTAGAAACTCGCCCGATTACAACGGTATGCGTACTTCTACCCTAGGCCGTTCTAGTCATTCGTTTCGAGCATCAGAACTGCGAAAATTTTGAGTTTCTCAAGCGTTTCTTATCTCCAAACTGCCATATCTCGCGAACGGATTGATCAATCCGCAAAATTTCTGTTGCATCTGAAAGTAGAAACTCGCCCGATTACATCGGTATGCGTACTTTTCCCCTAGGCCGTTCTAGTTATTCGTTTCGAGCATCAGAACTGCGAAAATTTTGAGTTTCTCAAGCGTTTCTTACTTCCAAACTGCCATATCTGGCGAACGGATAGACCAATCCGCAAAATTTCTGTTGCATCTGAAAGTAGAAACTCGCCCGATTACATCGGTATGCGTACTTTTCCCCTAGGCCGTTCTAGTTATTCGTTTCGAGCATCAGAACTGCGAAAATTTTGAGTTTCTCAAGCGTTTCTTACTTCCAAACTGCCATATCTCGCGAACGGATAGACCAATCCGCAAAATTTCTGTTGCATCTGAAAGTAGAAACTCGCCCGATTACATCGGTATGCGTACTTTTCCCCTAGGCCGTTCTAGTTATTCGTTTCGAGCATCAGAACGGCGAAAATTTTGAGTTTCTCAAGCGTTTCTTACATCCAAACTGCCATATCTGGCGAACGGATAGACCAATCCGCAAAATTTCTGTTGCATCTGAAAGTAGAAACTCGCCCGATTACATCGGTATGCGTACTTTTCCCCTAGGCCGTTCTAGTTATTCGTTTCGAGCATCAGAACTGCGAAAATTTTGAGTTTCTCAAGCGTTTCTTACTTCCAAACTGCCATATCTCGCGAACGGATAGACCAATCCGCAAAATTTCTGTTGCATCTGAAAGTAGAAACTCGCCCGATTACATCGGTATGCGTACTTTTCCCCTAGGCCGTTCTAGTTATTCGTTTCGAGCATCAGAACTGCGAAAATTTTGAGTTTCTCAAGCGTTTCTTACCTCCAAACTGCCATATCTCGCGAACGGATAGAACAATCCGCAAAATTTCTGTTGCATTTGAATGTAGAAACTCGCCCGATTACAACGATATGCGCACTTTTCCCCTGGGCCGTTCTAGTTATTCGTTTCGAACATCAGAACTGGGAAATTTTGAGTTTCTAAAGCGTTTCTTATCTCCAAACTGCCATATCTCGCGAACGGATTGACCGATCCGCAAAATTTCTGTTGCATCTGAAAGAAGAAACTCGCCCGATTACAACGGTATGCCCACTTTTCCCCTAGGCCGTTCCAGTTATTCGTTTCGAGCATCAGAACTGCGAAAATTTTGAGTTTCTCAAGCGCTTCTTACCTCCAAACTACCATATCTCGCGAACGTATTGACCAATCCGCAAAATTTCTGTTGCATCTGAAAGTAGAGACTCGCCCGATTACAACGGTATGTGTAGTTTTCCCCTAGGACGTTCCAGTTATTCGTTTGGAGCATCAGAACTGCGAAAATTTCGAGTTTCTCAAGCGTTTCTTACATCCAAACTGCCTTATCTCGCGAACGGATTGATGAATCCGCAAAATTTCTGTTGCATCTGGAAGTAGAAACTCGCCCGATTACAACGGTATGCGCACTTTCCCCCTAGGCCGTTCTAGTTATTCGTTTCGAGCATCAGAACTGCGCAAATTTTGAGTTTCTCAAGCGTTTCTTACCTCCAAACTGCCATATCTCGCGAACGGCTTGACCAATCCGCAAAATTTCTGTTGCAGCTGAAAGTAGATACTCGCTCGATTACAACGGTATGCGTACTTTTCCCCTAGGCCGTTCTAGTTACTCGTTTCTAGCATCAGAACTGCGAAAATTTTGAGTTTCTCAAGCGTTTCTTACATCCAAACGGCCATATCTCGCGAACGGATTGACCAATCCTCATAATTTCTGTTGCATCTGAAAGTAGAAACTCGCCCGATTACAACGGTATGCGTACTTCTCCCCTAGGCCGTTCTAGTCATTCGTTTCGAGCATCAGAACTGCGAAAATTTTGAGTTTCTCAAGCGTTTCTTATCTCCAAACTGCCATAACTCGCGAACGGATTGATCAATCCGCAAAATTTCGGTTGCATCTGAAAGTAGAAACTCGCCCGATTACAACGGTATGCGTACTTCTCCCCTAGGCCGTTCTAGTCATTCGTTTCGAGCATCAGAACTGCGAAAATTTTGATTTTCTCAAGCGTTTCTTACTTCCAAACTGCCATATCTCGCGAATGGATTGACCAATCCGCAAAATTTCTATTGCATCTGAAAGTAGAAACTCGCCCCAATTACAAAGGTATGTGTAGTTTTCCACTAGACCGTTCCAGTTATTCGTTTCGAGCATCAGAACTGCGAAAATTTTGAGTTTCTCAAGCGTTTCTTACCTCCAAACTGCCATATCTCGCGAACGGATTGATCAATCCGCAAAGTTTCTGTTGCATCTGAAAGTAGAAACTCGCCCGATTTCAACGGTATGCGCATTTTTCCCCTAGGCCGTTCTAGTTATTCGTTTCGAGCATCAGAACTGCGAAAATTTTGAGTTTCTCAATCGTTTCTTACCTCCAAACTGCCACATCTCGCGAACGGATTGACCAATCCGCAAAATTTCTGTTGCATCTGAAAGTGGAAACTCGCCCGATTACAACGGTATGTGTAGTTTTCCCCTAGACCGTTCCAGTTATTCGTTTCGAGCATCAGAACTGCGAAAATTTTGAGTTTCTCAAGTGTTTCTTACCTCCAAACTGCCATATCTCGCGAACGGATTGAACAATCCGCAAAATTTCTGTTGCATTTGAATGTAGAAACTCGCCCGATTACAACGATATGCGCACTTTTCCCCTGGGCCGTTCCAGTTATTCGTTTCGAGCATCAGAACTGCGAAAATTTTGAGTTTCTCAATCGTTTCTTACCTCCAAACTGCCACATCTCGCGAACGGATTGACCAATCCGCAAAATTTCTGTTGCATCTGAAAGTGGAAACTCGCCCGATTACAACGGTATGTGTAGTTTTACCCTAGACCGTTCCAGTTATTCGTTTCGAGCATCAGAACTGCGAAAATTTTGAGTTTCTCAAGCGTTTCTTACTTCCAAACTGCCATATCTCGCGAACGGATAGACCAATCCGCAAAATTTCTGTTGCATCTGAAAGTAGAAACTCGCCCGATTACATCGGTATGCGTACTTTTCCCCTAGGCCGTTCTAGTTATTCGTTTCGAGCATCAGAACTGCGAAAATTTTGAGTATCTCAAGCGTTTCTTACCTCCAAACTGCCATATCTCGCGAACGGATAGAACAATCCGCAAAATTTCTGTTGCATTTGAATGTAGAAACTCGCCCGATTACAACGATATGCGCACTTTTCCCCTGGGCCGTTCTAGTTATTCGTTTCGAACATCAGAACAGCGAAAATTTTGAGTTTCTAAAGCGTTTCTTATCTCCAAACTGCCATATCTCGCGAACGGATTGACCGATCCGCAAAATTTCTGTTGCATCTGAAAGAAGAAACTCGCCCGATTACAACGGTATGCCCACTTTTCCCCTAGGCCGTTCCAGTTATTCGTTTCGAGCATCAGAACTGCGAAAATTTTGAGTTTCTCAAGCGCTTCTTACCTCCAAACTACCATATCTCGCGAACGTATTGACCAATCCGCAAAATTTCTGTTTCATCTGAAAGTAGAGACTCGCCCGATTACAACGGTATGTGTAGTTTTCCCCTAGGACGTTCCAGTTATTCGTTTGGAGCATCAGAACTGCGAAAATTTCGAGTTTCTCAAGCGTTTCTTACATCCAAACTGCCATATCTCGCGAACGGATTGATGAATCCGCAAAATTTCTGTTGCATCTGGAAGTAGAAACTCGCCCGATTACAACGGTATGCGCACTTTTCCCCTAGGCCGTCTAGTTATTCGTTTCGAGCATCAAAACTGCGAAAATTTTGAGTTTCTCAAGCGTTTCTTACATCCAAACGACCATATCTCGCGAACGGATTGACCAATCCTCATAATTTCTGTTGCATCTGAAAGTAGAAACTCGCCCGATTACAACGGTATGCGTACTTCTACCCTAGGCCGTTCTAGTCATTCGTTTCGAGCATCAGAACTGCGAAAATTTTGAGTTTCTCAAGCGTTTCTTATCTCCAAACTGCCATATCTCGCGAACGGATTGATCAATCCGCAAAATTTCTGTTGCATCTGAAAGTAGAAACTCGCCCGATTACATCGGTATGCGTACTTTTCCCCTAGGCCGTTCTAGTTATTCGTTTCGAGCATCAGAACTGCGAAAATTTTGAGTTTCTCAAGCGTTTCTTACTTCCAAACTGCCATATCTGGCGAACGGATAGACCAATCCGCAAAATTTCTGTTGCATCTGAAAGTAGAAACTCGCCCGATTACATCGGTATGCGTACTTTTCCCCTAGGCCGTTCTAGTTATTCGTTTCGAGCATCAGAACTGCGAAAATTTTGAGTTTCTCAAGCGTTTCTTACTTCCAAACTGCCATATCTCGCGAACGGATAGACCAATCCGCAAAATTTCTGTTGCATCTGAAAGTAGAAACTCGCCCGATTACATCGGTATGCGTACTTTTCCCCTAGGCCGTTCTAGTTATTCGTTTCGAGCATCAGAACGGCGAAAATTTTGAGTTTCTCAAGCGTTTCTTACATCCAAACTGCCATATCTGGCGAACGGATAGACCAATCCGCAAAATTTCTGTTGCATCTGAAAGTAGAAACTCGCCCGATTACATCGGTATGCGTACTTTTCCCCTAGGCCGTTCTAGTTATTCGTTTCGAGCATCAGAACTGCGAAAATTTTGAGTTTCTCAAGCGTTTCTTACTTCCAAACTGCCATATCTCGCGAACGGATAGACCAATCCGCAAAATTTCTGTTGCATCTGAAAGTAGAAACTCGCCCGATTACATCGGTATGCGTACTTTTCCCCTAGGCCGTTCTAGTTATTCGTTTCGAGCATCAGAACTGCGAAAATTTTGAGTATCTCAAGCGTTTCTTACCTCCAAACTGCCATATCTCGCGAACGGATAGAACAATCCGCAAAATTTCTGTTGCATTTGAATGTAGAAACTCGCCCGATTACAACGATATGCGCACTTTTCCCCTGGGCCGTTCTAGTTATTCGTTTCGAACATCAGAACAGCGAAAATTTTGAGTTTCTAAAGCGTTTCTTATCTCCAAACTGCCATATCTCGCGAACGGATTGACCGATCCGCAAAATTTCTGTTGCATCTGAAAGAAGAAACTCGCCCGATTACAACGGTATGCCCACTTTTCCCCTAGGCCGTTCCAGTTATTCGTTTCGAGCATCAGAACTGCGAAAATTTTGAGTTTCTCAAGCGCTTCTTACCTCCAAACTACCATATCTCGCGAACGTATTGACCAATCCGCAAAATTTCTGTTTCATCTGAAAGTAGAGACTCGCCCGATTACAACGGTATGTGTAGTTTTCCCCTAGGACGTTCCAGTTATTCGTTTGGAGCATCAGAACTGCGAAAATTTCGAGTTTCTCAAGCGTTTCTTACATCCAAACTGCCATATCTCGCGAACGGATTGATGAATCCGCAAAATTTCTGTTGCATCTGGAAGTAGAAACTCGCCCGATTACAACGGTATGCGCACTTTTCCCCTAGGCCGTCTAGTTATTCGTTTCGAGCATCAAAACTGCGAAAATTTTGAGTTTCTCAAGCGTTTCTTACATCCAAACGACCATATCTCGCGAACGGATTGACCAATCCTCATAATTTCTGTTGCATCTGAAAGTAGAAACTCGCCCGATTACAACGGTATGCGTACTTCTACCCTAGGCCGTTCTAGTCATTCGTTTCGAGCATCAGAACTGCGAAAATTTTGAGTTTCTCAAGCGTTTCTTATCTCCAAACTGCCATATCTCGCGAACGGATTGATCAATCCGCAAAATTTCTGTTGCATCTGAAAGTAGAAACTCGCCCGATTACATCGGTATGCGTACTTTTCCCCTAGGCCGTTCTAGTTATTCGTTTCGAGCATCAGAACTGCGAAAATTTTGAGTTTCTCAAGCGTTTCTTACTTCCAAACTGCCATATCTGGCGAACGGATAGACCAATCCGCAAAATTTCTGTTGCATCTGAAAGTAGAAACTCGCCCGATTACATCGGTATGCGTACTTTTCCCCTAGGCCGTTCTAGTTATTCGTTTCGAGCATCAGAACTGCGAAAATTTTGAGTTTCTCAAGCGTTTCTTACTTCCAAACTGCCATATCTCGCGAACGGATAGACCAATCCGCAAAATTTCTGTTGCATCTGAAAGTAGAAACTCGCCCGATTACATCGGTATGCGTACTTTTCCCCTAGGCCGTTCTAGTTATTCGTTTCGAGCATCAGAACGGCGAAAATTTTGAGTTTCTCAAGCGTTTCTTACATCCAAACTGCCATATCTGGCGAACGGATAGACCAATCCGCAAAATTTCTGTTGCATCTGAAAGTAGAAACTCGCCCGATTACATCGGTATGCGTACTTTTCCCCTAGGCCGTTCTAGTTATTCGTTTCGAGCATCAGAACTGCGAAAATTTTGAGTTTCTCAAGCGTTTCTTACTTCCAAACTGCCATATCTCGCGAACGGATAGACCAATCCGCAAAATTTCTGTTGCATCTGAAAGTAGAAACTCGCCCGATTACATCGGTATGCGTACTTTTCCCCTAGGCCGTTCTAGTTATTCGTTTCGAGCATCAGAACTGCGAAAATTTTGAGTTTCTCAAGCGTTTCTTACCTCCAAACTGCCATATCTCGCGAACGGATAGAACAATCCGCAAAATTTCTGTTGCATTTGAATGTAGAAACTCGCCCGATTACAACGATATGCGCACTTTTCCCCTGGGCCGTTCTAGTTATTCGTTTCGAACATCAGAACTGGGAAATTTTGAGTTTCTAAAGCGTTTCTTATCTCCAAACTGCCATATCTCGCGAACGGATTGACCGATCCGCAAAATTTCTGTTGCATCTGAAAGAAGAAACTCGCCCGATTACAACGGTATGCCCACTTTTCCCCTAGGCCGTTCCAGTTATTCGTTTCGAGCATCAGAACTGCGAAAATTTTGAGTTTCTCAAGCGCTTCTTACCTCCAAACTACCATATCTCGCGAACGTATTGACCAATCCGCAAAATTTCTGTTGCATCTGAAAGTAGAGACTCGCCCGATTACAACGGTATGTGTAGTTTTCCCCTAGGACGTTCCAGTTATTCGTTTGGAGCATCAGAACTGCGAAAATTTCGAGTTTCTCAAGCGTTTCTTACATCCAAACTGCCTTATCTCGCGAACGGATTGATGAATCCGCAAAATTTCTGTTGCATCTGGAAGTAGAAACTCGCCCGATTACAACGGTATGCGCACTTTCCCCCTAGGCCGTTCTAGTTATTCGTTTCGAGCATCAGAACTGCGCAAATTTTGAGTTTCTCAAGCGTTTCTTACCTCCAAACTGCCATATCTCGCGAACGGCTTGACCAATCCGCAAAATTTCTGTTGCAGCTGAAAGTAGATACTCGCTCGATTACAACGGTATGCGTACTTTTCCCCTAGGCCGTTCTAGTTACTCGTTTCTAGCATCAGAACTGCGAAAATTTTGAGTTTCTCAAGCGTTTCTTACATCCAAACGGCCATATCTCGCGAACGGATTGACCAATCCTCATAATTTCTGTTGCATCTGAAAGTAGAAACTCGCCCGATTACAACGGTATGCGTACTTCTCCCCTAGGCCGTTCTAGTCATTCGTTTCGAGCATCAGAACTGCGAAAATTTTGAGTTTCTCAAGCGTTTCTTATCTCCAAACTGCCATAACTCGCGAACGGATTGATCAATCCGCAAAATTTCGGTTGCATCTGAAAGTAGAAACTCGCCCGATTACAACGGTATGCGTACTTCTCCCCTAGGCCGTTCTAGTCATTCGTTTCGAGCATCAGAACTGCGAAAATTTTGATTTTCTCAAGCGTTTCTTACTTCCAAACTGCCATATCTCGCGAATGGATTGACCAATCCGCAAAATTTCTATTGCATCTGAAAGTAGAAACTCGCCCCAATTACAAAGGTATGTGTAGTTTTCCACTAGACCGTTCCAGTTATTCGTTTCGAGCATCAGAACTGCGAAAATTTTGAGTTTCTCAAGCGTTTCTTACCTCCAAACTGCCATATCTCGCGAACGGATTGATCAATCCGCAAAGTTTCTGTTGCATCTGAAAGTAGAAACTCGCCCGATTTCAACGGTATGCGCATTTTTCCCCTAGGCCGTTCTAGTTATTCGTTTCGAGCATCAGAACTGCGAAAATTTTGAGTTTCTCAATCGTTTCTTACCTCCAAACTGCCACATCTCGCGAACGGATTGACCAATCCGCAAAATTTCTGTTGCATCTGAAAGTGGAAACTCGCCCGATTACAACGGTATGTGTAGTTTTCCCCTAGACCGTTCCAGTTATTCGTTTCGAGCATCAGAACTGCGAAAATTTTGAGTTTCTCAAGTGTTTCTTACCTCCAAACTGCCATATCTCGCGAACGGATTGAACAATCCGCAAAATTTCTGTTGCATTTGAATGTAGAAACTCGCCCGATTACAACGATATGCGCACTTTTCCCCTGGGCCGTTCTAGTTATTCGTTTCGAACATCAGAACTGCGAAAATTTTGAGTTTCTAAAGCGTTTCTTATCTCCAAACTGCCATATCTCGCGAACGGATTGATCAATCCGCAACATTTCTGTTGCATCTGAAAGTAGAATCTCGCCCGATTACAACGGTATCCGTACTTCTCCCCTAGGCCGTTCTAGTCATTCGTTTCGAGCATCAGAACTGCGAAAATTTTGAGTTTCTCAAGCGTTTCTTATCTCCAAACTGCCATATCTCGCGAACGGATTGATCATTGCGCAAAATTTCTGTTGCATCTGAAAGTAGAAACTCGCCCGATTACAACGGTATGCGCACTTTTCCCCTAGGCGGTTCTAGTTATTCGTTTCGAGCATCAGAACTGCGAAAATTTTGAGTTTCTCAAGCGTTTCTTACCTCCAAACTGCCATATCTCGCGAACGGATTGACCGATCCGCAAAATTTCTGTTGCATCTGAAAGTAGAAACTCGCCCGATTACAACGGTATGTGTAGTTTTCCCCTAGGCCGTTCTAGTTATTCGTTTCGAGCATCAGAACTGCGAAAATTTTGAGTTTCTCAAGCGTTTCTTACATCCAAACGGCCATATCTCGCGAACGGATTGACCAATCCTCATAATTTCTGTTGCATCTGAAAGTAGAAACTCGCCCGATTACAACGGTATGCGTACTTCTCCCCTAGGCCGTTCTAGTCATTCGTTTCGAGCATCAGAACTGCGAAAATTTTGAGTTTCTCAAGCGTTTCTTATCTCCAAACTGCCATAACTCGCGAACGGATTGATCAATCCGCAAAATTTCGGTTGCATCTGAAAGTAGAAACTCGCCCGATTACAACGGTATGCGTACTTCTCCCCTAGGCCGTTCTAGTCATTCGTTTCGAGCATCAGAACTGCGAAAATTTTGAGTTTCTCAAGCGTTTCTTACTTCCAAACTGCCATATCTCGCGAATGGATTGACCAATCCGCAAAATTTCTATTGCATCTGAAAGTAGAAACTCGCCCCAATTACAACGGTATGTGTAGTTTTCCACTAGACCGTTCCAGTTATTCGTTTCGAGCATCAGAACTGCGAAAATTTTGAGTTTCTCAAGCGTTTCTTACCTCCAAACTGCCATATCTCGCGAACGGATTGATCAATCCGCAAAGTTTCTGTTGCATCTGAAAGTAGAAACTCGCCCGATTTCAACGGTATGCGCATTTTTCCCCTAGGCCGTTCTAGTTATTCGTTTCGAGCATCAGAACTGCGAAAATTTTGAGTTTCTCAATCGTTTCTTACCTCCAAACTGCCACATCTCGCGAACGGATTGACCAATCCGCAAAATTTCTGTTGCATCTGAAAGTGGAAACTCGCCCGATTACAACGGTATGTGTAGTTTTCCCCTAGACCGTTCCAGTTATTCGTTTCGAGCATCAGAACTGCGAAAATTTTGAGTTTCTCAAGTGTTTCTTACCTCCAAACTGCCATATCTCGCGAACGGATTGAACAATCCGCAAAATTTCTGTTGCATTTGAATGTAGAAACTCGCCCGATTACAACGATATGCGCACTTTTCCCCTGGGCCGTTCTAGTTATTCGTTTCGAACATCAGAACTGCGAAAATTTTGAGTTTCTAAAGCGTTTCTTATCTCCAAACTGCCATATCTCGCGAACGGATTGATCAATCCGCAACATTTCTGTTGCATCTGAAAGTAGAATCTCGCCCGATTACAACGGTATCCGTACTTCTCCCCTAGGCCGTTCTAGTCATTCGTTTCGAGCATCAGAACTGCGAAAATTTTGAGTTTCTCAAGCGTTTCTTATCTCCAAACTGCCATATCTCGCGAACGGATTGATCATTGCGCAAAATTTCTGTTGCATCTGAAAGTAGAAACTCGCCCGATTACAACGGTATGCGCACTTTTCCCCTAGGCGGTTCTAGTTATTCGTTTCGAGCATCAGAACTGCGAAAATTTTGAGTTTCTCAAGCGTTTCTTACCTCCAAACTGCCATATCTCGCGAACGGATTGACCGATCCGCAAAATTTCTGTTGCATCTGAAAGTAGAAACTCGCCCGATTACAACGGTATGTGTTGTTTTCCCCTAGGCCGTTCTAGTTATTCGTTTCGAGCATCAGAACTGCGCAAATTTTGAGTTTCTCAAGCGTTTCTTACCTCCAAACTGCCATATCTCGCGAACGTATTGACCAATCCGCAAAATTTCTGTTGCATCTGAAAGTAGAGACTCGCCCGATTACAACGGTATGTGTAGTTTTCCCCTAGGACGTTCCAGTTATTCGTTTCGAGCATCAGAACTGCGAAAATTTCGAGTTTCTCAAGCGTTTCTTACATCCAAACTGCCATATCTCGCGAACGGATTGATGAATCCGCAAAATTTCTGTTGCATCTGAAAGTAGAAACTCGCTCGATTACAACGGTATGCGTACTTTTCCCCTAGGCCGTTCTAGTTACTCGTTTCTAGCATCAGAACTGCGAAAATTTTGAGTTTCTCAAGCGTTTCTTATTTCCAAACTGCCATATCTCGCGAACGGATTGATCAATCCGCAAAATTTCTGTTGCATCTGAAAGTAGAAAGTCGACCAATTACAACGGTATGGGTACTTCTCCCCTGGGCCGTTCTAGTCATTCGTTTCGAGCATCAGAACTGCGAAAATTTTGAGTTTCTCAAGCGCTTCTTACCTCCAAACTACCATATCTCGCGAACGTATTGACCAATCCGCAAAATTTCTGTTGCATCTGAAAGTAGAGACTCGCCCGATTACAACGGTATGTGTAGTTTTCCCCTAGGACGTTCCAGTTATTCGTTTGGAGCATCAGAACTGCGAAAATTTCGAGTTTCTCAAGCGTTTCTTACATCCAAACTGCCATATCTCGCGAACGGATTGATGAATCCGCAAAATTTCTGTTGCATCTGGAAGTAGAAACTCGCCCGATTACAACGGTATGCGCACTTTCCCCCTAGGCCGTTCTAGTTATTCGTTTCAAGCATCAGAACTGCGCAAATTTTGAGTTTCTCAAGCGTTTCTTACCTCCAAACTGCCATATCTCGCGAACGGCTTGACCAATCCGCAAAATTTCTGTTGCAGCTGAAAGTAGATACTCGCTCGATTACAACGGTATGCGTACTTTTCCCCTAGGCCGTTCTAGTTACTCGTTTCTAGCATCAGAACTGCGAAAATTTTGAGTTTCTCAAGCGTTTCTTACATCCAAACGGCCATATCTCGCGAACTGATTGACCAATCCTCATAATTTCTGTTGCATCTGAAAGTAGAAACTCGCCCGATTACAACGGTATGCGTACTTCTCCCCTAGGCCGTTCTAGTCATTCGTTTCGAGCATCAGAACTGCGAAAATTTTGAGTTTCTCAAGCGTTTCTTATCTCCAAACTGCCATATCTCGCGAACGGATTGATCAATCCGCAAAATCTCTGTTGCATCTGAAAGTAGAAACTCGCCCGATTACAACGGTATGCGTACTTTTCCCCTAGGCCGTTCTAGTTATTCGTTTCGAGCATCAGAACTGCGAAAATTTTGAGTTTCTCAAGCGTTTCTTACTTCCAAACTGCCATATCTCGCGAACGGATAGACCAATCCGCAAAATTTCTGTTGCATCTGAAAGTAGAAACTCGCCCGATTACATCGGTATGCGTACTTTTCCCCTAGGCCGTTCTAGTTATTCGTTTCGAGCATCAGAACTGCGAAAATTTTGAGTTTCTCAAGCGTTTCTTACTTCCAAACTGCCATATCTCGCGAACGGATAGACCAATCCGCAAAATTTCTGTTGCATCTGAAAGTAGAAACTCGCCCGATTACATCGGTATGCGTACTTTTCCCCTAGGCCGTTCTAGTTATTCGTTTCGAGCATCAGAACTGCGAAAATTTTGAGTTTCTCAAGCGTTTCTTACCTCCAAACTGCCATATCTCGCGAACGGATTGAACAATCCGCAAAATTTCTGTTGCATTTGAATGTAGAAACTCGCCCGATTACAACGATATGCGCACTTTTCCCCTGGGCCGTTCTAGTTATTCGTTTCGAACATCAGAACTGCGAAAATTTTGAGTTTCTAAAGCGTTTCTTATCTCCAAACTGCCATATCTCGCGAACGGATTGATCAATCCGCAACATTTCTGTTGCATCTGAAAGTGGAATCTCGCCCGATTACAACAGTATCCGTACTTCTCCCCAAGGCCGTTCTAGTCATTCGTTTCGAGCATCAGAACTGCGAAAATTTTGAGTTTCTAAAGCGTTTCTTATCTCCAAACTGCCATATCTCGCGAACGGATTGATCATTCCGCAAAATTTCTGTTGCATCTGAAAGTAGAAACTCGCCCGATTACAACGGAATGCCCACTTTTCCCCTAGGCCGTTCGAGTTATTCGTTTCAAGCATCAGAACTGAGCAAATTTTGAGTTTCTCAAGCGCTTCTTACCTTCAAACTGCCATATCTCGCGAACGGATTGACCGATCCGCAAAATTTCTGTTGCATTTGAATGTAGAAACTCGCCCGATTACAACGATATGCGCACTTTTCCCCTAGGCCGTTCCAGTTATTCGTTTCGAGCATCAGAACTGCGAAAATTTTGAGTTTCTCAAGCGCTTCTTACATCCAAACTGCCATATCTCGCGAACGGATTGATGAATCCGCAAAATTTCTGTTGCATCTGGAAGTAGAAACTCGCCCGATTACAACGGTATGCGCACTTTTCCCCTAGGCCGTTCTAGTTATTCGTTTCAAGCATCAGAACTGCGCAAATTTTGAGTTTCTCAAGCGTTTCTTACCTCCAAACTGCCATATCTCGCGAACGGATTGACCAATCCGCAAAATTTCTGTTGCATCTGAAAGTAGATACTCGCTCGATTACAACGGTATGCGTACTTTTCCCCTAGGCCGTTCTAGTTACTCGTTTCTAGCATCAGAACTGCGAAAATTTTGAGTTTCGCAAGCGTTTCTTATTTCCAAACTGCCATATCTCGCGAACGGATTGATCAATCCGCAAAATTTCTGTTGCATCTGAAAGTAGAAAGTCGACCAATTACAAAGGTATGCGTACTTCTCCCCTAGGCCGTTCTAGTTATTCATTTCGAGCATCAGAACTGCGAAAATTTTGAGTTTCTCAAGCGTTTCTTACCTCCAAACTGCCATATCTCGCGAACGGATTGACCAATCCGCAAAATTTCTGTTGCATCTGAAAGTAGAAACTCGCCCGATTACATTGGTATGCGTACTTTTCCCCTAGGCCGTTCTAGTTATTCGTTTCGAGCATCAGAACTGCGAAAATTTTGAGTTTCTCAAGCGTTTCTTACCTCCAAACTGCCATATCTCGCGAACGGATTGAACAATCCGCAAAATTTCTGTTGCATTTGAATGTAGAAACTCGCCCGATTACAACGATATGCGCACTTTTCCCCTGGGCCGTTCTAGTTATTCGTTTCGAACATCAGAACTGCGAAAATTTTGAGTTTCTAAAGCGTTTCTTATCTCCAAACTGCCATATCTCGCGAACGGATTGATCAATCCGCAACATTTCTGTTGCATCTGAAAGTAGAAACTCGCCCGATTACAACGGTATGCGTACTTCTCCCCTAGGCCGTTCTAGTCATTCGTTTCGAGCATCAGAACTGAGAAAATTTTGAGTTTCTCAAGCGTTCCATACTTCCAAATTGCCATATCTCGCGAACGGATTGACCAATCCGCAAAATTTCTATTGCATCTGAAAGTAGAAACTCGCCCCAATTACAACGGTATGTGTAGTTTTCCACTAGACCGTTCCAGTTATTCGTTTCGAGAATCAGAACTGCGAAAATTTTGAGTTTCTCAAGCGTTTCTTACCTCCAAACTGCCATATCTCGCGAACGGATTGATCAATCCGCAAAGTTTCTGTTGCATCTGAAAGTAGAAACTCGCCCGATTTCAACGGTATGCGCATTTTTCCCCTAGGCCGTTCTAGTTATTCGTTTCGAGCATCAGAACTGCGAAAATTTTGAGTTTCTCAAGCGTTTCTTACCTCCAAACTGCCACATCTCGCGAACGGATTGACCAATCCGCAAAATTTCTGTTGCATCTGGAGGTAGAAACCCGCCCGATTACAACGGTATGTGTAGTTTTCCCCTAGACCGTTCCAGTTATTCGTTTCGAGCATCAGAACTGCGAAAATTTTGAGTTTCTCAAGCGTTTCTTACTTCCAAACTGCCATATCTCGCGAACTGATAGGCCAATCCGCAAAATTTCTGTTGCATCTGAAAGTAGAAACTCGCCCGATTACATCGGTATGCGTACTTTTCCCCTAGGCCGTTCTAGTTATTCGTTTCGAGCATCAGAACTGCGAAAATTTTGAGTTTCTCAAGCGTTTCTTACCTCCAAACTGCCACATCTCGCGAACGGATTGACCAATCCGCAAAATTTCTGTTGCATCTGAAAGTGGAAACTCGCCCGATTACAACGGTATGTGTAGTTTTCCCCTAGGCCGTTCTAGTTACTCGTTTCTAGCATCAGAACTGCGAAAATTTTGAGTTTCTCAAGCGTTTCTTACATCCAAACGGCCATATCTCGCGAACGGATTGACCAATCCTCATAATTTCTGTTGCATCTGAAAGTAGAAACTCGCCCGATTACAACGGTATGCGTACTTCTCCCCTAGGCCGTTCTAGTCATTCGTTTCGAGCATCAGAACTGCGAAAATTTTGAGTTTCTCAAGCGTTTCTTATCTCCAAACTGCCATAACTCGCGAACGGATTGATCAATCCGCAAAATTTCGGTTGCATCTGAAAGTAGAAACTCGCCCGATTACAACGGTATGCGTACTTCTCCCCTAGGCCGTTCTAGTCATTCGTTTCGAGCATCAGAACTGCGAAAATTTTGAGTTTCTCAAGCGTTTCTTATCTCCAAACTGCCATATCTCGCGAACGGATTGATCAATCCGCAAAATTTCTGTTGCATCTGAAAGTAGAAACTCGCCCGATTACAACGGTATGCGTACTTTTCCCCTAGGCCGTTCTAGTTATTCGTTTCGAGCATCAGAACTGCGAAAATTTTGAGTTTCTCAAGCGTTTCTTACTTCCAAACTGCCATATCTCGCGAACGTATTGACCAATCCGCAAAATTTCTGTTGCATCTGAAAGTAGAGACTCGCCCGATTACAACGGTATGTGTAGTTTTCCCCTAGGACGTTCCAGTTATTCGTTTGGAGCATCAGAACTGCGAGAATTTCGAGTTTCTCAAGCGTTTCTTACATCCAAACTGCCATATCTCGCGAACGGATTGATGAATCCGCAAAATTTCTGTTGCATCTGGAAGTAGAAACTCGCCCGATTACAACGGTATGCGCACTTTCCCCCTAGGCCGTTCTAGTTATTCGTTTCAAGCATCAGAACTGCGCAAATTTTGAGTTTCTCAAGCGTTTCTTACTTCCAAACTGCCATATCTCGCGAACGGATTGACCAATCCGCAAAATTTCTGTTGCATCTGAAAGTAGATACTCGCTCGATTACAACGGTATGCGTACTTTTCCCCTAGGCCGTTCTAGTTACTCGTTTCTAGCATCAGAACTGCGAAAATTTTGAGTTTCTCAAGCGTTTCTTACATCCAAACGGCCATATCTCGCGAACGGATTGACCAATCCTCATAATTTCTGTTGCATCTGAAAGTAGAAACTCGCCCGATTACAACGGTATGCGTACTTCTCCCCTAGGCCGTTCTAGTCATTCGTTTCGAGCATCAGAACTGCGAAAATTTTGAGTTTCTCAAGCGTTTCTTATCTCCAAACTGCCATAACTCGCGAACGGATTGATCAATCCGCAAAATTTCGGTTGCATCTGAAAGTAGAAACTCGCCCGATTACAACGGTATGCGTACTTCTCCCCTAGGCCGTTCTAGTCATTCGTTTCGAGCATCAGAACTGCGAAAATTTTGAGTTTCTCAAGCGTTTCTTACTTCCAAACTGCCATATCTCGCGAACGGATTGACCAATCCGCAAAATTTCTATTGCATCTGAAAGTAGAAACTCGCCCCAATTACAACGGTATGTGTAGTTTTCCACTAGACCGTTCCAGTTATTCGTTTCGAGCATCAGAACTGCGAAAATTTTGAGTTTCTCAATCGTTTCTTACCTCCAAACTGCCACATCTCGCGAACGGATTGACCAATCCGCAAAATTTCTGTTGCATCTGAAAGTGGAAACTCGCCCGATTACAACGGTATGTGTAGTTTTACCCTAGACCGTTCCAGTTATTCGTTTCGAGCATCAGAACTGCGAAAATTTTGAGTTTCTCAAGCGTTTCTTACCTCCAAACTGCCACATCTCGCGAACGGATAGAACAATCCGCAAAATTTCTGTTGCATTTGAATGTAGAAACTCGCCCGATTACAACGATATGCGCACTTTTCCCCTGGGCCGTTCTAGTTATTCGTTTCGAACATCAGAACAGCGAAAATTTTGAGTTTCTAAAGCGTTTCTTATCTCCAAACTGCCATATCTCGCGAACGGATTGACCGATCCGCAAAATTTCTGTTGCATCTGAAAGAAGAAACTCGCCCGATTACAACGGTATGCCCACTTTTCCCCTAGGCCGTTCCAGTTATTCGTTTCGAGCATCAGAACTGCGAAAATTTTGAGTTTCTCAAGCGCTTCTTACCTCCAAACTACCATATCTCGCGAACGTATTGACCAATCCGCAACATTTCTGTTGCATCTGAAAGTAGAATCTCGCCCGATTACAACGGTATCCGTACTTCTCCCCTAGGCCGTTCTAGTCATTCGTTTCGAGCATCAGAACTGCGAAAATTTTGAGTTTCTCAAGCGTTTCTTATCTCCAAACTGCCATATCTCGCGAACGGATTGATCATTGCGCAAAATTTCTGTTGCATCTGAAAGTAGAAACTCGCCCGATTACAACGGTATGCGCACTTTTCCCCTAGGCGGTTCTAGTTATTCGTTTCGAGCATCAGAACTGCGAAAATTTTGAGTTTCTCAAGCGTTTCTTACCTCCAAACTGCCATATCTCGCGAACGGATTGACCGATCCGCAAAATTTCGGTTGCATCTGAAAGTAGAAACTCGCCCGATTACAACGGTATGTGTAGTTTTCCCCTAGGCCGTTCTAGTTATTCGTTTCGAGCATCAGAACTGCGCAAATTTTGAGTTTCTCAAGCGTTTCTTGCCTCCAAACTGCCATATCTCGCGAACGTATTGACCAATCCGCAACATTTCTGTTGCATCTGAAAGTAGAATCTCGCCCGATTACAACGGTATCCGTACTTCTCCCCTAGGCCGTTCTAGTCATTCGTTTCGAGCATCAGAACTGCGAAAATTTCGAGTTTCTCAAGCGTTTCTTACATCCAAACTGCCATATCTCGCGAACGGATTGATGAATCCGCAAAATTTCTGTTGCATCTGAAAGTAGAAACTCGCTCGATTACAACGGTATGCGTACTTTTCCCCTAGGCCGTTCTAGTTACTCGTTTCTAGCATCAGAACTGCGAAAATTTTGAGTTTCTCAAGCGTTTCTTATTTCCAAACTGCCATATCTCGCGAACGGATTGATCAATCCGCAAAATTTCTGTTGCATCTGAAAGTAGAAAGTCGACCAATTACAACGGTATGGGTACTTCTCCCCTGGGCCGTTCTAGTCATTCGTTTCGAGCATCAGAACTGCGAAAATTTTGAGTTTCTCAAGCGTTTCTTATCTCCAAACTGCCATATCTCGCGAACGGATTGATCAATCCGCAAAATTTCTGTTGCATCTGAAAGTAGAAACTCGCCCGATTACAACGGTATGCGTACTTTTCCCCTAGGCCGTTCTAGTTATTCGTTTCGAGCATCAGAACTGCGAAAATTTTGAGTTTCTCAAGCGTTTCTTACTTCCAAACTGCCATATCTCGCGAACGGATAGACCAATCCGCAAAATTTCTGTTGCATCTGAAAGTAGAAACTCGCCCGATTACATCGGTATGCGTACTTTTCCCCTAGGCCGTTCTAGTTATTCGTTTCGAGCATCAGAACTGCGAAAATTTTGAGCTTCTCAAGCGTTTCTTACCTCCAAACTGCCATATCTCGCGAACGGATTGAACAATCCGCAAAATTTCTGTTGCATTTGAATGTAGAAGCTCGCCCGATTACAACGATATGCGCACTTTTCCCCTGGGCCGTTCTAGTTATTCGTTTCGAACATCAGAACTGCGAAAATTTTGAGTTTCTCAAGCGCTTCTTACCTCCAAACTACCATATCTCGCGAACGTATTGACCAATCCGCAAAATTTCTGTTGCATCTGAAAGTAGAGACTCGCCCGATTACAACGGTATGTGTAGTTTTCCCCTTGGACGTTCCAGTTATTCGTTTGGAGCATCAGAACTGCGCAAATTTTGAGTTTCTCAAGCGTTTCTTACCTCCAAACTGCCATATCTCGCGAACGGCTTGACCAATCCGCAAAATTTCTGTTGCAGCTGAAAGTAGATACTCGCTCGATTGCAACGGTATGCGTACTTTTCCCCTAGGCCGTTCTAGTTACTCGTTTCTAGCATCAGAACTGCGAAAATTTTGAGTTTCTCAAGCGTTTCTTACATCCAAACGGCCATATCTCGCGAACGGATTGACCAATCCTCATAATTTCTGTTGCATCTGAAAGTAGAAACTCGCCCGATTACAACGGTATGCGTACTTCTCCCCTAGGCCGTTCTAGTCATTCGTTTCGAGCATCAGAACTGCGAAAATTTTGAGTTTCTCAAGCGTTTCTTATCTCCAAACTGCCATAACTCGCGAACGGATTGATCAATCCGCAAAATTTCGGTTGCATCTGAAAGTAGAAACTCGCCCGATTACAACGGTATGCGTACTTCTCCCCTAGGCCGTTCTAGTCATTCGTTTCGAGCATCAGAACTGCGAAAATTTTGAGTTTCTCAAGCGTTTCTTACTTCCAAACTGCCATATCTCGCGAACGGATTGATCAATCCGCAAAGTTTCTGTTGCATCTGAAAGTAGAAGCTCGCCCGATTTCAACGGTATGCGCATTTTTCCCCTAGGCCGTTCTAGTTATTCGTTTCGAGCATCAGAACTGCGAAAATTTTGAGTTTCTCAATCGTTTCTTACCTCCAAACTGCCACATCTCGCGAACGGATTGACCAATCCGCAAAATTTCTGTTGCATCTGAAAGTGGAAACTCGCCCGATTACAACGATATGCGCACTTTTCCCCTGGGCCGTTCTAGTTATTCGTTTCGAACATCAGAACTGCGAAAATTTTGAGTTTCTAAAGCGTTTCTTATCTCCAAACTGCAATATCTCGCGAACGGATTGATCAATCCGCAACATTTCTGTTGCATCTGAAAGTAGAATCTCGCCCGATTACAACGGTATCCGTACTTCTCCCCTAGGCCGTTCTAGTCATTCGTTTCGAGCATGAGAACTGCGAAAATTTAGAGTTTCTCAAGCGTTTCTTATCTCCAAACTGCCATATCTCGCGAACGGATTGATCATTGCGCAAAATTTCTTTTGCATCTGAAAGTAGAAACTCGCCCGATTACAACGGTATGCGCACTTTTCCCCTAGGCGGTTCTAGTTATTCGTTTCGAGCATCAGAAATGCGAAAATTTTGAGTTTCTCAAGCGTTTCTTACCTCCAAACTGCCATATCTCGCGAACGGATTGACCGATCCGCAAAATTTCTGTTGCATCTGAAAGTAGAAACTCGCCCGATTACAACGGTATGTGTAGTTTTCCCCTAGGCCGTTCTAGTTATACGTTTCAAGCATCAGAACTGCGCAAATTTTGAGTTTCTCAAGCGTTTCTTACCTCCAAACTGCCATATCTCGCGAACGTATTGACCAATCCGCAAAATTTCTGTTGCATCTGAAAGTAGAGACTCGCCCGATTACAACGGTATGTGTAGTTTTCCCCTAGGACGTTCCAGTTATTCGTTTCGAGCATCAGAACTGCGAAAATTTCGAGTTTCTCAAGCGTTTCTTACATCCAAACTGCCATATCTCGCGAACGGATTGATGAATCCGCAAAATTTCTGTTGCATCTGAAAGTAGAAACTCGCTCGATTACAACGGTATGCGTACTTTTCCCCTAGGCCGTTCTAGTTACTCGTTTCTAGCATCAGAACTGCGAAAATTTTGAGTTTCTCAAGCGTTTCTTATTTCCAAACTGCCATATCTCGCGAACGGATTGATCAATCCGCAAAATTTTTGTTGCATCTGAAAGTAGAAAGTCGACCAATTACAACGGTATGGGTACTTCTCCCCTGGGCCGTTCTAGTTATTCATTTCGAGCATCAGAACTGCGAAAATTTTGAGTTTCTCAAGCGTTTCTTACCTCCAAACTGCCATATCTCGCGAACGGATTGACCAATCCGCAAAATTTCTGTTGCTTCTGAAAGTAGAAACTCGCCCGATTACAACGGTATGCGCACTTTTCCCCTAGGCCGTCTAGTTATTCGTTTCGAGCATCAGAACTGCGAAAATTTTGAGTTTCTCAAGCGTTTCTTACATCCAAACGGCCATATCTCGCGAACTGATTGACCAATCCTCATAATTTCTGTTGCATCTGAAAGTAGAAACTCGCTCGATTACAACGGTATGCGTACTTTTCCCCTAGGCCGTTCTAGTTACTCGTTTCTAGCATCAGAACTGCGAAAATTTTGAGTTTCTCAAGCGTTTCTTATTTCCAAACTGCCATATCTCGCGAACGGATTGATCAATCCGCAAAATTTCTGTTGCATCTGAAAGTAGAAAGTCGACCAATTACAACGGTATGGGTACTTCTCCCCTGGGCCGTTCTAGTCATTCGTTTCGAGCATCAGAACTGCGAAAATTTTGAGTTTCTCAAGCGTTTCTTATCTCCAAACTGCCATATCTCGCGAACGGATTGATCAATCCGCAAAATTTCTGTTGCATCTGAAAGTAGAAACTCGCCCGATTACATCGGTATGCGTACTTTTCCCCTAGGCCGTTCCAGTTATTCGTTTCGAGCATCAGAACTGCGAAAATTTTGAGTTTCTCAAGCGTTTCTTACTTCCAAACTGCCATATCTCGCGAACGGATAGACCAATCCGCAAAATTTCTGTTGCATCTGAAAGTAGAAACTCGCCCGATTACATCGGTATGCGTACTTTTCCCCTAGGCCGTTCTAGTTATTCGTTTCGAGCATCAGAACTGCGAAAATTTTGAGTTTCTCAAGCGTTTCTTACCTCCAAACTGCCATATCTCGCGAACGGATTGAACAATCCGCAAAATTTCTGTTGCATTTGAATGTAGAAGCTCGCCCGATTACAACGATATGCGCACTTTTCCCCTGGGCCGTTCTAGTTATTCGTTTCGAACATCAGAACTGCGAAAATTTTGAGTTTCTCAAGCGCTTCTTACCTCCAAACTACCATATCTCGCGAACGTATTGACCAATCCGCAAAATTTCTGTTGCATCTGAAAGTAGAGACTCGCCCGATTACAACGGTATGTGTAGTTTTCCCCTAGGACGTTCCAGTTATTCGTTTGGAGCATCAGAACTGCGAAAATTTCGAGTTTCTCAAGCGTTTCTTACATCCAAACTGCCATATCTCGCGAACGGATTGATGAATCCGCAAAATTTCTGTTGCATCTGGAAGTAGAAACTCGCCCGATTACAACGGTATGCGCACTTTCCCCCTAGGCCGTTCTAGTTATTCGTTTCAAGCATCAGAACTGCGCAAATTTTGAGTTTCTCAAGCGTTTCTTACCTCCAAACTGCCATATCTCGCGAACGGCTTGACCAATCCGCAAAATTTCTGTTGCAGCTGAAAGTAGATACTCGCTCGATTACAACGGTATGCGTACTTTTCCCCTAGGCCGTTCTAGTTACTCGTTTCTAGCATCAGAACTGCGAAAATTTTGAGTTTCTCAAGCGTTTCTTACATCCAAACGGCCATATCTCGCGAACGGATTGACCAATCCTCATAATTTCTGTTGCATCTGAAAGTAGAAACTCGCCCGATTACAACGGTATGCGTACTTCTCCCCTAGGCCGTTCTAGTCATTCGTTTCGAGCATCAGAACTGCGAAAATTTTGAGTTTCTCAAGCGTTTCTTACTTCCAAACTGCCATATCTCGCGAACGGATAGACCAATCCGCAAAATTTCTGTTGCATCTGAAAGTAGAAACTCGCCCGATTACATCGGTATGCGTACTTTTCCCCTAGGCCGTTCTAGTTATTCGTTTCGAGCATCAGAACTGCGAAAATTTTGAGTTTCTCAAGCGTTTCTTACCTCCAAACTGCCATATCTCGCGAACGGATTGAACAATCCGCAAAATTTCTGTTGCATTTGAATGTAGAAACTCGCCCGATTACAACGATATGCGCACTTTTCCCCTGGGCCGTTCTAGTTATTCGTTTCGAACATCAGAACTGCGAAAATTTTGAGTTTCTAAAGCGTTTCTTATCTCCAAACTGCCATATCTCGCGAACGGATTGATCAATCCGCAACATTTCTGTTGCATCTGAAAGTGGAATCTCGCCCGATTACAACAGTATCCGTACTTCTCCCCAAGGCCGTTCTAGTCATTCGTTTCGAGCATCAGAACTGCGAAAATTTTGAGTTTCTAAAGCGTTTCTTATCTCCAAACTGCCATATCTCGCGAACGGATTGATCATTCCGCAAAATTTCTGTTGCATCTGAAAGTAGAAACTCGCCCGATTACAACGGAATGCCCACTTTTCCCCTAGGCCGTTCGAGTTATTCGTTTCAAGCATCAGAACTGAGCAAATTTTGAGATTCTCAAGCGCTTCTTACCTTCAAACTGCCATATCTCGCGAACGGATTGACCGATCCGCAAAATTTCTGTTGCATTTGAATGTAGAAACTCGCCCGATTACAACGATATGCGCACTTTTCCCCTAGGCCGTTCCAGTTATTCGTTTCAAGCATCAGAACTGCGCAAATTTTGAGTTTCTCAAGCGTTTCTTACCTCCAAACTGCCATATCTCGCGAACGGCTTGACCAATCCGCAAAATTTCTGTTGCAGCTGAAAGTAGATACTCGCTCGATTACAACGGTATGCGTACTTTTCCCCTAGGCCGTTCTAGTTACTCGTTTCTAGCATCAGAACTGCGAAAATTTTGAGTTTCTCAAGCGTTTCTTACATCCAAACGGCCATATCTCGCGAACGGATTGACCAATCCTCATAATTACTGTTGCATCTGAAAGTAGAAACTCGCCCGATTACAACGGTATGCGTACTTCTCCCCTAGGCCGTTCTAGTCATTCGTTTCGAGCATCAGAACTGCGAAAATTTTGAGTTTCTCAAGCGTTTCTTATCTCCAAACTGCCATAACTCGCGAACGGATTGATCAATCCGCAAAATTTCGGTTGCATCTGAAAGTAGAAACTCGCCCGATTACAACGGTATGCGTACTTCTCCCCTAGGCCGTTCTAGTCATTCGTTTCGAGCATCAGAACTGCGAAAATTTTGAGTTTCTCAAGCGTTCCTTATCTCCAAACTGCCATATCTCGCGAACGGATTGATCAATCCGCAAAATTTCTGTTGCATCTGAAAGTAGAAACTCGCCCGATTACAACGGTGTGCGTACTTTTCCCCTAGGCCGTTCTAGTTATTCGTTTCGAGCATCAGAACTGCGAAAATTTTGAGTTTCTCAAGCGTTTCTTACTTCCAAACTGCCATATCTCGCGAACGGATAGACCAATCCGCAAAATTTCTGTTGCATCTGAAAGTAGAAACTCGCCCGATTACATCGGTATGCGTACTTTTCCCCTAGGCCGTTCTAGTTATTCGTTTCGAGCATCAGAACTGCGAAAATTTTGAGTTTCTCAAGCGTTTCTTACTTCCAAACTGCCATATCTCGCGAACGGATAGACCAATCCGCAAAATTTCTGTTGCATCTGAAAGTAGAAACTCGCCCGATTACATCGGTATGCGTACTTTTCCCCTAGGCCGTTCTAGTTATTCGTTTCGAGCATCAGAACTGCGAAAATTTTGAGTTTCTCAAGCGTTTCTTACCTCCAAACTGCCATATCTCGCGAACGGATTGAACAATCCGCAAAATTTCTGTTGCATTTGAATGTAGAAACTCGCCCGATTACAACGATATGCGCACTTTTCCCCTGGGCCGTTCTAGTTATTCGTTTCGAACATCAGAACTGCGAAAATTTTGAGTTTCTAAAGCGTTTCTTATCTCCAAACTGCCATATCTCGCGAACGGATTGATCAATCCGCAACATTTCTGTTGCATCTGAAAGTGGAATCTCGCCCGATTACAACAGTATCCGTACTTCTCCCCAAGGCCGTTCTAGTCATTCGTTTCGAGCATCAGAACTGCGAAAATTTTGAGTTTCTAAAGCGTTTCTTATCTCCAAACTGCCATATCTCGCGAACGGATTGATCATTCCGCAAAATTTCTGTTGCATCTGAAAGTAGAAACTCGCCCGATTACAACGGAATGCCCACTTTTCCCCTAGGCCGTTCGAGTTATTCGTTTCAAGCATCAGAACTGAGCAAATTTTGAGTTTCTCAAGCGTTTCTTATCTCCAAACTGCCATAACTCGCGAACGGATTGATCAATCCGCAAAATTTCGGTTGCATCTGAAAGTAGAAACTCGCCCGATTACAACGGTATGCGTACTTCTCCCCTAGGCCGTTCTAGTCATTCGTTTCGAGCATCAGAACTGCGAAAATTTTGAGTTTCTCAAGCGTTTCTTATCTCCAAACTGCCATATCTCGCGAACGGATTGATCAATCCGCAAAATTTCTGTTGCATCTGAAAGTAGAAACTCGCCCGATTACAACGGTATGCGTACTTTTCCCCTAGGCCGTTCTAGTTATTCGTTTCGAGCATCAGAACTGCGAAAATTTTGAGTTTCTCAAGCGTTTCTTACTTCCAAACTGCCATATCTCGCGAACGGATAGACCAATCCGCAAAATTTCTGTTGCATCTGAAAGTAGAAACTCGCCCGATTACATCGGTATGCGTACTTTTCCCCTAGGCCGTTCTAGTTATTCGTTTCGAGCATCAGAACTGCGAAAATTTTGAGTTTCTCAAGCGTTTCTTACTTCCAAACTGCCATATCTCGCGAACGGATGGACCAATCCGCAAAATTTCTGTTGCATCTGAAAGTAGAAACTCGCCCGATTACAACGGTATGCGTACTTCTCCCCTAGGCCGTTCTAGTCATTCGTTTCGAGCATCAGAACTGCGAAAATTTTGAGTTTCTCAAGCGTTCCTTATCTCCAAACTGCCATATCTCGCGAACGGATTGATCAATCCGCAAAATTTCTGTTGCATCTGAAAGTAGAAACTCGCCCGATTACAACGGTATGCGTACTTTTCCCCTAGGCCGTTCTAGTTATTCGTTTCGAGCATCAGAACTGCGAAAATTTTGAGTTTCTCAAGCGTTTCTTACTTCCAAACTGCCATATCTCGCGAACGGATAGACCAATCCGCAAAATTTCTGTTGCATCTGAAAGTAGAAACTCGCCCGATTACATCGGTATGCGTACTTTTCCCCTAGGCCGTTCTAGTTATTCGTTTCGAGCATCAGAACTGCGAAAATTTTGAGTTTCTCAAGCGTTTCTTACTTCCAAACTGCCATATCTCGCGAACGGATAGACCAATCCGCAAAATTTCTGTTGCATCTGAAAGTAGAAACTCGCCCGATTACATCGGTATGCGTACTTTTCCCCTAGGCCGTTCTAGTTATTCGTTTCGAGCATCAGAACTGCGAAAATTTTGAGTTTCTCAAGCGTTTCTTACCTCCAAACTGCCATATCTCGCGAACGGATTGAACAATCCGCAAAATTTCTGTTGCATTTGAATGTAGAAACTCGCCCGATTACAACGATATGCGCACTTTTCCCCTGGGCCGTTCTAGTTATTCGTTTCGAACATCAGAACTGCGAAAATTTTGAGTTTCTAAAGCGTTTCTTATCTCCAAACTGCCATATCTCGCGAACGGATTGATCAATCCGCAACATTTCTGTTGCATCTGAAAGTGGAATCTCGCCCGATTACAACAGTATCCGTACTTCTCCCCAAGGCCGTTCTAGTCATTCGTTTCGAGCATCAGAACTGCGAAAATTTTGAGTTTCTAAAGCGTTTCTTATCTCCAAACTGCCATATCTCGCGAACGGATTGATCATTCCGCAAAATTTCTGTTGCATCTGAAAGTAGAAACTCGCCCGATTACAACGGAATGCCCACTTTTCCCCTAGGCCGTTCGAGTTATTCGTTTCAAGCATCAGAACTGAGCAAATTTTGAGTTTCTCAAGCGTTTCTTATCTCCAAACTGCCATAACTCGCGAACGGATTGATCAATCCGCAAAATTTCGGTTGCATCTGAAAGTAGAAACTCGCCCGATTACAACGGTATGCGTACTTCTCCCCTAGGCCGTTCTAGTCATTCGTTTCGAGCATCAGAACTGCGAAAATTTTGAGTTTCTCAAGCGTTTCTTATCTCCAAACTGCCATATCTCGCGAACGGATTGATCAATCCGCAAAATTTCTGTTGCATCTGAAAGTAGAAACTCGCCCGATTACAACGGTATGCGTACTTTTCCCCTAGGCCGTTCTAGTTATTCGTTTCGAGCATCAGAACTGCGAAAATTTTGAGTTTCTCAAGCGTTTCTTACTTCCAAACTGCCATATCTCGCGAACGGATAGACCAATCCGCAAAATTTCTGTTGCATCTGAAAGTAGAAACTCGCCCGATTACATCGGTATGCGTACTTTTCCCCTAGGCCGTTCTAGTTATTCGTTTCGAGCATCAGAACTGCGAAAATTTTGAGTTTCTCAAGCGTTTCTTACTTCCAAACTGCCATATCTCGCGAACGGATAGACCAATCCGCAAAATTTCTGTTGCATCTGAAAGTAGAAACTCGCCCGATTACATCGGTATGCGTACTTTTCCCCTAGGCCGTTCTAGTTATTCGTTTCGAGCATCAGAACTGCGAAAATTTTGAGTTTCTCAAGCGTTTCTTACCTCCAAACTGCCATATCTCGCGAACGGATTGAACAATCCGCAAAATTTCTGTTGCATTTGAATGTAGAAACTCGCCCGATTACAACGATATGCGCACTTTTCCCCTGGGCCGTTCTAGTTATTCGTTTCGAACATCAGAACTGCGAAAATTTTGAGTTTCTAAAGCGTTTCTTATCTCCAAACTGCCATATCTCGCGAACGGATTCATCAATCCGCAACATTTCTGTTGCATCTGAAAGTGGAATCTCGCCCGATTACAACAGTATCCGTACTTCTCCCCAAGGCCGTTCTAGTCATTCGTTTCGAGCATCAGAACTGCGAAAATTTTGAGTTTCTAAAGCGTTTCTTATCTCCAAACTGCCATATCTCGCGAACGGATTGATCATTCCGCAAAATTTCTGTTGCATCTGAAAGTAGAAACTCGCCCGATTACAACGGAATGCCCACTTTTCCCCTAGGCCGTTCGAGTTATTCGTTTCAAGCATCAGAACTGAGCAAATTTTGAGTTTCTCAAGCGCTTCTTACCTTCAAACTGCCATATCTCGCGAACGGATTGACCGATCCGCAAAATTTCTGTTGCATTTGAATGTAGAAACTCGCCCGATTACAACGATATGCGCACTTTTCCCCTAGGCCGTTCCAGTTATTCGTTTCAAGCATCAGAACTGCGCAAATTTTGAGTTTCTCAAGCGTTTCTTACCTCCAAACTGCCATATCTCGCGAACGGCTTGACCAATCCGCAAAATTTCTATTGCAGCTGAAAGTAGATACTCGCTCGATTACAACGGTATGCGTACTTTTCCCCTAGGCCGTTCTAGTTACTCGTTTCTAGCATCAGAACTGCGAAAATTTTGAGTTTCTCAAGCGTTTCTTACATCCAAACGGCCATATCTCGCGAACGGATTGACCAATCCTCATAATTTCTGTTGCATCTGAAAGTAGAAACTCGCCCGATTACAACGGTATGCGTACTTCTCCCCTAGGCCGTTCTAGTCATTCGTTTCGAGCATCAGAACTGCGAAAATTTTGAGTTTCTCAAGCGTTTCTTATCTCCAAACTGCCATAACTCGCGAACGGCTTGATCAATCCGCAAAATTTCGGTTGCATCTGAAAGTAGAAACTCGCCCGATTACAACGGTATGCGTACTTCTCCCCTAGGCCGTTCTAGTCATTCGTTTCGAGCATCAGAACTGCGAAAATTTTGAGTTTCTCAAGCGTTCCTTATCTCCAAACTGCCATAACTCGCGAACGGATTGATCAATCCGCAAAATTTCGGTTGCATCTGAAAGTAGAAACTCGCCCGATTACAACGGTATGCGTACTTCTCCCCTAGGCCGTTCTAGTCATTCGTTTCGAGCATCAGAACTGCGAAAATTTTGAGTTTCTCAAGCGTTTCTTATCTCCAAACTGCCATAACTCGCGAACGGATTGATCAATCCGCAAAATTTCGGTTGCATCTGAAAGTAGAAACTCGCCCGATTACAACGGTTTGCGTACTTCTCCCCTAGGCCGTTCTAGTCATTCGTTTCGAGCATCAGAACTGCGAAAATTTTGAGTTTCTCAAGCGTTCCTTATCTCCAAACTGCCATATCTCGCGAACGGATTGATCAATCCGCAAAATTTCTGTTGCATCTGAAAGTAGAAACTCGCCCGATTACAACGGTATGCGTACTTTTCCCCTAGGCCGTTCTAGTTATTCGTTTCGAGCATCAGAACTGCGAAAATTTTGAGTTTCTCAAGCGTTTCTTACTTCCAAACTGCCATATCTCGCGAACGGATAGACCAATCCGCAAAATTTCTGTTGCATCTGAAAGTAGAAACTCGCCCGATTACATCGGTATGCGTACTTTTCCCCTAGGCCGTTCTAGTTATTCGTTTCGAGCATCAGAACTGCGAAAATTTTGAGTTTCTCAAGCGTTTCTTACTTCCAAACTGCCATATCTCGCGAACGGATAGACCAATCCGCAAAATTTCTGTTGCATCTGAAAGTAGAAACTCGCCCGATTACATCGGTATGCGTACTTTTCCCCTAGGCCGTTCTAGTTATTCGTTTCGAGCACCAGAACTGCGAAAATTTTGAGTTTCTCAAGCGTTTCTTACCTCCAAACTGCCATATCTCGCGAACGGATTGAACAATCCGCAAAATTTCTGTTGCATTTGAATGTAGAAACTCGCCCGATTACAACGATATGCGCACTTTTCCCCTGGGCCGTTCTAGTTATTCGTTTCGAACATCAGAACTGCGAAAATTTTGAGTTTCTAAAGCGTTTCTTATCTCCAAACTGCCATATCTCGCGAACGGATTGATCAATCCGCAACATTTCTGTTGCATCTGAAAGTGGAATCTCGCCCGATTACAACAGTATCCGTACTTCTCCCCAAGGCCGTTCTAGTCATTCGTTTCGAGCATCAGAACTGCGAAAATTTTGAGTTTCTAAAGCGTTTCTTATCTCCAAACTGCCATATCTCGCGAACGGATTGATCATTCCGCAAAATTTCTGTTGCATCTGAAAGTAGAAACTCGCCCGATTACAACGGAATGCCCACTTTTCCCCTAGGCCGTTCGAGTTATTCGTTTCAAGCATCAGAACTGAGCAAATTTTGAGTTTCTCAAGCGTTTCTTATCTCCAAACTGCCATAACTCGCGAACGGATTGATCAATCCGCAAAATTTCGGTTGCATCTGAAAGTAGAAACTCGCCCGATTACAACGGTATGCGTACTTCTCCCCTAGGCCGTCCTAGTCATTCGTTTCGAGCATCAGAACTGCGAAAATTTTGAGTTTCTCAAGCGTTTCTTATCTCCAAACTGCCATATCTCGCGAACGGATTGATCAATCCGCAAAATTTCTGTTGCATCTGAAAGTAGAAACTCGCCCGATTACAACGGTATGCGTACTTTTCCCCTAGGCCGTTCTAGTTATTCGTTTCGAGCATCAGAACTGCGAAAATTTTGAGTTTCTCAAGCGTTTCTTACTTCCAAACTGCCATATCTCGCGAACGGATAGACCAATCCGCAAAATTTCTGTTGCATCTGAAAGTAGAAACTCGCCCGATTACATCGGTATGCGTACTTTTCCCCTAGGCCGTTCTAGTTATTCGTTTCGAGCATCAGAACTGCGAAAATTTTGAGTTTCTCAAGCGTTTCTTACTTCCAAACTGCCATATCTCGCGAACGGATAGACCAATCCGCAAAATTTCTGTTGCATCTGAAAGTAGAAACTCGCCCGATTACATCGGTATGCGTACTTTTCCCCTAGGCCGTTCTAGTTATTCGTTTCGAGCATCAGAACTGCGAAAATTTTGAGTTTCTCAAGCGTTTCTTACTTCCAAACTGCCATATCTCGCGAACGGATAGACCAATCCGCAAAATTTCTGTTGCATCTGAAAGTAGAAACTCGCCCGATTACATCGGTATGCGTACTTTTCCCCTAGGCCGTTCTAGTTATTCGTTTAGAGCATCAGAACTGCGAAAATTTTGAGTTTCTCAAGCGTTTCTTACCTCCAAACTGCCATATCTCGCGAACGGATTGAACAATCCGCAAAATTTCTGTTGCATTTGAATGTAGAAACTCGCCCGATTACAACGATATGCGCACTTTTCCCCTGGGCCGTTCTAGTTATTCGTTTCGAACATCAGAACTGCGAAAATTTTGAGTTTCTAAAGCGTTTCTTATCTCCAAACTGCCATATCTCGCGAACGGATTGATCAATCCGCAACATTTCTGTTGCATCTGAAAGTGGAATCTCGCCCGATTACAACGGTATGCGTACTTCTCCCCTAGGCCGTCCTAGTCATTCGTTTCGAGCATCAGAACTGCGAAAATTTTGAGTTTCTCAAGCGTTTCTTATCTCCAAACTGCCATATCTCGCGAACGGATTGATCAATCCGCAAAATTTCTGTTGCATCTGAAAGTAGAAACTCGCCCGATTACAACGGTATGCGTACTTTTCCCCTAGGCCGTTCTAGTTATTCGTTTCGAGCATCAGAACTGCGAAAATTTTGAGTTTCTCAAGCGTTTCTTACTTCCAAACTGCCATATCTCGCGAACGGATAGACCAATCCGCAAAATTTCTGTTGCATCTGAAAGTAGAAACTCGCCCGATTACATCGGTATGCGTACTTTTCCCCTAGGCCGTTCTAGTTATTCGTTTCGAGCATCAGAACTGCGAAAATTTTGAGTTTCTCAAGCGTTTCTTACCTCCAAACTGCCATATCTCGCGAACGGATTGATCATTCCGCAAAATTTCTGTTGCATCTGAAAGTAGAAACTCGCCCGATTACAACGGAATGCCCACTTTTCCCCTAGGCCGTTCGAGTTATTCGTTTCAAGCATCAGAACTGAGCAAATTTTGAGTTTCTCAAGCGCTTCTTACCTTCAAACTGCCATATCTCGCGAACGGATTGACCGATCCGCAAAATTTCTGTTGCATTTGAATGTAGAAACTCGCCCGATTACAACGATATGCGCACTTTTCCCCTAGGCCGTTCCAGTTATTCGTTTCAAGCATCAGAACTGCGCAAATTTTGAGTTTCTCAAGCGTTTCTTACCTCCAAACTGCCATATCTCGCGAACGGCTTGACCAATCCGCAAAATTTCTGTTGCAGCTGAAAGTAGATACTCGCTCGATTACAACGGTATGCGTACTTTTCCCCTAGGCCGTTCTAGTTACTCGTTTCTAGCATCAGAACTGCGAAAATTTTGAGTTTCTCAAGCGTTTCTTACATCCAAACGGCCATATCTCGCGAACGGATTGACCAATCCTCATAATTTCTGTTGCATCTGAAAGTAGAAACTCGCCCGATTACAACGGTATGCGTACTTCTCCCCTAGGCCGTTCTAGTCATTCGTTTCGAGCATCAGAACTGCGAAAATTTTGAGTTTCTCAAGCGTTTCTTATCTCCAAACTGCCATAACTCGCGAACGGATTGATCAATCCGCAAAATTTCGGTTGCATCTGAAAGTAGAAACTCGCCCGATTACAACGGTATGCGTACTTCTCCCCTAGGCCGTTCTAGTCATTCGTTTCGAGCATCAGAACTGCGAAAATTTTGAGTTTCTCAAGCGTTCCTTATCTCCAAACTGCCATATCTCGCGAACGGATTGATCAATCCGCAAAATTTCTGTTGCATCTGAAAGTAGAAACTCGCCCGATTACAACGGTATGCGTACTTTTCCCCTAGGCCGTTCTAGTTATTCGTTTCGAGCATCAGAACTGCGAAAATTTTGAGTTTCTCAAGCGTTTCTTACTTCCAAACTGCCATATCTCGCGAACGGATAGACCAATCCGCAAAATTTCTGTTGCATCTGAAAGTAGAAACTCGCCCGATTACATCGGTATGCGTACTTTTCCCCTAGGCCGTTCTAGTTATTCGTTTCGAGCATCAGAACTGCGAAAATTTTGAGTTTCTCAAGCGTTTCTTACTTCCAAACTGCCATATCTCGCGAACGGATAGACCAATCCGCAAAATTTCTGTTGCATCTGAAAGTAGAAACTCGCCCGATTACATCGGTATGCGTACTTTTCCCCTAGGCCGTTCTAGTTATTCGTTTCGAGCATCAGAACTGCGAAAATTTTGAGTTTCTCAAGCGTTTCTTACTTCCAAACTGCCATATCTCGCGAACGGATAGACCAATCCGCAAAATTTCTGTTGCATCTGAAAGTAGAAACTCGCCCGATTACATCGGTATGCGTACTTTTCCCCTAGGCCGTTCTAGTTATTCGTTTCGAGCACCAGAACTGCGAAAATTTTGAGTTTCTCAAGCGTTTCTTACCTCCAAACTGCCATATCTCGCGAACGGATTGAACAATCCGCAAAATTTCTGTTGCATTTGAATGTAGAAACTCGCCCGATTACAACGATATGCGCACTTTTCCCCTGGGCCGTTCTAGTTATTCGTTTCGAACATCAGAACTGCGAAAATTTTGAGTTTCTAAAGCGTTTCTTATCTCCAAACTGCCATATCTCGCGAACGGATTGATCAATCCGCAACATTTCTGTTGCATCTGAAAGTGGAATCTCGCCCGATTACAACAGTATCCGTACTTCTCCCCAAGGCCGTTCTAGTCATTCGTTTCGAGCATCAGAACTGCGAAAATTTTGAGTTTCTAAAGCGTTTCTTATCTCCAAACTGCCATATCTCGCGAACGGATTGATCATTCCGCAAAATTTCTGTTGCATCTGAAAGTAGAAACTCGCCCGATTACAACGGAATGCCCACTTTTCCCCTAGGCCGTTCGAGTTATTCGTTTCAAGCATCAGAACTGAGCAAATTTTGAGTTTCTCAAGCGTTTCTTATCTCCAAACTGCCATAACTCGCGAACGGATTGATCAATCCGCAAAATTTCGGTTGCATCTGAAAGTAGAAACTCGCCCGATTACAACGGTATGCGTACTTCTCCCCTAGGCCGTCCTAGTCATTCGTTTCGAGCATCAGAACTGCGAAAATTTTGAGTTTCTCAAGCGTTTCTTATCTCCAAACTGCCATATCTCGCGAACGGATTGATCAATCCGCAAAATTTCTGTTGCATCTGAAAGTAGAAACTCGCCCGATTACAACGGTATGCGTACTTTTCCCCTAGGCCGTTCTAGTTATTCGTTTCGAGCATCAGAACTGCGAAAATTTTGAGTTTCTCAAGCGTTTCTTACTTCCAAACTGCCATATCTCGCGAACGGATAGACCAATCCGCAAAATTTCTGTTGCATCTGAAAGTAGAAACTCGCCCGATTACATCGGTATGCGTACTTTTCCCCTAGGCCGTTCTAGTTATTCGTTTCGAGCATCAGAACTGCGAAAATTTTGAGTTTCTCAAGCGTTTCTTACTTCCAAACTGCCATATCTCGCGAACGGATAGACCAATCCGCAAAATTTCTGTTGCATCTGAAAGTAGAAACTCGCCCGATTACATCGGTATGCGTACTTTTCCCCTAGGCCGTTCTAGTTATTCGTTTAGAGCATCAGAACTGCGAAAATTTTGAGTTTCTCAAGCGTTTCTTACCTCCAAACTGCCATATCTCGCGAACGGATTGAACAATCCGCAAAATTTCTGTTGCATTTGAATGTAGAAACTCGCCCGATTACAACGATATGCGCACTTTTCCCCTGGGCCGTTCTAGTTATTCGTTTCGAACATCAGAACTGCGAAAATTTTGAGTTTCTAAAGCGTTTCTTATCTCCAAACTGCCATATCTCGCGAACGGATTGATCAATCCGCAACATTTCTGTTGCATCTGAAAGTGGAATCTCGCCCGATTACAACGGTATGCGTACTTCTCCCCTAGGCCGTCCTAGTCATTCGTTTCGAGCATCAGAACTGCGAAAATTTTGAGTTTCTCAAGCGTTTCTTATCTCCAAACTGCCATATCTCGCGAACGGATTGATCAATCCGCAAAATTTCTGTTGCATCTGAAAGTAGAAACTCGCCCGATTACAACGGTATGCGTACTTTTCCCCTAGGCCGTTCTAGTTATTCGTTTCGAGCATCAGAACTGCGAAAATTTTGAGTTTCTCAAGCGTTTCTTACTTCCAAACTGCCATATCTCGCGAACGGATAGACCAATCCGCAAAATTTCTGTTGCATCTGAAAGTAGAAACTCGCCCGATTACATCGGTATGCGTACTTTTCCCCTAGGCCGTTCTAGTTATTCGTTTCGAGCATCAGAACTGCGAAAATTTTGAGTTTCTCAAGCGTTTCTTACCTCCAAACTGCCATATCTCGCGAACGGATTGATCATTCCGCAAAATTTCTGTTGCATCTGAAAGTAGAAACTCGCCCGATTACAACGGAATGCCCACTTTTCCCCTAGGCCGTTCGAGTTATTCGTTTCAAGCATCAGAACTGAGCAAATTTTGAGTTTCTCAAGCGCTTCTTACCTTCAAACTGCCATATCTCGCGAACGGATTGACCGATCCGCAAAATTTCTGTTGCATTTGAATGTAGAAACTCGCCCGATTACAACGATATGCGCACTTTTCCCCTAGGCCGTTCCAGTTATTCGTTTCAAGCATCAGAACTGCGCAAATTTTGAGTTTCTCAAGCGTTTCTTACCTCCAAACTGCCATATCTCGCGAACGGCTTGACCAATCCGCAAAATTTCTGTTGCAGCTGAAAGTAGATACTCGCTCGATTACAACGGTATGCGTACTTTTCCCCTAGGCCGTTCTAGTTACTCGTTTCTAGCATCAGAACTGCGAAAATTTTGAGTTTCTCAAGCGTTTCTTACATCCAAACGGCCATATCTCGCGAACGGATTGACCAATCCTCATAATTTCTGTTGCATCTGAAAGTAGAAACTCGCCCGATTACAACGGTATGCGTACTTCTCCCCTAGGCCGTTCTAGTCATTCGTTTCGAGCATCAGAACTGCGAAAATTTTGAGTTTCTCAAGCGTTTCTTATCTCCAAACTGCCATAACTCGCGAACGGATTGATCAATCCGCAAAATTTCGGTTGCATCTGAAAGTAGAAACTCGCCCGATTACAACGGTATGCGTACTTCTCCCCTAGGCCGTTCTAGTCATTCGTTTCGAGCATCAGAACTGCGAAAATTTTGAGTTTCTCAAGCGTTCCTTATCTCCAAACTGCCATATCTCGCGAACGGATTGATCAATCCGCAAAATTTCTGTTGCATCTGAAAGTAGAAACTCGCCCGATTACAACGGTATGCGTACTTTTCCCCTAGGCCGTTCTAGTTATTCGTTTCGAGCATCAGAACTGCGAAAATTTTGAGTTTCTCAAGCGTTTCTTACTTCCAAACTGCCATATCTCGCGAACGGATAGACCAATCCGCAAAATTTCTGTTGCATCTGAAAGTAGAAACTCGCCCGATTACATCGGTATGCGTACTTTTCCCCTAGGCCGTTCTAGTTATTCGTTTCGAGCATCAGAACTGCGAAAATTTTGAGTTTCTCAAGCGTTTCTTACTTCCAAACTGCCATATCTCGCGAACGGATAGACCAATCCGCAAAATTTCTGTTGCATCTGAAAGTAGAAACTCGCCCGATTACATCGGTATGCGTACTTTTCCCCTAGGCCGTTCTAGTTATTCGTTTCGAGCATCAGAACTGCGAAAATTTTGAGTTTCTCAAGCGTTTCTTACCTCCAAACTGCCATATCTCGCGAACGGATTGAACAATCCGCAAAATTTCTGTTGCATTTGAATGTAGAAACTCGCCCGATTACAACGATATGCGCACTTTTCCCCTGGGCCGTTCTAGTTATTCGTTTCGAACATCAGAACTGCGAAAATTTTGAGTTTCTAAAGCGTTTCTTATCACCAAACTGCCATATCTCGCGAACGGATTGATCAATCCGCAACATTTCTGTTGCATCTGAAAGTGGAATCTCGCCCGATTACAACAGTATCCGTACTCCTCCCCAAGGCCGTTCTAGTCATTCGTTTCGAGCATCAGAACTGCGAAAATTTTGAGTTTCTAAAGCGTTTCTTACATCCAAACGGCCATATCTCGCGAACGGATCGACCAATCCTCATAATTTCTGTTGCATCTGAAAGTAGAAACTCGCCCGATTACAACGGTATGCGTACTTCTCCCCTAGGCCGTTCTAGTCATTCGTTTCGAGCATCAGAACTGCGAAAATTTTGAGTTTCTCAAGCGTTCCTTATCTCCAAACTGCCATATCTCGCGAACGGATTGACCAATCCGCAAAATTTCTGTTGCATCTGAAAGTAGAGACTCGCCCGATTACAACGGTATGTGTAGTTTTCCCCTAGGACGTTCCAGTTATTCGTTTGGAGCATCAGAACTGCGAAAATTTCGAGTTTCTCAAGCGTTTCTTACATCCAAACTGCCATATCTCGCGAACGGATTGATGAATCCGCAAAATTTCTGTTGCATCTGGAAGTAGAAACTCGCCCGATTACAACGGTATGCGCACTTTCCCCCTAGGCCGTTCTAGTTATTCGTTTCAAGCATCAGAACTGCGCAAATTTTGAGTTTCTCAAGCGTTTCTTACCTCCAAACTGCCATATCTCGCGAACGGCTTGACCAATCCGCAAAATTTCTGTTGCAGCTGAAAGTAGATACTCGCTCGATTACAACGGTATGCGTACTTTTCCCCTAGGCCGTTCTAGTTACTCGTTTCTAGCATCAGAACTGCGAAAATTTTGAGTTTCTCAAGCGTTTCTTACATCCAAACGGCCATATCTCGCGAACGGATTGACCAATCCTCATAATTTCTGTTGCATCTGAAAGTAGAAACTCGCCCGATTACAACGGTATGCGTACTTCTCCCCTAGGCCGTTCTAGTCATTCGTTTCGAGCATCAGAACTGCGAAAATTTTGAGTTTCTCAAGCGTTTCTTATCTCCAAACTGCCATAACTCGCGAACGGATTGATCAATCCGCAAAATTTCGGTTGCATCTGAAAGTAGAAACTCGCCCGATTACAACGGTATGCGTACTTCTCCCCTAGGCCGTTCTAGTCATTCGTTTCGAGCATCAGAACTGCGAAAATTTTGAGTTTCTCAAGCGTTTCTTACTTCCAAACTGCCATATCTCGCGAACGGATTGACCAATCCGCAAAATTTCTATTGCATCTGAAAGTAGAAACTCGCCCCAATTACAGCGGTATGTGTAGTTTTCCACTAGACCGTTCCAATTATTCGTTTCGAGCATCAGAACTGCGAAAATTTTGAGTTTCTCAAGCGTTTCTTACCTCCAAACTGCCATATCTCGCGAACGGATTGATCAATCCGCAAAGTTTCTGTTGCATCTGAAAGTAGAAACTCGCCCGATTTCAACGGTATGCGCATTTTTCCCCTAGGCCGTTCTAGTTATTCGTTTCGAGCATCAGAACTGCGAAAATTTTGAGTTTCTCAAGCGTTTCTTATCTCCAAACTGCCATAACTCGCGAACGGATTGATCAATCCGCAAAATTTCTGTTGCATCTGAAAGTAGAAACTCGCTCGATTACAACGGTATGCGTACTTTTCCCCTAGGCCGTTCTAGTTACTCGTTTCTAGCATCAGAACTGCGAAAATTTTGAGTTTCTCAAGCGTTTCTTATTTCCAAACTGCCATATCTCGCGAACGGATTGATCAATCCGCAAAATTTCTGTTGCATCTGAAAGTAGAAAGTCGACCAATTACAACGGTATGGGTACTTCTCCCCTGGGCCGTTCTAGTCATTCGTTTCGAGCATCAGAACTGCGAAAATTTTGAGTTTCTCAAGCGTTTCTTATCTCCAAACTGCCATATCTCGCGAACGGATTGATCAATCCGCAAAATTTCTGTTGCATCTGAAAGTAGAAACTCGCCCGATTACAACGGTATGCGTACTTTTCCCCTAGGCCGTTCTAGTTATTCGTTTCGAGCATCAGAACTGCGAAAATTTTGAGTTTCTCAAGCGTTTCTTACTTCCAAACTGCCATATCTCGCGAACGGATAGACCAATCCGCAAAATTTCTGTTGCATCTGAAAGTAGAAACTCGCCCGATTACATCGGTATGCGTACTTTTCCCCTAGGCCGTTCTAGTTATTCGTTTCGAGCATCAGAACTGCGAAAATTTTGAGTTTCTCAAGCGTTTCTTACCTCCAAACTGCCATATCTCGCGAATGGATTGAACAATCCGCAAAATTTCTGTTGCATTTGAATGTAGAAGCTCGCCCGATTACAACGATATGCGCACTTTTCCCCTGGGCCGTTCTAGTTATTCGTTTCGAACATCAGAACTGCGAAAATTTTGAGTTTCTCAAGCGCTTCTTACCTCCAAACTACCATATCTCGCGAACGTATTGACCAATCCGCAAAATTTCTGTTGCATCTGAAAGTAGAGACTCGCCCGATTACAACGGTATGTGTAGTTTTCCCCTAGGACGTTCCAGTTATTCGTTTGGAGCATCAGAACTGCGAAAATTTCGAGTTTCTCAAGCGTTTCTTACATCCAAACTGCCATATCTCGCGAACGGATTGATGAATCCGCAAAATTTCTGTTGCATCTGGAAGTAGAAACTCGCCCGATTACAACGGTATGCGCACTTTCCCCCTAGGCCGTTCTAGTTATTCGTTTCAAGCATCAGAACTGCGCAAATTTTGAGTTTCTCAAGCGTTTCTTACCTCCAAACTGCCATATCTCGCGAACGGCTTGACCAATCCGCAAAATTTCTGTTGCAGCTGAAAGTAGATACTCGCTCGATTACAACGGTATGCGTACTTTTCCCCTAGGCCGTTCTAGTTACTCGTTTCTAGCATCAGAACTGCGAAAATTTTGAGTTTCTCAAGCGTTTCTTACATCCAAACGGCCATATCTCGCGAACGGATTGACCAATCCTCATAATTTCTGTTGCATCTGAAAGTAGAAACTCGCCCGATTACAACGGTATGCGTACTTCTCCCCTAGGCCGTTCTAGTCATTCGTTTCGAGCATCAGAACTGCGAAAATTTTGAGTTTCTCAAGCGTTTCTTATCTCCAAACTGCCATAACTCGCGAACGGATTGATCAATCCGCAAAATTTCGGTTGCATCTGAAAGTAGAAACTCGCCCGATTACAACGGTATGCGTACTTCTCCCCTAGGCCGTTCTAGTCATTCGTTTCGAGCATCAGAACTGCGAAAATTTTGAGTTTCTCAAGCGTTTCTTACTTCCAAACTGCCATATCTCGCGAACGGATTGACCAATCCGCAAAATTTCTATTGCATCTGAAAGTAGAAACTCGCCCCAATTACAGCGGTATGTGTAGTTTTCCACTAGACCGTTCCAGTTATTCGTTTCGAGCATCAGAACTGCGAAAATTTTGAGTTTCTCAAGCGTTTCTTACCTCCAAACTGCCATATCTCGCGAACGGATTGATCAATCCGCAAAGTTTCTGTTGCATCTGAAAGTAGAAACTCGCCCGATTTCAACGGTATGCGCATTTTTCCCCTAGGCCGTTCTAGTTATTCGTTTCGAGCATCAGAACTGCGAAAATTTTGAGTTTCTCAATCGTTTCTTACCTCCAAACTGCCACATCTCGCGAACGGATTGACCAATCCGCAAAATTTCTGTTGCATCTGAAAGTGGAAACTCGCCCGATTACAACGGTATGTGTAGTTTTCCCCTAGACCGTTCCAGTTATTCGTTTCGAGCATCAGAACTGCGAAAATTTTGAGTTTCTCAAGTGTTTCTTACTTCCAAACTGCCATATCTCGCGAACGGATTGATGAATCCGCAAAATTTCTGTTGCATCTGAAAGTAGAAACTCGCCCGATTACAACGGTATGTGTACTTTTCCCCTAGGCCGTTCTAGTTATTCGTTTCGAGCATCAGAACTGCGAAAATTTTGAGTTTCTCAAGCGTTTCTTACTTCCAAACTGCCATATCTCGCGAACGGATAGACCAATCCGCAAAATTTCTGTTGCATCTGAAAGTAGAAACTCGCCCGATTACATCGGTATGCGTACTTTTCCCCTAGGCCGTTCTAGTTATTCGTTTCGAGCATCAGAACTGCGAAAATTTTGAGCTTCTCAAGCGTTTCTTACCTCCACACTGCCACATCTCGCGAACGGATTGACCAATCCGCAAAATTTCTGTTGCATCTGGAAGTAGAAACCCGCCCGATTACAACGGTATGTGTAGTTTTCCCCTAGACCGTTCCAGTTATTCGTTTCGAGCATCAGAACTGCGAAAATTTTGAGTTTCTAAAGCGTTTCTTATCTCCAAACTGCCATATCTCGCGAACGTATTGACCAATCCGCAAAATTTCTGTTGCATCTGAAAGTAGAGACTCGCCCGATTACAACGGTATGTGTAGTTTTCCCCTAGGACGTTCCAGTTATTCGTTTCGAGCATCAGAACTGCGAAAATTTCGAGTTTCTCAAGCGTTTCTTACATCCAAACTGCCATATCTCGCGAACGGATTGATGAATCCGCAAAATTTCTGTTGCATCTGAAAGTAGAAACTCGCTCGATTACAACGGTATGCGTACTTTTCCCCTAGGCCGTTCTAGTTACTCGTTTCTAGCATCAGAACTGCGAAAATTTTGAGTTTCTCAAGCGTTTCTTATTTCCAAACTGCCATATCTCGCGAACGGATTGATCAATCCGCAAAATTTCTGTTGCATCTGAAAGTAGAAACTCGCCCGATTACAACGGTATGTGTACTTTTCCCCTAGGCCGTTCTAGTTATTCGTTTCGAGCATCAGAACTGCGAAAATTTTGAGTTTCTCAAGCGTTTCTTACTTCCAAACTGCCATATCTCGCGAACGGATAGACCAATCCGCAAAATTTCTGTTGCATCTGAAAGTAGAAACTCGCCCGATTACATCGGTATGCGTACTTTTCCCCTAGGCCGTTCTAGTTATTCGTTTCGAGCATCAGAACTGCGAAAATTTTGAGTTTCTCAAGCGTTTCTTACTTCCAAACTGCCATATCTCGCGAACGGATAGACCAATCCGCAAAATTTCTGTTGCATCTGAAAGTAGAAACTCGCCCGATTACATCGGTATGCGTACTTTTCCCCTAGGCCGTTCTAGTTATTCGTTTCGAGCATCAGAACTGCGAAAATTTTGAGCTTCTCAAGCGTTTCTTACCTCCACACTGCCACATCTCGCGAACGGATTGACCAATCCGCAAAATTTCTGTTGCATCTGGAAGTAGAAACCCGCCCGATTACAACGGTATGTGTAGTTTTCCCCTAGACCGTTCCAGTTATTCGTTTCGAGCATCAGAACTGCGAAAATTTTGAGTTTCTAAAGCGTTTCTTATCTCCAAACTGCCATATCTCGCGAACGGATAGACCAATCCGCAAAATTTCTGTTGCATCTGAAAGTAGAAACTCGCCCGATTACATCGGTATGCGTACTTTTCCCCTAGGCCGTTCTAGTTATTCGTTTCGAGCATCAGATCTGCGAAAATTTTGAGCTTCTCAAGCGTTTCTTACCTCCACACTGCCACATCTCGCGAACGGATTGACCAATCCGCAAAATTTCTGTTGCATCTGGAAGTAGAAACCCGCCCGATTACAACGGTATGTGTAGTTTTCCCCTAGACCGTTCCAGTTATTCGTTTCGAGCATCAGAACTGCGAAAATTTTGAGTTTCTCAAGCGTTTCTTACCTCCAAACTGCCATATCTCGCGAACGGATTGACCGATCCGCAAAATTTCTGTTGCATCTGAAAGTAGAAACTCGCCCGATTACAACGGTATGTGTAGTTTTCCCCTAGGCCGTTCTAGTTATTCGTTTCAAGCATCAGAACTGCGCAAATTTTGAGTTTCTCAAGCGTTTCTTACCTCCAAACTGCCATATCTCGCGAACGTATTGACCAATCCGCAAAATTTCTGTTGCATCTGAAAGTAGAGACTCGCCCGATTACAACGGTATGTGTAGTTTTCCCCTAGGACGTTCCAGTTATTCGTTTCGAGCATCAGAACTGCGAAAATTTCGAGTTTCTCAAGCGTTTCTTACATCCAAACTGCCATATCTCGCGAACGGATTGATGAATCCGCAAAATTTCTGTTGCATCTGAAAGTAGAAACTCGCTCGATTACAACGGTATGCGTACTTTTCCCCTAGGCCGTTCTAGTTACTCGTTTCTAGCATCAGAACTGCGAAAATTTTGAGTTTCTCAAGCGTTTCTTATTTCCAAACTGCCATATCTCGCGAACGGATTGATCAATCCGCAAAATTTCTGTTGCATCTGAAAGTAGAAAGTCGACCAATTACAACGGTATGCGTACTTCTCCCCTAGGCCGTTCTAGTTATTCATTTCGAGCAACAGAACTGCGAAAATTTTGAGTTTCTCAAGCGTTTCTTACCTCCAAACTGCCATATCTCGCGAACGGATTGACCAATCCGCAAAATTTCTGTTGCTTCTGAAAGTAGAAACTCGCCCGATTACAACGGTATGCGCACTTTTCCCCTAGGCCGTCTAGTTATTCGTTTCGAGCATCAGAACTGCGAAAATTTTGAGTTTCTCAAGCGTTTCTTACATCCAAACGGCCATATCTCGCGAACGGATTGACCAATCCTCATAATTTCTGTTGCATCTGAAAGTAGAAACTCGCCCGATTACAACGGTATGCGTACTTCTCCTCTAGGCCGTTCTAGTCATTCGTTTCGAGCATCAGAACTGCGAAAATTTTGAGTTTCTCAAGCGTTTCTTATCTCCAAACTGCCATATCTCGCGAACGGATTGATCAATCCGCAAAATTTCTGTTGCATCTGAAAGTAGAAACTCGCCCGATTACAACGGTATGCGTACTTCTCCCCTAGGCCGTTCTAGTCATTCGTTTCGAACATCAGAACAGCGAAAATTTTGAGTTTCTCAAGCGTTTCTTACTTCCAAACTGCCATATCTCGCGAACGGATTGACCAATCCGCAAAATTTCTGTTGCATCTGAAAGTAGAAACTCGCCCAATTACAACGGTATGTGTAGTTTCCCACTAGACCGTTCCAGTTATTCGTTTCGAGCATCAGAACTGCGAAAATGTTGAGTTTCTCAAGCGTTTCTTATTTCCAAACTGCCATATCTCGCGAACGGATAGACCAATCGGCAAAATTTCTGTTGCACCTGAAAGTAGAAACTCGCCCGATTACATCGGTATGCGTACTTTTTCCCTAGGCCGTTCTAGTTATTCGTTTCGAGCATCAGAACTGCGACAATTTTGAGTTTCTCAAGCGTTTCTTACCTCCAAACTGCCACATCTCGCGAACGGATTGACCAATCCGCAAAATTTCTGTTGCATCTGAAAGTGGAAACTCGCCCGATTACAACGGTATGTGTAGTTTTCCCCTAGACCGTTCCAGTTATTCGTTTCGAGCATCAGAACTGCGAAAATTTTGAGTTTCTCAAGCGTTTCTTATCTCCAAACTGCCATATCTCGCGAACGGATTGATCATTCCGCAAAATTTCTGTTGCATCTGAAAGTAGAAACTCGCCCGATTACAACGGTATGCGCACTTTTCCCCTAGGCGGTTCTAGTTATTCGTTTCGAGCATCAGAACTGCGAAAATTTTGAGTTTCTCAAGCGTTTCTTACCTCCAAACTGCCATATCTCGCGAACGGATTGATCATTCCGCAAAATTTCTGTTGCATCTGAAAGTAGAAACTCGCCCGATTACAACGGTATGCGCACTTTTCCCCTAGGCGGTTCTAGTTATTCGTTTCGAGCATCAGAACTGCGAAAATTTTGAGTTTCTCAAGCGTTTCTTACCTCCAAACTGCCATATCTCGCGAACGGATTGACCGATCCGCAAAATTTCTGTTGCATCTGAAAGTAGAAACTCGCCCGATTACAACGGTATGTGTAGTTTTCCCCTAGGCCGTTCTAGTTATTCGTTTCAAGCATCAGAACTACGCAAATTTTGAGTTTCTCAAGCGTTTCTTACCTCCAAACTGCCATATCTCGCGAACGTATTGACCAATCCGCAAAATTTCTGTTGCATCTGAAAGTAGAGACTCGCCCGATTACAACGGTATGCGTACTTCTCCCCTAGGCCGTTCTAGTTATTCATTTCGAGCAACAGAACTGCGAAAATTTTGAGTTTCTCAAGCGTTTCTTACCTCCAAACTGCCATATCTCGCGAACGGATTGACCAATCCGCAAAATTTCTGTTGCTTCTGAAAGTAGAAACTCGCCCGATTACAACGGTATGCGCACTTTTCCCCTAGGCCGTCTAGTTATTCGTTTCGAGCATCAGAACTGCGAAAATTTTGAGTTTCTCAAGCGTTTCTTACATCCAAACGGCCATATCTCGCGAACGGATTGACCAATCCTCATAATTTCTGTTGCATCTGAAAGTAGAAACTCGCCCGATTACAACGGTATGCGTACTTCTCCTCTAGGCCGTTCTAGTCATTCGTTTCGAGCATCAGAACTGCGAAAATTTTGAGTTTCTCAAGCGTTTCTTATCTCCAAACTGCCATATCTCGCGAACGGATTGATCAATCCGCAAAATTTCTGTTGCATCTGAAAGTAGAAACTCGCCCGATTACAACGGTATGCGTACTTCTCCCCTAGGCCGTTCTAGTCATTCGTTTCGAACATCAGAACAGCGAAAATTTTGAGTTTCTCAAGCGTTTCTTACTTCCAAACTGCCATATCTCGCGAACGGATTGACCAATCCGCAAAATTTCTGTTGCATCTGAAAGTAGAAACTCGCCCAATTACAACGGTATGCGTAGTTTCCCACTAGACCGTTCCAGTTATTCGTTTCGAGCATCAGAACTGCGAAAATTTTGAGTTTCTCAAGCGTTTCTTATCTCCAAACTGCCATATCTCGCGAACGGATTGATCATTCCGCAAAATTTCTGTTGCATCTGAAAGTAGAAACTCGCCCGATTACAACGGTATGCGCACTTTTCCCCTAGGCGGTTCTAGTTATTCGTTTCGAGCATCAGAACTGCGAAAATTTTGAGTTTCTCAAGCGTTTCTTACATCCAAACGGCCATATCTCGCGAACGGATTGACCAATCCTCATAATTTCTGTTGCATCTGAAAGTAGAAACTCGCCCGATTACAACGGTATGCGTACTTCTCCTCTAGGCCGTTCTAGTCATTCGTTTCGAGCATCAGAACTGCGAAAATGTTGAGTTTCTCAAGCGTTTCTTATTTCCAAACTGCCATATCTCGCGAACGGATAGACCAATCGGCAAAATTTCTGTTGCACCTGAAAGTAGAAACTCGCCCGATTACATCGGTATGCGTACTTTTTCCCTAGGCCGTTCTAGTTATTCGTTTCGAGCATCAGAACTGCGAAAATTTTGAGTTTCTCAAGCGTTTCTTACCTCCAAACTGCCACATCTCGCGAACGGATTGACCAATCCGCAAAATTTCTGTTGCATCTGAAAGTGGAAACTCGCCCGATTACAACGGTATGTGTAGTTTTCCCCTAGACCGTTCCAGTTATTCGTTTCGAGCATCAGAACTGCGAAAATTTTGAGTTTCTCAAGCGTTTCTTATCTCCAAACTGCCATATCTCGCGAACGGATTGATCATTCCGCAAAATTTCTGTTGCATCTGAAAGTAGAAACTCGCCCGATTACAACGGTATGCGCACTTTTCCCCTAGGCGGTTCTAGTTATTCGTTTCGAGCATCAGAACTGCGAAAATTTTGAGTTTCTCAAGCGTTTCTTACCTCCAAACTGCCATATCTCGCGAACGGATTGACCGATCCGCAAAGTTTCTGTTGCATCTGAAAGTAGAAACTCGCCCGATTACAACGTTATGTGTAGTTTTCGCCTAGACCGTTCCAGTTATTCGTTTCGAGCATCAGAACTGCGAAAATTTTGAGTTTCTGAAGCGTTTCTTACCTCCAAACTGCCATATCTCGCGAACGGATTGAACAATCCGCAAAATTTCTGTTGCATCTGAAAGTAGAAACTCGCCCGATTACAACGGTATGTGTAGTTTTCCCCTAGACCGTTCCAGTTATTCGTTTCGAGCATCAGAACTGCGAAAATTTTGAGTTTCTGAAGCGTTTCTTACCTCCAAACTGCCATATCTCGCGAACGGATTGAACAATCCGCAAAATTTCTGTTGCATTTGAATGTAGAAACTCGCCCGATTACAACGATATACGCACTTTTCCCCTGGGCCGTTCTAGTTATTCGTTTCGAGCATCAGAACTGCGAAAATTTTGAGTTTCTCAATCGTTTCTTACATCCAAACGGCCATATCTCGCGAACGGATTGACCAATCCGCATGATTTCTGTTGCATCTGAAAGTAGAAACTCGCCCGATTACAACGGTATGCGTACTTATCCCCTGGGCCGTTCTAGTTATTCATTTCGAGCATCAGAACTGCGAAAATTTTGAGTTTCTCAAGCGTTTCTTACCTCCAAACTGCCATATCTCGCGAACGGATTGACCAATCCGCAAAATTTCTGTTGCTTCTGAAAGTAGAAACTCGCCCGATTACAACGGTATGCGCACTTCTCCCCTAGGCCGTTCTAGTTATTCATTTCGAGCATCAGAACTGCGAAAATTTTGAGTTTCTCAAGCGTTTCTTACCTCCAAACTGCCATATCTCGCGAACGGATTGACCAATCCGCAAAATTTCTGTTGCTTCTGAAAGTAGAAACTCGCCGATTACAACGGTATGTGTAGTTTTCCCCTAGACCGTTCCAGTTATTCGTTTCGAGCATCAGAACTGCGAAAATTTTGAGTTTCTGAAGCGTTTCTTAACTCCAAACTGCCATATCTCGCGAACGGATTGAACAATCCGCAAAATTTCTGTTGCATTTGAATGTAGAAACTCGCCCGATTACAACGATATGCGCACTTTTCCCCTGGGCCGTTCTAGTTATTCGTTTCGAGCATCAGAACTGCGAAAATTTTGAGTTTCTCAAGCGTTTCTTACCTCCAAACTGCCACATCTCGCGAACGGATTGACCAATCCGCAAAATTTCTGTTGCATCTGAAAGTAGAAACTCGCCCGATTACAACGGTATGTGTAGTTTTCACCTAGACCGTTGCAGTTATTCGTTTCGAGCATCAGAACTGCGAAAATTTTGAGTTTCTCAAGCGTTTCTTACTTCCAAACTGCCATATCTCGCGAACGGACCGACCAATCCGCAAAATTTCTGTTGCATCTGAAAGTAGAAACTCGCCCGATTACATCGGTATGCGTACTTTTCCCCTAGGTCGTTCTAGTTATTCGTTTCGAGCATCAGAACTGCGAAAATTTTGAGTTTCTCAAGCGTTTCTTTCCTCCAAACTGCCACATCTCGCGAACGGATTGACCGATCCGCAAAATTTCTGTTGCATCTGAAAGTAGAAACTCGCCCGATTACAACGGTATGTGTAGTTTTCCCCTAGGCCGTTCTAGTTATTCGTTTCAAGCATCAGAACTACGCAAATTTTGAGTTTCTCAAGCGTTTCTTACCTCCAAACTGCCATATCTCGCGAACGTATTGACCAATCCGCAAAATTTCTGTTGCATCTGAAAGTAGAGACTCGCCCGATTACAACGGTATGCGTACTTCTCCCCTAGGCCGTTCTAGTTATTCATTTCGAGCAACAGAACTGCGAAAATTTTGAGTTTCTCAAGCGTTTCTTACCTCCAAACTGCCATATCTCGCGAACGGATTGACCAATCCGCAAAATTTCTGTTGCTTCTGAAAGTAGAAACTCGCCCGATTACAACGGTATGCGCACTTTTCCCCTAGGCCGTCTAGTTATTCGTTTCGAGCATCAGAACTGCGAAAATTTTGAGTTTCTCAAGCGTTTCTTACATCCAAACGGCCATATCTCGCGAACGGATTGACCAATCCTCATAATTTCTGTTGCATCTGAAAGTAGAAACTCGCCCGATTACAACGGTATGCGTACTTCTCCTCTAGGCCGTTCTAGTCATTCGTTTCGAGCATCAGAACTGCGAAAATTTTGAGTTTCTCAAGCGTTTCTTATCTCCAAACTGCCATATCTCGCGAACGGATTGATCAATCCGCAAAATTTCTGTTGCATCTGAAAGTAGAAACTCGCCCGATTACAACGGTATGCGTACTTCTCCCCTAGGCCGTTCTAGTCATTCGTTTCGAACATCAGAACAGCGAAAATTTTGAGTTTCTCAAGCGTTTCTTACTTCCAAACTGCCATATCTCGCGAACGGATTGACCAATCCGCAAAATTTCTGTTGCATCTGAAAGTAGAAACTCGCCCAATTACAACGGTATGCGTAGTTTCCCACTAGACCGTTCCAGTTATTCGTTTCGAGCATCAGAACTGCGAAAATTTTGAGTTTCTCAAGCGTTTCTTATCTCCAAACTGCCATATCTCGCGAACGGATTGATCATTCCGCAAAATTTCTGTTGCATCTGAAAGTAGAAACTCGCCCGATTACAACGGTATGCGCACTTTTCCCCTAGGCGGTTCTAGTTATTCGTTTCGAGCATCAGAACTGCGAAAATTTTGAGTTTCTCAAGCGTTTCTTACATCCAAACGGCCATATCTCGCGAACGGATTGACCAATCCTCATAATTTCTGTTGCATCTGAAAGTAGAAACTCGCCCGATTACAACGGTATGCGTACTTCTCCTCTAGGCCGTTCTAGTCATTCGTTTCGAGCATCAGAACTGCGAAAATGTTGAGTTTCTCAAGCGTTTCTTATTTCCAAACTGCCATATCTCGCGAACGGATAGACCAATCGGCAAAATTTCTGTTGCACCTGAAAGTAGAAACTCGCCCGATTACATCGGTATGCGTACTTTTTCCCTAGGCCGTTCTAGTTATTCGTTTCGAGCATCAGAACTGCGAAAATTTTGAGTTTCTCAAGCGTTTCTTACCTCCAAACTGCCACATCTCGCGAACGGATTGACCAATCCGCAAAATTTCTGTTGCATCTGAAAGTGGAAACTCGCCCGATTACAACGGTATGTGTAGTTTTCCCCTAGACCGTTCCAGTTATTCGTTTCGAGCATCAGAACTGCGAAAATTTTGAGTTTCTCAAGCGTTTCTTATCTCCAAACTGCCATATCTCGCGAACGGATTGATCATTCCGCAAAATTTCTGTTGCATCTGAAAGTAGAAACTCGCCCGATTACAACGGTATGCGCACTTTTCCCCTAGGCGGTTCTAGTTATTCGTTTCGAGCATCAGAACTGCGAAAATTTTGAGTTTCTCAAGCGTTTCTTACCTCCAAACTGCCATATCTCGCGAACGGATTGACCGATCCGCAAAGTTTCTGTTGCATCTGAAAGTAGAAACTCGCCCGATTACAACGTTATGTGTAGTTTTCGCCTAGACCGTTCCAGTTATTCGTTTCGAGCATCAGAACTGCGAAAATTTTGAGTTTCTGAAGCGTTTCTTACCTCCAAACTGCCATATCTCGCGAACGGATTGAACAATCCGCAAAATTTCTGTTGCATCTGAAAGTAGAAACTCGCCCGATTACAACGGTATGTGTAGTTTTCCCCTAGACCGTTCCAGTTATTCGTTTCGAGCATCAGAACTGCGAAAATTTTGAGTTTCTGAAGCGTTTCTTACCTCCAAACTGCCATATCTCGCGAACGGATTGAACAATCCGCAAAATTTCTGTTGCATTTGAATGTAGAAACTCGCCCGATTACAACGATATACGCACTTTTCCCCTGGGCCGTTCTAGTTATTCGTTTCGAGCATCAGAACTGCGAAAATTTTGAGTTTCTCAATCGTTTCTTACATCCAAACGGCCATATCTCGCGAACGGATTGACCAATCCGCATGATTTCTGTTGCATCTGAAAGTAGAAACTCGCCCGATTACAACGGTATGCGTACTTATCCCCTGGGCCGTTCTAGTTATTCATTTCGAGCATCAGAACTGCGAAAATTTTGAGTTTCTCAAGCGTTTCTTACCTCCAAACTGCCATATCTCGCGAACGGATTGACCAATCCGCAAAATTTCTGTTGCTTCTGAAAGTAGAAACTCGCCCGATTACAACGGTATGCGCACTTCTCCCCTAGGCCGTTCTAGTTATTCATTTCGAGCATCAGAACTGCGAAAATTTTGAGTTTCTCAAGCGTTTCTTACCTCCAAACTGCCATATCTCGCGAACGGATTGACCAATCCGCAAAATTTCTGTTGCTTCTGAAAGTAGAAACTCGCCGATTACAACGGTATGTGTAGTTTTCCCCCAGACCGTTCCAGTTATTCGTTTCGAGCATCAGAACTGCGAAAATTTTGAGTTTCTGAAGCGTTTCTTAACTCCAAACTGCCATATCTCGCGAACGGATTGAACAATCCGCAAAATTTCTGTTGCATTTGAATGTAGAAACTCGCCCGATTACAACGATATGCGCACTTTTCCCCTGGGCCGTTCTAGTTATTCGTTTCGAGCATCAGAACTGCGAAAATTTTGAGTTTCTCAAGCGTTTCTTACCTCCAAACTGCCACATCTCGCGAACGGATTGACCAATCCGCAAAATTTCTGTTGCATCTGAAAGTAGAAACTCGCCCGATTACAACGGTATGTGTAGTTTTCACCTAGACCGTTGCAGTTATTCGTTTCGAGCATCAGAACTGCGAAAATTTTGAGTTTCTCAAGCGTTTCTTACTTCCAAACTGCCATATCTCGCGAACGGACCGACCAATCCGCAAAATTTCTGTTGCATCTGAAAGTAGAAACTCGCCCGATTACATCGGTATGCGTACTTTTCCCCTAGGTCGTTCTAGTTATTCGTTTCGAGCATCAGAACTGCGAAAATTTTGAGTTTCTCAAGCGTTTCTTTCCTCCAAACTGCCACATCTCGCGAACGGATTGACCAATCCGCAATATTTCTGTTGCATCTGAAAGTAGAAACTCGCCCGATTACAACGGTATGCGCACTTTTCCACTGGGCCGTTCTAGTTATTCGTTTCGAGCATCAGAACTGCGAAAATTTTGAGTTTCTCAAGCGTTTCTTACTTCCAAACTGCCATATCTCGCGAACGGATTGATCAATCCGCAAAGTTTCTGTTGCATCTGAAAGTAGAAACTCGCCCGATTTCAACGGTATGCGCATTTTTCCCCTAGGCTGTTCTAGTTAATCGTTTCGAGCATCAGAACTGCGAAAATTTTGAGTTTCACAAGCGTTTCTTACCTCCAAACTGCCATATCTCGCGAACGGATTGAACAATCCGCATAATTTCTGTTGCATCTGAAAGTAGAAACTCGCCCGATTACAACGGTATGCGTACTACTCCCCTAGGCCGTTCTAGTCATTCGTTTCGAGCATCAGAACTGCGAAAATTTTGAGTTTCTCAAGCGTTTCTTAGCTCCAAACTGCCATATCTCGCGAACGGATTGACCAATCCGCAAAATTTCTGTTGCATCTGAAAGTAGAAACTCGACCGATTACAACCGTATGCGTACTTTTCCCCTAGGCCGTTCTAGTTATTCGTTTCGAGCATCAGAACTGCGAAAATTTTGAGTTTCTCAAGCGTTTGTTACCTCCAAACTGCCACATCTCGCGAACGGATTGACCAATCCGCAAAATTTCTGTTGCATCTGAAAGTAGAAACTCGCCCGATTACAACGGTATGTGTAGTTTTCCCCTAGACCGTTCCAGTTATTCGTTTCGAGCATCAGAACTGCGAAAATTTTGAGTTTCTCAAGCGTTTCTTACTTCCAAACTGCCATATCTCGCGAACGGACCGACCAATCCGCAAAATTTCTGTTGCATCTGAAAGTAGAAACTCGCCCGATTACATCGGTATGCGTACTTTTCCCCTAGGTCGTTCTAGTTATTCGTTTCGAGCATCAGAACTGCGAAAATTTCGAGTTTCTCAAGCGTTTCTTACATCCAAACTGCCATATCTCGCGAACGGATTGATGAATCCGCAAAATTTCTGTTGCATCTGAAAGTAGAAACTCGCCCGATTACAACGGTATGCGCACTTTTCCCCTAGGCCGTTCTAGTTATTCGTTTCGAGCATCAGAACTGCGAAAATTTTGAGTTTCTCAAGCGTTTCTTACATCCAAACGGCCATATCTCGCGAACGGATTGACCAATCCTCATAATTTCTGTTGCATCTGAAAGTAGAAACTCGCCCGATTACAACGGTATGCGTACTTCTCCTCTAGGCCGTTCTAGTCATTCGTTTCGAGCATCAGAACTGCGAAAATTTTGAGTTTCTCAAGCGTTTCTTATCTCCAAACTGCCATATCTCGCGAACGGATTGATCAATCCGCAAAATTTCTGTTGCATCTGAAAGTAGAAACTCGCCCGATTACAACGGTATGCGTACTTCTCCCCTAGGCCGTTCTAGTCATTCGTTTCGAACATCAGAACAGCGAAAATTTTGAGTTTCTCAAGCGTTTCTTACTTCCAAACTGCCATATCTCGCGAACGGATTGACCAATCCGCAAAATTTCTGTTGCATCTGAAAGTAGAAACTCGCCCAATTACAACGGTATGTGTAGTTTCCCACTAGACCGTTCCAGTTATTCGTTTCGAGCATCAGAACTGCGAAAATTTTGAGTTTCTCAAGCGTTTCTTATTTCCAAACTGCCATATCTCGCGAACGGATAGACCAATCGGCACAATTTCTGTTGCATCTGAAAGTAGAAACTCGCCCGATTACATCGGTATGCGTACTTTTCCCCTAGGCCGTTCTAGTTATTCGTTTCGAGCATCAGAACTGCGAAAATTTTGAGTATCTCAAGCGTTTCTTACCTCCAAACTGCCACATCTCGCGAACGGATTGACCAATCCGCAAAATTTCTGTTGCATCTGAAAGTGGAAACTCGCCCGATTACAACGGTATGTGTAGTTTTCCCCTAGACCGTTCCAGTTATTCGTTTCGAGCATCAGAACAGCGAAAATTTTGAGTTTCTCAAGCGTTTCTTATCTCCAAACTGCCATATCTCGCGAACGGATTGATCATTCCGCAAAATTTCTGTTGCATCTGAAAATAGAAACTCGCCCGATTACAACGGTATGCGCACTTTTCCCCTAGGCGGTTCTAGTTATTCGTTTCGAGCATCAGAACTGCGAAAATTTTGAGTTTCTCAAGCGTTTCTTACCTCCAAACTGCCATATCTCGCGAACGGATTGACCGATCCGCAAAATTTCTGTTGCATCTGAAAGTAGAAACTCGCCCGATTACAACGTTATGTGTAGTTTTCCCCTAGACCGTTCCAGTTATTCGTTTCGAGCACCAGAACTGCGAAAATTTTGAGTTTCTGAAGCGTTTCTTACCTCCAAACTGCCATATCTCGCGAACGGATTGAACAATCCGCAAAATTTCTGTTGCATTTGAATGTAGAAACTCGCCCGATTACATCGGTATGCGTACTTTTTCCCTAGGCCGTTCTTGTTATTCGTTTCGAGCATCAGAACTGCGAAAATTTTGAGTTTCTCAAGCGTTTCTTACCTCCAAACTGCAATATCTCGCGAACGGATTGACCAATCCGCAAAATTTCTGTTGCTTCTGAAAGTAGAAACTCGCCCGATTACAACGGTATGCGTACTTCTCCCCTAGGCCGTTCTAGTTATTCGTTTCGAGCATCAGAACTGCGAAAATTTTGAGTATCTCAAGCGTTTCTTACCTCCAAACTGCCACATCTCGCGAACGGATTGACCAATCCGCAAAATTTCTGTTGCATCTGAAAGTGGAAACTCGCCCGATTACAACGGTATGTGTAGTTTTCCCCTAGACCGTTCCAGTTATTCGTTTCGAGCATCAGAACAGCGAAAATTTTGAGTTTCTCAAGCGTTTCTTATCTCCAAACTGCCATATCTCGCGAACGGATTGATCATTCCGCAAAATTTCTGTTGCATCTGAAAATAGAAACTCGCCCGATTACAACGGTATGCGCACTTTTCCCCTAGGCGGTTCTAGTTATTCGTTTCGAGCATCAGAACTGCGAAAATTTTGAGTTTCTCAAGCGTTTCTTACCTCCAAACTGCCATATCTCGCGAACGGATTGACCGATCCGCAAAATTTCTGTTGCATCTGAAAGTAGAAACTCGCCCGATTACAACGTTATGTGTAGTTTTCCCCTAGACCGTTCCAGTTATTCGTTTCGAGCACCAGAACTGCGAAAATTTTGAGTTTCTGAAGCGTTTCTTACCTCCAAACTGCCATATCTCGCGAACGGATTGAACAATCCGCAAAATTTCTGTTGCATTTGAATGTAGAAACTCGCCCGATTACATCGGTATGCGTACTTTTTCCCTAGGCCGTTCTTGTTATTCGTTTCGAGCATCAGAACTGCGAAAATTTTGAGTTTCTCAAGCGTTTCTTACCTCCAAACTGCAATATCTCGCGAACGGATTGACCAATCCGCAAAATTTCTGTTGCTTCTGAAAGTAGAAACTCGCCTGATTACAACGGTATGCGTACTTCTCCCCTAGGCCGATCTAGTTATTCATTTCGAGCATCAGAACTGCGAAAATTTTGAGTTTCTCAAGCGTTTCTTACCTCCAAACTGCCATATCTCGCGAACGGATTGACCAATCCGCAAAATTTCTGTTGCTTCTGAAAGTAGAAACTCGCCCGATTACAACGGTATGTGTAGTTTTCCCCTAGACCGTTCCAGTTATTCGTTTCGAGCATCAGAACTGCGAAAATTTTGAGTTTCTGAAGCGTTTCTTACCTCCAAACTGCCATATCTCGCGAACGGATTGAACAATCCGCAAAATTTCTGTTGCATTTGAATGTAGAAACTCGCCCGATTACAACGATATACGCACTTTTCCCCAGGGCCGTTCTAGTTATTCGTTTCGAGCATCAGAACTGCGAAAATTTTGAGTTTCTCAATCGTTTCTTACATCCAAACGGCCATATCTCACGAACGGATTGACCAATCCGCATGATTTCTGTTGCATCTGAAAATAGAAACTCGCCCGATTACAACGGTATGCGCACTTTTCCCCTAGGCGGTTCTAGTTATTCGTTTCGAGCATCAGAACTGCGAAAATTTTGAGTTTCTCAAGCGTTTCTTACCTCCAAACTGCCATATCTCGCGAACGGATTGACCGATCCGCAAAATTTCTGTTGCATCTGAAAGTAGAATCTCGCCCGATTACAACGTTATGTGTAGTTTTCCCCTAGACCGTTCCAGTTATTCGTTTCGAGCACCAGAACTGCGAAAATTTTGAGTTTCTGAAGCGTTTCTTACCTCCAAACTGCCATATCTCGCGAACGGATTGAACAATCCGCAAAATTTCTGTTGCATTTGAATGTAGAAACTCGCCCGATTACATCGGTATGCGTACTTTTTCCCTAGGCCGTTCTTGTTATTCGTTTCGAGCATCAGAACTGCGAAAATTTTGAGTTTCTCAAGCGTTTCTTACCTCCAAACTGCAATATCTCGCGAACGGATTGACCAATCCGCAAAATTTCTGTTGCTTCTGAAAGTAGAAACTCGCCTGATTACAACGGTATGCGTACTTCTCCCCTAGGCCGATCTAGTTATTCATTTCGAGCATCAGAACTGCGAAAATTTTGAGTTTCTCAAGCGTTTCTTACCTCCAAACTGCCATATCTCGCGAACGGATTGACCAATCCGCAAAATTTCTGTTGCTTCTGAAAGTAGAAACTCGCCCGATTACAACGGTATGTGTAGTTTTCCCCTAGACCGTTCCAGTTATTCGTTTCGAGCATCAGAACTGCGAAAATTTTGAGTTTCTGAAGCGTTTCTTACCTCCAAACTGCCATATCTCGCGAACGGATTGAACAATCCGCAAAATTTCTGTTGCATTTGAATGTAGAAACTCGCCCGATTACAACGATATACGCACTTTTCCCCAGGGCCGTTCTAGTTATTCGTTTCGAGCATCAGAACTGCGAAAATTTTGAGTTTCTCAATCGTTTCTTACATCCAAACGGCCATATCTCACGAACGGATTGACCAATCCGCATGATTTCTGTTGCATCTGAAAGTAGAAACTCGCCCGATTACAACGGTATGCGTACTTATCCCCTGGGCCGTTCTAGTTATTCATTTCGAGCATCAGAACTGCGAAAATTTTGAGTTTCTCAAGCGTTTCTTACCTCCAAACTGCCATATCTCGCGAACGGATTGACCAATCCGCAAAATTTCTGTTGCTTCTGAAAGTAGAAACTCGCCCGATTACAACGATATGCGCACTTTTCCCCTGGGCCGTTCTAGTTATTCGTTTCGAGCATCAGAACTGCGAAAATTTTGAGTTTCTCAAGCGTTTCTTACCTCCAAACTGCCACATCTCGCGAACGGATTGACCAATCCGCAAAATTTCTGTTGCATCTGAAAGTAGAAACTCGCCCGATTACAACGGTATGTGTAGTTTTCACCTAGACCGTTGCAGTTATTCGTTTCGAGCATCAGAACTGCGAAAATTTTGAGTTTCTCAAGCGTTTCTTACTTCCAAACTGCCATATCTCGCGAACGGACCGACCAATCCGCAAAATTTCTGTTGCATCTGAAAGTAGAAACTCGCCCGATTACATCGGTATGCGTACTTTTCCCCTAGGTCGTTCTAGTTATTCGTTTCGAGCATCAGAACTGCGAAAATTTTGAGTTTCTCAAGCGTTTCTTACCTCCAAACTGCCACATCTCGCGAACGGATTGACCAATCCGCAATATTTCTGTTGCATCTGAATGTAGAAACTCGCCCGATTACAACGGTATGCGCACTTTTCCACTGGGCCGTTCTAGTTATTCGTTTCGAGCATCAGAACTGCGAAAATTTTGTGTTTCTCAAGCGTTTCTTACCTCCAAACTGCCATATCTCGCGAACGGATTGACCAATCCGCAAAATTTCTGTTGCTTCTGAAAGTAGAAACTCGCCCGATTACAACGGTATGTGTAGTTTTCCCCTAGACCGTTCCAGTTATTCGTTTCGAGCATCAGAACTGCGAAAATTTTGAGTTTCTGAAGCGTTTCTTAACTCCAAACTGCCATATCTCGCGAACGGATTGAACAATCCGCAAAATTTCTGTTGCATTTGAATGTAGAAACTCGCCCGATTACAACGATATGCGCACTTTTCCCCTGGGCCGTTCTAGTTATTCGTTTCGAGCATCAGAACTGCGAAAATTTTGAGTTTCTCAAGCGTTTATACCTCCAAACTGCCACATCTCGCGAACGGATTGACCAATCCGCAAAATTTCTGTTGCATCTGAAAGTAGAAACTCGCCCGATTACAACGGTATGTGTAGTTTTCACCTAGACCGTTGCAGTTATTCGTTTCGAGCATCAGAACTGCGAAAATTTTGAGTTTCTCAAGCGTTTCTTACTTCCAAACTGCCATATCTCGCGAACGGACCGACCAATCCGCAAAATTTCTGTTGCATCTGAAAGTAGAAACTCGCCCGATTACATCGGTATGCGTACTTTTCCCCTAGGTCGTTCTAGTTATTCGTTTCGAGCATCAGAACTGCGAAAATTTTGAGTTTCTCAAGCGTTTCTTTCCTCCAAACTGCCACATCTCGCGAACGGATTGACCAATCCGCAATATTTCTGTTGCATCTGAAAGTAGAAACTCGCCCGATTACAACGGTATGCGCACTTTTCCACTGGGCCGTTCTAGTTATTCGTTTCGAGCATCAGAACTGCGAAAATTTTGAGTTTCTCAAGCGTTTCTTACTTCCAAACTGCCATATCTCGCGAACGGATTGATCAATCCGCAAAGTTTCTGTTGCATCTGAGAGTAGAAACTCGCCCGATTTCAACGGTATGCGCATTTTTCCCCTAGGCTGTTCTAGTTAATCGTTTCGAGCATCAGAACTGCGAAAATTTTGAGTTTCACAAGCGTTTCTTACCTCCAAACTGCCATATCTCGCGAACGGATTGAACAATCCGCATAATTTCTGTTGCATCTGAAAGTAGAAACTCGCCCGATTACAACGGTATGCGTACTACTCCCCTAGGCCGTTCTAGTCATTCGTTTCGAGCATCAGAACTGCGAAAATTTTGAGTTTCTCAAGCGTTTCTTAGCTCCAAACTGCCATATCTCGCGAACGGATTGACCAATCCGCAAAATTTCTGTTGCATCTGAAAGTAGAAACTCGACCGATTACAACGGTATGCGCACTTTTCCACTGGGCCGTTCTAGTTATTCGTTTCGAGCATCAGAACTGCCAAAATTTTGAGTTTCTAAAGCGTTTCTTATCTCCAAACTGCCATATCTCGCGAACGGATTGATCAATCCGCAAAGTTTCTGTTGCATCTGAAAGTAGAAACTCGCCCGATTTCAACCGTATGCGTACTTTTCCCCTAGGCCGTTCTAGTTATTCGTTTCGAGCATCAGAACTGCGAAAATTTTGAGTTTCTCAAGCGTTTGTTACCTCCAAACTGCCACATCTCGCGAACGGATTGACCAATCCGCAAAATTTCTGTTGCATCTGAAAGTAGAAACTCGCCCGATTACAACGGTATGTGTAGTTTTCCCCTAGACCGTTCCAGTTATTCGTTTCGAGCATCAGAACTGCGAAAATTTTGAGTTTCTCAAGCGTTTCTTACTTCCAAACTGCCATATCTCGCGAACGGACCGACCAATCCGCAAAATTTCTGTTGCATCTGAAAGTAGAAACTCGCCCGATTACATCGGTATGCGTACTTTTCCCCTAGGTCGTTCTAGTTATTCGTTTCGAGCATCAGAACTGCGAAAATTTCGAGTTTCTCAAGCGTTTCTTACATCCAAACTGCCATATCTCGCGAACGGATTGATGAATCCGCAAAATTTCTGTTGCATCTGAAAGTAGAAACTCGCCCGATTACAACGGTATGCGCACTTTTCCCCTAGGCCGTTCTAGTTATTCGTTTCGAGCATCAGAACTGCGAAAATTTTGAGTTTCTCAAGCGTTTCTTACATCCAAACGGCCATATCTCGCGAACGGATTGACCAATCCTCATAATTTCTGTTGCATCTGAAAGTAGAAACTCGCCCGATTACAACGGTATGCGTACTTCTCCTCTAGGCCGTTCTAGTCATTCGTTTCGAGCATCAGAACTGCGAAAATTTTGAGTTTCTCAAGCGTTTCTTATCTCCAAACTGCCATATCTCGCGAACGGATTGATCAATCCGCAAAATTTCTGTTGCATCTGAAAGTAGAAACTCGCCCGATTACAACGGTATGCGTACTTCTCCCCTAGGCCGTTCTAGTCATTCGTTTCGAACATCAGAACAGCGAAAATTTTGAGTTTCTCAAGCGTTTCTTACCTCCAAACTGCCATATCTCGCGAACGGATTGACCAATCCGCAAAATTTCTGTTGCATCTGAAAGTAGAAACTCGCCCAATTACAACGGTATGTGTAGTTTCCCACTAGACCGTTCCAGTTATTCGTTTCGAGCATCAGAACTGCGAAAATTTTGAGTTTCTCAAGCGTTTCTTATTTCCAAACTGCCATATCTCGCGAACGGATAGACCAATCGGCAAAATTTCTGTTGCATCTGAAAGTAGAAACTCGCCCGATTACATCGGTATGCGTACTTTTCCCCTAGGCCGTTCTAGTTATTCGTTTCGAGCATCAGAACTGCGAAAATTTTGAGTTTCTCAAGCGTTTCTTACCTCCAAACTGCCACATCTCGCGAACGGATTGACCAATCCGCAAAATTTCTGTTGCATCTGAAAGTGGAAACTCGCCCGATTACAACGGTATGTGTAGTTTTCCCCTAGACCGTTCCAGTTATTCGTTTCGAGCATCAGAACAGCGAAAATTTTGAGTTTCTCAAGCGTTTCTTATCTCCAAACTGCCATATCTCGCGAACGGATTGATCATTCCGCAAAATTTCTGTTGCATCTGAAAATAGAAACTCGCCCGATTACAACGGTATGCGCACTTTTCCCCTAGGCGGTTCTAGTTATTCGTTTCGAGCATCAGAACTGCGAAAATTTTGAGTTTCTCAAGCGTTTCTTACCTCCAAACTGCCATATCTCGCGAACGGATTGACCGATCCGCAAAATTTCTGTTGCATCTGAAAGTAGAAACTCGCCCGATTACAACGTTATGTGTAGTTTTCCCCTAGACCGTTCCAGTTATTCGTTTCGAGCATCAGAACTGCGAAAATTTTGAGTTTCTGAAGCGTTTCTTACCTCCAAACTGCCATATCTCGCGAACGGATTGAACAATCCGCAAAATTTCTGTTGCATTTGAATGTAGAAACTCGCCCGATTACATCGGTATGCGTACTTTTTCCCTAGGCCGTTCTTGTTATTCGTTTCGAGCATCAGAACTGCGAAAATTTTGAGTTTCTCAAGCGTTTCTTACCTCCAAACTGCAATATCTCGCGAACGGATTGACCAATCCGCAAAATTTCTGTTGCTTCTGAAAGTAGAAACTCGCCCGATTACAACTGTATGCGTACTTCTCCCCTAGGCCGATCTAGTTATTCATTTCGAGCATCAGAACTGCGAAAATTTTGAGTTTCTCAAGCGTTTCTTACCTCCAAACTGCCATATCTCGCGAACGGATTGACCAATCCGCAAAATTTCTGTTGCTTCTGAAAGTAGAAACTCGCCCGATTACAACGGTATGTGTAGTTTTCCCCTAGACCGTTCCAGTTATTCGTCTCGAGCATCAGAACTGCGAAAATTTTGAGTTTCTGAAGCGTTTCTTACCTCCAAACTGCCATATCTCGCGAACGGATTGAACAATCCGCAAAATTTCTGTTGCATTTGAATGTAGAAACTCGCCCGATTACAACGATATACGCACTTTTCCCCAGGGCCGTTCTAGTTATTCGTTTCGAGCATCAGAACTGCGAAAATTTTGAGTTTCTCAATCGTTTCTTACATCCAAACGGCCATATCTCACGAACGGATTAACCAATCCGCATGATTTCTGTTGCATCTGAAAGTAGAAACTCGCCCGATTACAACGGTATGCGTACTTATCCCCTGGGCCGTTCTAGTTATTCATTTCGAGCATCAGAACTGCGAAAATTTTGAGTTTCTCAAGCGTTTCTTACCTCCAAACTGCCATATCTCGCGAACGGATTGACCAATCCGCAAAATTTCTGTTGCTTCTGAAAGTAGAAACTCGCCCGATTACAACGATATGCGCACTTTTCCCCTGGGCCGTTCTAGTTATTCGTTTCGAGCATCAGAACTGCGAAAATTTTGAGTTTCTCAAGCGTTTCTTACCTCCAAACTGCCACATCTCGCGAACGGATTGACCAATCCGCAAAATTTCCGTTGCATCTGAAAGTAGAAACTCGCCCGATTACAACGGTATGTGTAGTTTTCACCTAGACCGTTGCAGTTATTCGTTTCGAGCATCAGAACTGCGAAAATTTTGAGTTTCTCAAGCGTTTCTTACTTCCAAACTGCCATATCTCGCGAACGGACCGACCAATCCGCAAAATTTCTGTTGCATCTGAAAGTAGAAACTCGCCCGATTACATCGGTATGCGTACTTTTCCCCTAGGTCGTTCTAGTTATTCGTTTCGAGCATCAGAACTGCGAAAATTTTGAGTTTCTCAAGCGTTTCTTACCTCCAAACTGCCACATCTCGCGAACGGATTGACCAATCCGCAATATTTCTGTTGCATCTGAATGTAGAAACTCGCCCGATTACAACGGTATGCGCACTTTTCCACTGGGCCGTTCTAGTTATTCGTTTCGAGCATCAGAACTGCGAAAATTTTGTGTTTCTCAAGCGTTTCTTACATCCAAACGGCCATATCTCGCGAACGGATTGACCAATCCGCATAATTTCTGTTGCATCTGAAAGTAGAAACTCGCCCGATTACAACGGTATGCGTACTACTCCCCTAGGCCGTTCTAGTTATTCGTTTCGAGCATCAGAACTGCGAAAATTTTGAGTTTCTCAATCGTTTCTTACATCCAAACGGCCATATCTCGCGAACGGATTGACCAATCCGCATGATTTCTGTTGCATCTGAAAGTAGAAACTCGCCCGATTACATCGGTATGCGTACTTTTCTCCTAGGCCGTTCTAGTTATTCGTTTCGAGCATCAGAACTGCGAAAATTTTGAGTTTCTCAAGCGTTTCTTACCTCCAAACTGCCATATCTCGCGAACGGATTGACCAATCCGCAAAATTTCTGTTGCTTCTGAAAGTAGAAACTCGCCCGATTACAACGGTATGTGTAGTTTTCCCCTAGACCGTTCCAGTTATTCGTTTCGAGCATCAGAACTGCGAAAATTTTGAGTTTCTGAAGCGTTTCTTACCTCCAAACTGCCATATCTCGCGAACGGATTGAACAATCCGCAAAATTTCTGTTGCATTTGAATGTAGAAACTCGCCCGATTACAACGATATACGCACTTTTCCCCAGGGCCGTTCTAGTTATTCGTTTCGAGCATCAGAACTGCGAAAATTTTGAGTTTCTCAATCGTTTCTTACATCCAAACGGCCATATCTCACGAACGGATTGACCAATCCGCATGATTTCTGTTGCATCTGAAAGTAGAAACTCGCCCGATTACAACGGTATGCGTACTTATCCCCTGGGCCGTTCTAGTTATTCATTTCGAGCATCAGAACTGCGAAAATTTTGAGTTTCTCAAGCGTTTCTTACCTCCAAACTGCCATATCTCGCGAACGGATTGACCAATCCGCAAAATTTCTGTTGCTTCTGAAAGTAGAAACTCGCCCGATTACAACGATATGCGCACTTTTCCCCTGGGCCGTTCTAGTCATTCGTTTCGAGCATCAGAACTGCGAAAATTTTGAGTTTCTCAAGCGTTTCTTATCTCCAAACTGCCATATCTCGCGAACGGATTGATCAATCCGCAAAATTTCTGTTGCATCTGAAAGTAGAAACTCGCCCGATTACAACGGTATGCGTACTTCTCCCCTAGGCCGTTCTAGTCATTCGTTTCGAACATCAGAACAGCGAAAATTTTGAGTTTCTCAAGCGTTTCTTACTTCCAAACTGCCATATCTCGCGAACGGATTGACCAATCCGCAAAATTTCTGTTGCATCTGAAAGTAGAAACTCGCCCAATTACAACGGTATGTGTAGTTTCCCACTAGACCGTTCCAGTTATTCGTTTCGAGCATCAGAACTGCGAAAATTTTGAGTTTCTCAAGCGTTTCTTATTTCCAAACTGCCATATCTCGCGAACGGATAGACCAATCGGCAAAATTTCTGTTGCATCTGAAAGTAGAAACTCGCCCGATTACATCGGTATGCGTACTTTTCCCCTAGGCCGTTCTAGTTATTCGTTTCGAGCATCAGAACTGCGAAAATTTTGAGTTTCTCAAGCGTTTCTTACCTCCAAACTGCCACATCTCGCGAACGGATTGACCAATCCGCAAAATTTCTGTTGCATCTGAAAGTGGAAACTCGCCCGATTACAACGGTATGTGTAGTTTTCCCCTAGACCGTTCCAGTTATTCGTTTCGAGCATCAGAACAGCGAAAATTTTGAGTTTCTCAAGCGTTTCTTATCTCCAAACTGCCATATCTCGCGAACGGATTGATCATTCCGCAAAATTTCTGTTGCATCTGAAAATAGAAACTCGCCCGATTACAACGGTATGCGCACTTTTCCCCTAGGCGGTTCTAGTTATTCGTTTCGAGCATCAGAACTGCGAAAATTTTGAGTTTCTCAAGCGTTTCTTACCTCCAAACTGCCATATCTCGCGAACGGATTGACCGATCCGCAAAATTTCTGTTGCATCTGAAAGTAGAAACTCGCCCGATTACAACGTTATGTGTAGTTTTCCCCTAGACCGTTCCAGTTATTCGTTTCGAGCATCAGAACTGCGAAAATTTTGAGTTTCTGAAGCGTTTCTTACCTCCAAACTGCCATATCTCGCGAACGGATTGAACAATCCGCAAAATTTCTGTTGCATTTGAATGTAGAAACTCGCCCGATTACATCGGTATGCGTACTTTTTCCCTAGGCCGTTCTTCTTATTCGTTTCGAGCATCAGAACTGCGAAAATTTTGAGTTTCTCAAGCGTTTCTTACCTCCAAACTGCAATATCTCGCGAACGGATTGACCAATCCGCAAAATTTCTGTTGCTTCTGAAAGTAGAAACTCGCCCGATTACAACTGTATGCGTACTTCTCCCCTAGGCCGATCTAGTTATTCATTTCGAGCATCAGAACTGCGAAAATTTTGAGTTTCTCAAGCGTTTCTTACCTCCAAACTGCCATATCTCACGAACGGATTAACCAATCCGCATGATTTCTGTTGCATCTGAAAGTAGAAACTCGCCCGATTACAACGGTATGCGTACTTATCCCCTGGGCCGTTCTAGTTATTCATTTCGAGCATCAGAACTGCGAAAATTTTGAGTTTCTCAAGCGTTTCTTACCTCCAAACTGCCATATCTCGCGAACGGATTGACCAATCCGCAAAATTTCTGTTGCTTCTGAAAGTAGAAACTCGCCCGATTACAACGATATGCGCACTTTTCCCCTGGGCCGTTCTAGTTATTCGTTTCGAGCATCAGAACTGCGAAAATTTTGAGTTTCTCAAGCGTTTCTTACCTCCAAACTGCCACATCTCGCGAACGGATTGACCAATCCGCAAAATTTCCGTTGCATCTGAAAGTAGAAACTCGCCCGATTACAACGGTATGTGTAGTTTTCACCTAGACCGTTGCAGTTATTCGTTTCGAGCATCAGAACTGCGAAAATTTTGAGTTTCTCAAGCGTTTCTTACTTCCAAACTGCCATATCTCGCGAACGGACCGACCAATCCGCAAAATTTCTGTTGCATCTGAAAGTAGAAACTCGCCCGATTACATCGGTATGCGTACTTTTCCCCTAGGTCGTTCTAGTTATTCGTTTCGAGCATCAGAACTGCGAAAATTTTGAGTTTCTCAAGCGTTTCTTACCTCCAAACTGCCACATCTCGCGAACGGATTGACCAATCCGCAATATTTCTGTTGCATCTGAATGTAGAAACTCGCCCGATTACAACGGTATGCGCACTTTTCCACTGGGCCGTTCTAGTTATTCGTTTCGAGCATCAGAACTGCGAAAATTTTGTGTTTCTCAAGCGTTTCTTACATCCAAACGGCCATATCTCGCGAACGGATTGACCAATCCGCATAATTTCTGTTGCATCTGAAAGTAGAAACTCGCCCGATTACAACGGTATGCGTACTACTCCCCTAGGCCGTTCTAGTCATTCGTTTCGAGCATCAGAACTGCGAAAATTTTGAGTTTCTCAAGCGTTTCTTACTTCCAAACTGCCATATCTCGCGAACGGATTGATCAATCCGCAAAGTTTCTGTTGCATCTGAAAGTAGAAACTCGCCCGATTTCAACGGTATGCGCATTTTTCCCCTAGGCCGTTCTAGTTATTCGTTTCGAGCATCAGAACTGCGAAAATTTTGAGTTTCTCAATCGTTTCTTACATCCAAACGGCCATATCTCGCGAACGGATTGACCAATCCGCATGATTTCTGTTGCATCTGAAAGTAGAAACTCGCCCGATTACATCGGTATGCGTACTTTTCTCCTAGGCCGTTCTAGTTATTCGTTTCGAGCATCAGAACTGCGAAAATTTTGAGTTTCTCAAGCGTTTCTTACCTCCAAACTGCCATATCTCGCGAACGGATTGACCAATCCGCAAAATTTCTGTTGCTTCTGAAAGTAGAAACTCGCCCGATTACAACGGTATGTGTAGTTTTCCCCTAGACCGTTCCAGTTATTCGTTTCGAGCATCAGAACTGCGAAAATTTTGAGTTTCTGAAGCGTTTCTTACCTCCAAACTGCCATATCTCGCGAACGGATTGAACAATCCGCAAAATTTCTGTTGCATTTGAATGTAGAAACTCGCCCGATTACAACGATATACGCACTTTTCCCCAGGGCCGTTCTAGTTATTCGTTTCGAGCATCAGAACTGCGAAAATTTTGAGTTTCTCAATCGTTTCTTACATCCAAACGGCCATATCTCACGAACGGATTGACCAATCCGCATGATTTCTGTTGCATCTGAAAGTAGAAACTCGCCCGATTACAACGGTATGCGTACTTATCCCCTGGGCCGTTCTAGTTATTCATTTCGAGCATCAGAACTGCGAAAATTTTGAGTTTCTCAAGCGTTTCTTACCTCCAAACTGCCATATCTCGCGAACGGATTGACCAATCCGCAAAATTTCTGTTGCTTCTGAAAGTAGAAACTCGCCCGATTACAACGATATGCGCACTTTTCCCCTGGGCCGTTCTAGTTATTCGTTTCGAGCATCAGAACTGCGAAAATTTTGAGTTTCTCAAGCGTTTCTTACCTCCAAACTGCCACATCTCGCGAACGGATAGACCAATCCGCAAAATTTCTGTTGCATCTGAAAGTAGAAACTCGCCCGATTACAACGGTATGTGTAGTTTTCACCTAGACCGTTGCAGTTATTCGTTTCGAGCATCAGAACTGCGAAAATTTTGAGTTTCTCAAGCGTTTCTTACTTCCAAACTGCCATATCTCGCGAACGGACCGACCAATCCGCAAAATTTCTGTTGCATCTGAAAGTAGAAACTCGCCCGATTACATCGGTATGCGTACTTTTCCCCTAGGTCGTTCTAGTTATTCGTTTCGAGCATCAGAACTGCGAAAATTTTGAGTTTCTCAAGCGTTTCTTACCTCCAAACTGCCACATCTCGCGAACGGATTGACCAATCCGCAATATTTCTGTTGCATCTGAAAGTAGAAACTCGCCCGATTACAACGGTATGCGCACTTTTCCACTGGGCCGTTCTAGTTATTCGTTTCGAGCATCAGAACTGCGAAAATTTTGTGTTTCTCAAGCGTTTCTTACATCCAAACGGCCATATCTCGCGAACGGATTGACCAATCCGCATAATTTCTGTTGCATCTGAAAGTAGAAACTCGCCCGATTACAACGGTATGCGTACTACTCCCCTAGGCCGTTCTAGTCATTCGCTTCGAGCATCAGAACTGCGAAAATTTTGAGTTTCTCAAGCGTTTCTTACTTCCAAACTGCCATATCTCGCGAACGGATTGATCAATCCGCAAAGTTTCTGTTGCATCTGAAAGTAGAAACTCGCCCGATTTCAACGGTATGCGCATTTTTCCCCTAGGCCGTTCTAGTTATTCGTTTCGAGCATCAGAACTGCGAAAATTTTGAGTTTCTCAATCGTTTCTTACATCCAAACGGCCATATCTCGCGAACGGATTGACCAATCCGCATGATTTCTGTTGCATCTGAAAGTAGAAACTCGCCCGATTACATCGGTATGCGTACTTTTCTCCTAGGCCGTTCTAGTTATTCGTTTCGAGCATCAGAACTGCGAAAATTTTGAGTTTCTCAAGCGTTTCTTACATCCAAACTGCCATATCTCGCGAACGGATTGACCAATCCGCAATATTTCTGTTGCATCTGAATGTAGAAACTCGCCCGATTACAACGGTATGCGCACTTTTCCACTGGGCCGTTCTAGTTATTCGTTTCGAGCATCAGAACTGCGAAAATTTTGTGTTTCTCAAGCGTTTCTTACATCCAAACGGCCATATCTCGCGAACGGATTGACCAATCCGCAAAATTTCTGTTGCTTCTGAAAGTAGAAACTCGCCCGATTACAACGATATGCGCACTTTTCCCCTGGGCCGTTCTAGTTATTCGTTTCGAGCATCAGAACTGCGAAAATTTTGAGTTTCTCAAGCGTTTCTTACCTCCAAACTGCCACATCTCGCGAACGGATAGACCAATCCGCAAAATTTCTGTTGCATCTGAAAGTAGAAACTCGCCCGATTACAACGGTATGTGTAGTTTTCACCTAGACCGTTGCAGTTATTCGTTTCGAGCATCAGAACTGCGAAAATTTTGAGTTTCTCAAGCGTTTCTTACTTCCAAACTGCCATATCTCGCGAACGGACCGACCAATCCGCAAAATTTCTGTTGCATCTGAAAGTAGAAACTCGCCCGATTACATCGGTATGCGTACTTTTCCCCTAGGTCGTTCTAGTTATTCGTTTCGAGCATCAGAACTGCGAAAATTTTGAGTTTCTCAAGCGTTTCTTACCTCCAAACTGCCACATCTCGCGAACGGATTGACCAATCCGCAATATTTCTGTTGCATCTGAAAGTAGAAACTCGCCCGATTACAACGGTATGCGCACTTTTCCACTGGGCCGTTCTAGTTATTCGTTTCGAGCATCAGAACTGCGAAAATTTTGTGTTTCTCAAGCGTTTCTTACATCCAAACGGCCATATCTCGCGAACGGATTGACCAATCCGCATAATTTCTGTTGCATCTGAAAGTAGAAACTCGCCCGATTACAACGGTATGCGTACTACTCCCCTAGGCCGTTCTAGTCATTCGCTTCGAGCATCAGAACTGCGAAAATTTTGAGTTTCTCAAGCGTTTCTTACTTCCAAACTGCCATATCTCGCGAACGGATTGATCAATCCGCAAAGTTTCTGTTGCATCTGAAAGTAGAAACTCGCCCGATTTCAACGGTATGCGCATTTTTCCCCTAGGCCGTTCTAGTTATTCGTTTCGAGCATCAGAACTGCGAAAATTTTGAGTTTCTCAATCGTTTCTTACATCCAAACGGCCATATCTCGCGAACGGATTGACCAATCCGCATGATTTCTGTTGCATCTGAAAGTAGAAACTCGCCCGATTACATCGGTATGCGTACTTTTCTCCTAGGCCGTTCTAGTTATTCGTTTCGAGCATCAGAACTGCGAAAATTTTGAGTTTCTCAAGCGTTTCTTACATCCAAACTGCCATATCTCGCGAACGGATTGACCAATCCGCAATATTTCTGTTGCATCTGAATGTAGAAACTCGCCCGATTACAACGGTATGCGCACTTTTCCACTGGGCCGTTCTAGTTATTCGTTTCGAGCATCAGAACTGCGAAAATTTTGTGTTTCTCAAGCGTTTCTTACATCCAAACGGCCATATCTCGCGAACGGATTGACCAATCCGCATAATTTCTGTTGCATCTGAAAGTAGAAACTCGCCCGATTACAACGGTATGCGTACTACTCCCCTAGGCCGTTCTAGTCATTCGTTTCGAGCATCAGAACTGCGAAAATTTTGAGTTTCTCAAGCGTTTCTTACTTCCAAACTGCCATATCTCGCGAACGGATTGATCAATCCGCAAAGTTTCTGTTGCATCTGAAAGTAGAAACTCGCCCGATTTCAACGGTATGCGCATTTTTCCCCTAGGCCGTTCTAGTTATTCGTTTCGAGCATCAGAACTGCGAAAATTTTGAGTTTCTCAATCGTTTCTTACATCCAAACGGCCATATCTCGCGAACGGATTGACCAATCCGCATGATTTCTGTTGCATCTGAAAGTAGAAACTCGCCCGATTACATCGGTATGCGTACTTTTCTCCTAGGCCGTTCTAGTTATTCGTTTCGAGCATCAGAACTGCGAAAATTTTGAGTTTCTCAAGCGTTTCTTACCTCCAAACTGCCATATCTCGCGAACGGATTGACCAATCCGCAAAATTTCTGTTGCTTCTGAAAGTAGAAACTCGCCCGATTACAACGGTATGTGTAGTTTTCCCCTAGACCGTTCCAGTTATTCGTTTCGAGCATCAGAACTGCGAAAATTTTGAGTTTCTGAAGCGTTTCTTACCTCCAAACTGCCATATCTCGCGAACGGATTGAACAATCCGCAAAATTTCTGTTGCATTTGAATGTAGAAACTCGCCCGATTACAACGATATACGCACTTTTCCCCAGGGCCGTTCTAGTTATTCGTTTCGAGCATCAGAACTGCGAAAATTTTGAGTTTCTCAATCGTTTCTTACATCCAAACGGCCATATCTCACGAACGGATTGACCAATCCGCATGATTTCTGTTGCATCTGAAAGTAGAAACTCGCCCGATTACAACGGTATGCGTACTTATCCCCTGGGCCGTTCTAGTTATTCATTTCGAGCATCAGAACTGCGAAAATTTTGAGTTTCTCAAGCGTTTCTTACCTCCAAACTGCCATATCTCGCGAACGGATTGACCAATCCGCAAAATTTCTGTTGCTTCTGAAAGTAGAAACTCGCCCGATTACAACGATATGCGCACTTTTCCCCTGGGCCGTTCTAGTCATTCGTTTCGAGCATCAGAACTGCGAAAATTTTGAGTTTCTCAAGCGTTTCTTATCTCCAAACTGCCATATCTCGCGAACGGATTGATCAATCCGCAAAATTTCTGTTGCATCTGAAAGTAGAAACTCGCCCGATTACAACGGTATGCGTACTTCTCCCCTAGGCCGTTCTAGTCATTCGTTTCGAACATCAGAACAGCGAAAATTTTGAGTTTCTCAAGCGTTTCTTACTTCCAAACTGCCATATCTCGCGAACGGATTGACCAATCCGCAAAATTTCTGTTGCATCTGAAAGTAGAAACTCGCCCAATTACAACGGTATGTGTAGTTTCCCACTAGACCGTTCCAGTTATTCGTTTCGAGCATCAGAACTGCGAAAATTTTGAGTTTCTCAAGCGTTTCTTATTTCCAAACTGCCATATCTCGCGAACGGATAGACCAATCGGCAAAATTTCTGTTGCATCTGAAAGTAGAAACTCGCCCGATTACATCGGTATGCGTACTTTTCCCCTAGGCCGTTCTAGTTATTCGTTTCGAGCATCAGAACTGCGAAAATTTTGAGTTTCTCAAGCGTTTCTTACCTCCAAACTGCCACATCTCGCGAACGGATTGACCAATCCGCAAAATTTCTGTTGCATCTGAAAGTGGAAACTCGCCCGATTACAACGGTATGTGTAGTTTTCCCCTAGACCGTTCCAGTTATTCGTTTCGAGCATCAGAACAGCGAAAATTTTGAGTTTCTCAAGCGTTTCTTATCTCCAAACTGCCATATCTCGCGAACGGATTGATCATTCCGCAAAATTTCTGTTGCATCTGAAAATAGAAACTCGCCCGATTACAACGGTATGCGCACTTTTCCCCTAGGCGGTTCTAGTTATTCGTTTCGAGCATCAGAACTGCGAAAATTTTGAGTTTCTCAAGCGTTTCTTACCTCCAAACTGCCATATCTCGCGAACGGATTGACCGATCCGCAAAATTTCTGTTGCATCTGAAAGTAGAAACTCGCCCGATTACAACGTTATGTGTAGTTTTCCCCTAGACCGTTCCAGTTATTCGTTTCGAGCATCAGAACTGCGAAAATTTTGAGTTTCTGAAGCGTTTCTTACCTCCAAACTGCCATATCTCGCGAACGGATTGACCAATCCGCAAAATTTCTGTTGCTTCTGAAAGTAGAAACTCGCCCGATTACAACTGTATGCGTACTTCTCCCCTAGGCCGATCTAGTTATTCATTTCGAGCATCAGAACTGCGAAAATTTTGAGTTTCTCAAGCGTTTCTTACCTCCAAACTGCCATATCTCACGAACGGATTAACCAATCCGCATGATTTCTGTTGCATCTGAAAGTAGAAACTCGCCCGATTACAACGGTATGCGTACTTATCCCCTGGGCCGTTCTAGTTATTCATTTCGAGCATCAGAACTGCGAAAATTTTGAGTTTCTCAAGCGTTTCTTACCTCCAAACTGCCATATCTCGCGAACGGATTGACCAATCCGCAAAATTTCTGTTGCTTCTGAAAGTAGAAACTCGCCCGATTACAACGATATGCGCACTTTTCCCCTGGGCCGTTCTAGTTATTCGTTTCGAGCATCAGAACTGCGAAAATTTTGAGTTTCTCAAGCGTTTCTTACCTCCAAACTGCCACATCTCGCGAACGGATTGACCAATCCGCAAAATTTCCGTTGCATCTGAAAGTAGAAACTCGCCCGATTACAACGGTATGTGTAGTTTTCACCTAGACCGTTGCAGTTATTCGTTTCGAGCATCAGAACTGCGAAAATTTTGAGTTTCTCAAGCGTTTCTTACTTCCAAACTGCCATATCTCGCGAACGGACCGACCAATCCGCAAAATTTCTGTTGCATCTGAAAGTAGAAACTCGCCCGATTACATCGGTATGCGTACTTTTCCCCTAGGTCGTTCTAGTTATTCGTTTCGAGCATCAGAACTGCGAAAATTTTGAGTTTCTCAAGCGTTTCTTACCTCCAAACTGCCACATCTCGCGAACGGATTGACCAATCCGCAATATTTCTGTTGCATCTGAATGTAGAAACTCGCCCGATTACAACGGTATGCGCACTTTTCCACTGGGCCGTTCTAGTTATTCGTTTCGAGCATCAGAACTGCGAAAATTTTGTGTTTCTCAAGCGTTTCTTACATCCAAACGGCCATATCTCGCGAACGGATTGACCAATCCGCATAATTTCTGTTGCATCTGAAAGTAGAAACTCGCCCGATTACAACGGTATGCGTACTACTCCCCTAGGCCGTTCTAGTCATTCGTTTCGAGCATCAGAACTGCGAAAATTTTGAGTTTCTCAAGCGTTTCTTACTTCCAAACTGCCATATCTCGCGAACGGATTGATCAATCCGCAAAGTTTCTGTTGCATCTGAAAGTAGAAACTCGCCCGATTTCAACGGTATGCGCATTTTTCCCCTAGGCCGTTCTAGTTATTCGTTTCGAGCATCAGAACTGCGAAAATTTTGAGTTTCTCAATCGTTTCTTACATCCAAACGGCCATATCTCGCGAACGGATTGACCAATCCGCATGATTTCTGTTGCATCTGAAAGTAGAAACTCGCCCGATTACATCGGTATGCGTACTTTTCTCCTAGGCCGTTCTAGTTATTCGTTTCGAGCATCAGAACTGCGAAAATTTTGAGTTTCTCAAGCGTTTCTTACCTCCAAACTGCCATATCTCGCGAACGGATTGACCAATCCGCAAAATTTCTGTTGCTTCTGAAAGTAGAAACTCGCCCGATTACAACGGTATGTGTAGTTTTCCCCTAGACCGTTCCAGTTATTCGTTTCGAGCATCAGAACTGCGAAAATTTTGAGTTTCTGAAGCGTTTCTTACCTCCAAACTGCCATATCTCGCGAACGGATTGAACAATCCGCAAAATTTCTGTTGCATTTGAATGTAGAAACTCGCCCGATTACAACGATATACGCACTTTTCCCCAGGGCCGTTCTAGTTATTCGTTTCGAGCATCAGAACTGCGAAAATTTTGAGTTTCTCAATCGTTTCTTACATCCAAACGGCCATATCTCACGAACGGATTGACCAATCCGCATGATTTCTGTTGCATCTGAAAGTAGAAACTCGCCCGATTACAACGGTATGCGTACTTATCCCCTGGGCCGTTCTAGTTATTCATTTCGAGCATCAGAACTGCGAAAATTTTGAGTTTCTCAAGCGTTTCTTACCTCCAAACTGCCATATCTCGCGAACGGATTGACCAATCCGCAAAATTTCTGTTGCTTCTGAAAGTAGAAACTCGCCCGATTACAACGATATGCGCACTTTTCCCCTGGGCCGTTCTAGTTATTCGTTTCGAGCATCAGAACTGCGAAAATTTTGAGTTTCTCAAGCGTTTCTTACCTCCAAACTGCCACATCTCGCGAACGGATAGACCAATCCGCAAAATTTCTGTTGCATCTGAAAGTAGAAACTCGCCCGATTACAACGGTATGTGTAGTTTTCACCTAGACCGTTGCAGTTATTCGTTTCGAGCATCAGAACTGCGAAAATTTTGAGTTTCTCAAGCGTTTCTTACTTCCAAACTGCCATATCTCGCGAACGGACCGACCAATCCGCAAAATTTCTGTTGCATCTGAAAGTAGAAACTCGCCCGATTACATCGGTATGCGTACTTTTCCCCTAGGTCGTTCTAGTTATTCGTTTCGAGCATCAGAACTGCGAAAATTTTGAGTTTCTCAAGCGTTTCTTACCTCCAAACTGCCACATCTCGCGAACGGATTGACCAATCCGCAATATTTCTGTTGCATCTGAAAGTAGAAACTCGCCCGATTACAACGGTAAGCGCACTTTTCCACTGGGCCGTTCTAGTTATTCGTTTCGAGCATCAGAACTGCGAAAATTTTGTGTTTCTCAAGCGTTTCTTACATCCAAACGGCCATATCTCGCGAACGGATTGACCAATCCGCATAATTTCTGTTGCATCTGAAAGTAGAAACTCGCCCGATTACAACGGTATGCGTACTACTCCCCTAGGCCGTTCTAGTCATTCGCTTCGAGCATCAGAACTGCGAAAATTTTGAGTTTCTCAAGCGTTTCTTACTTCCAAACTGCCATATCTCGCGAACGGATTGATCAATCCGCAAAGTTTCTGTTGCATCTGAAAGTAGAAACTCGCCCGATTTCAACGGTATGCGCATTTTTCCCCTAGGCCGTTCTAGTTATTCGTTTCGAGCATCAGAACTGCGAAAATTTTGAGTTTCTCAATCGTTTCTTACATCCAAACGGCCATATCTCGCGAACGGATTGACCAATCCGCATGATTTCTGTTGCATCTGAAAGTAGAAACTCGCCCGATTACATCGGTATGCGTACTTTTCTCCTAGGCCGTTCTAGTTATTCGTTTCGAGCATCAGAACTGCGAAAATTTTGAGTTTCTCAAGCGTTTCTTACATCCAAACTGCCATATCTCGCGAACGGATTGACCAATCCGCAAAATTTCTGTTGCATCTGAAAGTAGAAACTCGCCCGAATACAACGGTATGCGCACTTTTCCACTGGGCCGTTCTAGTTATTCGTTTCGAGCATCAGAACTGCGAAAATTTTGAGTTTCTAAAGCGTTTCTTATCTCCAAACGGCCATATCTCGCGAACGGATTGACCAATCCGCATGATTTCTGTTGCATCTGAAAGTAGAAACTCGCCCGATTACATCGGTATGCGTACTTTTCCCCTAGGCCGTTCTAGTTATTCGTTTCGAGCATCAGAACTGCGAAAATTTTGAGTTTCTCAAGCGTTTCTTACCTCCAAACTGCCACATCTCGCGAACGGATTGACCAATCCGCAATATTTCTGTTGCATCTGAAAGTAGAAACTCGCCCGATTACAACGGTATGCGCACTTTTCCACTGGGCCGTTCTAGTTATTCGTTTCGAGCATCAGAACTGCGAAAATTTTGTGTTTCTCAAGCGTTTCTTACATCCAAACGGCCATATCTCGCGAACGGATTGACCAATCCGCATAATTTCTGTTGCATCTGAAAGTAGAAACTCGCCCGATTACAACGGTATGCGTACTACTCCCCTAGGCCGTTCTAGTCATTCGCTTCGAGCATCAGAACTGCGAAAATTTTGAGTTTCTCAAGCGTTTCTTACTTCCAAACTGCCATATCTCGCGAACGGATTGATCAATCCGCAAAGTTTCTGTTGCATCTGAAAGTAGAAACTCGCCCGATTTCAACGGTATGCGCATTTTTCCCCTAGGCCGTTCTAGTTATTCGTTTCGAGCATCAGAACTGCGAAAATTTTGAGTTTCTCAATCGTTTCTTACATCCAAACGGCCATATCTCGCGAACGGATTGACCAATCCGCATGATTTCTGTTGCATCTGAAAGTAGAAACTCGCCCGATTACATCGGTATGCGTACTTTTCTCCTAGGCCGTTCTAGTTATTCGTTTCGAGCATCAGAACTGCGAAAATTTTGAGTTTCTCAAGCGTTTCTTATTTCCAAACTGCCATATCTCGCGAACGGATAGACCAATCGGCAAAATTTCTGTTGCATCTGAAAGTAGAAACTCGCCCGATTACATCGGTATGCGTACTTTTCCCCTAGGCCGTTCTAGTTATTCGTTTCGAGCATCAGAACTGCGAAAATTTTGAGTTTCTCAAGCGTTTCTTACCTCCAAACTGCCACATCTCGCGAACGGATTGACCAATCCGCAAAATTTCTGTTGCATCTGAAAGTGGAAACTCGCCCGATTACAACGGTATGTGTAGTTTTCCCCTAGACCGTTCCAGTTATTCGTTTCGAGCATCAGAACAGCGAAAATTTTGAGTTTCTCAAGCGTTTCTTATCTCCAAACTGCCATATCTCGCGAACGGATTGATCATTCCGCAAAATTTCTGTTGCATCTGAAAATAGAAACTCGCCCGATTACAACGGTATGCGCACTTTTCCCCTAGGCGGTTCTAGTTATTCGTTTCGAGCATCAGAACTGCGAAAATTTTGAGTTTCTCAAGCGTTTCTTACCTCCAAACTGCCATATCTCGCGAACGGATTGACCGATCCGCAAAATTTCTGTTGCATCTGAAAGTAGAAACTCGCCCGATTACAACGTTATGTGTAGTTTTCCCCTAGACCGTTCCAGTTATTCGTTTCGAGCATCAGAACTGCGAAAATTTTGAGTTTCTGAAGCGTTTCTTACCTCCAAACTGCCATATCTCGCGAACGGATTGACCAATCCGCAAAATTTCTGTTGCTTCTGAAAGTAGAAACTCGCCCGATTACAACTGTATGCGTACTTCTCCCCTAGGCCGATCTAGTTATTCATTTCGAGCATCAGAACTGCGAAAATTTTGAGTTTCTCAAGCGTTTCTTACCTCCAAACTGCCATATCTCACGAACGGATTAACCAATCCGCATGATTTCTGTTGCATCTGAAAGTAGAAACTCGCCCGATTACAACGGTATGCGTACTTATCCCCTGGGCCGTTCTAGTTATTCATTTCGAGCATCAGAACTGCGAAAATTTTGAGTTTCTCAAGCGTTTCTTACCTCCAAACTGCCATATCTCGCGAACGGATTGACCAATCCGCAAAATTTCTGTTGCTTCTGAAAGTAGAAACTCGCCCGATTACAACGATATGCGCACTTTTCCCCTGGGCCGTTCTAGTTATTCGTTTCGAGCATCAGAACTGCGAAAATTTTGAGTTTCTCAAGCGTTTCTTACCTCCAAACTGCCACATCTCGCGAACGGATTGACCAATCCGCAAAATTTCCGTTGCATCTGAAAGTAGAAACTCGCCCGATTACAACGGTATGTGTAGTTTTCACCTAGACCGTTGCAGTTATTCGTTTCGAGCATCAGAACTGCGAAAATTTTGAGTTTCTCAAGCGTTTCTTACTTCCAAACTGCCATATCTCGCGAACGGACCGACCAATCCGCAAAATTTCTGTTGCATCTGAAAGTAGAAACTCGCCCGATTACATCGGTATGCGTACTTTTCCCCTAGGTCGTTCTAGTTATTCGTTTCGAGCATCAGAACTGCGAAAATTTTGAGTTTCTCAAGCGTTTCTTACCTCCAAACTGCCACATCTCGCGAACGGATTGACCAATCCGCAATATTTCTGTTGCATCTGAATGTAGAAACTCGCCCGATTACAACGGTATGCGCACTTTTCCACTGGGCCGTTCTAGTTATTCGTTTCGAGCATCAGAACTGCGAAAATTTTGTGTTTCTCAAGCGTTTCTTACATCCAAACGGCCATATCTCGCGAACGGATTGACCAATCCGCATAATTTCTGTTGCATCTGAAAGTAGAAACTCGCCCGATTACAACGGTATGCGTACTACTCCCCTAGGCCGTTCTAGTCATTCGTTTCGAGCATCAGAACTGCGAAAATTTTGAGTTTCTCAAGCGTTTCTTACTTCCAAACTGCCATATCTCGCGAACGGATTGATCAATCCGCAAAGTTTCTGTTGCATCTGAAAGTAGAAACTCGCCCGATTTCAACGGTATGCGCATTTTTCCCCTAGGCCGTTCTAGTTATTCGTTTCGAGCATCAGAACTGCGAAAATTTTGAGTTTCTCAATCGTTTCTTACATCCAAACGGCCATATCTCGCGAACGGATTGACCAATCCGCATGATTTCTGTTGCATCTGAAAGTAGAAACTCGCCCGATTACATCGGTATGCGTACTTTTCTCCTAGGCCGTTCTAGTTATTCGTTTCGAGCATCAGAACTGCGAAAATTTTGAGTTTCTCAAGCGTTTCTTACCTCCAAACTGCCATATCTCGCGAACGGATTGACCAATCCGCAAAATTTCTGTTGCTTCTGAAAGTAGAAACTCGCCCGATTACAACGGTATGTGTAGTTTTCCCCTAGACCGTTCCAGTTATTCGTTTCGAGCATCAGAACTGCGAAAATTTTGAGTTTCTGAAGCGTTTCTTACCTCCAAACTGCCATATCTCGCGAACGGATTGAACAATCCGCAAAATTTCTGTTGCATTTGAATGTAGAAACTCGCCCGATTACAACGATATACGCACTTTTCCCCAGGGCCGTTCTAGTTATTCGTTTCGAGCATCAGAACTGCGAAAATTTTGAGTTTCTCAATCGTTTCTTACATCCAAACGGCCATATCTCACGAACGGATTGACCAATCCGCATGATTTCTGTTGCATCTGAAAGTAGAAACTCGCCCGATTACAACGGTATGCGTACTTATCCCCTGGGCCGTTCTAGTTATTCATTTCGAGCATCAGAACTGCGAAAATTTTGAGTTTCTCAAGCGTTTCTTACCTCCAAACTGCCATATCTCGCGAACGGATTGACCAATCCGCAAAATTTCTGTTGCTTCTGAAAGTAGAAACTCGCCCGATTACAACGATATGCGCACTTTTCCCCTGGGCCGTTCTAGTTATTCGTTTCGAGCATCAGAACTGCGAAAATTTTGAGTTTCTCAAGCGTTTCTTACCTCCAAACTGCCACATCTCGCGAACGGATAGACCAATCCGCAAAATTTCTGTTGCATCTGAAAGTAGAAACTCGCCCGATTACAACGGTATGTGTAGTTTTCACCTAGACCGTTGCAGTTATTCGTTTCGAGCATCAGAACTGCGAAAATTTTGAGTTTCTCAAGCGTTTCTTACTTCCAAACTGCCATATCTCGCGAACGGACCGACCAATCCGCAAAATTTCTGTTGCATCTGAAAGTAGAAACTCGCCCGATTACATCGGTATGCGTACTTTTCCCCTAGGTCGTTCTAGTTATTCGTTTCGAGCATCAGAACTGCGAAAATTTTGAGTTTCTCAAGCGTTTCTTACCTCCAAACTGCCACATCTCGCGAACGGATTGACCAATCCGCAATATTTCTGTTGCATCTGAAAGTAGAAACTCGCCCGATTACAACGGTATGCGCACTTTTCCACTGGGCCGTTCTAGTTATTCGTTTCGAGCATCAGAACTGCGAAAATTTTGTGTTTCTCAAGCGTTTCTTACATCCAAACGGCCATATCTCGCGAACGGATTGACCAATCCGCATAATTTCTGTTGCATCTGAAAGTAGAAACTCGCCCGATTACAACGGTATGCGTACTACTCCCCTAGGCCGTTCTAGTCATTCGCTTCGAGCATCAGAACTGCGAAAATTTTGAGTTTCTCAAGCGTTTCTTACTTCCAAACTGCCATATCTCGCGAACGGATTGATCAATCCGCAAAGTTTCTGTTGCATCTGAAAGTAGAAACTCGCCCGATTTCAACGGTATGCGCATTTTTCCCCTAGGCCGTTCTAGTTATTCGTTTCGAGCATCAGAACTGCGAAAATTTTGAGTTTCTCAATCGTTTCTTACATCCAAACGGCCATATCTCGCGAACGGATTGACCAATCCGCATGATTTCTGTTGCATCTGAAAGTAGAAACTCGCCCGATTACATCGGTATGCGTACTTTTCTCCTAGGCCGTTCTAGTTATTCGTTTCGAGCATCAGAACTGCGAAAATTTTGAGTTTCTCAAGCGTTTCTTACATCCAAACTGCCATATCTCGCGAACGGATTGACCAATCCGCAAAATTTCTGTTGCATCTGAAAGTAGAAACTCGCCCGAATACAACGGTATGCGCACTTTTCCACTGGGCCGTTCTAGTTATTCGTTTCGAGCATCAGAACTGCGAAAATTTTGAGTTTCTAAAGCGTTTCTTATCTCCAAACGGCCATATCTCGCGAACGGATTGACCAATCCGCATGATTTCTGTTGCATCTGAAAGTAGAAACTCGCCCGATTACATCGGTATGCGTACTTTTCCCCTAGGCCGTTCTAGTTATTCGTTTCGAGCATCAGAACTGCGAAAATTTTGAGTTTCTCAAGCGTTTCTTACCTCCAAACTGCCACATCTCGCGAACGGATTGACCAATCCGCAATATTTCTGTTGCATCTGAAAGTAGAAACTCGCCCGATTACAACGGTATGCGCACTTTTCCACTGGGCCGTTCTAGTTATTCGTTTCGAGCATCAGAACTGCGAAAATTTTGTGTTTCTCAAGCGTTTCTTACATCCAAACGGCCATATCTCGCGAACGGATTGACCAATCCGCATAATTTCTGTTGCATCTGAAAGTAGAAACTCGCCCGATTACAACGGTATGCGTACTACTCCCCTAGGCCGTTCTAGTCATTCGCTTCGAGCATCAGAACTGCGAAAATTTTGAGTTTCTCAAGCGTTTCTTACTTCCAAACTGCCATATCTCGCGAACGGATTGATCAATCCGCAAAGTTTCTGTTGCATCTGAAAGTAGAAACTCGCCCGATTTCAACGGTATGCGCATTTTTCCCCTAGGCCGTTCTAGTTATTCGTTTCGAGCATCAGAACTGCGAAAATTTTGAGTTTCTCAATCGTTTCTTACATCCAAACGGCCATATCTCGCGAACGGATTGACCAATCCGCATGATTTCTGTTGCATCTGAAAGTAGAAACTCGCCCGATTACATCGGTATGCGTACTTTTCTCCTAGGCCGTTCTAGTTATTCGTTTCGAGCATCAGAACTGCGAAAATTTTGAGTTTCTCAAGCGTTTCTTACATCCAAACTGCCATATCTCGCGAACGGATTGACCAATCCGCAAAATTTCTGTTGCATCTGAAAGTAGAAACTCGCCCGAATACAACGGTATGCGCACTTTTCCACTGGGCCGTTCTAGTTATTCGTTTCGAGCATCAGAACTGCGAAAATTTTGAGTTTCTAAAGCGTTTCTTATCTCCAAACGGCCATATCTCGCGAACGGATTGACCAATCCGCATGATTTCTGTTGCATCTGAAAGTAGAAACTCGCCCGATTACATCGGTATGCGTACTTTTCCCCTAGGCCGTTCTAGTTATTCGTTTCGAGCATCAGAACTGCGAAAATTTTGAGTTTCTCAAGCGTTTCTTACCTCCAAACTGCCACATCTCGCGAACGGATAAACCAATCCGCAAAATTTCTGTTGCATCAGAAAGTAGAAACTCGCCCGATTACAACGGTATGTGTAGTTTTCCCCTAGACCGTTCCAGTTATTCGTTTCGAGCATCAGAACTGCGAAAATTTTGAGTTTCTCAAGCGTTTCTTACTTCCAAACTGCCATATCTCGCGAACGGACCGACCAATCCGCAAAATTTCTGTTGCATCTGAAAGTAGAAACTCGCCCGATTACATCGGTATGCGTACTTTTCCCCTAGGTCGTTCTAGTTATTCGTTTCGAGCATCAGAACTGCGAAAATTTTGAGTTTCTCAAGCGTTTCTTACTTCCAAACTGCCATATCTCGCGAACGGATTGATCAATCCGCAAAGTTTCTGTTGCATCTGAAAGTAGAAACTCGCCCGATTTCAACGGTATGCGCATTTTTCCCCTAGGCCGTTCTAGTTATTCGTTTCGAGCATCAGAACTGCGAAAATTTTGAGTTTCTCAATCGTTTCTTACATCCAAACGGCCATATCTCGCGAACGGATTGACCAATCCGCATGATTTCTGTTGCATCTGAAAGTAGAAACTCGCCCGATTACATCGGTATGCGTACTTTTCTCCTAGGCCGTTCTAGTTATTCGTTTCGAGCATCAGAACTGCGAAAATTTTGAGTTTCTCAAGCGTTTCTTACATCCAAACTGCCATATCTCGCGAACGGATTGACCAATCCGCAAAATTTCTGTTGCATCTGAAAGTAGAAACTCGCCCGAATACAACGGTATGCGCACTTTTCCACTGGGCCGTTCTAGTTATTCGTTTCGAGCATCAGAACTGCGAAAATTTTGAGTTTCTAAAGCGTTTCTTATCTCCAAACGGCCATATCTCGCGAACGGATTGACCAATCCGCATGATTTCTGTTGCATCTGAAAGTAGAAACTCGCCCGATTACATCGGTATGCGTACTTTTCCCCTAGGCCGTTCTAGTTATTCGTTTCGAGCATCAGAACTGCGAAAATTTTGAGTTTCTCAAGCGTTTCTTACCTCCAAACTGCCACATCTCGCGAACGGATAAACCAATCCGCAAAATTTCTGTTGCATCAGAAAGTAGAAACTCGCCCGATTACAACGGTATGTGTAGTTTTCCCCTAGACCGTTCCAGTTATTCGTTTCGAGCATCAGAACTGCGAAAATTTTGAGTTTCTCAAGCGTTTCTTACTTCCAAACTGCCATATCTCGCGAACGGACCGACCAATCCGCAAAATTTCTGTTGCATCTGAAAGTAGAAACTCGCCCGATTACATCGGTATGCGTACTTTTCCCCTAGGTCGTTCTAGTTATTCGTTTCGAGCATCAGAACTGCGAAAATTTTGAGTTTCTCAAGCGTTTCTTACCTCCAAACTGCCACATCTCGCGAACGGATTGACCAATCCGCAATATTTCGGTTGCATCTGAAAGTAGAAACTCGCCCGATTACAACGGTATGCGCACTTTTCCACTGGGCCGTTCTAGTTATTCGTTTCGAGCATCAGAACTGCGAAAATTTTGTGTTTCTCAAGCGTTTCTTACATCCAAACGGCCATATCTCGCGAACGGATTTACCAATCCGCTTAATTTCTGTTGCATCTGAAAGTAGAAACTCGCCCGATTACAACGGTATGCGTACTACTCCCCTAGGCCGTTCTAGTCATTCGTTTCGAGCATCAGAACTGCGAAAATTTTGAGTTTCTCAAGCGTTTCTTAGCTCCAAACTGCCATATCTCGCGAACGGATTGACCAATCCGCAAAATTTCTGTTGCGTCTGAAAGTAGAAACTCGCCCGATTACAACGGTATGCGCACTTTTCCACTGGGCCGTTCTAGTTATTCGTTTCGAGCATCAGAACTGCGAAAATTTTGAGTTTCTAAAGCGTTTCTTATCTCCAAACTGCCATATCTCACGAACGGATTGATCAATCCGCAAAGTTTCTGTTGCATCTGAAAGTAGAAACTCGCCCGATTTCAACGGTATGCGCATTTTTCCCCTAGGCCGTTCTAGTTATTCGTTTCGAGCATCAGAACTGCGAAAATTTTGAGTTTCTCAAGCGTTTCTTATCTCCAAACTGCCATATCTCGCGAACGGATTTATCAATCCGCAAAATTTCTGTTGCATCTGAAAGTAGAAAGACGCCCGATTACAACGGTATGCGTACTTCTCCCCTAGGCCGTTCTAGTCATTCGTTTCGAGCATCAGAACTGCGAAAATTTTGAGTTTCTCAAGCGTTTCTTACTTCCAAACTGCCATATCTCTCGAACGGATTGACCAATCCGCAAAATTTCTGTTGCATCTGAAAGTAGAAACTCGCCCGATTACAACGGTATGCGCACTTTTCCCCTGGGCCGTTCTAGTTATTCGTTTCGAGCATCAGAACTGCGAAAATTTTGAGTTTCTAAAGTGTTTCTTATCTCCAAACTGCCATATCTCGCGAACGGATTGATCAATCCGCAAAGTTTCTGTTGCATCTGAAAGTAGAAACTCGCCCGATTTCAACGGTATGCGCATTTTTCCCCTAGGCCGTTCTAGTTATTCGTTTCGAGCATCAGAACTGCGAAAATTTTGAGTTCCTCAATCGTTTCTTACATCCAAACTGCCATATCTCGCGAACGGATTGAACAATCCGCATAATTTCTGTTGCATCTGAAAGTAGAAACTCGCCCGATTACAACGGTATGCGTACAACTCCCCTAGGCCGTTCTAGTCATTCGTTTCGAGCATCAGAACTGCGAAAATTTTGAGTTTCTAAAGCGTTTCTTAGCTCCAAACTGCCATATCTCGCGAACGGATTGATCAATCCGCAAAGTTTCTGTTGCATCTGAAAGTAGAAACTCGCCCGATTACAAAGGTATGCGCACTTTTCCCCTGGGCCGTTCTAGTTATTCGTTTCGAGCATCAGAACTGCGAAAATTTTGAGTTTCTAAAGCGTTTCTTATCTCCAAACTGCCATATCTCGCGAACGGATTGATCAATCCGCAAAGTTTCTGTTGCATCTGAAAGTAGAAACTCGCCCGATTACAACGGTATGCGTACTTCTCCCCTAGGCCGTTCTAGTCATTCGTTTCGAGCATCAAAACTGCGAAAATTCTGAGTTTCTCAAGCGTTTCTTAGCTCCAAACTGCCATATCTCGCGAACGGATTTATCAATCCGCAAAATTTCTGTTGCATCTGAAAGTAGAAACACGCCCGATTACAACGGTATGCGTACTTCTCCCCTAGGCCGTTCTAGTCATTCGTTTCGAGCATCAGAACTGCGAAAATTTTGAGTTTCTCAAGCGTTTCTTACTTCCAAACTGCCATATCTCGCGAACGGATTGACCAATCCGCAAAATTTCTGTTGCATCTGAAAGTTGAAACTCGCCCGATTACAAAGGTATGCGCACTTTTCCCCTGGGCCGTTCTAGTTATTCGTTTCGAGCATCAGAACTGCGAAAATTTTGAGTTTCTAAAGCGTTTCTTATCTCCAAACTGCCATATCTCGCGAACGGATTGATCAATCCGCAAAGTTTCTGTTGCATCTGAAAGTAGAAACTCGCCCGATTTCAATGGTATGCGCATTTTTCCCCTAGGCCGTTCTAGTTATTCGTTTCGAGCATCAGAACTGCGAAAATTTTGAGTTTCTCAATCGTTTCTTACATCCAAACTGCCATATCTCGCGAACGGATTGAACAATCCGCATAATTTCTGTTGCATCTGAAAGTAGAAACTCGCCCGATTACAACGGTATGCGTACTACTCCCCTAGGCCGTTCTAGTCATTCGTTTCGAGCATCAGAACTGCGAAAATTTTGAGTTTCTAAAGCGTTTCTTAGCTCCAAACTGCCATATCTCGCGAACGGATTGATCAATCCGCAAAGTTTCTGTTGCATCTGAAAGTAGAAACTCGCCCGATTTCAACGGTATGCGCATTTTTCCCCTAGGCCGTTCTAGTTATTCGTTTCGAGCATCAGAACTGCGAAAATTTTGAGTTTCTCAATCGTTTCTTACATCCAAACGGCCATATCTCGCGAACGGATTGACCAATCCGCATGATTTCTGTTGCATCTGAAAGTAGAAACTCGCCCGATTACATCGGTATGCGTACTTTTCCCCTAGGACGTTCTAGTTATTCGTTTCGAGCATCAGAACTGCGAAAATTTTGTGTTTCTCAAGCGTTTCTTACCTCCAAACTGCCACATCTCGCGAACGGATTGACCAATCCGCAAAATTTCTGTTGCATCTGAAAGTAGAAACTCGCCCGATTACAACGGTATGTGTAGTTTTCCCCTAGACCGTTCCAGTTATTCGTTTCGAGCATCAGAACTGCGAAAATTTTGAGTTTCTCAAGCGTTTCTTACATCCAAACGGCCATATGTCGCGAACGGATTGACCAATCCGCATGATTTCTGTTGCATCTGAAAGTAGAAACTCGCCCGATTACATCGGTATGCGTACTTTTCCCCTAGGCCGTTCTAGTTATTCGTTTCGAGCATCAGAACTGCGAAAATTTTGAGTTTCTCAATCGTTTCTTACATCCAAACGGCCACATCTCGCGAACGGACCGACCAATCCGCAAAATTTCTGTTGCATCTGAAAGTAGAAACTCGCCCGATTACATCGGTATGCGTACTTTTCCCCTAGGTCGTTCTAGTTATTCGTTTCGAGCATCAGAACTGCGAAAATTTTGAGTTTCTCAAGCGTTTCTTACCTCCAAACTGCCACATCTCGCGAACGGATTGACCAATCCGCAAAATTTCTGTTGCATCTGAAAGTAGAAACTCGCCCGATTACAACGGTATGCGCACTTTTCCACTAGGCCGTTCTAGTTATTCGTTTCGAGCATCAGAACTGCGAAAATTTTGAGTTTCTAAAGCGTTTCTTATCTCCAAACTGACATATCTCGCGAACGGATTGATCAATCCGCAAAGTTTCTGTTGCATCTGAAAGTAGAAACTCGCCCGATTTCAACGGTATGCGCATTTTTCCCCTAGGCCGTTCTAGTTATTCTTTTCGAGCATCAGAACTGCGAAAATTTTGAGTTTCTCAATCGTTTCTTACATCCAAACAGCCATATCTCGCGAACGGATTGACCAATCCGCATGATTTCTGTTGCATCTGAAAGTAGAAACTCGCCCGATTACATCGGTATGCGTACTTTTCCCCTAGGCCGTTCTAGTTATTCGTTTCGAGCATCAGAACTGCGAAAATTTTGAGTTTCTCAAGCGTTTCTTACCTCCAAACTGCCACATCTCGCGAACGGATTGACAAATCCGCAAAATTTCTGTTGCATCTGAAAGTAGAAACTCGCCCGATTACAACGGTATGTGTAGTTTTCCCCTAGACCGTTCCAGTTATTCGTTTCGAGCATCAGAACTGCGAAAATTTTGAGTTTCTCAAGCGTTTCTTACTTCCAAACTGCCATATCTCGCGAACGGACCGACCAATCCGCAAAATTTCTGTTGCATCTGAAAGTAGAAACTCGCCCGATTACATCGGTATGCGTACTTTTCCCCTAGGTCGTTCTAGTTATTCGTTTCGAGCATCAGAACTGCGAAAATTCTGAGTTTCTCAAGCGTTTCTTACCTCCAAACTGCCACATATCGCGAACGGATTGACCAATCCGCAAAATTTCTGTTGCATCTGAAAGTAGAAACTCGCCCGATTACAACGGTATGTGTAGTTTTCCCCTAGACCGTTCCAGTTATTCGTTTCGAGCATCAGAACTGCGAAAATTTTGAGTTTCTCAAGCGTTTCTTACCTCCAAACTGCCATATCTTGCGAACGGATTGACCAATCCGAAAAATTTCTGTTGCATCTGAAAGTAGAAACTCGCCCGATTACTACGGTAGGTGTAGTTTTCCCCTAGGCCGCTCTAGTTATTCGTTTCGAGCATCAGAACTGCGAAAATTTTGAGTTTCTCAAGCGTTTCTTACCTCCAAACTGCCATATCTCGCGAACGGATTGACAAATCCGCAAAATTTCTGTTGCATCTGAAAGTAGAAACTAGCCCGATTACAACGGTATGTGTAGTTTTCACCTAGGCCGTTCCAGTTATTCGTTTCGAGCATCAGAACTGCGAAAATTTTGACTTTCTCATGCGTTTCTTACCTCCAAACTGCCATATCTCGCGAACGGAATGACCAATCCGCAAAATTTCTGTTGCTTCTGAAAGTAGAATCTCGCCCGATTACAACGGTATGCTCACTTTTCCCCTGGGCCGTTCTAGTCATTCGTTTCGAGCATCAGAACTGCGAAAATTTTGAGTTTCTCAAGCGTTTCTTACCTCCAAACTGCCACATCTCGCAAACGGATTGACCAATCCGCAAAATTTCTGTTGCATCTGAAAGTAGAAACTCGCCCGATTACAACGGTATGCATTCTTCTCCCCTAGGCCGTTCTAGTCATTCGTTTCGAGCATCAGAACTGCGACAATTTTGAGTTTCTCAAGCGTTTCTTACCTCCAAACTGCCATATCTCGCGAACGGATTGACCAATCCGCAAAATTTCTGTTGCATCTGAAAGTAGAAACTCGCCTGAATACGGCGGTATGCGCACTTTTCCCCTAGGCCGTTCTAGTTACTCGTTTCGAGCATCAGAACTGCGACAATTTTGAGTTTCTCAAGCGTTTCTTACCTCCAAACTGCCACATCTCGCAAACGGATTGACCAATCCGCAAGATTTCTGTTGTATCTGAAAGTAGAAACTCGCCCGATTACAACGGTATGTGTGGTTTTCCCCTACGCCGTTCCAGTTATTCGTTTCGAGCATCAGAACTGCGAAAATTTTGAGTTTCTCAAGCGTTTCTTACCTCCAAACTGCCATATCTCGCGAACGGATTGTCCAATCCGCAAAATTTCTGTTGCTTCTGAAAGTAGAAACCCTCCCGATTACAACGGTATGCGTACTTCTCCCCTAGGCCGTTCTAGTCATTCGTTTCGAGCATCAGAACTGCGACAATTTTGAGTTTCTCAAGCGTTTCTTACATCCAAACTGCCATATCTCGCGAACGGATTGACCAATCCGCAAAATTTCTGTTGCATCTGAAAGTAGAAACTCGCCCGATTACAGCGGTATGCGTACTTTTCCCCTAGGCCGTTCTAGTTACTCGTTTCGAGCATCAGAACTACGAAAATTTTGAGTTTCTAAAGCGTTTCTTATCTCCAAACTGCCATATCTCGCGAACGGATTGATCAATCCGCAAAGTTTCTGTTGCATCTGAAAGTAGAAACTCGCCCGATTTCAATGGTATGCGCATTTTTCCCCTAGGCCGTTCTAGTTATTCGTTTCGAGCATCAGAACTGCGAAAATTTTGAGTTTCTCAATCGTTTCTTACATCCAAACTGCCATATCTCGCGAACGGATTGAACAATCCGCATGATTTCTGTTGCATCTGAAAGTAGAAACTCGCCCGATTACAACGGTATGCGTACTTTTCCCCTAGGACGTTCTAGTTATTCGTTTCGAGCATCAGAACTGCGAAAATTTTGAGTTTCTAAAGCGTTTCTTATCTCCAAACTGCCATATCTCGCGAACGGATTGATCAATCCGCAAAGTTTCTGTTGCATCTGAAAGTAGAAACTCGCCCGATTTCAATGGTATGCGCATTTTTCCCCTAGGCCGTTCTAGTTATTCGTTTCGAGCATCAGAACTGCGAAAATTTTGAGTTTCTCAATCGTTTCTTACATCCAAACTGCCATATCTCGCGAACGGATTGAACAATCCGCATGATTTCTGTTGCATCTGAAAGTAGAAACTCGCCCGATTACAACGGTATGCGTACTTTTCCCCTAGGACGTTCTAGTTATTCGTTTCGAGCATCAGAACTGCGAAAATTTTGAGTTTCTCAAGCGTTTCTTACCTCCAAACTGCCACATCTCGCGAACGGATTGACCAATCCGCAAAATTTCTGTTGCATCTGAAAGTAGAAACTCGCCCGATTACAACGGTATGTGTAGTTTTCCCCTAGACCGTTCCAGTTATTCGTTTCGAGCATCAGAACTGCGAAAATTTTGAGTTTCTCAAGCGTTTCTTACATCCAAACGGCCATACGTCGCGAACGGATTGACCAATCCGCATGATTTCTGTTGCATCTGAAAGTAGAAACTCGCCCGATTACATCGGTATGCGTACTTTTCCCCTAGGCCGTTCTAGTTATTCGTTTCGAGCATCAGAACTGCGAAAATTTTGAGTTTCCCAATCGTTTCTTACATCCAAACGGCCATATCTCGCGAACGGACCGACCAATCCGCAAAATTTCCGTTGCATCTGAAAGTAGAAACTCGCCCGATTACAACGGTATGCGCACTTTTCCACTAGGCCGTTCTAGTTATTCGTTTCGAGCATCAGAACTGCGAAAATTTTGAGTTTCTAAAGCGTTTCTTATCTCCAAACTGACATATCTCGCGAACGGATTGATCAATCCGCAAAGTTTCTGTTGCATCTGAAAGTAGAAACTCGCCCGATTTCAACGGTATGCGCATTTTTCCCCTAGGCCGTTCTAGTTATTCGTTTCGAGCATCAGAACTGCGAAAATTTTGAGTTTCTCAATCGTTTCTTACATCCAAACGGCCATATCTCGCGAACGGATTGACCAATCCGCATGATTTCTGTTGCATCTGAAAGTAGAAACTCGCCCGATTACATCGGTATGCGTACTTTTCCCCTAGGCCGTTCTAGTTATTCGTTTCGAGCATCAGAACTGCGAAAATTTTGAGTTTCTCAAGCGTTTCTTACTTCCAAACTGCCATATCTCGCGAACGGACCGACCAATCCGCAAAATTTCTGTTGCATCTGAAAGTAGAAACTCGCCCGATTACATCGGTATGCGTACTTTTCCCCTAGGTCGTTCTAGTTATTCGTTTCGAGCATCAGAACTGCGAAAATTTTGAGTTTCTCAAGCGTTTCTTACTTCCAAACTGCCATATCTCGCGAACGGACCGACCAATCCGAAAAATTTCTGTTGCATCTGAAAGTAGAAACTCGCCCGATTACATCGGTATGCGTACTTTTCCCCTAGGTCGTTCTAGTTATTCGTTTCGAGCATCAGAACTGCGAAAATTCTGAGTTTCTCAAGCGTTTCTTACCTCCAAACTGCCACATCTCGCGAACGGATTGACCAATCCGCAAAATTTCTGTTGCATCTGAAAGTAGGAACTCGCCCGATTACAACGGTATGTGTAGTTTTCCCCTAGACCGTTCCAGTTATTCGTTTCGAGCATCAGAACTGCGAAAATTTTGAGTTTCTCAAGCGTTTCTTACCTCCAAACTGCCATATCTTGCGAACGGATTGACCAATCCGAAAAATTTCTGTTGCATCTGAAAGTAGAAACTCGCCCGATTACTACGGTAGGTGTAGTTTTCCCCTAGGCCGCTCTAGTTATTCGTTTCGAGCATCAGAACTGCGAAAATTTTGAGTTTCTCAAGCGTTTCTTACCTCCAAACTGCCATATCTCGCGAACGGATTGACAAATCCGCAAGATTTCTGTTGTATCTGAAAGTAGAAACTCGCCCGATTACAACGGTATGTGTAGTTTTCCCCTAGACCGTTCCAGTTATTCGTTTCGAGCATCAGAACTGCGAAAATTTTGAGTTTCTCAAGCGTTTCTTACTTCCAAACTGCCATATCTCGCGAACGGACCGACCAATCCGCAAAATTTCTGTTGCATCTGAAAGTAGAAACTCGCCCGATTACATCGGTATGCGTACTTTTCCCCTAGGTCGTTCTAGTTATTCGTTTCGAGCATCAGAACTGCGAAAATTCTGAGTTTCTCAAGCGTTTCTTACCTCCAAACTGCCACATATCGCGAACGGATTGACCAATCCGCAAAATTTCTGTTGCATCTGAAAGTAGAAACTCGCCCGATTACAACGGTATGTGTAGTTTTCCCCTAGACCGTTCCAGTTATTCGTTTCGAGCATCAGAACTGCGAAAATTTTGAGTTTCTCAAGCGTTTCTTACCTCCAAACTGCCATATCTTGCGAACGGATTGACCAATCCGAAAAATTTCTGTTGCATCTGAAAGTAGAAACTCGCCCGATTACTACGGTAGGTGTAGTTTTCCCCTAGGCCGCTCTAGTTATTCGTTTCGAGCATCAGAACTGCGAAAATTTTGAGTTTCTCAAGCGTTTCTTACCTCCAAACTGCCATATCTCGCGAACGGATTGACAAATCCGCAAAATTTCTGTTGCATCTGAAAGTAGAAACTAGCCCGATTACAACGGTATGTGTAGTTTTCACCTAGGCCGTTCCAGTTATTCGTTTCGAGCATCAGAACTGCGAAAATTTTGACTTTCTCATGCGTTTCTTACCTCCAAACTGCCATATCTCGCGAACGGAATGACCAATCCGCAAAATTTCTGTTGCTTCTGAAAGTAGAATCTCGCCCGATTACAACGGTATGCTCACTTTTCCCCTGGGCCGTTCTAGTCATTCGTTTCGAGCATCAGAACTGCGAAAATTTTGAGTTTCTCAAGCGTTTCTTACCTCCAAACTGCCACATCTCGCAAACGGATTGACCAATCCGCAAAATTTCTGTTGCATCTGAAAGTAGAAACTCGCCCGATTACAACGGTATGCATTCTTCTCCCCTAGGCCGTTCTAGTCATTCGTTTCGAGCATCAGAACTGCGACAATTTTGAGTTTCTCAAGCGTTTCTTACCTCCAAACTGCCATATCTCGCGAACGGATTGACCAATCCGCAAAATTTCTGTTGCATCTGAAAGTAGAAACTCGCCTGAATACGGCGGTATGCGCACTTTTCCCCTAGGCCGTTCTAGTTACTCGTTTCGAGCATCAGAACTGCGACAATTTTGAGTTTCTCAAGCGTTTCTTACCTCCAAACTGCCACATCTCGCAAACGGATTGACCAATCCGCAAGATTTCTGTTGTATCTGAAAGTAGAAACTCGCCCGATTACAACGGTATGTGTGGTTTTCCCCTACGCCGTTCCAGTTATTCGTTTCGAGCATCAGAACTGCGAAAATTTTGAGTTTCTCAAGCGTTTCTTACCTCCAAACTGCCATATCTCGCGAACGGATTGTCCAATCCGCAAAATTTCTGTTGCTTCTGAAAGTAGAAACCCTCCCGATTACAACGGTATGCGTACTTCTCCCCTAGGCCGTTCTAGTCATTCGTTTCGAGCATCAGAACTGCGACAATTTTGAGTTTCTCAAGCGTTTCTTACATCCAAACTGCCATATCTCGCGAACGGATTGACCAATCCGCAAAATTTCTGTTGCATCTGAAAGTAGAAACTCGCCCGATTACAGCGGTATGCGTACTTTTCCCCTAGGCCGTTCTAGTTACTCGTTTCGAGCATCAGAACTACGAAAATTTTGAGTTTCTAAAGCGTTTCTTATCTCCAAACTGCCATATCTCGCGAACGGATTGATCAATCCGCAAAGTTTCTGTTGCATCTGAAAGTAGAAACTCGCCCGATTTCAATGGTATGCGCATTTTTCCCCTAGGCCGTTCTAGTTATTCGTTTCGAGCATCAGAACTGCGAAAATTTTGAGTTTCTCAATCGTTTCTTACATCCAAACTGCCATATGTCGCGAACGGATTGAACAATCCGCATGATTTCTGTTGCATCTGAAAGTAGAAACTCGCCCGATTACAACGGTATGCGTACTTTTCCCCTAGGACGTTCTAGTTATTCGTTTCGAGCATCAGAACTGCGAAAATTTTGAGTTTCTCAAGCGTTTCTTACCTCCAAACTGCCACATCTCGCGAACGGATTGACCAATCCGCAAAATTTCTGTTGCATCTGAAAGTAGAAACTCGCCCGATTTCAACGGTATGCGCATTTTTCCCCTAGGCCGTTCTAGTTATTCGTTTCGAGCATCAGAACTGCGAAAATTTTGAGTTTCTCAATCGTTTCTTACATCCAAACGGCCATATCTCGCGAACGGATTGACCAATCCGCATGATTTCTGTTGCATCTGAAAGTAGAAACTCGCCCGATTACATCGGTATGCGTACTTTTCCCCTAGGCCGTTCTAGTTATTCGTTTCGAGCATCAGAACTGCGAAAATTTTGAGTTTCTCAAGCGTTTCTTACTTCCAAACTGCCATATCTCGCGAACGGACCGACCAATCCGCAAAATTTCTGTTGCATCTGAAAGTAGAAACTCGCCCGATTACATCGGTATGCGTACTTTTCCCCTAGGTCGTTCTAGTTATTCGTTTCGAGCATCAGAACTGCGAAAATTTTGAGTTTCTCAAGCGTTTCTTACTTCCAAACTGCCATATCTCGCGAACGGACCGACCAATCCGAAAAATTTCTGTTGCATCTGAAAGTAGAAACTCGCCCGATTACATCGGTATGCGTACTTTTCCCCTAGGTCGTTCTAGTTATTCGTTTCGAGCATCAGAACTGCGAAAATTCTGAGTTTCTCAAGCGTTTCTTACCTCCAAACTGCCACATCTCGCGAACGGATTGACCAATCCGCAAAATTTCTGTTGCATCTGAAAGTAGGAACTCGCCCGATTACAACGGTATGTGTAGTTTTCCCCTAGACCGTTCCAGTTATTCGTTTCGAGCATCAGAACTGCGAAAATTTTGAGTTTCTCAAGCGTTTCTTACCTCCAAACTGCCATATCTTGCGAACGGATTGACCAATCCGAAAAATTTCTGTTGCATCTGAAAGTAGAAACTCGCCCGATTACTACGGTAGGTGTAGTTTTCCCCTAGGCCGCTCTAGTTATTCGTTTCGAGCATCAGAACTGCGAAAATTTTGAGTTTCTCAAGCGTTTCTTACCTCCAAACTGCCATATCTCGCGAACGGATTGACAAATCCGCAAGATTTCTGTTGTATCTGAAAGTAGAAACTCGCCCGATTACAACGGTATGTGTAGTTTTCCCCTAGACCGTTCCAGTTATTCGTTTCGAGCATCAGAACTGCGAAAATTTTGAGTTTCTCAAGCGTTTCTTACTTCCAAACTGCCATATCTCGCGAACGGACCGACCAATCCGCAAAATTTCTGTTGCATCTGAAAGTAGAAACTCGCCCGATTACATCGGTATGCGTACTTTTCCCCTAGGTCGTTCTAGTTATTCGTTTCGAGCATCAGAACTGCGAAAATTCTGAGTTTCTCAAGCGTTTCTTACCTCCAAACTGCCACATATCGCGAACGGATTGACCAATCCGCAAAATTTCTGTTGCATCTGAAAGTAGAAACTCGCCCGATTACAACGGTATGTGTAGTTTTCCCCTAGACCGTTCCAGTTATTCGTTTCGAGCATCAGAACTGCGAAAATTTTGAGTTTCTCAAGCGTTTCTTACCTCCAAACTGCCATATCTTGCGAACGGATTGACCAATCCGAAAAATTTCTGTTGCATCTGAAAGTAGAAACTCGCCCGATTACTACGGTAGGTGTAGTTTTCCCCTAGGCCGCTCTAGTTATTCGTTTCGAGCATCAGAACTGCGAAAATTTTGAGTTTCTCAAGCGTTTCTTACCTCCAAACTGCCATATCTCGCGAACGGATTGACAAATCCGCAAAATTTCTGTTGCATCTGAAAGTAGAAACTAGCCCGATTACAACGGTATGTGTAGTTTTCACCTAGGCCGTTCCAGTTATTCGTTTCGAGCATCAGAACTGCGAAAATTTTGACTTTCTCATGCGTTTCTTACCTCCAAACTGCCATATCTCGCGAACGGAATGACCAATCCGCAAAATTTCTGTTGCTTCTGAAAGTAGAATCTCGCCCGATTACAACGGTATGCTCACTTTTCCCCTGGGCCGTTCTAGTCATTCGTTTCGAGCATCAGAACTGCGAAAATTTTGAGTTTCTCAAGCGTTTCTTACCTCCAAACTGCCACATCTCGCAAACGGATTGACCAATCCGCAAAATTTCTGTTGCATCTGAAAGTAGAAACTCGCCCGATTACAACGGTATGCATTCTTCTCCCCTAGGCCGTTCTAGTCATTCGTTTCGAGCATCAGAACTGCGACAATTTTGAGTTTCTCAAGCGTTTCTTACCTCCAAACTGCCATATCTCGCGAACGGATTGACCAATCCGCAAAATTTCTGTTGCATCTGAAAGTAGAAACTCGCCTGAATACGGCGGTATGCGCACTTTTCCCCTAGGCCGTTCTAGTTACTCGTTTCGAGCATCAGAACTGCGACAATTTTGAGTTTCTCAAGCGTTTCTTACCTCCAAACTGCCACATCTCGCAAACGGATTGACCAATCCGCAAGATTTCTGTTGTATCTGAAAGTAGAAACTCGCCCGATTACAACGGTATGTGTGGTTTTCCCCTACGCCGTTCCAGTTATTCGTTTCGAGCATCAGAACTGCGAAAATTTTGAGTTTCTCAAGCGTTTCTTACCTCCAAACTGCCATATCTCGCGAACGGATTGTCCAATCCGCAAAATTTCTGTTGCTTCTGAAAGTAGAAACCCTCCCGATTACAACGGTATGCGTACTTCTCCCCTAGGCCGTTCTAGTCATTCGTTTCGAGCATCAGAACTGCGACAATTTTGAGTTTCTCAAGCGTTTCTTACATCCAAACTGCCATATCTCGCGAACGGATTGACCAATCCGCAAAATTTCTGTTGCATCTGAAAGTAGAAACTCGCCCGATTACAGCGGTATGCGTACTTTTCCCCTAGGCCGTTCTAGTTACTCGTTTCGAGCATCAGAACTACGAAAATTTTGAGTTTCTAAAGCGTTTCTTATCTCCAAACTGCCATATCTCGCGAACGGATTGATCAATCCGCAAAGTTTCTGTTGCATCTGAAAGTAGAAACTCGCCCGATTTCAATGGTATGCGCATTTTTCCCCTAGGCCGTTCTAGTTATTCGTTTCGAGCATCAGAACTGCGAAAATTTTGAGTTTCTCAATCGTTTCTTACATCCAAACTGCCATATCTCGCGAACGGATTGAACAATCCGCATGATTTCTGTTGCATCTGAAAGTAGAAACTCGCCCGATTACAACGGTATGCGTACTTTTCCCCTAGGACGTTCTAGTTATTCGTTTCGAGCATCAGAACTGCGAAAATTTTGAGTTTCTCAAGCGTTTCTTACCTCCAAACTGCCACATCTCGCGAACGGATTGACCAATCCGCAAAATTTCTGTTGCATCTGAAAGTAGAAACTCGCCCGATTACAACGGTATGTGTAGTTTTCCCCTAGACCGTTCCAGTTATTCGTTTCGAGCATCAGAACTGCGAAAATTTTGAGTTTCTCAAGCGTTTCTTACATCCAAACGGCCATACGTCGCGAACGGATTGACCAATCCGCATGATTTCTGTTGCATCTGAAAGTAGAAACTCGCCCGATTACATCGGTATGCGTACTTTTCCCCTAGGCCGTTCTAGTTATTCGTTTCGAGCATCAGAACTGCGAAAATTTTGAGTTTCCCAATCGTTTCTTACATCCAAACGGCCATATCTCGCGAACGGACCGACCAATCCGCAAAATTTCCGTTGCATCTGAAAGTAGAAACTCGCCCGATTACAACGGTATGCGCACTTTTCCACTAGGCCGTTCTAGTTATTCGTTTCGAGCATCAGAACTGCGAAAATTTTGAGTTTCTAAAGCGTTTCTTATCTCCAAACTGACATATCTCGCGAACGGATTGATCAATCCGCAAAGTTTCTGTTGCATCTGAAAGTAGAAACTCGCCCGATTTCAACGGTATGCGCATTTTTCCCCTAGGCCGTTCTAGTTATTCGTTTCGAGCATCAGAACTGCGAAAATTTTGAGTTTCTCAATCGTTTCTTACATCCAAACGGCCATATCTCGCGAACGGATTGACCAATCCGCATGATTTCTGTTGCATCTGAAAGTAGAAACTCGCCCGATTACATCGGTATGCGTACTTTTCCCCTAGGCCGTTCTAGTTATTCGTTTCGAGCATCAGAACTGCGAAAATTTTGAGTTTCTCAAGCGTTTCTTACTTCCAAACTGCCATATCTCGCGAACGGACCGACCAATCCGCAAAATTTCTGTTGCATCTGAAAGTAGAAACTCGCCCGATTACATCGGTATGCGTACTTTTCCCCTAGGTCGTTCTAGTTATTCGTTTCGAGCATCAGAACTGCGAAAATTTTGAGTTTCTCAAGCGTTTCTTACTTCCAAACTGCCATATCTCGCGAACGGACCGACCAATCCGAAAAATTTCTGTTGCATCTGAAAGTAGAAACTCGCCCGATTACATCGGTATGCGTACTTTTCCCCTAGGTCGTTCTAGTTATTCGTTTCGAGCATCAGAACTGCGAAAATTCTGAGTTTCTCAAGCGTTTCTTACCTCCAAACTGCCACATCTCGCGAACGGATTGACCAATCCGCAAAATTTCTGTTGCATCTGAAAGTAGGAACTCGCCCGATTACAACGGTATGTGTAGTTTTCCCCTAGACCGTTCCAGTTATTCGTTTCGAGCATCAGAACTGCGAAAATTTTGAGTTTCTCAAGCGTTTCTTACCTCCAAACTGCCATATCTTGCGAACGGATTGACCAATCCGAAAAATTTCTGTTGCATCTGAAAGTAGAAACTCGCCCGATTACTACGGTAGGTGTAGTTTTCCCCTAGGCCGCTCTAGTTATTCGTTTCGAGCATCAGAACTGCGAAAATTTTGAGTTTCTCAAGCGTTTCTTACCTCCAAACTGCCATATCTCGCGAACGGATTGACAAATCCGCAAGATTTCTGTTGTATCTGAAAGTAGAAACTCGCCCGATTACAACGGTATGTGTGGTTTTCCCCTACGCCGTTCCAGTTATTCGTTTCGAGCATCAGAACTGCGAAAATTTTGAGTTTCTCAAGCGTTTCTTACCTCCAAACTGCCATATCTCGCGAACGCATTGACCAATCCGCAAAATTTCTGTTGCATCTGAAAGTAGAAACTCGCCCGATTACAACGGTAGGTGTGGTTTTCCCCTAGGCCGCGCTAGTTATTCGTTTCGAGCATCAGAACTGCGAAAATTTTGAGTTTCTCAAGCGTTTCTTACCTCCAAACTGCCATATCTTGCGAACGGGTTGACCAGTCCGAAAAATTTCTGTTGCACCTGAAAGTAGAAACTCGCCTGATTACAACGGTATGTGTAGTTTTCCCCTAGGCCGTTCCAGTTATTCGTTTCGAGCATCAGAACTGCGACAATTTTGAGTTTCGCAAGCGTTTCTTACCTCCAAACTGCCATATCTCGCGAACGGATTGACCAATCCGCAAAATTTCTGTTGCATCTGAAAGTAGAAACTCGCCCGATTACAGCGGTATGCGTACTTTTCCCCTAGGCCGTTCTAGTTACTCGTTTCGAGCATCAGAACTACGAAAATTTTGAGTTTCTCAAGCGTTTCTTATCTCCAAGCTGCCATATCTCGCGAACGGATTGATCAATCCGCAAAATTTCTGTTGCATCTGAAAGTAGAAACTCGCCCGATTACAACGATAGGTGTAGTTTTCCCCTAGGCCGCTCTAGCTATTCGTTTCGAGCATCAGAACTGCGAAAATTTTGAGTTTCTCAAGCGTTTCTTACTTCCAAACTGCCATATCTCGCGAACGGATCGACCAATCCGCAACATTTCTGTTGCATCTGAAAGTAGAAACTCGCCCGATTACATCGGTATGCGTACTTTTCCCCTAGGCCGTTCTAGTTATTCGTTTCGAGCATCAGAACTGCGACAATTTTGAGTTTCTCAAGCGTTTCTTATCTGCAAACTGCCATATCTTGCGAACGGATTGACCAATCCGAAAAATTTCTGTTGCATCTGAAAGTAGAAACTCGCCCGATTACATCGGTATGCGTACTTTTCCCCTAGGCCGTTCTAGTTATTCGTTTCGAGCATCAGAACTGCGAAAATTTTGAGTTTCTCAATCGGTTCTTACATCCAAACGGCCATATCTCGCGAACGGACCGACCAATCCGCAAAATTTCTGTTGCATCTGAAAGTAGAAACTCGCCCGATTACATCGGTATGCGTACTTTTCCCCTAGGTCGTTCTAGTTATTCGTTTCGAGCATCAGAACTGCGACAATTTTGAGTTTCTCAAGCGTTTCTTACATCCAAACTGCCATATCTCGCGAACGGATTGACCAATCCGCAAAATTTCTGTTGCATCTGAAAGTAGAAACTAGCCCGATTACAACGGTATGTGTAGTTTTCACCTAGGCCGTTCCAGTTATTCGTTTCGAGCATCAGAACTGCGAAAATTTTGAGTTTCTCATGCGTTTCTTACCTCCAAACTGCCATATCTCGCGAACGGAATGACCAATCCGCAAAATTTCTGTTGCTTCTGAAAGTAGAAACTCGCCCGATTACAACGGTATGCTCACTTTTCCCCTGGGCCGTTCTAGTCATTCGTTTCGAGCATCAGAACTGCGAAAATTTTGAGTTTCTCAAGCGTTTCTTACCTCCAAACTGCCACATCTCGCAAACGGATTGACCAATCCGCAAAATTTCTGTTGCATCTGAAAGTAGAAACTCGCCCGATTACAACGGTATGCATTCTTCTCCCCTAGGCCGTTCTAGTCATTCGTTTCGAGCATCAGAACTGCGACAATTTTGAGTTTCTCAAGCGTTTCTAACCTCCAAACTGCCATATCTCGCGAACGGATTGACCAATCCGCAAAATTTCTGTTGCATCTGAAAGTAGAAACTCGCCTGAATACGGCGGTATGCGCACTTTTCCCCTAGGCCGTTCTAGTTACTCGTTTCGAGCATCAGAACTGCGACAATTTTGAGTTTCTCAAGCGTTTCTTACCTCCAAACTGCCACATCTCGCAAACGGATTGACCAATCCGCAAGATTTCTGTTGTATCTGAAAGTAGAAACTCGCCCGATTACAACGGTATGTGTGGTTTTCCCCTACGCCGTTCCAGTTATTCGTTTCGAGCATCAGAACTGCGAAAATTTTGAGTTTCTCAAGCGTTTCTTACCTCCAAACTGCCATATCTCGCGAACGCATTGACCAATCCGCAAAATTTCTGTTGCATCTGAAAGTAGAAACTCGCCCGATTACAACGGTAGGTGTGGTTTTCCCCTAGGCCGCTCTAGTTATTCGTTTCGAGCATCAGAACTGCGAAAATTTTGAGTTTCTCAAGCGTTTCTTACCTCCAAACTGCCATATCTTGCGAACGGGTTGACCAGTCCGAAAAATTTCTGTTGCACCTGAAAGTAGAAACTCGCCTGATTACAACGGTATGTGTAGTTTTCCCCTAGGCCGTTCCAGTTATTCGTTTCGAGCATCAGAACTGCGACAATTTTGAGTTTCGCAAGCGTTTCTTACCTCCAAACTGCCATATCTCGCGAACGGATTGACCAATCCGCAAAATTTCTGTTGCATCTGAAAGTAGAAACTCGCCCGATTACAACGGTATGTGTAGTTTTCCCCTAGGCCGTTCCAGTTATTCATTTCGAGCACCAGAACTGCGAAAATTTTGAGTTTCTCAAGCGTTTCTTACCTCCAAACTGCCATATCTCGCGAACGGATTGTCCAATCCGCAAAATTTCTGTTGCTTCTGAAAGCAGAAACCCTCCCGATTACAACGGTATGCGTACTTCTCCCCTAGGCCGTTCTAGTCATTCGTTTCGAGCATCAGAACTGCGACAATTTTGAGTTTCTCAAGCGTTTCTTACATCCAAACTGCCATATCTCGCGAACGGATTGACCAATCCGCAAAATTTCTGTTGCATCTGAAAGTAGAAACTCGCCCGATTACAGCGGTATGCGTACTTTTCCCCTAGGCCGTTCTAGTTACTCGTTTCGAGCATCAGAACTACGAAAATTTTGAGTTTCTAAAGCGTTTCTTATCTCCAAACTGCCATATCTCGCGAACGGATTGATCAATCCGCAAAGTTTCTGTTGCATCTGAAAGTAGAAACTCGCCCGATTTCAATGGTATGCGCATTTTTCCCCTAGGCCGTTCTAGTTATTCGTTTCGAGCATCAGAACTGCGAAAATTTTGAGTTTCTCAATCGTTTCTTACATCCAAACTGCCATATCTCGCGAACGGATTGAACAATCCGCATGATTTCTGTTGCATCTGAAAGTAGAAACTCGCCCGATTACAACGGTATGCGTACTTTTCCCCTAGGACGTTCTAGTTATTCGTTTCGAGCATCAGAACTGCGAAAATTTTGAGTTTCTCAAGCGTTTCTTACATCCAAACGGCCATACGTCGCGAACGGATTGACCAATCCGCATGATTTCTGTTGCATCTGAAAGTAGAAACTCGCCCGATTACATCGGTATGCGTACTTTTCCCCTAGGCCGTTCTAGTTATTCGTTTCGAGCATCAGAACTGCGAAAATTTTGAGTTTCTCAATCGTTTCTTACATCCAAACGGCCATATCTCGCGAACGGACCGACCAATCCGCAAAATTTCCGTTGCATCTGAAAGTAGAAACTCGCCCGATTACAACGGTATGCGCACTTTTCCACTAGGCCGTTCTAGTTATTCGTTTCGAGCATCAGAACTGCGAAAATTTTGAGTTTCTAAAGCGTTTCTTATCTCCAAACTGACATATCTCGCGAACGGATTGATCAATCCGCAAAGTTTCTGTTGCATCTGAAAGTAGAAACTCGCCCGATTTCAACGGTATGCGCATTTTTCCCCTAGGCCGTTCTAGTTATTCGTTTCGAGCATCAGAACTGCGAAAATTTTGAGTTTCTCAATCGTTTCTTACATCCAAACGGCCATATCTCGCGAACGGATTGACCAATCCGCATGATTTCTGTTGCATCTGAAAGTAGAAACTCGCCCGATTACATCGGTATGCGTACTTTTCCCCTAGGCCGTTCTAGTTATTCGTTTCGAGCATCAGAACTGCGAAAATTTTGAGTTTCTCAAGCGTTTCTTACTTCCAAACTGCCATATCTCGCGAACGGACCGACCAATCCGCAAAATTTCTGTTGCATCTGAAAGTAGAAACTCGCCCGATTACATCGGTATGCGTACTTTTCCCCTAGGTCGTTCTAGTTATTCGTTTCGAGCATCAGAACTGCGAAAATTTTGAGTTTCTCAAGCGTTTCTTACTTCCAAACTGCCATATCTCGCGAACGGACCGACCAATCCGAAAAATTTCTGTTGCATCTGAAAGTAGAAACTCGCCCGATTACATCGGTATGCGTACTTTTCCCCTAGGTCGTTCTAGTTATTCGTTTCGAGCATCAGAACTGCGAAAATTCTGAGTTTCTCAAGCGTTTCTTACCTCCAAACTGCCACATCTCGCGAACGGATTGACCAATCCGCAAAATTTCTGTTGCATCTGAAAGTAGGAACTCGCCCGATTACAACGGTATGTGTAGTTTTCCCCTAGACCGTTCCAGTTATTCGTTTCGAGCATCAGAACTGCGAACATTTTGAGTTTCTCAAGCGTTTCTTACCTCCAAACTGCCATATCTTGCGAACGGATTGACCAATCCGAAAAATTTCTGTTGCATCTGAAAGTAGAAACTCGCCCGATTACTACGGTAGGTGTAGTTTTCCCCTAGGGCGCTCTAGTTATTCGTTTCGAGCATCAGAACTGCGAAAATTTTGAGTTTCTCAAGCGTTTCTTACCTCCAAACTGCCATATCTCGCGAACGGATTGACAAATCCGCAAGATTTCTGTTGTATCTGAAAGTAGAAACTCGCCCGATTACAACGGTATGTGTGGTTTTCCCCTACGCCGTTCCAGTTATTCGTTTCGAGCATCAGAACTGCGAAAATTTTGAGTTTCTCAAGCGTTTCTTACCTCCAAACTGCCATATCTCGCGAACGCATTGACCAATCCGCAAAATTTCTGTTGCATCTGAAAGTAGAAACTCGCCCGATTACAACGGTAGGTGTGGTTTTCCCCTAGGCCGCGCTAGTTATTCGTTTCGAGCATCAGAACTGCGAAAATTTTGAGTTTCTCAAGCGTTTCTTACCTCCAAACTGCCATATCTTGCGAACGGGTTGACCAGTCCGAAAAATTTCTGTTGCACCTGAAAGTAGAAACTCGCCTGATTACAACGGTATGTGTAGTTTTCCCCTAGGCCGTTCCAGTTATTCGTTTCGAGCATCAGAACTGCGACAATTTTGAGTTTCGCAAGCGTTTCTTACCTCCAAACTGCCATATCTCGCGAACGGATTGACCAATCCGCAAAATTTCTGTTGCATCTGAAAGTAGAAACTCGCCCGATTACAGCGGTATGCGTACTTTTCCCCTAGGCCGTTCTAGTTACTCGTTTCGAGCATCAGAACTACGAAAATTTTGAGTTTCTCAAGCGTTTCTTATCTCCAAGCTGCCATATCTCGCGAACGGATTGATCAATCCGCAAAATTTCTGTTGCATCTGAAAGTAGAAACTCGCCCGATTACAACGATAGGTGTAGTTTTCCCCTAGGCCGCTCTAGCTATTCGTTTCGAGCATCAGAACTGCGAAAATTTTGAGTTTCTCAAGCGTTTCTTACTTCCAAACTGCCATATCTCGCGAACGGATCGACCAATCCGCAACATTTCTGTTGCATCTGAAAGTAGAAACTCGCCCGATTACATCGGTATGCGTACTTTTCCCCTAGGCCGTTCTAGTTATTCGTTTCGAGCATCAGAACTGCGACAATTTTGAGTTTCTCAAGCGTTTCTTATCTGCAAACTGCCATATCTTGCGAACGGATTGACCAATCCGAAAAATTTCTGTTGCATCTGAAAGTAGAAACTCGCCCGATTACATCGGTATGCGTACTTTTCCCCTAGGCCGTTCTAGTTATTCGTTTCGAGCATCAGAACTGCGAAAATTTTGAGTTTCTCAATCGTTTCTTACATCCAAACGGCCATATCTCGCGAACGGACCGACCAATCCGCAAAATTTCTGTTGCATCTGAAAGTAGAAACTCGCCCGATTACATCGGTATGCGTACTTTTCCCCTAGGTCATTCTAGTTATTCGTTTCGAGCATCAGAACTGCGAAAATTTTGAGTTTCTCAAGCGTTTCTTACCTCCAAACTGCCACATCTCGCGAACGGATTGACCAATCCGCAAAATTTCTATTGCATCTGAAAGTAGAAACTCGCCCGATTACAACGGTATGCGCACTTTTCCACTAGGCCGTTCTAGTTATTCGTTTCGAGCATCAGAACTGCGAAAATTTTGAGTTTCTAAAGCGTTTCTTATCTCCAAACTGACATATCTCGCGAACGGATTGATCAATCCGCAAAGTTTCTGTTGCATCTGAAAGTAGAAACTCGCCCGATTTCAACGGTATGCGCATTTTTCCCCTAGGCCGTTCTGGTTATTCGTTTCGAGCATCAGAACTGCGAAAATTTTGAGTTTCTCAATCGTTTCTTACATCCAAACGGCCATGTCTCGCGAACGGACCGACCAATCCGCAAAATTTCTGTTGCATCTGAAAGTAGAAACTCGCCCGATTACATCGGTATGCGTACTTTTCCCCTAGGTCGTTCTAGTTATTCGTTTCGAGCATCAGAACTGCGACAATTCTGAGTTTCTCAAGCGTTTCTTACCTCCAAACTGCCACATCTCGCGAACGGATTGACCAATCCGCAAAATTTCTCTTGCATCTGAAAGTAGAAACTCGCCCGATTACAACGGTATGTGTAGTTTTCCCCTAGACCGTTCCAGTTATTCGTTTCGAGCATCAGAACTGCGAAAATTTTGAGTTTCTCAAGCGTTTCTTACATCCAAACTGCCATATCTCGCGAACGGACCGACCAATCCGCAAAATTTCTGTTGCATCTGAAAGTAGAAACTCGCCCGATTACATCGGTATGCGTACTTTTCCCCTAGGTCGTTCTAGTTATTCGTTTCGAGCATCAGAACTGCGAAAATTCTGAGTTTCTCAAGCGTTTCTTACCTCCAAACTGCCACATCTCGCGAACGGATTGACTAATCCGCAAAATTTCTGTTGCATCTGAAAGTAGAAACTCGCCCGATTACAACGGTATGTGTAGTTTTCCCCTAGACCGTTCCAGTTATTCGTTTCGAGCATCAGAACTGCGAAAATTTTGAGTTTCTCAAGCGTTTCTTACCTCCAAACTGCCATATCTTGCGAACGGATTGACCAATCCGAAAAATTTCTGTTGCATCTGAAAGTAGAAACTCGCCCGATTACTACGGTAGGTGTAGTTTTCCCCTAGGCCGCTCTAGTTATTCGTTTCGAGCATCAGAACTGCGAAAATTTTGAGTTTCTCAAGCGTTTCTTACCTCCAAACTGCCATATCTCGCGAACGGATTGACAAATCCGCAAAATTTCTGTTGCATCTGAAAGTAGAAACTAGCCCGATTACAACGGTATGTGTAGTTTTCCCCTAGGCCGTTCCAGTTATTCGTTTCGAGCATCAGAACTGCGAAAATTTTGAGTTTCTCATGCGTTTCTTACCTCCAAACTGCCATCTCTCGCGAACGGAATGACCAATCCGCAAAATTTCTGTTGCTTCTGAAAGTAGAAACTCGCCCGATTACAACGGTATGCTCACTTTTCCCCTGGGCCGTTCTAGTCATTCGTTTCCAGCATCAGAACTGCGAAAATTTTGAGTTTCTCAAGCGTTTCTTACCTCCAAACTGCCACATCTCGCAAACGGATTGACCAATCCGCAAAATTTCTGTTGCATCTGAAAGTAGAAACTCGCCCGATTACAACGGTATGCATTCTTCTCCCCTAGGCCGTTCTAGTCATTCGTTTCGAGCATCAGAACTGCGACAATTTTGAGTTTCTCAAGCGTTTCTTACCTCCAAACTGCCATATCTCGCGAACGGATTGACCAATCCGCAAAATTTCTGTTGCATCTGAAAGTAGAAACTCGCCTGAATACAGCGGTATGCGTACTTTTCCCCTAGGCCGTTCTAGATACTCGTTTCGAGCATCAGAACTACGAAAATTTTGAGTTTCTCAAGCGTTTCTTTTCTCCAAACTGCCATATCTCGCGAACGGATTGATCAATCCGCAAAATTTCTGTTGCATCTGATAGTAGAAACTCGCTCGATTACAACGGTAGGTGAAGTTTTCCCCTAGGCCGCTCTAGTTATTCGTTTCGAGCATCAGAACTGCGAAAATTTTGAGTTTCTCAAGCGTTTCTTATCTCCAAACTGGCATATCTTGCGAACGGATTGACCAATCCGAAAAATTTCTGTTGCATCTGAAAGTAGAAACTCGCCCGATTACAACGGTAGGTGTAGTTTTCCCCTAGGCCGTTCTAGTTATTCGTTTCGAGCATCAGAACTGCGAAAATTTTAAGTTTCTCAAGTGTTTCTTACCTCCAAACTGCCATATCTCGCGAACGGATTGACCAATCTGCAAAATTTCTGTTGCATCTGAATGTAGAAACTCGCCCGATTACAACGGTATGTGTAGTTTTCCCCTAGACCGTTCCAGTTATTCGTTTCGAGCATCAGAACTGCGAAAATTTTGAGTTTCTCAAGCGTTTCTTACTTCCAAACTGCCATATCTCGCGAACGGACCGACCAATCCGCAAAATTTCTGTTGCCTCTGAAAGTAGAAACTCTCCCGATTACAACGGTATGCGTACTTCTCCCCTAGGCCGTTCTAGTCATTCGTTTGGAGCATCAGAACTGCGAAAATTTTGAGTTTCTCAAGCGTTTCTTACTTCCAAACTGCCATATCTCGCGAACGGATCGACCAATCCGCAAAATTTCTGTTGCATCTGAAAGTAGAAACTCGCCCGATTACATCGGTATGCGTACTTTTACCCTAGGCCGTTCTAGTTATTCGTTTCGAGCATCAGAACTGCGACAATTTTGAGTTTCTCAAGCGTTTCTTACCTCCAAACTGCCACATCTCGCAAACGGATTGACCAATCCGCAAAATTTCTGTTGTATCTGAAAGTAGAAACTCGCCCGATTACAACGGTATGTGTAGTTTTCCCCTAGGCCGTTCCAGTTATTCGTTTCGAGCATCAGAACTGCGAAAATTTTGTGTTTCTCAAGCGTTTCTTACCTCCAAACTGCCATATCTCGCGAACGCATTGACCAATCCGCAAAATTTCTGTTGCATTTAAAAGTAGAAACTCGCCCGATTACAACGGTATGCGCACTTTTCCCCTAGGCCGTTCTAGTTACTCGTTTCGAGCATCAGAACTACGAAAATTTTGAGTTTCTCAAGCGTTTCTTATCTCCAAACTGCCATATCTCGCGAACGGATTGATCAATCCGCAAGATTTCTGTTGCATCTGAAAGTAGAAACTCGCCCGATTACTACGGTAGGTGTAGTTTTCCCCTAGGCCGCTCTAGTTATTCGTTTCGAGCATCAGAACTGCGAAAATTTTGAGTTTCTCAAGCGTTTCTTACCTCCAAACTGCCATATCTTGCGAACGGATTGACCAATCCGAAAAATTTCTGTTGCATCTGAAAGTAGAAACTCGCCCGATTACTACGGTAGGTGTAGTTTTCCCCTAGGCCGTTCTAGTTATTCGTTTCGAGCATCAGAACTGCGAAAATTTTGAGTTTCTCAAGCGTTTCTTACCTCCAAACTGCCATATCTCGCGAACGGATTGACAAATCCGCAAAATTTCTGTTGCATCTGAAAGTAGAAACTAGCCCGATTACAACGGTATGTGTAGTTTTCCCCTAGGCCGTTCCAGTTATTCGTTTCGAGCATCAGAACTGCGACAATTTTGAGTTTCTCAAGCGTTTCTTACCTCCAAACTGCCACATCTCGCAAACGGATTGACCAATCCGCAAAATTTCTGTTGTATCTGAAAGTAGAAACTCGCCCGATTACAACGGTATGTGTGGTTTTCCCCTAGGCCGTTCCAGTTATTCGTTTCGAGCATCAGAACTGCGACAATTTTGAGTTTCGCAAGCGTTTCTTACCTCCAAACTGCCATATCTCGCGAACGGATTGACCAATCCGCAAAATTTCTGTTGCATCTGAAAGTAGAAACTCGCCCGATTACAACGGTATGTGTAGTTTTCCCCTAGGCCGTTCCAGTTATTCATTTCGAGCACCAGAACTGCGAAAATTTTGAGTTTCTCAAGCGTTTCTTACCTCCAAACTGCCATATCTCGCGAACGGATTGACCAATCCGCAAAATTTCTGTTGCTTCTGAAAGTAGAAACCCTCCCGATTACAACGGTATGCGTACTTCTCCCCTAGGCCGTTCTAGTCATTCGTTTCGAGCATCAGAACTGCGACAATTTTGAGTTTCTCAAGCGTTTCTTACTTCCAAACTGCCATATCTCGCGAACGGATCGACCAATCCGCAACATTTCTGTTGCATCTGAAAGTAGAAACTCGCCCGATTACATCGGTATGCGTACTTTTCCCCTAGGCCGCTCTAGCTACTCGTTTCGAGCATCAGAACTGCGAAAATTTTGAGTTTCTCAAGCGTTTCTTACTTCCAAACTGCCATGTCTCGCGAACGGATCGACCAATCCGCAACATTTCTGTTGCATCTGAAAGTAGAAACTCGCCCGATTACATCGGTATGCGTACTTTTCCCCTAGGCCGTTCTAGTTATTCGTTTCGAGCATCAGCACTGCGACAATTTTGAGTTTCTCAAGCGTTTCTTATCTGCAAACTGCCATATCTTGCGAACGGATTGACCAATCCGAAAAATTTCTGTTGCATCTGAAAGTAGAAACTCGCCCGATTACAACGGTAGGTGTAGTTTTCCCCTAGGCCGTTCTAGTTATTCGTTTCGAGCATCAGAACTGCGAAAATTTTGAGTTTCTCAAGCGTTTCTTACCTCCAAACTGCCATATCTCGCGAACGGATTGACCAATCCGCAAAATTTCTGTTGCATCTGAACGTAGAAACTCGCCCGATTACAACGGTATGTGTAGTTTTCCCCTAGGCAGTTCCAGTTATTCATTTCGAGCATCAGAACTGCCACAATTTTGAGTTTCTCAAGCGTTTCTTACCTCCAAACTGCCACATCTCGCAAACGGATTGACCAATCCGCAAAATTTCTGTTGTATCTGAAAGTAGAAACTCGCCCGATTACAACGGTATGTGTACTTTTCCCCTAGGCCGTTCTAGTTATTCGTTTCGAGCATCAGAACTGCGACAATTTTGAGTTTCTCAAGCGTTTCTTACCTCCAAACTGCCATATCTCGCGAACGGACTGACCAATCCGCAAAATTTCTGTTGCATCTGAAAGTAGAAACTCGCCTGAATACAGCGGTATGCGTACTTTTCCCCTAGGCCGTTCTAGTTACTCGTTTCGAGCATCAGAACTACGAAAATTTTGAGTTTCTCAAGCGTTTCTTCTCTCCAAACTGCCATATCTCGCGAACGGATTGATCAATCCGTAAAATTTCTGTTGCATCTGATAGTAGAAACTCGCCCGATTACAACGGTAGGTGTAGTTTTCCCCTAGGCCGCTCTAGTTATTCGTTTCGAGCATCAGAACTGCGAAAATTTTGAGTTTCTCAAGCGTTTCTTATCTCCAAACTGCCATATCTTGCGAACGGATTGACCAATCCGAAAAATTTCCGTTGCATCTGAAAGTAGAAACTCGCCCGATTACAACGGTAGGTGTAGTTTCCCCCTAGGCCGCTCTAGTTATTCGTTTCGAGCATCAGAACTGCGAAAATTTTGAGTTTCTCATGCGTTTCTTACCTCCAAACTGCCATATCTCGCGAACGGAATGACCAATCCGCAAAATTTCTGTTGCATCTGAAAGTAGAAACTCGCCCGATTACAACGGTATGCGTACTTCTCCCCTAGGCCGTTCTAGTCATTCGTTTCGAGCATCAGAACTGCGAAAATTTTGAGTTTCTCAAGAGTTTCTTACCTCCAAACTGCCACATCTCGCAAACGGATTGACCAATCCGCAAAATTTCTGTTGCATCTGAAAGTAGAAACTCGCCCGATTACAACGGTATGCATTCTTCTCCCCTAGGCCGTTCTAGTCATTCGTTTCGAGCATCAGAACTGCGACAATTTTGAGTTTCTCAAGCGTTTCTTACCTCCAAACTGCCACATCTCGCAAACGGATTGACCAATCCGCAAAATTTCTGTTGCATCTGAAAGTAGAAACTCGCCCGATTACATCGGTATGCGTACTTTTCCCCTAGGCAGTTCTAGTTATTCGTTTCGAGCATCAGAACTGCGACAATTTTGAGTTTCTCAAGCGTTTCTTACCTCCAAACTGCCATATCTCGCGAACGGATTGACCAATCCGCAAAATTTCTGTTGCATCTGAAAGTAGAAACTCGCCTGATTACAGCGGTATGCGTACTTTTCCCCTAGGCCGTTCTAGTTACTCGTTTCGAGCATCAGAACTACGAAAATTTTGAGTTTCTCAGGCGTTTCTTATCTCCAAACGTCCATATCTCGCGAACGGATTGATCAATCCGCAAAATTTCTGTTGCATCTGAAAGTAGAAACTAGCCCGATTACAACGGTAGGTGTAGTTTTCCCCTAGGCCGCTCTAGTTATTGGTTTCGAGCATCAGAACTGCGAAAATTTTGAGTTTCTCAAGCGTTTCTTACCTCCAAACTGCCATATCTTGCGAACGGATTGACGAATCCGAAAAATTTCTGTTGCATCTGAAAGTAGAAACTCGCCCGATTACAACGGTATGCGTACTTCTCCCCTAGGCCGTTCTAGTCATTCGTTTCGAGCATCAGAACTGCGAAAATTTTGAGTTTCTCAAGCGTTTATTACCTCCAAACTGCCACATCTCTCAAACGGATTGACCAATCCGCAAAATTTCTGTTGCATCTGAAAGTAAAAACTCGCCCGATTACAACGGTATGCATTCTTCTCCCCTAGGCCGTTCTAGTCATTCGTTTCGAGCATCAGAACTGCGAAAATTTTGAGTTTCTCAAGCGTTTCTTACTTCCAAACTGCCATATCTCGCGAACGGATCGACCAATCCGCAAAATTTCTGTTGCATCTGAAAGTAGAAACTCGCCCGATTACATCGGTATGCGTACTTCTCCCCTAGGCCGTTCTAGTCATTCGTTTCGAGCATAAGAACTGCGCAAATCTTGAGTTTCTCAAGCGTTTCTTATCTCCAAACTGCCATATCTCGCGAACGGATGACCAATCCGCAAAATTTCTGTTGCATCTGAAAGTAGAAACTCGCCCGATTACAACGGTATGCGTACTTTTCCCCTAGGCCGTTCCAGTTATTCGTTTCGAGCATCAGAACTGCGAAAATTTTGAGTTTCTCAAGCGTTTCTTACCTCCAAACTGCCATATCTCGCGAACGCATTGACCAATCCGCAAAATTTCTGCTGCATTTGAAAGTAGAATCTCGCCCGATTACAACGGTATGCTCACTTTTCCCCTGGGCCGTTCTAGTTATTCGTTTCGAGCATCAGAACTGCGAAAATTTTGAGTTCCTAAAGGGTTTCTTACATCCAAACGGCCATATCTCGCGAACGGAATGACCAATCCGCAAAATTTCTGTTGGATCTGAAAGTAGAAACTCGCCCGATTAAACGGTATGCGTACTTCTCCCCTAGGCCGTTCTAGTCATTCGTTTCGAGCATCAGAACTGCGAAAATTTTTAGTTTCTCAAGCGTTTCTTACCTCCAAACTGCCACATCTCGCAAACGGATTGACCAATCCGCAAAATTTCTGTTGCATCTGAAAGTAGAAACTTGCCCGATTACAACGGTATGCGTACTTCTCCCCTAGGCCGTTCTAGTCATTCGTTTCGAGCATCAGAACTGCGAAAATTTTGAGTTTCTCAAGCGTTTCTTACTTCCAAACTGCCATATCTCGCGAACGGATCGACCAATCCGCAAAATTTCTGTTGCATCTGAAAGTAAAAACTCGCCCGATTACAACGGTATGCATTCTTCTCCCCTAGGCCGTTCTAGTCATTCGTTTCGAGCATCAGAACTGCGAAAATTTTGAGTTTCTCAAGCGTTTCTTACCTCCAAACTGCCATATCTCGCGAACGGACTGACCAATCCGCAAAATTTCTGTTGCATCTGAAAGTAGAAACTCGCCTGAATACAGCGGTATGCGTACTTTTCCCCTAGGCCGTTCTAGTTACTCGTTTCGAGCATCAGAACTACGAAAATTTTGAGTTTCTCAAGCGTTTCTTCTCTCCAAACTGCCATATCTCGCGAACGGATTGATCAATCCGCAAAATTTCTGTTGCATCTGATAGTAGAAACTCGCCCGATTACAACGGTAGGTGTAGTTTTCCCCTAGGCCGCTCTAGTTATTCGTTTCGAGCATCAGAACTGCGAAAATTTTGAGTTTCTCAAGCGTTTCTTATCTCCAAACTGCCATATCTTGCGAACGGATTGACCAATCCGAAAAATTTCTGTTGCATCTGAAAGTAGAAACTCGCCCGATTACAACGGTAGGTGTAGTTTTCCCCTAGGCCGCTCTAGTTATTCGTTTCGAGCATCAGAACTGCGAAAATTTTGAGTTTCTCAAGCGTTTCTTACTTCCAAACTGCCATATCTTGCGAACGGATTGACCAATCCGAAAAATTTCTGTTGCATCTGAAAGTAGAAACTCGCCCGATTACTACGGTAGGTGTAGTTTTCCCCTAGGCCGCTCTAGTTATTCGTTTCGAGCATCAGAACTGCGAAAATTTTGAGTTTCTCAAGCGTTTCTTACCTCCAAACTGCCATATCTCGCGAACGGATTGACAAATCCGCAAAATTTCTGTTGCATCTGAAAGTAGAAACTAGCCCGATTACAACGGTATGTGTAGTTTTCCCCTAGGCCGTTCCGGTTATTCGTTTCGAGCATCAGAACTGCGAAAATTTTGAGTTTCTCATGCGTTTCTTACCTCCAAACTGCCATATCTCGCGAACGGAATGACCAATCCGCAAAATTTCTGTTGCATCTGAAAGTAGAAACTCGCCCGATTACAACGGTATGCGTACTTCTCCCCTAGGCCGTTCTAGTCATTCGTTTCGAGCATCAGAACTGCGAAAATTTTGAGTTTCTCAAGAGTTTCTTACCTCCAAACTGCCACATCTCGCAAACGGATTGACCAATCCGCAAAATTTCTGTTGCATCTGAAAGTAGAAACTCGCCCGATTACAACGGTATGCATTCTTCTCCCCTAGGCCGTTCTAGTCATTCGTTTCGAGCATCAGAACTGCCACAATTTTGAGTTTCTCAAGCGTTTCTTACCTCCAAACTGCCACATCTCGCAAACGGATTGACCAATCCGCAAAATTTCTGTTGTATCTGAAAGTAGAAACTCGCCCGATTACAACGGTATGTGTACTTTTCCCCTAGGCCGTTCTAGTTATTCGTTTCGAGCATCAGAACTGCGACAATTTTGAGTTTCTCAAGCGTTTCTTATCTCCAAACTGCCATATCTCGCGAACGGATTGATCAATCCGCAAAATTTCTGTTGCATCTGATAGTAGAAACTCGCCCGATTACAACGGTAGGTGTAGTTTTCCCCTAGGCCGCTCTAGTTATTCGTTTCGAGCATCAGAACTGCGAAAATTTTGAGTTTCTCAAGCGTTTCTTATCTCCAAACTGCCATATCTTGCGAACGGATTGACCAATCCGAAAAATTTCTGTTGCATCTGAAAGTAGAAACTCGCCCGATTACAACGGTAGGTGTAGTTTTCCCCTAGGCCGTTCTAGTTATTCGTTTCGAGCATCAGAACTGCGAAAATTTTAAGTTTCTCAAGTGTTTCTTACCTCCAAACTGCCATATCTCGCGAACGGATTGACCAATCTGCAAAATTTCTGTTGCATCTGAAAGTAGAAACTCGCCCGATTACAACGGTATGTGTAGTTTTCCCCTAGGCAGTTCCAGTTATTCATTTCGAGCATCAGAACTGCGAAAATTTTGAGTTTCTCAAGCGTTTCTTACCTCCAAACTGCCATATCTCGCGAACGGATTGACCAATCCGCAAAATTTCTGTTGCTTCTGAAAGTAGAAACTCTCCCGATTACAACGGTATGCGTAGTTCTCCCCTAGGCCTTTCTAGTCATTCGTTTCGAGCATCAGAACTGCGAAAATTTTGAGTTTCTCAAGCGTTTCTTACATCCAAACTGCTTTATCTCGCGAACGGATCGACCAATCCGCAAAATTTCTGTTGCTTCTGAAAGTAGAAACTCTCCCGATTACAACGGTATGCGTACTTCTCCCCTTGGCCGTTCTAGCCATTCGTTTCGAGCATCAGAACTGCGAAAATTTTGAGTTTCTCAAGCGTTTCTTACTTCCAAACTGCCATATCTCGCGAACGGACCGACCAATCCGCAAAATTTCTGTTGCATCTGAAAGTAGAAACTCGCCCGATTACATCGGTATGCGTACTTTTCCCCTAGGCCGTTCTAGTTATTCGTTTCGAGCATCAGAACTGCGACAATTTTGAGTTTCTCAAGCGTTTCTTACCTCCAAACTGCCACATCTCGCAAACGGATTGACCAATCCGCAAAATTTCTGTTGTATCTGAAAGTAGAAACTCGCCCGATTACAACGGTATGTGTAGTTTTCCCCTAGGCCGTTCCAGTTATTCGTTTCGAGCATCAGAACTGCGAAAATTTTGAGTTTCTCAAGCGTTTCTTACCTCCAAACTGCCATATCTCGCGAACGCATTGACCAATCCGCAAAATTTCTGTTGCATTTGAAAGTAGAAACTAGCCCGATTACAACGGTATGTGTAGTTTTCCCCTAGGCCGTTCCAGTTATTCGTTTCGAGCATCAGAACTGCGAAAATTTTGAGTTTCTCATGCGTTTCTTACTTCCAAACTGCCATATCTCGCGAACGGATCGACCAATCCGCAAAATTTCTGTTGCATCTGAAAGTAGAAACTCGCCCGATTACATCGGTATGCGTACTTTTCCCCTAGGCCGTTCTAGTTATTCGTTTCGAGCATCAGAACTGCGACAATTTTGAGTTTCTCAAGCGTTTCTTACCTCCAAACTGCCATATCTCGCGAACGGATTGACCAATCCGCAAAATTTCTGTTGCATCTGAAAGTAGAAACTCGCCTGATTACAGCGGTATGCGTACTTTTCCCCTAGGCCGTTCTAGTTACTCGTTTCGAGCATCAGAACTACGAAAATTTTGAGTTTCTCAGGCGTTTCTTATCTCCAAACGTCCATATCTCGCGAACGGATTGATCAATCCGCAAAATTTCTGTTGCATCTGAAAGTAGAAACTAGCCCGATTACAACGGTAGGTGTAGTTTTCCCCTAGGCCGTTCTAGTCATTCGTTTCGAGCATCAGAACTGCGAGAATTTTGAGTTTCTCAAGCGTTTATTACCTCCAAACTGCCACATCTCGCAAACGGATTGACCAATCCGCAAAATTTCTGTTGCATCTGAAAGTAAAAACTCGCCCGATTACAACGGTATGCATTCTTCTCCCCTAGGCAGTTCCAGTTATTCATTTCGAGCATCAGAACTGCGAAAATTTTGAGTTTCTCAAGCGTTTCTTACCTCCAAACTGCCATATCTTGCGAACGGATTGACGAATCCGAAAAATTTCTGTTGCATCTGAAAGTAGAAACTCGCCCGATTACAACGGTATGCGTACTTCTCCCCTAGGCCGTTCTAGTCATTCGTTTCGAGCATCAGAACTGCGAGAATTTTGAGTTTCTCAAGCGTTTATTACCTCCAAACTGCCACATCTCGCAAACGGATTGACCAATCCGCAAAATTTCTGTTGCATCTGAAAGTAAAAACTCGCCCGATTACAACGGTATGCATTCTTCTCCCCTAGGCAGTTCCAGTTATTCATTTCGAGCATCAGAACTGCGAAAATTTTGAGTTTCTCAAGCGTTTCTTACCTCCAAACTGCCATATCTCGCGAACGGATTGACCAATCCGCAAAATTTCTGTTGCTTCTGAAAGTAGAAACTCTCCCGATTACAACGGTATGCGTACTTCTCCCCTAGGCCTTTCTAGTCATTCGTTTCGAGCATCAGAACTGCGAAAATTTTGAGTTTCTCAAGCGTTTCTTACATCCAAACTGCTTTATCTCGCGAACGGATCGACCAATCCGCAAAATTTCTGTTGCTTCTGAAAGTAGAAACTCTCCCGATTACAACGGTATGCGTACTTCTCCCCTTGGCCGTTCTAGCCATTCGTTTCGAGCATCAGAACTGCGAAAATTTTGAGTTTCTCAAGCGTTTCTTACTTCCAAACTGCCATATCTCGCGAACGGACCGACCAATCCGCAAAATTTCTGTTGCATCTGAAAGTAGAAACTCGCCCGATTACATCGGTATGCGTACTTTTCCCCTAGGCCGTTCTAGTTATTCGTTTCGAGCATCAGAACTGCGACAATTTTGAGTTTCTCAAGCGTTTCTTACCTCCAAACTGCCACATCTCGCAAACGGATTGACCAATCCGCAAAATTTCTGTTGTATCTGAAAGTAGAAACTCGCCCGATTACAACGGTATGTGTAGTTTTCCCCTAGGCCGTTCCAGTTATTCGTTTCGAGCATCAGAACTGCGAAAATTTTGAGTTTCTCAAGCGTTTCTTACCTCCAAACTGCCATATCTCGCGAACGCATTGACCAATCCGCAAAATTTCTGTTGCATTTGAAAGTAGAAACTAGCCCGATTACAACGGTATGTGTAGTTTTCCCCTAGGCCGTTCCAGTTATTCGTTTCGAGCATCAGAACTGCGAAAATTTTGAGTTTCTCATGCGTTTCTTACTTCCAAACTGCCATATCTCGCGAACGGATCGACCAATCCGCAAAATTTCTGTTGCATCTGAAAGTAGAAACTCGCCCGATTACATCGGTATGCGTACTTTTCCCCTAGGCCGTTCTAGTTATTCGTTTCGAGCATCAGAACTGCGACAATTTTGAGTTTCTCAAGCGTTTCTTACCTCCAAACTGCCATATCTCGCGAACGGATTGACCAATCCGCAAAATTTCTGTTGCATCTGAAAGTAGAAACTCGCCTGATTACAGCGGTATGCGTACTTTTCCCCTAGGCCGTTCTAGTTACTCGTTTCGAGCATCAGAACTACGAAAATTTTGAGTTTCTCAGGCGTTTCTTATCTCCAAACGTCCATATCTCGCGAACGGATTGATCAATCCGCAAAATTTCTGTTGCATCTGAAAGTAGAAACTAGCCCGATTACAACGGTAGGTGTAGTTTTCCCCTAGGCCGCTCTAGTTATTGGTTTCGAGCATCAGAACTGCGAAAATTTTGAGTTTCTCAAGAGTTTCTTACCTCCAAACTGCCACATCTCGCAAACGGATTGACCAATCCGCAAAATTTCTGTTGCATCTGAAAGTAGAAACTCGCCCGATTACAACGGTATGCATTCTTCTCCCCTAGGCCGTTCTAGTCATTCGTTTCGAGCATCAGAACTGCCACAATTTTGAGTTTCTCAAGCGTTTCTTACCTCCAAACTGCCACATCTCGCAAACGGATTGACCAATCCGCAAAATTTCTGTTGTATCTGAAAGTAGAAACTCGCCCGATTACAACGGTATGCGTACTTCTCCCCTAGGCCGTTCTAGTCATTCGTTTCGAGCATCAGAACTGCGAGAATTTTGAGTTTCTCAAGCGTTTATTACCTCCAAACTGCCACATCTCGCAAACGGATTGACCAATCCGCAAAATTTCTGTTGCATCTGAAAGTAAAAACTCGCCCGATTACAACGGTATGCATTCTTCTCCCCTAGGCAGTTCCAGTTATTCATTTCGAGCATCAGAACTGCGAAAATTTTGAGTTTCTCAAGCGTTTCTTACCTCCAAACTGCCATATCTCGCGAACGGATTGACCAATCCGCAAAATTTCTGTTGCTTCTGAAAGTAGAAACTCTCCCGATTACAACGGTATGCGTACTTCTCCCCTAGGCCTTTCTAGTCATTCGTTTCGAGCATCAGAACTGCGAAAATTTTGAGTTTCTCAAGCGTTTCTTACATCCAAACTGCTTTATCTCGCGAACGGATCGACCAATCCGCAAAATTTCTGTTGCTTCTGAAAGTAGAAACTCTCCCGATTACAACGGTATGCGTACTTCTCCCCTTGGCCGTTCTAGCCATTCGTTTCGAGCATCAGAACTGCGAAAATTTTGAGTTTCTCAAGCGTTTCTTACTTCCAAACTGCCATATCTCGCGAACGGACCGACCAATCCGCAAAATTTCTGTTGCATCTGAAAGTAGAAACTCGCCCGATTACATCGGTATGCGTACTTTTCCCCTAGGCCGTTCTAGTTATTCGTTTCGAGCATCAGAACTGCGACAATTTTGAGTTTCTCAAGCGTTTCTTACCTCCAAACTGCCACATCTCGCAAACGGATTGACCAATCCGCAAAATTTCTGTTGTATCTGAAAGTAGAAACTCGCCCGATTACAACGGTATGTGTAGTTTTCCCCTAGGCCGTTCCAGTTATTCGTTTCGAGCATCAGAACTGCGAAAATTTTGAGTTTCTCAAGCGTTTCTTACCTCCAAACTGCCATATCTCGCGAACGCATTGACCAATCCGCAAAATTTCTGTTGCATTTGAAAGTAGAAACTAGCCCGATTACAACGGTATGTGTAGTTTTCCCCTAGGCCGTTCCAGTTATTCGTTTCGAGCATCAGAACTGCGAAAATTTTGAGTTTCTCATGCGTTTCTTACTTCCAAACTGCCATATCTCGCGAACGGATCGACCAATCCGCAAAATTTCTGTTGCATCTGAAAGTAGAAACTCGCCCGATTACATCGGTATGCGTACTTTTCCCCTAGGCCGTTCTAGTTATTCGTTTCGAGCATCAGAACTGCGACAATTTTGAGTTTCTCAAGCGTTTCTTACCTCCAAACTGCCATATCTCGCGAACGGATTGACCAATCCGCAAAATTTCTGTTGCATCTGAAAGTAGAAACTCGCCTGATTACAGCGGTATGCGTACTTTTCCCCTAGGCCGTTCTAGTTACTCGTTTCGAGCATCAGAACTACGAAAATTTTGAGTTTCTCAGGCGTTTCTTATCTCCAAACGTCCATATCTCGCGAACGGATTGATCAATCCGCAAAATTTCTGTTGCATCTGAAAGTAGAAACTAGCCCGATTACAACGGTAGGTGTAGTTTTCCCCTAGGCCGCTCTAGTTATTGGTTTCGAGCATCAGAACTGCGAAAATTTTGAGTTTCTCAAGCGTTTCTTACCTCCAAACTGCCATATCTTGCGAACGGATTGACGAATCCGAAAAATTTCTGTTGCATCTGAAAGTAGAAACTCGCCCGATTACAACGGTATGCGTACTTCTCCCCTAGGCCGTTCTAGTCATTCGTTTCGAGCATCAGAACTGCGAGAATTTTGAGTTTCTCAAGCGTTTATTACCTCCAAACTGCCACATCTCGCAAACGGATTGACCAATCCGCAAAATTTCTGTTGCATCTGAAAGTAAAAACTCGCCCGATTACAACGGTATGCATTCTTCTCCCCTAGGCCGTTCTAGTCATTCGTTTCGAGCATCAGAACTGCGAAAATTTTGAGTTTCTCAAGCGTTTCTTACTTCCAAACTGCCATATCTCGCGAACGGATCGACCAATCCGCAAAATTTCTGTTGCATCTGAAAGTAGAAACTCGCCCGATTACATCGGTATGCGTACTTCTCCCCTAGGCCGTTCTAGTCATTCGTTTCGAGCATAAGAACTGCGCAAATCTTGAGTTTCTCAAGCGTTTCTTATCTCCAAACTGCCATATCTCGCGAACGGATGACCAATCCGCAAAATTTCTGTTGCATCTGAAAGTAGAAACTCGCCCGATTACAACGGTATGCGTACTTTTCCCCTAGGCCGTTCCAGTTATTCGTTTCGAGCATCAGAACTGCGAAAATTTTGAGTTTCTCAAGCGTTTCTTACCTCCAAACTGCCATATCTCGCGAACGCATTGACCAATCCGCAAAATTTCTGCTGCATTTGAAAGTAGAATCTCGCCCGATTACAACGGTATGCTCACTTTTCCCCTGGGCCGTTCTAGTTATTCGTTTCGAGCATCAGAACTGCGAAAATTTTGAGTTCCTAAAGGGTTTCTTACATCCAAACGGCCATATCTCGCGAACGGAATGACCAATCCGCAAAATTTCTGTTGGATCTGAAAGTAGAAACTCGCTCGATTAAACGGTATGCGTACTTCTCCCCTAGGCCGTTCTAGTCATTCGTTTCGAGCATCAGAACTGCGAAAATTTTTAGTTTCTCAAGCGTTTCTTATCTCCAAACGTCCATATCTCGCGAACGGATTGATCAATCCGCAAAATTTCTGTTGCATCTGAAAGTAGAAACTAGCCCGATTACAACGGTAGGTGTAGTTTTCCCCTAGGCCGCTCTAGTTATTGGTTTCGAGCATCAGAACTGCGAAAATTTTGAGTTTCTCAAGCGTTTCTTACCTCCAAACTGCCATATCTTGCGAACGGATTGACGAATCCGAAAAATTTCTGTTGCATCTGAAAGTAGAAACTCGCCCGATTACAACGGTATGCGTACTTCTCCCCTAGGCCGTTCTAGTCATTCGTTTCGAGCATCAGAACTGCGAAAATTTTGAGTTTCTCAAGCGTTTATTACCTCCAAACTGCCACATCTCGCAAACGGATTGACCAATCCGCAAAATTTCTGTTGCATCTGAAAGTAAAAACTCGCCCGATTACAACGGTATGCATTCTTCTCCCCTAGGCCGTTCTAGTCATTCGTTTCGAGCATCAGAACTGCGAAAATTTTGAGTTTCTCAAGCGTTTCTTACTTCCAAACTGCCATATCTCGCGAACGGATCGACCAATCCGCAAAATTTCTGTTGCATCTGAAAGTAGAAACTCGCCCGATTACATCGGTATGCGTACTTCTCCCCTAGGCCGTTCTAGTCATTCGTTTCGAGCATAAGAACTGCGCAAATCTTGAGTTTCTCAAGCGTTTCTTATCTCCAAACTGCCATATCTCGCGAACGGATGACCAATCCGCAAAATTTCTGTTGCATCTGAAAGTAGAAACTCGCCCGATTACAACGGTATGCGTACTTTTCCCCTAGGCCGTTCCAGTTATTCGTTTCGAGCATCAGAACTGCGAAAATTTTGAGTTTCTCAAGCGTTTCTTACCTCCAAACTGCCATATCTCGCGAACGCATTGACCAATCCGCAAAATTTCTGCTGCATTTGAAAGTAGAATCTCGCCCGATTACAACGGTATGCTCACTTTTCCCCTGGGCCGTTCTAGTTATTCGTTTCGAGCATCAGAACTGCGAAAATTTTGAGTTCCTAAAGGGTTTCTTACATCCAAACGGCCATATCTCGCGAACGGAATGACCAATCCGCAAAATTTCTGTTGGATCTGAAAGTAGAAACTCGCCCGATTAAACGGTATGCGTACTTCTCCCCTAGGCCGATCTAGTCATTCGTTTCGAGCATCAGAACAGCGAAAATTTTTAGTTTCTCAAGCGTTTCTTACCTCCAAACTGCCACATCTCGCAAACGGATTGACCAATCCGCAAAATTTCTGTTGCATCTGAAAGTAGAAACTTGCCCGATTACAACGGTATGCGTACTTCTCCCCTAGGCCGTTCTAGTCATTCGTTTCGAGCATCAGAACTGCGAAAATTTTGAGTTTCTCAAGCGTTTCTTACTTCCAAACTGCCATATCTCGCGAACGGATCGACCAATCCGCAAAATTTCTGTTGCATCTGAAAGTAAAAACTCGCCCGATTACAACGGTATGCATTCTTCTCCCCTAGGCCGTTCTAGTCATTCGTTTCGAGCATCAGAACTGCGAAAATTTTGAGTTTCTCAAGCGTTTCTTACCTCCAAACTGCCATATCTCGCGAACGGACTGACCAATCCGCAAAATTTCTGTTGCATCTGAAAGTAGAAACTCGCCTGAATACAGCGGTATGCGTACTTTTCCCCTAGGCCGTTCTAGTTACTCGTTTCGAGCATCAGAACTACGAAAATTTTGAGTTTCTCAAGCGTTTCTTCTCTCCAAACTGCCATATCTCGCGAACGGATTGATCAATCCGCAAAATTTCTGTTGCATCTGATAGTAGAAACTCGCCCGATTACAACGGTAGGTGTAGTTTTCCCCTAGGCCGCTCTAGTTATTCGTTTCGAGCATCAGAACTGCGAAAATTTTGAGTTTCTCAAGCGTTTCTTACTTCCAAACTGCCATATCTTGCGAACGGATTGACCAATCCGAAAAATTTCTGTTGCATCTGAAAGTAGAAACTCGCCCGATTACTACGGTAGGTGTAGTTTTCCCCTAGGCCGCTCTAGTTATTCGTTTCGAGCATCAGAACTGCGAAAATTTTGAGTTTCTCAAGCGTTTCTTACCTCCAAACTGCCATATCTCGCGAACGGATTGACAAATCCGCAAAATTTCTGTTGCATCTGAAAGTAGAAACTAGCCCGATTACAACGGTATGTGTAGTTTTCCCCTAGGCCGTTCCGGTTATTCGTTTCGAGCATCAGAACTGCGAAAATTTTGAGTTTCTCATGCGTTTCTTACCTCCAAACTGCCACATCTCGCGAACGGAATGACCAATCCGCAAAATTTCTGTTGCATCTGAAAGTAGAAACTCGCCCGATTACAACGGTATGCGTACTTCTCCCCTAGGCCGTTCTAGTCATTCGTTTCGAGCATCAGAACTGCGAAAATTTTGAGTTTCTCAAGAGTTTCTTACCTCCAAACTGCCACATCTCGCAAACGGATTGACCAATCCGCAAAATTTCTGTTGCATCTGAAAGTAGAAACTCGCCCGATTACAACGGTATGCATTCTTCTCCCCTAGGCCGTTCTAGTCAATCGTTTCGAGCATCAGAACTGCCACAATTTTGAGTTTCTCAAGCGTTTCTTACCTCCAAACTGCCACATCTCGCAAACGGATTGACCAATCCGCAAAATTTCTGTTGTATCTGAAAGTAGAAACTCGCCCGATTACAACGGTATGTGTACTTTTCCCCTAGGCCGTTCTAGTTATTCGTTTCGAGCATCAGAACTGCGACAATTTTGAGTTTCTCAAGCGTTTCTTATCTCCAAACTGCCATATCTCGCGAACGGATTGATCAATCCGCAAAATTTCTGTTGCATCTGATAGTAGAAACTCGCCCGATTACAACGGTAGGTGTAGTTTTCCCCTAGGCCGCTCTAGTTATTCGTTTCGAGCATCAGAACTGCGAAAATTTTGAGTTTCTCAAGCGTTTCTTATCTCCAAACTGCCATATCTTGCGAACGGATTGACCAATCCGAAAAATTTCTGTTGCATCTGAAAGTAGAAACTCGCCCGATTACAACGGTAGGTGTAGTTTTCCCCTAGGCCGTTCTAGTTATTCGTTTCGAGCATCAGAACTGCGAAAATTTTAAGTTTCTCAAGTGTTTCTTACCTCCAAACTGCCATATCTCGCGAACGGATTGACCAATCTGCAAAATTTCTGTTGCATCTGAAAGTAGAAACTCGCCCGATTACAACGGTATGTGTAGTTTTCCCCTAGGCAGTTCCAGTTATTCATTTCGAGCATCAGAACTGCGAAAATTTTGAGTTTCTCAAGCGTTTCTTACCTCCAAACTGCCATATCTCGCGAACGGATTGACCAATCCGCAAAATTTCTGTTGCTTCTGAAAGTAGAAACTCTCCCGATTACAACGGTATGCGTACTTCTCCCCTAGGCCTTTCTAGTCATTCGTTTCGAGCATCAGAACTGCGAAAATTTTGAGTTTCTCAAGCGTTTCTTACATCCAAACTGCTTTATCTCGCGAACGGATCGACCAATCCGCAAAATTTCTGTTGCTTCTGAAAGTCGAAACTCTCCCGATTACAACGGTATGCGTACTTTTCCCCTAGGCCGTTCTAGTTATTCGTTTCGAGCATCAGAACTGCGACAATTTTGAGTTTCTCAAGCGTTTCTTACCTCCAAACTGCCACATCTCGCAAACGGATTGACCAATCCGCAAAATTTCTGTTGTATCTGAAAGTAGAAACTCGCCCGATTACAACGGTATGTGTAGTTTTCCCCTAGGCCGTTCCAGTTATTCGTTTCGAGCATCAGAACTGCGAAAATTTTGAGTTTCTCAAGCGTTTCTTACCTCCAAACTGCCATATCTCGCGAACGCATTGACCAATCCGCAAAATTTCTGTTGCATTTGAAAGTAGAAACTAGCCCGATTACAACGGTATGTGTAGTTTTCCCCTAGGCCGTTCCAGTTATTCGTTTCGAGCATCAGAACTGCGAAAATTTTGAGTTTCTCATGCGTTTCTTACTTCCAAACTGCCATATCTCGCGAACGGATCGACCAATCCGCAAAATTTCTGTTGCATCTGAAAGTAGAAACTCGCCCGATTACATCGGTATGCGTACTTTTCCCCTAGGCCGTTCTAGTTATTCGTTTCGAGCATCAGAACTGCGACAATTTTGAGTTTCTCAAGCGTTTCTTACCTCCAAACTGCCACATCTCGCAAACGGATTGACCAATCCGCAAAACTTCTGTTGTATCTGAAAGTAGAAACTCGCCCGATTACAACGGTATGTGTAGTTTTCCCCTAGGCCGTTCCAGTTATTCGTTTCGAGCATCAGAACTGCGAAAATTTTGAGTTTCTCAAGCGTTTCTTACCTCCAAACTGCCATATCTCGCGAACGCATTGACCAATCCGCAAAATTTCTGTTGCATTTGAAAGTAGAAACTCGCCCGATTACAACGGTATGCGCACTTTTCCCCTAGGCCGTTCTAGTTACTCGTTTCGAGCATCAGAACTACGAAAATTTTGAGTTTCTCAAGCGTTTCTTATCTCCAAACTGCCTTATCTCGCGAACGGATTGATCAATCCGCAAGATTTCTGTTGCATCTGAAAGTAGAAACTCGCCCGATTACTACGGTAGGTGTAGTTTTCCCCTAGGCCGCTCTAGTTATTCGTTTCGAGCATCAGAACTGCGAAAATTTTGAGTTTCTCAAGCGTTTCTTACCTCCAAACTGCCATATCTTGCGAACGGATTGACCAATCCGAAATATTTCTGTTGCATCTGAAAGTAGAAACTCGCCCGATTACTACGGTAGGTGTAGTTTTCCCCTAGGCCGCTCTAGTTATTCGTTTCGAGCATCAGAACTGCGAAAATTTTGAGTTTCTCAAGCGTTTCTTACCTCCAAACTGCCATATCTCGCGAACGGATTGACAAATCCGCAAAATTTCTGTTGCATCTGAAAGTAGAAACTAGCCCGATTACAACGGTATGTGTAGTTTTCCCCTAGGCCGTTCCAGTTATTCGTTTCGAGCATCAGAACTGCGAAAATTTTGAGTTTCTTAAGCGTTTCTTACTTCCAAACTGCCATATCTCGCGAACGGATAGACCAATCCGCAAAATTTCTGTTGCATCTGAAAGTAGAAACTCGCCCGATTACATCGGTATGCGTACTTTTCCCCTAGGCAGTTCTAGTTATTCGTTTCGAGCATCAGAACTGCGACAATTTTGAGTTTCTCAAGCGTTTCTTACCTCCAAACTGCCATATCTCGCGAACGGATTGACCAATCCGCAAAATTTCTGTTGCATCTGAAAGTAGAAACTCGCCTGATTACAGCGGTATGCGTACTTTTCCCCTAGGCCGTTCTAGTTACTCGTTTCGAGCATCAGAACTACGAAAATTTTGAGTTTCTCAGGCGTTTCTTATCTCCAAACGTCCATATCTCGCGAACGGATTGATCAATCCGCAAAATTTCTGTTGCATCTGAAAGTAGAAACTAGCCCGATTACAACGGTAGGTGTAGTTTTCCCCTAGGCCGCTCTAGTTATTGGTTTCGAGCATCAGAACTGCGAAAATTTTGAGTTTCTCAAGCGTTTCTTACCTCCAAACTGCCATATCTTGCGAACGGATTGACGAATCCGAAAAACTTCTGTTGCATCTGAAAGTAGAAACTCGCCCGATTACAACGGTATGCGTACTTCTCCCCTAGGCCGTTCTAGTCATTCGTTTCGAGCATCAGAACTGCGAAAATTTTGAGTTTCTCAAGCGTTTATTACCTCCAAACTGCCACATCTCGCAAACGGATTGACCAATCCGCAAAATTTCTGTGGCATCTGAATGTAAAAACTCGCCCGATTACAACGGTATGCATTCTTCTCCCCTAGGCCGTTCTAGTCATTCGTTTCGAGCATCAGAACTGCGAAAATTTTGAGTTTCTCAAGCGTTTCTTACTTCCAAACTGCCATATCTCGCGAACGGATCGACCAATCCGCAAAATTTCTGTTGCATCTGAAAGTAGAAACTCGCCCGATTACATCGGTATGCGTACTTCTCCCCTAGGCCGTTCTAGTCATTCGTTTCGAGCATAAGAACTGCGCAAATCTTGAGTTTCTCAAGCGTTTCTTATCTCCAAACTGCCATATCTCGCGAACGGATGACCAATCCGCAAAATTTCTGTTGCATCTGAAAGTAGAAACTCGCCCGATTACAACGGTATGCGTACTTTTCCCCTAGGCCGTTCCAGTTATTCGTTTCGAGCATCAGAACTGCGAAAATTTTGAGTTTCTCAAGCGTTTCTTACCTCCAAACTGCCATATCTCGCGAACGCATTGACCAATCCGCAAAATTTCTGCTGCATTTGAAAGTAGAAACTCGCCCGATTACAACGGTATGCTCACTTTTCCCCTGGGCCGTTCTAGTTATTCGTTTCGAGCATCAGAACTGCGAAAATTTTGAGTTCCTAAAGGGTTTCTTACATCCAAACGGCCATATCTCGCGAACGGAATGACCAATCCGCAAAATTTCTGTTGGATCTGAAAGTAGAAACTCGCCCGATTAAACGGTATGCGTACTTCTCCCCTAGGCCGTTCTAGTTATTCGTGTCGAGCATCAGAACTGCGAAAATTTTTAGTTTCTCAAGCGTTTCTTACCTCCAAACTGCCACATCTCGCAAACGGATTGACCAATCCGCAAAATTTCTGTTGCATCTGAAAGTAGAAACTTGCCCGATTACAACGGTATGCGTACTTCTCCCCTAGGCCGTTCTAGTTATTCGTGTCGAGCATCAGAACTGCGAAAATTTTGAGTTTCTCAAGCGTTTCTTACCTCCAAACTGCCATATCTCGCGAACGGATTGACCAATCCGCAAAATTTCTGTTGCATCTGAAAGTAGAAACTCGCCCGATTACAACGGTGTGCGTACTTCTCCCCTAGGCCGTTCTAGTTATTCGTGTCGAGCATCAGAACTGCGAAAATTTTGAGTTTCTCAAGCGTTTCTTACCTCCAAACTGCCATATCTCGCGAACGGATTGACCAATCCGCAAAATTTCTGTTGCTTCTGGAAGTAGAAACTCGCCCGATTACAACGGTATGGGCACTTTTCCCCTAGGCCGTTCTAGTTATTCGTGTCGAGCATCAGAACTGCGAAAATTTTGAGTTTCTCAAGCGTTTCTTGCCTCCAAACTGCCATATCTCGCGAACGGATTGACCAATCCGCAAAATTTCTATTGCATCTGAAAGTAGAAACTCGCCCGATTACAACGGTATGCGTACTTTTCCCCTAGGCCGTTCTAGTTACTCGTTTCGAGCATCAGAACTGCGAAAATTTTGAGTTTCTCAAGCGTTTCTTACTTCCAAACTGCCATATCTCGCGAACGGATCGACAAATCCGCAAAATTTCTGTTGCATCTGGAAGTAGAAACTCGCCCGATTACAACGGAAGGTGTAGTTTTCCCCTAGGCCGTTCAAGTTATTCGTTTCGAGCATCAGAACAGCGAAAATTTTGAGTTTCTCAAGCGTTTCTTACCTCCAAACTGCCATATCTCGCGAGCGGATTGACCAACCCGCAAAATTTCTGTTGCATCTGAAAGTAGAAACTCGCCCGATTACAACGGTAGGTGTAGTTTTTCCCTAGGCCGTTCTAGTCATTCGTTTCGAGAATCAGAACTGCGAAAATTTTGAGTTTCTAAAGCGTTTCTTACTTCCAAACTGCCATATCTCGCGAACGGATTGACCAATCCGCAAAATTCCTGTTGCATCTGAAAGTAGAAACTCGCCCGATTACAACGGTATGCGTACTTCTCCCCTAGGCCTTTCTAGTCATTCGTTTCGAGCATCAGAACTGCGAAAATTTTGAGTTTCTCAAGCGTTTCTTACTTCCAAACTGCCATATCTCGCAAACGGATTGACCAATCCGCAAAATTTCTGTTGCATCGGAAAGTAGAAACTTGCCCGATTACAACGGTATGCGTACTTCTCCCCTAGGCCGTTCTAGTTATTCGTGTCGAGCATCAGAACTGCGAAAATTTTGAGTTTCTCAAGCGTTTCTTACCTCCAAACTGCCATATCTCGCGAACGGATTGACCAATCCGCAAAATTTCTGTTGCATCTGAAAGTAGAAACTCGCCCGATTACAACGGTATGCGTACTTCTCCCCTAGGCCGTTCTAGTCATTCGTTTCGAGCATAAGAACTGCGCAAATCTTGAGTTTCTCAAGCGTTTCTTATCTCCAAACTGCCATATCTCGCGAACGGATGACCAATCCGCAAAATTTCTGTTGCATCTGAAAGTAGAAACTCGACCGATTACAACGGTATGCGTACTTTTCCCCTAGGCCGTTCCAGTTATTCGTTTCGAGCATCAGAACTGCGAAAATTTTGAGTTTCTCAAGCGTTTCTTACCTCCAAACTGCCATATCTCGCGAACGCATTGACCAATCCGCAAAATTTCTGCTGCATTTGAAAGTAGAAACTCGCCCGATTACAACGGTATGCTCACTTTTCCCCTGGGCCGTTCTAGTTATTCGTTTCGAGCATCAGAACTGCGAAAATTTTGAGTTCCTAAAGGGTTTCTTACATCCAAACGGCCATATCTCGCGAACGGAATGACCAATCCGCAAAATTTCTGTTGGATCTGAAAGTAGAAACTCGCCCGATTAAACGGTATGCGTACTTCTCCCCTAGGCCGTTCTAGTTATTCGTGTCGAGCATCAGAACTGCGAAAATTTTTAGTTTCTCAAGCGTTTCTTACCTCCAAACTGCCACATCTCGCAAACGGATTGACCAATCCGCAAAATTTCTGTTGCATCTGAAAGTAGAAACTTGCCCGATTACAACGGTATGCGTACTTCTCCCCTAGGCCGTTCTAGTTATTCGTGTCGAGCATCAGAACTGCGAAAATTTTGAGTTTCTCAAGCGTTTCTTACCTCCAAACTGCCATATCTCGCGAACGGATTGACCAATCCGCAAAATTTCTGTTGCATCTGAAAGTAGAAACGCGCCCGATTACAACGGTATGCGTACTTCTCCCCTAGGCCGTTCTAGTTATTCGTGTCGAGCATCAGAACTGCGAAAATTTTGAGTTTCTCAAGCGTTTCTTACCTCCAAACTGCCATATCTCGCGAACGGATTGACCAATCCGCAAAATTTCTGTTGCTTCTGGAAGTAGAAACTCGCCCGATTACAACGGTATGGGCACTTTTCCCCTAGGCCGTTCTAGTTATTCGTGTCGAGCATCAGAACTGCGAAAATTTTGAGTTTCTCAAGCGTTTCTTGCCTCCAAACTGCCATATCTCGCGAACGGATTGACCAATCCGCAAAATTTCTATTGCATCTGAAAGTAGAAACTCGCCCGATTACAACGGTATGCGTACTTTTCCCCTAGGCCGTTCTAGTTACTCGTTTCGAGCATCAGAACTGCGAAAATTTTGAGTTTCTCAAGCGTTTCTTACTTCCAAACTGCCATATCTCGCGAACGGATCGACCAATCCGCAAAATTTCTGTTGCATCTGGAAGTAGAAACTCGCCCGATTACAACGGTAGGTGTAGTTTTTCCCTAGGCCGTTCTAGTCATTCGTTTCGAGAATCAGAACTGCGAAAATTTTGAGTTTCTAAAGCGTTTCTTACTTCCAAACTGCCATATCTCGCGAACGGATTGACCAATCCGCAAAATTCCTGTTGCATCTGAAAGTAGAAACTCGCCCGATTACAACGGTATGCGTACTTCTCCCCTAGGCCTTTCTAGTCATTCGTTTCGAGCATCAGAACTGCGAAAATTTTGAGTTTCTCAAGCGTTTCTTACTTCCAAACTGCCATATCTCGCGAACGGATCGACCAATCCGCAAAATTTCTCTTGCTTCTGAAAGTAGAAACTCGCCCGATTACATCGGTATGCGTACTTTTCCCCTAGGCCGTTCTAGTTATTCGTTTCGAGCATCAGAACTGCGACAATTTTGAGTTTCTCAAGCGTTTCTTACCTCCAAACTGCCACATCTCGCAAACAGATTGACCAATCCGCAAAATTTCTGTTGCATCTGAAAGTAAAAACTCGCCCGATTACAACGGTATGCATTCTTCTCCCCTAGGCCGTTCTAGTCATTCGTTTCGAGCATCAGAACTGCGAAAATTTTGAGTTTCTCAAGCGTTTCTTACTTCCAAAATGCAATATCTCGCGAACGGATCGACCAATCCGCAAAATTTCTGTTGCATCTGAAAGTAGAAACTCGCCCGATTACATCGGTATGCGTACTTCTCCCCTAGGCCGTTCTAGTCATTCGTTTCGAGCATAAGAACTGCGCAAATCTTGAGTTTCTCAAGCGTTTCTTATCTCCAAACTGCCATATCTCGCGAACGGATTGACCAATCCGCAAAATTTCTGTTGCATCTGAAAGTAGAAACTCGCCCGATTACAACGGTATGCGTAATTTTCCCCTAGGCCGTTCCAGTTATTCGTTTCGAGCATCAGAACTGCTAAAATTTTGAGTTTCTCAAGCGTTTCTCACCTCCAAACTGCCATATCTCGCGAACGCATTGACCAATCCGCAAAATTTCTGCTGCATTTGAAAGTAGAAACTCGCCCGATTACAACGGTATGCTCACTTTTCCCCTGGGCCGTTCTAGTTATTCGTTTCGAGCATCAGAACTGCGAAAATTTTGGGTTCATAAAGGGTTTCTTACATCCAAACGGCCATATCTCGCGAACGGATTGACCAACCCGCAAAATTTCTGTTGGATCTGAAAGTAGAAACTCGCCCGATTACAACGGTATGCGTACTTCTCCCCTAGGCCGTTCTAGTCATTCGTTTCGAGCATCATAACTGCGAAAATTTTTAGTTTCTCAAGCGTTTCTTACCTCCAAACTGCCACATCTCGCAAACGGATTGACCAATCCGCAAAATTTCTGTTGCATCTGAAAGTAGAAACTCGCCCGATTACAACGGTATGCATTCTTCTGCCCTAGGCCGTTCTAGTCATTCGTTTCGAGCATCAGAACTGCGAAAATTTTGAGTTTCTCAAGCGTTTCTTACTTCCAAACTGCCATATCTCGCGAACGGATCGACCAATCCGCAAAATTTCTGTTGCATCTGAAAGTAGAAACTCGCCCGATTACAACGGTATGCGTACTTCTCCCCTAGGCCGTTCTAGTTATTCGTGTCGAGCATCAGAACAGCGAAAATTTTGAGTTTCTCAAGCGTTTCTTACCTCCAAACTGCCATATCTCGCGAACGGATTGACCAATCCGCAAAATTTCTGTTGCATCTGAAAGTAGAAACTCGCCCGATTACAACGGTATGCGTACTTCTCCCCTAGGCCGTTCTAGTTATTCGTGTCGAGCATCAGAACTGCGAAAATTTTGAGTTTCTCAAGCGTTTCTTGCCTCCAAACTGCCATATCTCGCGAACGGATTGACCAATCCGCAAAATTTCTATTGCATCTGAAAGTAGAAACTCGCCCGATTACAACGGTATGCGTACTTTTCCCCTAGGCCGTTCTAGTTACTCGTTTCGAGCATCAGAACTGCGAAAATTTTGAGTTTCTCAAGCGTTTCTTATCTCCAAACTGCCATATCTCGCAAACGGATTGACCAATCCGCAAAATTTCTGTTGCATCTGAAAGTAGAAAGTCGCCCGATTACAACGGTATGCATTCTTCTCCCCTAGGCCGTTCTAGTCATTCGTTTCGAGCATCAGAACTGCGAAAATTTTGAGTTTCTCAAGCGTTTCTTACTTCCAAAATGCAATATCTCGCGAACGGATCGACCAATCCGCAAAATTTCTGTTGCATCTGAAAGTAGAAACTCGCCCGATTACATCGGTATGCGTACTTCTCCCCTAGGCCGTTCTAGTCATTCGTTTCGAGCATAAGAACTGCGCAAATCTTGAGTTTCTCAAGCGTTTCTTATCTCCAAACTGCCATATCTCGCGAACGGATTGACCAATCCGCAAAATTTCTGTTGCATCTGAAAGTAGAAACTCGCCCGATTACAACGGTATGCGTAATTTTCCCCTAGGCCGTTCCAGTTATTCGTTTCGAGCATCAGAACTGCTAAAATTTTGAGTTTCTCAAGCGTTTCTCACCTCCAAACTGCCATATCTCGCGAACGCATTGACCAATCCGCAAAATTTCTGCTGCATTTGAAAGTAGAAACTCGCCCGATTACAACGGTATGCTCACTTTTCCCCTGGGCCGTTCTAGTTATTCGTTTCGAGCATCAGAACTGCGAAAATTTTGGGTTCATAAAGGGTTTCTTACATCCAAACGGCCATATCTCGCGAACGGATTGACCAATCCGCAAAATTTCTGTTGGATCTGAAAGTAGAAACTCGCCCGATTACAACGGTATGCGTACTTCTCCCCTAGGCCGTTCTAGTCATTCGTTTCGAGCATCAGGACTGCGAAAATTTTTAGTTTCTCAAGCGTTTCTTACCTCCAAACTGCCACATCTCGCAAACGGATTGACCAATCCGCAAAATTTCTGTTGCATCTGAAAGTAGAAACTCGCCCGATTACAACGGTATGCATTCTTCTGCCCTAGGCCGTTCTAGTCATTCGTTTCGAGCATCAGAACTGCGAAAATTTTGAGTTTCTCAAGCGTTTCTTACTTCCAAACTGCCATATCTCGCGAACGGATCGACCAATCCGCAAAATTTCTGTTGCATCTGAAAGTAGAAACTCGCCCGATTACAACGGTATGCGTACTTCTCCCCTAGGCCGTTCTAGTTATTCGTGTCGAGCATCAGAACAGCGAAAATTTTGAGTTTCTCAAGCGTTTCTTACCTCCAAACTGCCATATCTCGCGAACGGATTGACCAATCCGCAAAATTTCTGTTGCATCTGAAAGTAGAAACTCGCCCGATTACAACGGTATGCGTACTTCTCCCCTAGGCCGTTCTAGTTATTCGTGTCGAGCATCAGAACTGCGAAAATTTTGAGTTTCTCAAGCGTTTCTTGCCTCCAAACTGCCATATCTCGCGAACGGATTGACCAATCCGCAAAATTTCTATTGCATCTGAAAGTAGAAACTCGCCCGATTACAACGGTATGCGTACTTTTCCCCTAGGCCGTTCTAGTTACTCGTTTCGAGCATCAGAACTGCGAAAATTTTGAGTTTCTCAAGCGTTTCTTATCTCCAAACTGCCATATCTCGCGAACGGATTGACCAATCCGCAAAATTTCTGTTGCATCTGAAAGTAGAAACTCGCCCGATTACAACGGAAGGTGTAGTTTTCCCCTAGGCCGTTCTAGTTATTCGTTTCGAGCATCAGAACAGCGAAAATTTTGAGTTTCTCAAGCGTTTCTTACTTCCAAACTGCCATATCTCGCGAACGGATAGACCAATCCGCAAAATTTCTGTTGCATCTGAAAGTAGAAAGTCGCCCGATTACATCGGTATGCGTACTTTTCCCCTAGGCAGTTCTAGTTATTCGTTTCGAGCATCAGAACTGCGACAATTTTGAGTTTCTCAAGCGTTTCTTACCTCCAAACTGCCATATCTCGCGAACGGATTGACCAATCCGCAAAATTTCTGTTGCATCTGAAAGTAGAAACTCGCCTGATTACAGCGGTATGCGTACCTTTCCCCTAGGCCGTTCTAGTTACTCGTTTCGAGCATCAGAACTACGAAAATTTTGAGTTTCTCAGGCGTTTCTTATCTCCAAACGTCCATATCTCGCGAACGGATTGATCAATCCGCAAAATTTCTGTTGCATCTGAAAGTAGAAACTAGCCCGATTACAACGGTAGGTGTAGTTTTCCCCTAGGCCGCTCTAGTTATTGGTTTCGAGCATCAGAACTGCGAAAATTTTGAGTTTCTCAAGCGTTTCTTACCTCCAAACTGCCATATCTTGCGAACGGATTGACCAATCCGAAAAATTTCTGTTGCGTCTGAAAGTAGAAACTCGCCCGATTACAACGGTATGCTCACTTTTCCCCTGGGCCGTTCTAGTTATTCGTTTCGAGCATCAGAACTGCGAAAATTTTGAGTTCATAAAGGGTTTCTTACATCCAAACGGCCATATCTCGCGAACGGATTGACCAATCCGCAAAATTTCTGTTGGATCTGAAAGTAGAAACTCGCCCGATTACAACGGTATGCGTACTTCTCCCCTAGGCCGTTCTAGTCATTCGTTTCGAGCATCAGAACTGCGAAAATTTTTAGTTTCTAAAGCGTTTCTTACTTCCAAACTGCCATATCTCGCGAACGGATTGACCAATCCGCAAAATTCCTGTTGCATCTGAAAGTAGAAACTCGCCCGATTACAACGGTATGCGTACTTCTCCCCTAGGCCTTTCTAGTCATTCGTTTCGAGCATCAGAACTGCGAAAATTTTGAGTTTCTCAAGCGTTTCTTACTTCCAAACTGCCATATCTCGCGAACGGATCGACCAATCCGCAAAATTTCTCTTGCTCCTGAAAGTAGAAACTCGCCCGATTACATCGGTATGCGTACTTTTCCCCTAGGCCGTTCTAGTTATTCGTTTCGAGCATCAGAACTGCGACAATTTTGAGTTTCTCAAGCGTTTCTTACCTCCAAACTGCCACATCTCGCAAACGGATTGACCAATCCGCAAAATTTCTGTTGCATCTGAAAGTAAAAACTCGCCCGATTACAACGGTATGCATTCTTCTCCCCTAGGCCGTTCTAGTCATTCGTTTCGAGCATCAGAACTGAGAAAATTTTGAGTTTCTCAAGCGTTTCTTACTTCCAAAATGCAATATCTCGCGAACGGATCGACCAATCCGCAAAATTTCTGTTGCATCTGAAAGTAGAAACTCGCCCGATTACATCGGTATGCGTACTTCTCCCCTAGGCCGTTCTAGTCATTCGTTTCGAGCATAAGAACTGCGCAAATCTTGAGTTTCTCAAGCGTTTCTTATCTCCAAACTGCCATATCTCGCGAACGGATTGACCAATCCGCAAAATTTCTGTTGCATCTGAAAGTAGAAACTCGCCCGATTACAACGGTATGCGTAATTTTCCCCTAGGCCGTTCCAGTTATTCGTTTCGAGCATCAGAACTGCTAAAATTTTGAGTTTCTCAAGCGTTTCTCACCTCCAAACTGCCATATCTCGCGAACGCATTGACCAATCCGCAAAATTTCTGCTGCATTTGAAAGTAGAAACTCGCCCGATTACAACGGTATGCTCACTTTTCCCCTGGGCCGTTCTAGTTATTCGTTTCGAGCATCAGAACTGCGAAAATTTTGAGTTCATAAAGGGTTTCTTACATCCAAACGGCCATATCTCGCGAACGGATTGACCAATCCGCAAAATTTCTGTTGGATCTGAAAGTAGAAACTCGCCCGATTACAACGGTATGCGTACTTCTCCCCTAGGCCGTTCTAGTCATTCGTTTCGAGCATCAGAACTGCGAAAATTTTTAGTTTCTCAAGCGTTTCTTACCTCCAAACTGCCACATCTCGCAAACGGATTGACCAATCCGCAAAATTTCTGTTGCATCTGAAAGTAGAAACTCGCCCGATTACAACGGTATGCATTCTTCTGCCCTAGGCCGTTCTAGTCATTCGTTTCGAGCATCAGAACTGCGAAAATTTTGAGTTTCTCAAGCGTTTCTTACTTCCAAACTGCCATATCTCGCGAACGGATCGACCAATCCGCAAAATTTCTGTTGCATCTGAAAGTAGAAACTCGCCCGATTACAACGGTATGCGTACTTCTCCCCTAGGCCGTTCTAGTTATTCGTGTCGAGCATCAGAACAGCGAAAATTTTGAGTTTCTCAAGCGTTTCTTACCTCCAAACTGCCATATCTCGCGAACGGATTGACCAATCCGCAAAATTTCTGTTGCATCTGAAAGTAGAAACTCGCCCGATTACAACGGTATGCGTACTTTTCCCCTAGGCCGTTCTAGTTACTCGTTTCGAGCATCAGAACTGCGAAAATTTTGAGTTTCTCAAGCGTTTCTTATCTCCAAACTGCCATATCTCGCGAACGGATTGACCAATCCGCAAAATTTCTGTTGCATCTGAAAGTAGAAACTCGCCCGATTACAACGGAAGGTGTAGTTTTCCCCTAGGCCGTTCTAGTTATTCGTTTCGAGCATCAGAACAGCGAAAATTTTGAGTTTCTCAAGCGTTTCTTACTTCCAAACTGCCATATCTCGCGAACGGATAGACCAATCCGCAAAATTTCTGTTGCATCTGAAAGTAGAAACTCGCCCGATTACATCGGTATGCGTACTTTTCCCCTAGGCAGTTCTAGTTATTCGTTTCGAGCATCAGAACTGCGACAATTTTGAGTTTCTCAAGCGTTTCTTACCTCCAAACTGCCATATCTCGCGAACGGATTGACCAATCCGCAAAATTTCTGTTGCATATGAAAGTAGAAACTCGCCTGATTACAGCGGTATGCGTACTTTTCCCCTAGGCCGTTCTAGTTACTCGTTTCGAGCATCAGAACTACGAAAATTTTGAGTTTCTCAGGCGTTTCTTATCTCCAAACGTCCATATCTCGCGAACGGATTGATCAATCCGCAAAATTTCTGTTGCATCTGAAAGTAGAAACTAGCCCGATTACAACGGTAGGTGTAGTTTTCCCCTAGGCCGCTCTAGTTATTGGTTTCGAGCATCAGAACTGCGAAAATTTTGAGTTTCTCAAGCGTTTCTTACCTCCAAACTGCCATATCTTGCGAACGGATTGACCAATCCGAAAAATTTCTGTTGCATCTGAAAGTAGAAACTCGCCCGATTACAACGGTATGCGTACTTCTCCCCTAGGCCGTTCTAGTCATTCGTTTCGAGCATCAGAACTGCGAAAATTTTGAGTTTCTCAAGCGTTTCTTACCTCCAAACTGCCACATCTCGCAAACGGATTGACCAATCCGCAAAATTTCTGTTGCATCTGAAAGTAAAAACTCACCCGATTACAACGGTATGCATTCTTCTCCCCTAGGCCGTTCTAGTCATTCGTTTCGAGCATCAGAACTGCGAAAATTTTGAGTTTCTCAAGCGTTTCTTACTTCCAAACTGCCATATCTCGCGAACGGATGACCAATCCGCAAAATTTCTGTTGCATCTGAAAGTAGAAACTCGCCCGATTACAACGGTATGCGTACTTTTCCCCTAGGCCGTTCCAGTTATTCGTTTCGAGCATCAGAACTGCGAAAATTTTGAGTTTCTCAAGCGTTTCTTACCTCCAAACTGCCATATCTCGCGAACGCATTGACCAATCCGCAAAATTTCTGCTGCATTTGAAAGTAGAAACTCGCCCGATTACAACGGTATGCTCACTTTTCCCCTGGGCCGTTCTAGTTATTCGTTTCGAGCATCAGAACTGCGAAAATTTTGAGTTCCTAAAGGGTTTCTTACATCCAAACGGCCATATCTCGCGAACGGATTGACCAATCCGCAAAATTTCTGTTGGATCTGAAAGTAGAAACTCGCCCGATTACAACGGTATGCGTACTTCTCCCCTAGGCCGTTCTAGTCATTCGTTTCGAGCATCAGAACTGCGAAAATTTTTAGTTTCTCAAGCGTGTCTTACATCCAAACTGCCACATCTCGCAAACGGATTGACCAATCCGCAAAATTTCTGTTGCATCTGAAAGTAGAAACTTGCCCGATTACAACGGTATGCGTACTTCTCCCCTAGGCCGTTCTAGTTATTCATGTCGAGCATCAGAACTGCGAAAATTTTGAGTTTCTCAAGCGTTTCTTACCTCCAAACTGCCATATCTCGCGAACGGATTGACCAATCCGCAAAATTTCTGTTGCATCTGAAAGTAGAAACTCGCCCGATTACAACGGTATGCGTACTTCTCCCCTAGGCCTTTCTAGTCATTCGTTTCGAGCATCAGAACTGCGAAAATTTTGAGTTTCTCAAGCGTTTCTTACTTCCAAACTGCCATATCTCGCGAACGGATCGACCAATCCGCAAAATTTCTGTTGCATCTGAAAGTAGGAACTCGCCCGATTACAACGGAAGGTGTAGTTTTCCCCTAGGCCGTTCTAGTTATTCGTTTCGAACATCAGAACAGCGAAAATTTTGAGTTTCTCAAGCGTTTCTTACCTCCAAACTGCCATATCTCGCGAACGGATTGACCAACCCGCAAAATTTCTGTTGCATCTGAAAGTAGAAACTCGCCCGATTACAACGGTATGCGTACTTCTCCCCTAGGCCTTTCCAGTCATTCGTTTCGAGCATCAGAACTGCGAAAATTTTGAGTTTCTCAAGCGTTTCTTACTTCCAAACTGCCACATCTCGCGAACGGATCGACCAATCCGCAAAATTTCTCTTGCTTCTGAAAGTAGAAACTCGCCCGATTACATCGGTATGCGTGCTTTTCCCCTAGGCCGTTCTAGTTATTCGTTTCGAGCATCAGAACTGCGACAATTTTGAGTTTCTCAAGCGTTTCTTACCTCCAAACTGCCACATCTCGCAAACGGATTGACCAATCCGCAAAATTTCTGTTGCATCTGAAAGTAAAAACTCGCCCGATTACAACGGTATGCATTCTTCTCCCCTAGGCCGTTCTAGTCATTCGTTTCGAGCATCAGAACTGCGAAAATTTTGAGTTTCTCAAGCGTTTCTTACTTCCAAAATGCAATATCTCGCGAACGGATCGACCAATCCGCAAAATTTCTGTTGCATCTGAAAGTAGAAACTCGCCCGATTACAACGGTAGGTATAGTTTTCCCCTAGGCCGTTCTAGTTATTCGTTTCGAGCATCAGAACTGCGAAAGTTTTGAGTTTCTCAAGCGTTTCTTATCTCCAAACTGCCATATCTCGCGAACGGATGACCAATCCGCAAAATTTCTGTTGCATCTGAAAGTAGAAACTCGCCCGATTACAACGGTAGGTGTAGTTTTCCCCTAGGCCGTTCTAGTTATTCGTTTCGAGCATCAGAACTGCGAAAATTTTGAGTTTCTCAAGCGTTTCTTACCTCCAAACTGCCATATCTCGCGAACGCATTGACCAATCCGCAAAATTTCTGCTGCATTTGAAAGTAGAAACTCGCCCGATTACAACGGTATGCTCACTTTTCCCCTGGGCCGTTCTAGTTATTCGTTTCGAGCATCACAACTGCGAAAATTTTGAGTTCCTAAAGGGTTTCTTACATCCAAACGGCCATATCTCGCGAACGGATTGACCAATCCGCAAAATTTCTGTTGCATCTGAAAGTAGAAACTTGCCCGATTACAACGGTATGCGTACTTCTCCCCTAGGCCGTTCTAGTTATTCGTGTCGAGCATCAGAACTGCGAAAATTTTGAGTTTCTCAAGCGTTTCTTACCTCCAAACTGCCATATCTCGCGAACGGATTGACCAATCCGCAAAATTTCTGTTGCTTCTGGAAGTAGAAACTCGCCCGATTACAACGGTATGGGCACTTTTCCCCTAGGCCGTTCTAGTTATTCGTGTCGAGCATCAGAACTGCGAAAATTTTGAGTTTCTCAAGCGTTTCTTGCCTCCAAACTGCCATGTCTCGCGAACGGATTGACCAATCCGCAAAATTTCTATTGCATCTGAAAGTAGAAACTCGCCCGATTACAACGGTATGCGTACTTTTCCCCTAGGCCGTTCTAGTTACTCGTTTCGAGCATCAGAACTGCGAAAATTTTGAGTTTCTCAAGCGTTTCTTACTTCCAAACTGCCATATCTCGCGAACGGATCGACCAATCCGCAAAATTTCTGTTGCATCTGAAAGTAGAAACTCGCCCGATTACAACGGAAGGTGTAGTTTTCCCCTTGGCCGATCTAGTTATTCGTTTCGAGCATCAGAACAGCGAAAATTTTGAGTTTCTCAAGCGTTTCTTACCTCCAAACTGCCATATCTCGCGAACGGATTGACCAACCCGCAAAATTTCTGTTGCATCTGAAAGTAGAAACTCGCCCGATTACAACGGTAGGTGTAGTTTTTCCCTAGGCCGTTCTAGTTATTCGTTCCGAGCATCAGAACTGCGACAATTTTGAGTTTCTCAAGCGTTTCTTACCTCCAAACTGCCACATCTCGCAAACGGATTGACCAATCCGCAAAATTTCTGTTGCATCTGAAAGTAAAAACTCGCCCGATTACAACGGTATGCATTCTTCTCCCCTAGGCCGTTCTAGTCATTCGTTTCGAGCATCAGAACTGCGAAAATTTTGAGTTTCTCAAGCGTTTCTTACTTCCAAAATGCAATATCTCGCGAACGGATCGACCAATCCGCAAAATTTCTGTTGCCTCTGAAAGTAGAAACTCGCCCGATTACATCGGTATGCGTACTTCTCCCCTAGGCCGTTCTAGTCATTCGTTTCGAGCATAAGAACTGCGCAAATCTTGAGTTTCTCAAGCGTTTCTTATCTCCAAACTGCCATATCTCGCGAACGGATTGACCAATCCGCAAAATTTCTGTTGCATCTGAAAGTAGAAACTCGCCCGATTACAACGGTATGCGTACTTTTCCCCTAGGCCGTTCCAGTTATTCGTTTCGAGCATCAGAACTGCGAAAATTTTGAGTTTCTCAAGCGTTTCTCACCTCCAAACTGCCATATCTCGCGAACGCATTGACCAATCCGCAAAATTTCTGCTGCATTTGAAAGTAGAAACTCGCCCGATTACAACGGTATGCTCACTTTTCCCCTGGGCCGTTCTAGTTATTCGTTTCGAGCATCAGAACTGCGAAAATTTTGAGTTCCTAAAGGGTTTCTTACATCCAAACGGCCATATCTCGCGAACGGATTGACCAATCCGCAAAATTTCTGTTGGATCTGAAAGTAGAAACTCGCCCGATTACAACGGTATGCGTACTTCTCCCCTAGGCCGTTCTAGTTACTCGTTTCGAGCATCAGAACTGCGAAAATTTTGAGTTTCTCAAGCGTTTCTTATCTCCAAACTGCCATATCTCGCGAACGGATTGACCAATCCGCAAAATTTCTGTTGCATCTGAAAGTAGAAACTCGCCCGATTACAACGGAAGGTGTAGTTTTCCCCTAGGCCGTTCTAGTTATTCGTTTCGAGCATCAGAACAGCGAAAATTTTGAGTTTCTCAAGCGTTTCTTACCTCCAAACTGCCATATCTCGCGAACGGATTGACCAACCCGCAAAATTTCTGTTGCATCTGAAAGTAGAAACTCGCTCGATTACATCGGTATGCGTACTTTTCCCCTAGGCCGTTCTAGTTATTCGTTTCGAGCATCAGAACTGCGACAATTTTGAGTTTCTCAAGCGTTTCTTACCTCCAAACTGCCATATCTCGCGAAGGGATCGACCAATCCGCAAAATTTCTGTTGCACCTGAAAGTAGAAACTCGCCCGATTGCATCGGGATGCGTAGTTTTACCCTAGGCCGTTCTAGTTATTCGTTTCGAGCATCAGAACTGCGAAAATTTTGAGTTTCTCAAGCGTTTCTTACCTCCAAACTGCCATATCTCGCGAACGGATTGACCAATCCGCAAAATTTCTGTTGCATCTGAAAGTAGAAACTAGCCCGATTACAACGGTATGTGTAGTTTTCCCCTAGACCGTTCCAGTTATTCGTTTCGAGCATCAGAACTGCGAAAATTTTGAGTTTCTCAAGCGTTTCTTACCTCCAAACTGCCATATCTCGCGAACGGATTGACCAATCCGCAAAATTTCTGTTGCTTCTGAAAGTAGAAACTCTCCCGATTACAACGGTATGTGTACTTCTCCCCTAGGCCGTTCTAGTCATTCGTATCGAGCATCAGAACTGCGAAAATTTTGAGTTTCTCAAGCGTTTCTTACTTCCAAACTGCCATATCTCGCGAACGGATAGACCAATCCGCAAAATTTCTGTTGCATCTGAAAGTAGAAACTCGCCCGATTACATCGGTATGCGTACTTTTCCCCTAGGCCGTTCTAGTTATTCGTTTCGAGCATCAGAACTGCGACAATTTTGAGTTTCTCAAGCGTTTCTTACCTCCAAACTGCCATATCTCGCGAACGGATTGACCAATCCGCAAAATTTCTGTTGCATCTGAAAGTAGAAACTCGCCTGATTACAGCGGTATGCGTACTTTTCCCCTAGGCCGTTCTAGTTACTCGTTTCGAGCATCAGAACTACGAAAATTTTGAGTTTCTCAAGCGTTTCTTATCTCCAAACGTCCATATCTCGCGAACGGATTGATCAAACCGCAAAATTTCTGTTGCATCTGAAAGTAGAAACTAGCCCGATTACAACGGTAGGTGTAGTTTTCCCCTAGGCCGCTCTAGTTATTGGTTTCGAGCATCAGAACTGCGAAAATTTTGAGTTTCTCAAGCGTTTCTTACCTCCAAACTGCCATATCTTGCGAACGGATTGACCAATCCGAAATATTTCTGTTGCATCTGAAAGTAGAAACTCGCCCGATTACAACGGTATGTGTAGTTTTCCCCTAGGCAGTTCCAGTTATTCATTTCGAGCATCAGAACTACGAAAATTTTGAGTTTCTCAAGCGTTTCTTACCTCCAAACTGCCACATCTCGCAAACGGATTGACCAATCCGCAAAATTTCTGTTGCATCTGAAAGTAGAAACTCGCCCGATTACAACGGTAGGTGTAGTTTTTCCCTAGGCCGTTCTAGTTATTCGTTCCGAGCATCAGACTGCGAAAATGTTGAGTTTCTCAAGCGTTTCTTACCTCCAAACTGCCATATCTCGCGAACGGATTGACCAATCCGCAAAATTTCTGTTGCTTCTGAAAGTAGAAACTCTCCCGATTACAACGGTATGCGTACTTCTCCCCTAGGCCGTTCTAGTCATTCGTTTCGAGAATCAGAACTGCGAAAATTTTGAGTTTCTAAAGCGTTTCTTACTTCCAAACTGCCATATCTCGCGAACAGATTGACCAATCCGCAAAATTTCTGTTGCATCTGAAAGTAGAAACTCGCCCGATTACAACGGTATGCGTACTTCTCCCCTAGGCCGTTCTAGTCATTCGTTTCGAGCATCAGAACTGCGAAAATTTTGAGTTTCTCAAGCGTTTCTTACCTCCAAACTGCCACATCTCGCAAACGGATTGGCCAATCCGCAAAATTTCTGTTGCATCTGAAAGTAAAAACTCGCCCGATTACAACGGTATGCATTCTTCTCCCCTAGGCCGTTCTAGTCATTCGTTTCGAGCATCAGAACTGCGAAAATTTTGTGTTTCTCAAGCGTTTCTTACTTCCAAACTGCCATATCTCGCGAACAGATCGACCAATCCGCAAAATTTCTCTTGCTTCTGAAAGTAGAAACTCTCCCGATTACAACGGTATGTGTACTTCTCCCCTAGGCCGTTCTAGTCATTCGTTTCGAGCATCAGAACTGCGAAAATTTTGAGTTTCTCAAGCGTTTCTTACTTCCAAACTGCCATATCTCGCGAACGGATAGACCAATCCGCAAAATTTCTGTTGCATCTGAAAGTAGAAACTCGCCTGATTACAGCGGTATGCGTACTTTTCCCCTAGGCCGTTCTAGTTACTCGTTTCGAGCATCTGAACTACGAAAATTTTGAGTTTCTCAAGCGTTTCTTATCTCCAAACGTCCATATCTCGCGAACGGATTGATCAAACCGCAAAATTTCTGTTGCATCTGAAAGTAGAAACTAGCCCGATTACAACGGTAGGTGTAGTTTTCCCCTGGGCCGCTCTAGTTATTGGTTTCGAGCATCAGAACTGCGAAAATTTTGAGTTTCTCAAGCGTTTCTTACCTCCAAACTGCCATATCTTGCGAACGGATTGACCAATCCGAAAAATTTCTGTTGCATCTGAAAGTAGAAACTCGCCCGATTACAACGGTATGTGTAGTTTTCCCCTAGGCAGTTCCAGTTATTCATTTCGAGCATCAGAACTGCGAAAATTTTGAGTTTCTCAAGCGTTTCTTACCTCCAAACTGCCACATCTCGCAAACGGATTGACCAATCCGCAAAATTTCTGTTGCATCTGAAAGTAGAAACTCGCCCGATTACAACGGTAGGTGTAGTTTTTCCCTAGGCCGTTCTAGTTATTCGTTCCGAGCATCAGACTGCGAAAATGTTGAGTTTCTCAAGCGTTTCTTACCTCCAAACTGCCATATCTCGCGAACGGATTGACCAATCCGCAAAATTTCTGTTGCTTCTGAAAGTAGAAACTCTCCCGATTACAACGGTATGCGTACTTCTCCCCTAGGCCGTTCTAGTCATTCGTTTCGAGAATCAGAACTGCGAAAATTTTGAGTTTCTAAAGCGTTTCTTACTTCCAAACTGCCATATCTCGCGAACAGATTGACCAATCCGCAAAATTTCTGTTGCATCTGAAAGTAGAAACTCGCCCGATTACAACGGTATGCGTACTTCTCCCCTAGGCCGTTCTAGTCATTCGTTTCGAGCATCAGAACTGCGAAAATTTTGAGTTTCTCAAGCGTTTCTTACCTCCAAACTGCCACATCTCGCAAACGGATTGACCAATCCGCAAAATTTCTGTTGCATCTGAAAGTATAAACTCGCCCGATTACAACGGTATGCATTCTTCTCCCCTAGGCCGATCTAGTCATTCGTTTCGAGCATCAGAACTGCGAAAATTTTGTGTTTCTCAAGCGTTTCTTACTTCCAAACTGCCATATCTCGCGAACGGATCGACCAATCCGCAAAATTTCTCTTGCTTCTGAAAGTAGAAACTCTCCCGATTACAACGGAATGTGTACTTCTCCCCTAGGCCGTTCTAGTCATTCGTTTCGAGCATCAGAACTGCGAAAATTTTGAGTTTCTCAAGCGTTTCTTACTTCCAAACTGCCATATCTCGCGAACGGATAGACCAATCCGCAAAATTTCTGTTGCATCTGAAAGTAGAAACTCGCCCGATTACATCGGTATGCGTACTTTTCCCCTAGGCCGTTCTAGTTATTCGTTTCGAGCATCAGAACTGCGAAAATTTTGAGTTTCTCAAGCGTTTCTTACCTCCAAACTGCCATATCTCGCGAACGGATTGACCAATCCGCAAAATTTCTATTGCATCTGAAAGTAGAAACTCGCCCGATTACATCGGTATGCGTACTTTTCCCCTAGGCCGTTCTAGTTATTCGTTTCGAGCATCAGAACTGCGAAAATTTTGAGTTTCTCAAGCGTTTCTTACCTCCAAACTGCCATATCTCGCGAACGGATTGACCAATCCGCAAAATTTCTATTGCATCTGAAAGTAGAAACTCGCCCGATTACAACGGTATGCGTACTTTTCCCCTAGGCCGTTCTAGTTACTCGTTTCGAGCATCAGAACTGCGAAAATTTTCAGTTTCTCAAGCGTTTCTTATCTCCAAACTGCCATATCTCGCGAACGGATTGACCAATCCGCAAAATTTCTGTTGCATCTGAAAGTAGAAACTCGCCCGATTACAACGGAAGGTGTAGTTTTCCCCTAGGCCGTTCTAGTTATTCGTTTCGAGCATCAGAACAGCGAAAATTTTGAGTTTCTCAAGCGTTTCTTACCTCCAAACTGCCATATCTCGCGAACGGATTGACCAACCCGCAAAATTTCTGTTGCATCTGAAAGTAGAAACTCGCTCGATTACATCCGTATGCGTACTTTTCCCCTAGGCCGTTCTAGTTATTCGTTTCGAGCATCAGAACTGCGACAATTTTGAGTTTCTCAAGCGTTTCTTACCTCCAAACTGCCATATCTCGCGAACGGATCGACCAATCCGCAAAATTTCTGTTGCACCTGAAAGTAGAAACTCGCCCGATTACATCGGGATGCGTAGTTTTACCCTAGGCCGTTCTAGTTATTCGTTCCGAGCATCAGAACTGCGAAAATTTTGAGTTTCTCAAGCGTTTCTTACCTCCAAACTGCCATATCTCGCGAACGGATTGACCAATCCGCAAAATTTCTGTTGCTTCTGAAAGTAGAAACTCTCCCGATTACAACGGTATGCGTACTTCTCCCCTAGGCCGTTCTAGTCATTCGTTTCGAGAATCAGAACTGCGAAAATTTTGAGTTTCTAAAGCGTTTCTTACTTCCAAACTGCCATATCTCGCGAACAGATTGACCAATCCGCAAAATTTCTGTTGCATCTGAAAGAAGAAACTCGCCCGATTACAACGGTATGCGTACTTCTCCCCTAGGCCGTTCTAGTCATTCGTTTCGAGCATCAGAACTGCGAAAATTTTGAGTTTCTCAAGCGTTTCTTACCTCCAAACTGCCACATCTCGCAAACGGATTGACCAATCCGCAAAATTTCTGTTGCATCTGAAAGTAAAAACTCGCCCGATTACAACGGTATGCATTCTTCTCCCCTAGGCCGTTCTAGTCATTCGTTTCGAGCATCAGAACTGCGAAAATTTTGTGTTTCTCAAGCGTTTCTTACTTCCAAACTGCCATATCTCGCGAACGGATCGACCAATCCGCAAAATTTCTCTTGCTTCTGAAAGTAGAAACTCGCCCGATTACAACGGAAGGTGTAGTTTTCCCCTAGGCCGTTCTAGTTATTCGTTTCGAGCATCAGAACAGCGAAAATTTTGAGTTTCTCAAGCGTTTCTTACCTCCAAACTGCCATATCTCGCGAACGGATTGACCAACCCGCAAAATTTCTGTTGCATCTGAAAGTAGAAACTCGCTCGATTACATCCGTATGCGTACTTTTCCCCTAGGCCGTTCTAGTTATTCGTTTCGAGCATCAGAACTGCGACAATTTTGAGTTTCTCAAGCGTTTCTTACCTCCAAACTGCCATATCTCGCGAACGGATCGACCAATCCGCAAAATTTCTGTTGCACCTGAAAGTAGAAACTCGCCCGATTACATCGGGATGCGTAGTTTTACCCTAGGCCGTTCTAGTTATTCGTTCCGAGCATCAGAACTGCGAAAATTTTGAGTTTCTCAAGCGTTTCTTACCTCCAAACTGCCATATCTCGCGAACGGATTGACCAATCCGCAAAATTTCTGTTGCTTCTGAAAGTAGAAACTCTCCCGATTACAACGGTATGCGTACTTCTCCCCTAGGCCGTTCTAGTCATTCGTTTCGAGAATCAGAACTGCGAAAATTTTGAGTTTCTAAAGCGTTTCTTACTTCCAAACTGCCATATCTCGCGAACAGATTGACCAATCCGCAAAATTTCTGTTGCATCTGAAAGTAGAAACTCGCCCGATTACAACGGTATGCGTACTTCTCCCCTAGGCCGTTCTAGTCATTCGTTTCGAGCATCAGAACTGCGAAAATTTTGAGTTTCTCAAGCGTTTCTTACCTCCAAACTGCCACATCTCGCAAACGGATTGACCAATCCGCAAAATTTCTGTTGCATCTGAAAGTAAAAACTCGCCCGATTACAACGGTATGCATTCTTCTCCCCTAGGCCGTTCTAGTCATTCGTTTCGAGCATCAGAACTGCGAAAATTTTGTGTTTCTCAAGCGTTTCTTACTTCCAAACTGCCATATCTCGCGAACGGATCGACCAATCCGCAAAATTTCTCTTGCTTCTGAAAGTAGAAACTCTCCCGATTACAACGGAATGTGTACTTCTCCCCTAGGCCGTTCTAGTCATTCGTTTCGAGCATCAGAACTGCGAAAATTTTGAGTTTCTCAAGCGTTTCTTACTTCCAAACTGCCATATCTCGCGAACGGATAGACCAATCCGCAAAATTTCTGTTGCATCTGAAAGTAGAAACTCGCCCGATTACATCGGTATGCGTACTTTTCCCCTAGGCCGTTCTAGTTATTCGTTTCGAGCATCAGAACTGCGAAAATTTTGAGTTTCTCAAGCGTTTCTTACCTCCAAACTGCCATATCTCGCGAACGGATTGACCAATCCGCAAAATTTCTATTGCATCTGAAAGTAGAAACTCGCCCGATTACAACGGTATGCGTACTTTTCCCCTAGGCCGTTCTAGTTACTCGTTTCGAGCATCAGAACAGCGAAAATTTTGAGTTTCTCAAGCGTTTCTTACCTCCAAACTGCCATATCTCGCGAACGGATCGACCAATCCGCAAAATTTCTCTTGCTTCTGAAAGTAGAAACTCTCCCGATTACAACGGAATGTGTACTTCTCCCCTAGGCCGTTCTAGTCATTCGTTTCGAGCATCAGAACTGCGAAAATTTGGAGTTTCTCAAGCGTTTCTTACTTCCAAACTGCCATATCTCGCGAACGGATAGACCAATCCGCAAAATTTCTGTTGCATCTGAAAGTAGAAACTCGCCCGATTACATCGGTATGCGTACTTTTCCCCTAGGCCGTTCTAGTTATTCGTTTCGAGCATCAGAACTGCGAAAATTTTGAGTTTCTCAAGCGTTTCTTATCTCCAAACTGCCATATCTCGCGAACGGATTGACCAATCCGCAAAATTTCTGTTGCATCAGAAAGTAGAAACTCGCCCGATTACAACGGAAGGTGTAGTTTTCCCCTAGGCCGTTCTAGTTATTCGTTTCGAGCATCAGAACAGCGAAAATTTTGAGTTTCTCAAGCGTTTCTTACCTCCAAACTGCCATATCTCGCGAACGGATTGACCAACCCGCAAAATTTCTGTTGCATCTGAAAGTAGAAACTCGCTCGATTACATCGGTATGCGTACTTTTCCCCTAGGCCGTTCTAGTTATTCGTTTCGAGCATCAGAACTGCGACAATTTTGAGTTTCTCAAGCGTTTCTTACCTCCAAACTGCCATATCTCGCGAACGGATCGACCAATCCGCAAAATTTCTGTTGCACCTGAAAGTAGAAACTCGCCCGATTACATCGGGATGCGTAGTTTTACCCTAGGCCGTTCTAGTTATTCGTTTCGAGCATCAGAACTGCGAAAATTTTGAGTTTCTCAAGCGTTTCTTACCTCCAAACTGCCATATCTCGCGAACGGATTGACCAATCCGCAAAATTTCTGTTGCATCTGAAAGTAGAAACTAGCCCGATTACAACGGTATGTGTAGTTTTCCCCTAGACCGTTCCAGTTATTCGTTTCGAGCATCAGAACTGCGAAAATTTTGAGTTTCTCAAGCGTTTCTTACCTCCAAACTGCCATATCTCGCGAACGGATTGACCAATCCGCAAAATTTCTGTTGCTTCTGAAAGTAGAAACTCTCCCGATTACAACGGTATGTGTACTTCTCCCCTAGGCCGTTCTAGTCATTCGTATCGAGCATCAGAACTGCGAAAATTTTGAGTTTCTCAAGCGTTTCTTACTTCCAAACTGCCATATCTCGCGAACGGATAGACCAATCCGCAAAATTTCTGTTGCATCTGAAAGTAGAAACTCGCCCGATTACATCGGTATGCGTACTTTTCCCCTAGGCCGTTCTAGTTATTCGTTTCGAGCATCAGAACTGCGACAATTTTGAGTTTCTCAAGCGTTTCTTACCTCCAAACTGCCATATCTCGCGAACGGATTGACCAATCCGCAAAATTTCTGTTGCATCTGAAAGTAGAAACTCGCCTGATTACAGCGGTATGCGTACTTTTCCCCTAGGCCGTTCTAGTTACTCGTTTCGAGCATCAGAACTACGAAAATTTTGAGTTTCTCAAGCGTTTCTTATCTCCAAACGTCCATATCTCGCGAACGGATTGATCAAACCGCAAAATTTCTGTTGCATCTGAAAGTAGAAACTCGCCTGATTACAGCGGTATGCGTACTTTTCCCCTAGGCCGTTCTAGTTACTCGTTTCGAGCATCAGAACTACGAAAATTTTGAGTTTCTAAAGCGTTTCTTACTTCCAAACTGCCATATCTCGCGAACAGATTGACCAATCCGCAAAATTTCTGTTGCATCTGAAAGTAGAAACTCGCCCGATTACAACGGTATGCGTACTTCTCCCCTAGGCCGTTCTAGTCATTCGTTTCGAGCATCAGAACTGCGAAAATTTTGAGTTTCTCAAGCGTTTCTTACCTCCAAACTGCCACATCTCGCAAACGGATTGACCAATCCGCAAAATTTCTGTTGCATCTGAAAGTAAAAACTCGCCCGATTACAACGGTATGCATTCTTCTCCCCTAGGCCGTTCTAGTCATTCGTTTCGAGCATCAGAACTGCGAAAATTTTGTGTTTCTCAAGCGTTTCTTACTTCCAAACTGCCATATCTCGCGAACGGATCGACCAATCCGCAAAATTTCTCTTGCTTCTGAAAGTAGAAACTCTCCCGATTACAACGGTATGTGTACTTCTCCCCTAGGCCGTTCTAGTCATTCGTTTCGAGCATCAGAACTGCGAAATTTTTGAGTTTCTCAAGCGTTTCTTACTTCCAAACTGCCATATCTCGCGAACGGATAGACCAATCCGCAAAATTTCTGTTGCATCTGAAAGTAGAAACTCGCCCGATTACATCGGTATGCGTACTTTTCCCCTAGGCCGTTCTAGTTATTCGTTTCGAGCATCAGAACTGCGACAATTTTGACTTTTCTCAAGCGTTTCTTACCTCCAAACTGCCATATCTCGCGAACGGATCGACCAATCCGCAAAATTTCTGTTGCATCTGAAAGTAGAAACTCGCCCGATTACATCGGTATGCGTAGTTTTACCCTAGGCCGTTCTAGTTATTCGTTTCGAGCATCAGAACTGCGACAATTTTGAGTTTCTCAAGCGTTTCTTACCTCCAAACTGCCATATCTCGCGAACGGATCGACCAATCCGCAAAATTTCTGTTGCACCTGAAAGTAGAAACTCGCCCGATTACATCGGGATGCGTAGTTTTACCCTAGGCCGTTCTAGTTATTCGTTTCGAGCATCAGAACTGCGAAAATTTTGAGTTTCTCAAGCGTTTCTTACCTCCAAACTGCCATATCTCGCGAACGGATTGACCAATCCGCAAAATTTCTGTTGCATCTGAAAGTAGAAACTAGCCCGATTACAACGGTATGTGTAGTTTTCCCCTAGACCGTTCCAGTTATTCGTTTCGAGCATCAGAACTGCGAAAATTTTGAGTTTCTCAAGCGTTTCTTACCTCCAAACTGCCATATCTCGCGAACGGATTGACCAATCCGCAAAATTTCTGTTGCTTCTGAAAGTAGAAACTCTCCCGATTACAACGGTATGTGTACTTCTCCCCTAGGCCGTTCTAGTCATTCGTATCGAGCATCAGAACTGCGAAAATTTTGAGTTTCTCAAGCGTTTCTTACTTCCAAACTGCCATATCTCGCGAACGGATAGACCAATCCGCAAAATTTCTGTTGCATCTGAAAGTAGAAACTCGCCCGATTACATCGGTATGCGTACTTTTCCCCTAGGCCGTTCTAGTTATTCGTTTCGAGCATCAGAACTGCGACAATTTTGAGTTTCTCAAGCGTTTCTTACCTCCAAACTGCCATATCTCGCGAACGGATTGACCAATCCGCAAAATTTCTGTTGCATCTGAAAGTAGAAACTAGCCCGATTACAACTGTAGGTGTAGTTTTCCCCTAGGCCGCTCTAGTTATTGGTTTCGAGCATCAGAACTGCGAAAATTTTGAGTTTCTCAAGCGTTTCTTACCTCCAAACTGCCATATCTTGCGAACGGATTGACCAATCCGAAAAATTTCTGTTGCATCTGAAAGTAGAAACTCGCCCGATTACAACGGTATGTGTAGTTTTCCCCTAGGCAGTTCCAGTTATTCATTTCGAGCATCAGAACTGCGAAAATTTTGAGTTTCTCAAGCGTTTCTTACCTCCAAACTGCCACATCTCGCAAACGGATTGACCAATCCGCAAAATTTCTGTTGCATCTGAAAGTAGAAACTCGCCCGATTACAACGGTAGGTGTAGTTTTTCCCTAGGCCGTTCTAGTTATTCGTTCCGAGCATCAGACTGCGAAAATGTTGAGTTTCTAAAGCGTTTCTTACTTCCAAACTGCCATATCTCGCGAACAGATTGACCAATCCGCAAAATTTCTGTTGCATCTGAAAGTAGAAACTCGCCCGATTACAACGGTATGCGTACTTCTCCCCTAGGCCGTTCTAGTCATTCGTTTCGAGCATCAGAACTGCGAAAATTTTGAGTTTCTCAAGCGTTTCTTACCTCCAAACTGCCACATCTCGCAAACGGATTGACCAATCCGCAAAATTTCTGTTGCATCTGAAAGTAAAAACTCGCCCGATTACAACGGTATGCATTCTTCTCCCCTAGGCCGTTCTAGTCATTCGTTTCGAGCATCAGAACTGCGAAAATTTTGTGTTTCTCAAGCGTTTCTTACTTCCAAACTGCCATATCTCGCGAACGGATCGACCAATCCGCAAAATTTCTCTTGCTTCTGAAAGTAGAAACTCTCCCGATTACAACGGAATGTGTACTTCTCCCCTAGGCCGTTCTAGTCATTCGTTTCGTGCATCAGAACTGCGAAAATTTTGAGTTTCTCAAGCGTTTCTTACTTCCAAACTGCCATATCTCGCGAACGGATAGACCAATCCGCAAAATTTCTGTTGCATCTGAAAGTAGAAACTCGCCCGATTACATCGGTATGCGTACTTTTCCCCTAGGCCGTTCTAGTTATTCGTTTCGAGCATCAGAACTGCGACAATTTTGACTTTTCTCAAGCGTTTCTTACCTCCAAACTGCCATATCTCGCGAACGGATCGACCAATCCGCAAAATTTCTGTTGCATCTGAAAGTAGAAACTCGCCCGATTACATCGGTATGCGTAGTTTTACCCTAGGCCGTTCTAGTTATTCGTTTCGAGCATCAGAACTGCGAAAATTTTGAGTTTCTCAAGCGTTTCTTACCTCCAAACTGCCATATCTCGCGAACGGATTGACCAATCCGCAAAATTTCTGTTGCTTCTGAAAGTAGAAACTCTCCCGATTACAACGGTATGTGTACTTCTCCCCTAGGCCGTTCTAGTCATTCGTATCGAGCATCAGAACTGCGAAAATTTTGAGTTTCTCAAGCGTTTCTTACCTCCAAACTGCCACATCTCGCGAACGGATTGACCAATCCGCAAAATTTCTGTTGCATCTGAAAATAGAAACTCGCCCGATTACAACGGTACGTGTAGTGATCCCCTAGGCCGTTCTACTTATTCATTTCGAGCATCAGAACAGCGAAAATTTTGAGTTTCTCAAGCGTTTCTTACATCCAAACTGCCATATCTCGCGAACGGATTGACCAATCCGCAAAATTTCTGTTGCTTCTGAAAGTAGGAGCTCTCCCGATTACAACGGTATGCGTACTTCTCCCCTAGGCCGTACTAGTCATTCGTTTCGAGAATCAGAACTGCGAAAATTTTGAGTTTCTAAAGCGTTTCTTACTTCCAAACTGCCATATCTCGCGAAAGGATTGACCAATCCGCAAAATTTCTGCTGCATCTGAAAGTAGAAACTCGCCCGATTACAACGGTATGCGTACTTCTCCCCTAGGCCGTTCTAGTCATTCGTTTCGAGCATCAGAACTGCGAAAATTTTGAGTTTCTCAAGCGTTTCTTACCTCCAAACTGCCACATCTCGCAAACGGATTGACCAATCCGCAAAATTTCTGTTGCATCTGAAAGTAAAAACTCGCCCGATTACAACGGTATGCGTACTTTTCCCCTAGGCCGTTCTAGTTACTCGTTTCGAGCATCAGAACTACGAAAATTTTGAGTTTCTCAAGCGTTTCTTATCTCCAAACGTCCATATCTCGCGAACGCATTGATCAAACCGCAAAATTTCTGTTGCATCTGAAAGTAGAAACTAGCCCGATTACAACGGTAGGTGTAGTTTTCCCCTAGGCCGCTCTAGTTATTGGTTTCGAGCATCAGAACTGCGAAAATTTTGAGTTTCTCAAGCGTTTCTTACCTTCAAACTGCCATATCTTGCGAACGGATTGACCAATCCGAAAAATTTCTGTTGCATCTGAAAGTAGAAACTCGCCCGATTACAACGGTATGTGTAGTTTTCCCCTAGGCAGTTCCAGTTATTCATTTCGAGCATCAGAACTGCGAAAATTTTGAGTTTCTCAAGCGTTTCTTACCTCCAAACTGCCACATCTCGCAAACGGATTGACCAATCCGCAAAATTTCTGTTGCATCTGAAAGTAAAAACTCGCCCGATTACAACGGTATGCATTCTTCTCCCCTAGGCCGTTCTAGTCATTCGTTTCGAGCATCAGAACTGCGAAAATTTTGTGTTTCTCGAGCGTTTCTTACTTCCAAACTGCCATATCTCGCGAACGGATCGACCAATCCGCAAAATTTCTCTTGCTTCTGAAAGTAGAAACTCTCCCGATTACAACGGTATGTGTACTTCTCCCCTAGGCCGTTCTAGTCATTCGTTTCGAGCATCAGAACTGCGAAAATTTTGAGTTTCTCAAGCGTTTCTTACTTCCAAACTGCCATATCTCGCGAACGGATAGACCAATCCGCAAAATTTCTGTTGCATCTGAAAGTAGAAACTCGCCCGATTACATCGGTATGCGTACTTTTCCCCTAGGCCGTTCTAGTTATTCGTTTCGAGCATCAGAACTGCGACAATTTTGACTTTTCTCAAGCGTTTCTTACCTCCAAACTGCCATATCTCGCGAACGGATCGACCAATCCGCAAAATTTCTGTTGCATCTGAAAGTAGAAACTCGCCCGATTACATCGGTATGCGTAGTTTTACCCTAGGCCGTTCTAGTTATTCGTTTCGAGCATCAGAACTGCGAAAATTTTGAGTTTCTCAAGCGTTTCTTACCTCCAAACTGCCAGATCTCGCGAACGGATTGACCAATCCGCAAAATTTCTGTTGCTTCTGAAAGTAGAAACTCTCCCGATTACAACGGTATGTGTACTTCTCCCCTAGGCCGTTCTAGTCATTCGTATCGAGCATCAGAACTGCGAAAATTTTGAGTTTCTCAAGCGTTTCTTACCTCCAAACTGCCACATCTCGCGAACGGATTGACCAATCCGCAAAATTTCTGTTGCATCTGAAAATAGAAACTCGCCCGATTACAACGGTACGTGTAGTGTTCCCCTAGGCAGTTCTACTTATTCATTTCGAGCATCAGAACAGCGAAAATTTTGAGTTTCTCAAGCGTTTCTTACATCCAAACTGCCATATCTCGCGAACGGATGGACCAATCCGCAAAATTTCTGTTGCTTCTGAAAGTAGGAGCTCTCCCGATTACAACGGTATGCGTACTTCTCCCCTAGGCCGTTCTAGTCATTCGTTTCGAGAATCAGAACTGCGAAAATTTTGAGTTTCTAAAGCGTTTCTTACTTCCAAACTGCCATATCTCGCGAACGGATTGACCAATCCGCAAAATTTCTGTTGCATCTGAAAGTAGAAACTCGCCCGATTACAACGGTATGCGTACTTCTCCCCTAGGCCGTTCTAGTCATTCGTTTCGAGCATCAGAACTGCGAAAATTTTGAGTTTCTCAAGCGTTTCTTACCTCCAAACTGCCACATCTCGCAAACGGATTGACCAATCCGCAAAATTTCTGTTGCATCTGAAAGTAAAAACTCGCCCGATTACAACGGTATGCGTACTTTTCCCCTAGGCCGTTCCAGTTATTCGTTTCGAGCATCAGAACTGCGAAAATTTTGAGTTTCTCAAGCGTTTCTTACCTCCAAACTGCCATATCTCGCGAACGCATTGACCAATCCGCAAAATTTCTGCTGCATTTGAAAGTAAAAACTCGCCGGATTACAACGGTATGCGTACATCTCCCCTAGGCCGTTCTAGTCATTCGTTTCGAGCATCAGAACTGCGAAAACTTTTAGTTTCTCAAGCGTTTCTTACCTCCAAACTGCCACATCTCGCAAACGGATTGACCAATCCGCAAAGTTTCTGTTGCATCTGAAAGTAGAAACTCGCCCGATTACAACGGTATGCATTCTTCTCCCCTAGGCCGTTCTAGTCATTCGTTTCGAGCATCAGAACTGCGAAAATTTTGAGTTTCTCAAGCGTTTCTAACTTCCAAACTGCCATATCTCGCGAACGGATTGACCAATCCGCAAAATTTCTGTTGCATCTGAAAGTAGAAACTCGCCCGATTACAACGGTAGGTGTAGTTTTCCCCTAGGCCGTTCTAGTTATTCGTTCCGAGCATCAGACTGCGAAAATATTGAGTTTCTCAAGCGTTTCTTACATCCAAACTGCCATATCTCGCGAACGGATTGACCAATCCGCAAAATTTCTGTTGCTTCTGAAAGTAGAAACTCTCCCGATTACAACGGTGTGCGTACTTCTCCCCTAGGCCGTTCTAGTTATTCGTTTCGAGCATCAGAACTGCGACAATTTTGAGTTTCTCAAGCGTTTCTTTCCTCCAAACTGCCATATCTCGCGAACGGATTGACCAATCTGCAGAATTTCTGTTGCATCTGAAAGTAGAAACCCGCCCGATTACAGCGGTATTCGTACTTTTCCCCTAGGCCGTTCTAGTTACTCGTTTCGAGCATCAGAACTGCGAAAATTTTGAGTTTCTCAAGCGTTTCTTATCTCCAAACTGCCATATCTCGCGAACGGATTGATCAATCCGCAAAATTTCTGTTGCATCTGAAAGTAGAAACTAGCCCGATTACAACGGTAGGTGTAGTTTTCCCCTAGGCCGCTCTAGTTATTCGTTTCGAGCATCAGAACTGCGAAAACTTTCAGTTTCTCAAGCGTTTCTTACCTCCAAACTGCCATATCTTGCGAACGGATTGACCAATCCGCAAAATTTCTGTTGCTTCTGAAAGTAGAAACTCTCCCGATTACAACGGTATGCGTACATCTCCCCTAGGCCGTTCTAGTCATTCGTTTCGAGCATCAGAGCTGCGACAATTTTGAGTTTCTCAAGCGTTTCTTACCTCCAAACTGCCATATCTCGCGAACGGATTGACCAATCCGCAAAATTTCTGTTGCATCTGAAAGTAGAAACTCGCCTGATTACAGCGGTATGCGTACTTTTCCCCTAGGCCGTTCTAGTTACTCGTTTCGAGCATCAGAACTACGAAAATTTTGAGTTTCTCAAGCGTTTCTTATCTCCAAACTGCCATATCTCGCGAACGGATTGATCAATCCGCAAAATTTCTGTTGCATCTGAAAGTAGAAACTCGCCCGATTACAACGGTAGGTGTAGTTTTCCCCTAGGCCGTTCTAGTTATTCGTTTCGAGCATCAGAACTGCGAAAATTTTGAGTTTCTCAAGCGTTTCTTACCTCCAAACTGCCATATCTCGCGAACGGATTGACCAATCCGCAAAATTTCTGTTGCATCTGAAAGTAGAAACTCGCCCGATTACAATGGTATGTGTAGTTTTCCCCTAGGCCGTTCCAGTTATTCATTTCGAGCATCAGAACTGCGAAAATTTTGAGTTTCTCAAGCGTTTCTTACCTCCAAACTGCCACATCTCGCAAACGGATTGACCAATCCGCAAAATTTCTGTTGCATCTGAAAGTAGAAACTCGCCCGATTACAACGGTATGCATTCTTCTCCCCTAGGCCGTTCTAGTCATTCGTTTCGAGCATCAGAACTGCGAAAATTTTGAGTTTCTCAAGCGTTTCTTATCTCCAAACTGCCATATCTCGCGAACGGATTGATCAATCCGCAAAATTTCTGTTGCATCTGAAAGTAGAAACTCGCCCGATTACAAAGGTATGCGCACTTTTCCCCTAGGCCGTTCTAGTTATTCGTGTCGAGCATCAGAACTGCGAAAATTTTGAGTTTCTCAAGCGTTTCTTACCTCCAAACTGCCATATCTCGCGAACGGTTTGACCAATCCGCAAAATTTCTGTTGCTTCTGGAAGTAGAAACTCGCCCGATTACAACGGTACGGGCACTTTTCCCCTAGGCCGTTCTAGTTATTCGTGTCGAGCATCAGAACTGCGAAAATTTTGAGTTTCTCAAGCGTTTCTTACCTCCAAACTGCCATATCTTGCGAACGGATTGACCAATCCGCAAAATTTCTGTTGCATCTGAAAGTAGAAACTCGCCCGATTACAACGGTATGCGTACTTCTCCCCTAGGCCGTTCTAGTCATTCGTTTCGAGCATCAGAACTGCGAAAATTTTGAGTTTCTCAAGCGTTTCTTACCTCCAAACTGCCATATCTCGCGAACGGATTGACCAATCCGCAAAATTTCTGTTGCATCTGAAAGTAGAAACTCGCCCGATTACAACGGTAGGTGTAGTTTTTCCCTAGGCCGTTCTAGTTATTCGTTCCGAGCATCAGACTGCGAAAATGTTGAGTTTCTCAAGCGTTTCTTACCTCCAAACTGCCATATCTCGCGAACGGATTGACCAATCCGCAAAATTTCTGTTGCATCTGAAAGTAAAAACTCGCCCGATTACAACGGTATGCATTCTTCTCCCCTAGGCCGTTCTAGTCATTCGTTTCGAGCATCAGAACTGCGAAAATTTTGTGTTTCTCAAGCGTTTCTTACTTCCAAACTGCCATATCTCGCGAACGGATCGACCAATCCGCAAAATTTCTCTTGCTTCTGAAAGTAGAAACTCTCCCGATTACAACGGTATGTGTACTTCTCCCCTAGGCCGTTCTAGTCATTCGTTTCGAGCATCAGAACTGCGAAAATTTTGAGTTTCTCAAGCGTTTCTTACTTCCAAACTGCCATATCTCGCGAACGGATAGACCAATCCGCAAAATTTCTGTTGCATCTGAAAGTAGAAACTCGCCCGATTACATCGGTATGTGTACTTTTCCCCTAGGCCGTTCTAGTTATTCGTTTCGAGCATCAGAACTGCGACAATTTTGACTTTTCTCAAGCGTTTCTTACCTCCAAACTGCCATATCTCGCGAACGGATCGACCAATCCGCAAAATTTCTGTTGCATCTGAAAGTAGAAACTCGTCCGATTACAACGGTATGTGTAGTTTTGCCCTAGGCCGTTCTAGTTATTCGTTTCGAGCATCAGAACTGCGAAAATTTTGAGTTTCTCAAGCGTTTCTTACCTCCAAACTGCCACATCTCGCGAACGGATTGACCAATCCGCAAAATTTCTGTTGCATCTGAAAATAGAAACTCGCCCGATTACAACGGTACGTGTAGTGTTCCCCTAGGCAGTTCTACTTATTCGTTTCGAGCATCAGAAGTGCGAAAATTTTGAGTTTCTCAAGCGTTTCTTACCTCCAAACCGCCATATCTCGCGAACGGATTGACCAATCCGCAAAATTTCTGTTGCATCTGAAAGTAGAAACTCGCCTGATTACAGCGGTATGCGTACTTTTCCCCTAGGCCGTTCTAGTTACTCGTTTCGAGCATCAGAACTACGAAAATTTTGAGTTTCTCAAGCGTTTCTTATCTCCAAACGTCCATATCTCGCGAACGGATTGATCAATCCGCAAAATTTCTGTTGCATCTGAAAGTAGAAACTAGCCCGATTACAACGGTAGGTGTAGTTTTCCCCTAGGCCGCTCTAGTTATTGGTTTCGAGCATCAGAACTGCGAAAATTTTGAGTTTCTCAAGCGTTTCTTACCTCCAAACTGCCATATCTTGCGAACGGATTGACCAATCCGAAAAATTTCTGTTGCATCTGAAAGTAGAAACTCGCCCGATTACAACGGTATGTGTAGTTTTCCCCTAGGCAGTTCCAGTTATTCATTTCGAGCATCAGAACAGCGAAAATTTTGAGTTTCTCAAGCGTTTCTTACATCCAAACTGCCATATCTCGCGAACGGATTGACCAATCCGCAAAATTTCTGTTGCTTCTGAAAGTAGGAGCTCTCCCGATTACAACGGTATGCGTACTTCTCCCCTAGGCCGTTCTAGTCATTCGTTTCGAGAATCAGAACTGCGAAAATTTTGAGTTTCTAAAGCGTTTCTTACTTCCAAACTGCCACATCTCGCGAACGGATTGACCAATCCGCAAAATTTCTGTTGCATCTGAAAGTAGAAACTCGCCCGATTACAACGGTATGCGTACTTCTCCCCTAGGCCGTTCTAGTCATTCGTTTCGAGCATCAGAACTGCGAAAATTTTGAGTTTCTCAAGCGTTTCTTACCTCCAAACTACCACATCTCGCAAACGGATTGACCAATCCGCAAAATTTCTGTTGCATCTGAAAGTAAAAACTCGCCCGATTACAGCGGTATTCGTACTTTTCCCCTAGGCCGTTCTAGTTACTCGTTTCGAGCATCAGAACTGCGAAAATTTTGAGTTTCTCAAGCGTTTCTTATCTCCAAACTGCCATATCTCGCGAACGGATTGATCAATCCGCAAAATTTCTGTTGCATCTGAAAGTAGAAACTAGCCCGATTACAACGGTAGGTGTAGTTTTCCCCTAGGCCGCTCTAGTTATTCGTTTCGAGCATCAGAACTGCGAAAATTTTCAGTTTCTCAAGCGTTTCTTACCTCCAAACTGCCATATCTTGCGAACGGACTGACCAATCCGCAAAATTTCTGTTGCTTCTGAAAGTAGAAACTCTCCCGATTACAACGGTATGCGTACATCTCCCCTAGGCCGTTCTAGTCATTCGTTTCGAGCATCAGAGCTGCGACAATTTTGAGTTTCTCAAGCGTTTCTTACCTCCAAACTGCCATATCTCGCGAACGGATTGACCAATCCGCAAAATTTCTGTTGCATCTGAAAGTAGAAACTCGCCTGATTACAGCGGTATGCGTACTTTTCCCCTAGGCCGTTCTAGTTACTCGTTTCGAGCATCAGAACTACGAAAATTTTGAGTTTCTCAAGCGTTTCTTATCTCCAAACTGCCATATCTCGCGAACGGATTGATCAATCCGCAAAATTTCTGTTGCATCTGAAAGTAGAAACTCGCCCGATTACAACGGTAGGTGTAGTTTTCCCCTAGGCCGTTCTAGTTATTCGTTTCGAGCATCAGAACTGCGAAAATTTTGAGTTTCTCAAGCGTTTCTTACCTCCAAACTGCCATATCTCGCGAACGGATCGACCAATCCGCAAAATTTCTGTTGCATCTGAAAGTAGAAACTCGCCTGATTACAGCGGTATGCGTACTTTTCCCCTAGGCCGTTCTAGTTACTCGTTTCGAGCATCAGAACTACGAAAATTTTGAGTTTCTCAAGCGTTTCTTATCTCCAAACGTCCATATCTCGCGAACGGATTGATCAATCCGCAAAATTTCTGTTGCATCTGAAAGTAGAAACTAGCCCGATTACAACGGTAGGTGTAGTTTTCCCCTAGGCAGTTCCAGTTATTCATTTCGAGCATCAGAACAGCGAAAATTTTGAGTTTCTCAAGCGTTTCTTACATCCAAACTGCCATATCTCGCGAACGGATTGACCAATCCGCAAAATTTCTGTTGCTTCTGAAAGTAGGAGCTCTCCCGATTACAACGGTATGCGTACTTCTCCCCTAGGCCGTTCTAGTCATTCGTTTCGAGAATCAGAACTGCGAAAATTTTGAGTTTCTAAAGCGTTTCTTACTTCCAAACTGCCACATCTCGCGAACGGATTGACCAATCCGCAAAATTTCTGTTGCATCTGAAAGTAGAAACTCGCCCGATTACAACGGTATGCGTACTTTTCCCCTAGGCCGTTCCAGTTATTCGTTTCGAGCATCAGAACTGCGAAAATTTTGAGTTTCTCAAGCGTTTCTTACCTCCAAACTGCCATATCTCGCGAACGCATTGACCAATCCGCAAAATTTCTGCTGCATTTGAAAGTAAAAACTCGCCGGATTACAACGGTATGCGTACATCTCCCCTAGGCCGTTCTAGTCATTCGTTTCGAGCATCAGAACTGCGAAAACTTTTAGTTTCTCAAGCGTTTCTTACCTCCAAACTGCCACATCTCGCAAACGGATTGACCAATCCGCAAAGTTTCTGTTGCATCTGAAAGTAGAAACTCGCCCGATTACAACGGTATGCATTCTTCTCCCCTAGGCCGTTCTAGTCATTCGTTTCGAGCATCAGAACTGCGAAAATTTTGAGTTTCTCAAGCGTTTCTAACTTCCAAACTGCCATATCTCGCGAACGGATTGACCAATCCGCAAAATTTCTGTTGCATCTGAAAGTAGAAACTCGCCCGATTACAACGGTAGGTGTAGTTTTCCCCTAGGCCGTTCTAGTTATTCGTTCCGAGCATCAGACTGCGAAAATATTGAGTTTCTCAAGCGTTTCTTACCTCCAAACTGCCATATCTCGCGAACGGATTGACCAATCCGCAAAATTTCTGTTGCTTCTGAAAGTAGAAACTCTCCCGATTACAACGGTATGCGTACTTCTCCCCTAGGCCGTTCTAGTTATTCGTTTCGAGCATCAGAACTGCGACAATTTTGAGTTTCTCAAGCGTTTCTTTCCTCCAAACTGCCATATCTCGCGAACGGATTGACCAATCTGCAAAATTTCTGTTGCATCTGAAAGTAGAAACCCGCCCGATTACAGCGGTATTCGTACTTTTCCCCTAGGCCGTTCTAGTTACTCGTTTCGAGCATCAGAACTGCGAAAATTTTGAGTTTCTCAAGCGTTTCTTATCTCCAAACTGCCATATCTCGCGAACGGATTGATCAATCCGCAAAATTTCTGTTGCATCTGAAAGTAGAAACTAGCCCGATTACAACGGTAGGTGTAGTTTTCCCCTAGGCCGCTCTAGTTATTCGTTTCGAGCATCAGAACTGCGAAAATTTTCAGTTTCTCAAGCGTTTCTTACCTCCAAACAGCCATATCTTGCGAACGGATTGACCAATCCGCAAAATTTCTGTTGCTTCTGAAAGTAGAAACTCTCCCGATTACAACGGTATGCGTACTTCTCCCCTAGGCCGTGTTAGTCATTCGTTTCGAGCATCAGAGCTGCGACAATTTTGAGTTTCTCAAGCGTTTCTTACCTCCAAACTGCCATATCTCGCGAACGGATTGACCAATCCGCAAAATTTCTGTTGCATCTGAAAGTAGAAACTCGCCTGATTACAGCGGTATGCGTACTTTTCCCCTAGGCCGTTCTAGTTACTCGTTTCGAGCATCAGAACTACGAAAATTTTGAGTTTCTCAAGCGTTTCTTATCTCCAAACTGCCATATCTCGCGAACGGATTGATCAATCCGCAAAATTTCTGTTGCATCTGAAAGTAGAAACTCGCCCGATTACAACGGTATGCATTCTTCTCCCCTAGGCCGTTCTAGTCATTCGTTTCGAGCATCAGAACTGCGAAAATTTTGAGTTTCTCAAGCGTTTCTTATCTCCAAACTGCCATATCTCGCGAACGGATTGATCAATCCGCAAAATTTCTGTTGCATCTGAAAGTAGAAACTCGCCCGATTACAAAGGTATGCGCACTTTTCCCCTAGGCCGTTCTAGTTATTCGTGTCGAGCATCAGAACTGCGAAAATTTTGAGTTTCTCAAGCGTTTCTTACCTCCAAACTGCCATATCTCGCGAACGGTTTGACCAATCCGCAAAATTTCTGTTGCTTCTGGAAGTAGAAACTCGCCCGATTACAACGGTACGGGCACTTTTCCCCTAGGCCGTTCTAGTTATTCGTGTCGAGCATCAGAACTGCGAAAATTTTGAGTTTCTCAAGCGTTTCTTACCTCCAAACTGCCATATCTTGCGAACGGATTGACCAATCCGAAAAATTTCTGTTGCATCTGAAAGTAGAAACTCGCCCGATTACAACGGTATGTGTAGTTTTCCCCTAGGCAGTTCCAGTTATTCATTTCGAGCATCAGAACTGCGAAAATTTTGAGTTTCTCAAGCGTTTCTTACATCCAAACTGCCATATCTCGCGAACGGATTGACCAATCCGCAAAATTTCTGTTGCTTCTGAAAGTAGGAGCTCTCCCGATTACAACGGTATGCGTACTTCTCCCCTAGGCCGTTCTAGTCATTCGTTTCGAGAATCAGAACTGCGAAAATTTTGAGTTTCTAAAGCGTTTCTTACTTCCAAACTGCCATATCTCGCGAACGGATTGACCAATCCGCAAAATTTCTGTTGCATCTGAAAGTAGAAACTCGCCCGATTACAACGGTATGCGTACTTCTCCCCTAGGCCGTTCTAGTCATTCGTTTCGAGCATCAGAACTGCGAAAGTTCTGAGTTTCTCAAGCGTTTCTTACCTCCAAACTGCCACATCTCGCAAACGGATTGACCAATCCGCAAAATTTCTGTTGCATCTGAAAGTAAAAACTCGCCCGATTACAACGGTATGCGTACTTTTCCCCTAGGCCGTTCCAGTTATTCGTTTCGAGCATCAGAACTGCGAAAATTTTGAGTTTCTCAAGCGTTTCTTATCTCCAAACTGCCATATCTCGCGGCCGGATTGATCAATCCGCAAAATTTCTGTTGCATCTGAAAGCAGACACTCTCCCGATTACAACGGTATGCGTACTTCTCCCCTATGCCGTTCTAGTCATTCGTTTCGAGCATCAGAACTGCGAAAATTTTGAGCTTCTCAAGCGTTTCCTACTTCCAAACTGCCATATCTCGTGAACGGATCGACCAATCCGCAAAATATCAGTTGCATCTGAAAGTAGAAACTCGCCCGATTACATCGGTATGCGTACTTTTCCCCTAGGCCGTTCTAGTTATTCGTTTCGAGCATCAGAACTGCGAAAATTTTGAGTTTCTCAAGCGTTTCTTACCTCCAAACTGCCACATCTCGCGAACGGATTGACCAATCCGTAAAATTTCTGTTGCATCTGAAAGTAGAAACTCGCCCGATTACAACGCTATGTGTAGTTTTCCCCTAGGCCGTTCCAGTTATTCGTTTCGAGCATCAGAACTGCGCAAATTTTGAGTTTCTCAAGCGTTTCTTACCTCCAAACTGCAATATCTCGCGAACGGATTGACCAATCCGCAAAATTTCTGTTGCATCTGAAAGTAGAGACTCGCCCGATTACAACGGTATGTGTAGTTTTCCCCTAGGCCGTTCCAGTTATTCATTTCGAGCATCAGAACTGCGAAAATTTTGAGTTTCTCAAGCGTTTCTTACCTCCAAACTGCCACATCTCGCGAACGGATTGACCAATCCGCAAAATTTCTATTGCTTCTGAAAGCAGAAACTCGCCCGATTACAAAGGTATGCGCACTTTTCCCCTAGGCCGTTCTAGTCATTCGTTTCGAGCATCAGAACTGCGAAAATTTTGAGCTTCTCAAGCGTGTCCTACTTCCAAACTGCCATATCTCGTGAACGGATCGACCAATCCGCAAAATTTCAGTTGCATCTGAAAGTAGAAACTCGCCCGATTACATCGGTATGCGTACTTTTCCCCTAGGCCGTTCTAGTTATTCGTTTCGAGCATCAGAACTGCGAAAATTTTGAGTTTCTCAAGCGTTTCTTATCTCCAAACTGCCATATCTCGCGAACGGATTGACCAATCCGCAAAATTTCTGTTGCTTCTGAAAGCAGAAACTCGCCCGATTACAACGGTATGCGCACTTTTCCCCTATGCCGTTCTAGTCATTCGTTTCGAGCATCAGAACTGCGAAAATTTTGAGCTTCTCAAGCGTTTCCTACTTCCAAACTGCCATATCTCGTGAACGGATCGACCAATCCGCAAAATATCAGTTGCATCTGAAAGTAGAAACTCGCCCGATTACATCGGTATGCGTACTTTTCCCCTAGGCCGTTCTAGTTAATCGTTTCGAGCATCAGAACTGCGAAAATTTTGAGTTTCTCAAGCGTTTCTTACCTCCAAACTGCCACATCTCGCGAACGGATTGACCAATCCGCAAAATTTCTGTTGCATCTGAAAGTAGAAACTCGCCCGATTACAACGCTATGTGTAGTTTTCCCCTAGGCCGTTCCAGTTATTCGTTTCGAGCATCAGAACTGCGCAAATTTTGAGTTTCTCAAGCGTTTCTTACCTCCAAACTGCAATATCTCGCGAACGGATTTACCAATCCGCAAAATTTCTGTTGCATCTGAAAGTAGAGACTCGCCCGATTACAACGGTATGTGTAGTTTTCCCCTAGGCCGTTCGAGTTATTCGTTTCGAGCATCAGAACTGCGAAAATTTTGAGTTTCTCGAGCGTTTCTTACCTCCAAACTGCCATATCTCGCGAACGGATTGACCAATCCGCAAAATTTCTGTTGAATCTGAAAGTAGAGACTCGCCCGATTACAACGGTATGTGTAGTTTTCCCCTAGGCCGTTCTAGTCATTCGTTTCGAGCATCAGAACTGCGAAAATTTTGAGTTTCTCAAGCGTCTCTTACCTCCAAACTGCCATATCTCGCGAACGGATTGATCGATCCGCAAAATTTCTGTTGCATCTGAAAGTAGAAACTCGCCCGATTACAACGGTATGCGCACTTTTGCCCTAGGCTTTTCTAGTTATTCGTTTCGAGCATCAGAACTGCGAAAATTTTGAGTTTCTCAAGCGTTTCTTATTTCCAAACTGCCATATCTCGCGAACGGATTGATCAATCCGCAAAATTTCTGTTGCATCTGAAAGTAGAAACTCGCCCGATTACAACGGTATGCGCACTTTTCCCCTAGGCCGTTCCAGTTATTCGTTTCGAGCATCAGAACTGCGAAAATTTTGAGTTTCTCAAGCGTTTCTTACCTCCAAACTGCCACATCTCGCGAACGGATTGACCAATCCGCAAAATTTCTATTGCTTCTGAAAGCAGAAACTCGCCCGATTACAAAGGTATGCGCACTTTTCCCCTAGGCCGTTCTAGTCATTCGTTTCGAGCATCAGAACTGCGAAAATTTTGAGCTTCTCAAGCGTTTCCTACTTCCAAACTGCCATATCTCGTGAACGGATCGACCAATCCGCAAAATTTCAGTTGCATCTGAAAGTAGAAACTCGCCCGATTACATCGGTATGCGTACTTTTCCCCTAGGCCGTTCTAGTTATTCGTTTCGAGCATCAGAACTGCGAAAATTTTGAGTTTCTCAAGCGTTTCTTATCTCCAAACTGCCATATCTCGCGGCCGGATTGATCAATCCGCAAAATTTCTGTTGCATCTGAAAGCAGACACTCTCCCGATTACAACGGTATGCGTACTTCTCCCCTAGGCCGTTCTTGTCATTCGTTTCGAGCATCAGAACTGCGAAAATTTTGAGTTTCTCAAGCGTTTCTTATCTCCAAACTGCCATATCTCGCGAACGGATTGATCAATCCGCAAAATTTCTGTTGCATCTGAAAGTAGAAACTCGCCCGATTACAACGGTATGCGCACTTTTCCCCTAGGCGGTTCTAGTTATTCGTTTCGAGCATCAGAACTGCGAAAATTTTGAGTTTCTAAAGCGTTTCTTACCTCCAAACTGCCATATCTCGCGAACGGATTGATCGATCCGCAAAATTTCTGTTGCATCTGAAAGTAGAAACTCGCCCGATTACAACGGTATGCGCACTTTTGCCCTAGGCTTTTCTAGTTATTCGTTTCGAGCATCAGAACTGCGAAAATTTTGAGTTTCTCAAGCGTTTCTTATATCCAAACTGCCATATCTCGCGAACGGATTGATCAGTCCGCAAAATTTCTGTTGCATCTGAAAGTAGAAACTCGCCCGATTACAACGGTATGCGCACTTTTCCCCTAGGCCGTTCCAGTTATTCGTTTCGAGCATCAGAACTGCGAAAATTTTGAGTTTCTCAAGCGTTTCTTACCTCCAAACTGCCATATCTCGCGAACGGATTGACCAATCCGCAAAATTTCTGTTGAATCTGAAAGTAGAGACTCGCCCGATTACAACGGTACGTGTAGTTTTCCCCTAGGCCGTTCCTGTTATTCGTTTCGAGCATCAGAACTGCGAAAATTTCGAGTTTCTCAAGCGTTTCTTACATCCAAACTGCCATATCTCGCGAACGGATTGACCAATCCGCAAAATTTCTGTTGCATCTGAAAGTAGAAACTCGCCCGATTACAACGGTATGTGTAGTTTTCCCCTAGGCCGTTCGAGTTATTCGTTTCGAGCATCAGAACTGCGAAAATTTTGAGTTTCTCGAGCGTTTCTTACCTCCAAACTGCCATATCTCGCGAACGGATTGACCAATCCGCAAAATTTCTGTTGAATCTGAAAGTAGAGACTCGCCCGATTACAACGGTATGTGTAGTTTTCCCCTAGGCCGTTCTAGTCATTCGTTTCGAGCATCAGAACTGCGAAAGTTTTGAGTTTCTCAAGCGTCTCTTACCTCCAAACTGCCATATCTCGCGAACGGATTGATCGATCCGCAAAATTTCTGTTGCATCTGAAAGTAGAAACTCGCCCGATTACAACGGTATGCGCACTTTTGCCCTAGGCTTTTCTAGTTATTCGTTTCGAGCATCAGAACTGCGAAAATTTTGAGTTTCTGAAGCGTTTCTTATTTCCAAACTGCCATATCTCGCGAACGGATTGATCAATCCGCAAAATTTCTGTTGCATCTGAAAGTAGAAACTCGCCCGATTACAACGGTATGCGCACTTTTCCCCTAGGCCGTTCCAGTTATTCGTTTCGAGCATCAGAACTGCGAAAATTTTGAGTTTCTCAAGCGTTTCTTACCTCCAAACTGCCATATCTCGCGAACGGATTGACCAATCCGCAAAATTTCTGTTGAATCTGAAAGTAGAGACTCGCCCGATTACAACGGTATGTGTAGTTTTCCCCTAGGCCGTTCCTGTTATTCGTTTCGAGCATCAGAACTGCGAAAATTTCGAGTTTCTCAAGCGTTTCTTACATCCAAACTGCCATATCTCGCGAACGGATTGACCAATCCGCAAAATTTCTGTTGCATCTGAAAGTAGAAACTCGCCCGATTACAACGGTATGTGTAGTTTTCCCCTAGGCCGTTCCAGTTATTCGTTTCGAGCATCAGAACTGCGAAAATTTTGAGTTTCTCGAGCGTTTCTTACCTCCAAACTGCCATATCTCGCGAACGGATTGACCAATCCGCAAAATTTCTGTTGAATCTGAAAGTAGAGACTCGCCCGATTACAACGGTATGTGTAGTTTTCCCCTAGGCCGTTCTAGTCATTCGTTTCGAGCATCAGAACTGCGAAAATTTTGAGTTTCTCAAGCGTCTCTTATCTCCAAACTGCCATATCTCGCGAACGGATTGATCAATCCGCAAAATTTCTGTTGCATCTGAAAGTAGAAACTCGCCCGATTACAACGGTTTGCGCACTTTTGCCCTAGGCTTTTCTAGTTATTCGTTTCGAGCATCAGAACTGCGAAAATTTTGAGTTTCTCAAGCGTTTCTTATTTCCAAACTGCCATATCTCGCGAACGGATTGATCAATCCGCAAAATTTCTGTTGCATCTGAAAGTAGAAACTCGCCCGATTACAACGGTGTGCGCACTTTTCCCCTAGGCTGTTCCAGTTATTCGCTTCGAGCATCAGAACTGCGAAAATTTTGAGTTTCTAAAGCATTTCTTATCTCCAAACTGCCATAACTCGCGAACGGAACGATCAATCCGCAAAATTTCTGTTGCATCTGAAAGCAGACACTCTCCCGATTACAACGGTATGCGTACTTCTCCCCTAGGCTGTTCTTGTCATTCGTTTCGAGCACCGGAACTGCGAAAATTTTGAGTTTCTCAAGCGTTTCTTATCTCCAAACTGCCATATCTCGCGAACGGATTGATCAATCCGCAAAATTTCTGTTGCATCTGAAAGTAGAAACTCGCCCGATTACAACGGTATGCGCACTTTTCCCCTAGGCGGTTCTAGTTATTCGTTTCGAGCATCAGGACTGCGAAAATTTTGAGTTTCTCAAGCGTTTCTTACCTCCAAACTGCCATATCTCGCGAACGGATTGACCGATCCGCAAAATTTCTGCTGCATTTGAAAGTAAAAACTCGCCGGATTACAACGGTATGCGTACATCTCCCCTAGGCCGTTCTAGTCATTCGTTTCGAGCATCAGAACTGCGAAAACTTTTAGTTTCTCAAGCGTTTCTTACCTCCAAACTGCCACATCTCGCAAACGGATTGACCAATCCGCAAAGTTTCTGTTGCATCTGAAAGTAGAAACTCGCCCGATTACAACGGTATGCATTCTTCTCCCCTAGGCCGTTCTAGTCATTCGTTTCGAGCATCAGAACTGCGAAAATTTTGAGTTTCTCAAGCGTTTCTAACTTCCAAACTGCCATATCTCGCGAACGGATTGACCAATCCGCAAAATTTCTGTTGCATCTGAAAGTAGAAACTCGCCCGATTACAACGGTAGGTGTAGTTTTCCCCTAGGCCGTTCTAGTTATTCGTTCCGAGCATCAGACTGCGAAAATATTGAGTTTCTCAAGCGTTTCTTACCTCCAAACTGCCATATCTCGCGAACGGATTGACCAATCCGCAAAATTTCTGTTGCTTCTGAAAGTAGAAACTCTCCCGATTACAACGGTATGCGTACTTCTCCCCTAGGCCGTTCTAGTTATTCGTTTCGAGCATCAGAACTGCGACAATTTTGAGTTTCTCAAGCGTTTCTTTCCTCCAAACTGCCATATCTCGCGAACGGATTGACCAATCTGCAAAATTTCTGTTGCATCTGAAAGTAGAAACCCGCCCGATTACAGCGGTATTCGTACTTTTCCCCTAGGCCGTTCTAGTTACTCGTTTCGAGCATCAGAACTGCGAAAATTTTGAGTTTCTCAAGCGTTTCTTATCTCCAAACTGCCATATCTCGCGAACGGATTGATCAATCCGCAAAATTTCTGTTGCATCTGAAAGTAGAAACTAGCCCGATTACAACGGTAGGTGTAGTTTTCCCCTAGGCCGCTCTAGTTATTCGTTTCGAGCATCAGAACTGCGAAAATTTTCAGTTTCTCAAGCGTTTCTTACCTCCAAACAGCCATATCTTGCGAACGGATTGACCAATCCGCAAAATTTCTGTTGCTTCTGAAAGTAGAAACTCTCCCGATTACAACGGTATGCGTACTTCTCCCCTAGGCCGTGTTAGTCATTCGTTTCGAGCATCAGAGCTGCGACAATTTTGAGTTTCTCAAGCGTTTCTTACCTCCAAACTGCCATATCTCGCGAACGGATTGACCAATCCGCAAAATTTCTGTTGCATCTGAAAGTAGAAACTCGCCTGATTACAGCGGTATGCGTACTTTTCCCCTAGGCCGTTCTAGTTACTCGTTTCGAGCATCAGAACTACGAAAATTTTGAGTTTCTCAAGCGTTTCTTATCTCCAAACTGCCATATCTCGCGAACGGATTGATCAATCCGCAAAATTTCTGTTGCATCTGAAAGTAGAAACTCGCCCGATTACAACGGTATGCATTCTTCTCCCCTAGGCCGTTCTAGTCATTCGTTTCGAGCATCAGAACTGCGAAAATTTTGAGTTTCTCAAGCGTTTCTTATCTCCAAACTGCCATATCTCGCGAACGGATTGATCAATCCGCAAAATTTCTGTTGCATCTGAAAGTAGAAACTCGCCCGATTACAAAGGTATGCGCACTTTTCCCCTAGGCCGTTCTAGTTATTCGTGTCGAGCATCAGAACTGCGAAAATTTTGAGTTTCTCAAGCGTTTCTTACCTCCAAACTGCCATATCTCGCGAACGGTTTGACCAATCCGCAAAATTTCTGTTGCTTCTGGAAGTAGAAACTCGCCCGATTACAACGGTACGGGCACTTTTCCCCTAGGCCGTTCTAGTTATTCGTGTCGAGCATCAGAACTGCGAAAATTTTGAGTTTCTCAAGCGTTTCTTACCTCCAAACTGCCATATCTTGCGAACGGATTGACCAATCCGAAAAATTTCTGTTGCATCTGAAAGTAGAAACTCGCCCGATTACAACGGTATGTGTAGTTTTCCCCTAGGCAGTTCCAGTTATTCATTTCGAGCATCAGAACTGCGAAAATTTTGAGTTTCTCAAGCGTTTCTTACATCCAAACTGCCATATCTCGCGAACGGATTGACCAATCCGCAAAATTTCTGTTGCTTCTGAAAGTAGGAGCTCTCCCGATTACAACGGTATGCGTACTTCTCCCCTAGGCCGTTCTAGTCATTCGTTTCGAGAATCAGAACTGCGAAAATTTTGAGTTTCTAAAGCGTTTCTTACTTCCAAACTGCCATATCTCGCGAACGGATTGACCAATCCGCAAAATTTCTGTTGCATCTGAAAGTAGAAACTCGCCCGATTACAACGGTATGCGTACTTCTCCCCTAGGCCGTTCTAGTCATTCGTTTCGAGCATCAGAACTGCGAAAGTTCTGAGTTTCTCAAGCGTTTCTTACCTCCAAACTGCCACATCTCGCAAACGGATTGACCAATCCGCAAAATTTCTGTTGCATCTGAAAGTAAAAACTCGCCCGATTACAACGGTATGCGTACTTTTCCCCTAGGCCGTTCCAGTTATTCGTTTCGAGCATCAGAACTGCGAAAATTTTGAGTTTCTCAAGCGTTTCTTATCTCCAAACTGCCATATCTCGCGGCCGGATTGATCAATCCGCAAAATTTCTGTTGCATCTGAAAGCAGACACTCTCCCGATTACAACGGTATGCGTACTTCTCCCCTATGCCGTTCTAGTCATTCGTTTCGAGCATCAGAACTGCGAAAATTTTGAGCTTCTCAAGCGTTTCCTACTTCCAAACTGCCATATCTCGTGAACGGATCGACCAATCCGCAAAATATCAGTTGCATCTGAAAGTAGAAACTCGCCCGATTACATCGGTATGCGTACTTTTCCCCTAGGCCGTTCTAGTTATTCGTTTCGAGCATCAGAACTGCGAAAATTTTGAGTTTCTCAAGCGTTTCTTACCTCCAAACTGCCACATCTCGCGAACGGATTGACCAATCCGTAAAATTTCTGTTGCATCTGAAAGTAGAAACTCGCCCGATTACAACGCTATGTGTAGTTTTCCCCTAGGCCGTTCCAGTTATTCGTTTCGAGCATCAGAACTGCGCAAATTTTGAGTTTCTCAAGCGTTTCTTACCTCCAAACTGCAATATCTCGCGAACGGATTGACCAATCCGCAAAATTTCTGTTGCATCTGAAAGTAGAGACTCGCCCGATTACAACGGTATGTGTAGTTTTCCCCTAGGCCGTTCCAGTTATTCATTTCGAGCATCAGAACTGCGAAAATTTTGAGTTTCTCAAGCGTTTCTTACCTCCAAACTGCCACATCTCGCGAACGGATTGACCAATCCGCAAAATTTCTATTGCTTCTGAAAGCAGAAACTCGCCCGATTACAAAGGTATGCGCACTTTTCCCCTAGGCCGTTCTAGTCATTCGTTTCGAGCATCAGAACTGCGAAAATTTTGAGCTTCTCAAGCGTGTCCTACTTCCAAACTGCCATATCTCGTGAACGGATCGACCAATCCGCAAAATTTCAGTTGCATCTGAAAGTAGAAACTCGCCCGATTACATCGGTATGCGTACTTTTCCCCTAGGCCGTTCTAGTTATTCGTTTCGAGCATCAGAACTGCGAAAATTTTGAGTTTCTCAAGCGTTTCTTATCTCCAAACTGCCATATCTCGCGAACGGATTGACCAATCCGCAAAATTTCTGTTGCTTCTGAAAGCAGAAACTCGCCCGATTACAACGGTATGCGCACTTTTCCCCTATGCCGTTCTAGTCATTCGTTTCGAGCATCAGAACTGCGAAAATTTTGAGCTTCTCAAGCGTTTCCTACTTCCAAACTGCCATATCTCGTGAACGGATCGACCAATCCGCAAAATATCAGTTGCATCTGAAAGTAGAAACTCGCCCGATTACATCGGTATGCGTACTTTTCCCCTAGGCCGTTCTAGTTAATCGTTTCGAGCATCAGAACTGCGAAAATTTTGAGTTTCTCAAGCGTTTCTTACCTCCAAACTGCCACATCTCGCGAACGGATTGACCAATCCGCAAAATTTCTGTTGCATCTGAAAGTAGAAACTCGCCCGATTACAACGCTATGTGTAGTTTTCCCCTAGGCCGTTCCAGTTATTCGTTTCGAGCATCAGAACTGCGCAAATTTTGAGTTTCTCAAGCGTTTCTTACCTCCAAACTGCAATATCTCGCGAACGGATTTACCAATCCGCAAAATTTCTGTTGCATCTGAAAGTAGAGACTCGCCCGATTACAACGGTATGTGTAGTTTTCCCCTAGGCCGTTCGAGTTATTCGTTTCGAGCATCAGAACTGCGAAAATTTTGAGTTTCTCGAGCGTTTCTTACCTCCAAACTGCCATATCTCGCGAACGGATTGACCAATCCGCAAAATTTCTGTTGAATCTGAAAGTAGAGACTCGCCCGATTACAACGGTATGTGTAGTTTTCCCCTAGGCCGTTCTAGTCATTCGTTTCGAGCATCAGAACTGCGAAAATTTTGAGTTTCTCAAGCGTCTCTTACCTCCAAACTGCCATATCTCGCGAACGGATTGATCGATCCGCAAAATTTCTGTTGCATCTGAAAGTAGAAACTCGCCCGATTACAACGGTATGCGCACTTTTGCCCTAGGCTTTTCTAGTTATTCGTTTCGAGCATCAGAACTGCGAAAATTTTGAGTTTCTCAAGCGTTTCTTATTTCCAAACTGCCATATCTCGCGAACGGATTGATCAATCCGCAAAATTTCTGTTGCATCTGAAAGTAGAAACTCGCCCGATTACAACGGTATGCGCACTTTTCCCCTAGGCCGTTCCAGTTATTCGTTTCGAGCATCAGAACTGCGAAAATTTTGAGTTTCTCAAGCGTTTCTTACCTCCAAACTGCCACATCTCGCGAACGGATTGACCAATCCGCAAAATTTCTATTGCTTCTGAAAGCAGAAACTCGCCCGATTACAAAGGTATGCGCACTTTTCCCCTAGGCCGTTCTAGTCATTCGTTTCGAGCATCAGAACTGCGAAAATTTTGAGCTTCTCAAGCGTTTCCTACTTCCAAACTGCCATATCTCGTGAACGGATCGACCAATCCGCAAAATTTCAGTTGCATCTGAAAGTAGAAACTCGCCCGATTACATCGGTATGCGTACTTTTCCCCTAGGCCGTTCTAGTTATTCGTTTCGAGCATCAGAACTGCGAAAATTTTGAGTTTCTCAAGCGTTTCTTATCTCCAAACTGCCATATCTCGCGGCCGGATTGATCAATCCGCAAAATTTCTGTTGCATCTGAAAGCAGACACTCTCCCGATTACAACGGTATGCGTACTTCTCCCCTAGGCCGTTCTTGTCATTCGTTTCGAGCATCAGAACTGCGAAAATTTTGAGTTTCTCAAGCGTTTCTTATCTCCAAACTGCCATATCTCGCGAACGGATTGATCAATCCGCAAAATTTCTGTTGCATCTGAAAGTAGAAACTCGCCCGATTACAACGGTATGCGCACTTTTCCCCTAGGCGGTTCTAGTTATTCGTTTCGAGCATCAGAACTGCGAAAATTTTGAGTTTCTAAAGCGTTTCTTACCTCCAAACTGCCATATCTCGCGAACGGATTGATCGATCCGCAAAATTTCTGTTGCATCTGAAAGTAGAAACTCGCCCGATTACAACGGTATGCGCACTTTTGCCCTAGGCTTTTCTAGTTATTCGTTTCGAGCATCAGAACTGCGAAAATTTTGAGTTTCTCAAGCGTTTCTTATATCCAAACTGCCATATCTCGCGAACGGATTGATCAGTCCGCAAAATTTCTGTTGCATCTGAAAGTAGAAACTCGCCCGATTACAACGGTATGCGCACTTTTCCCCTAGGCCGTTCCAGTTATTCGTTTCGAGCATCAGAACTGCGAAAATTTTGAGTTTCTCAAGCGTTTCTTACCTCCAAACTGCCATATCTCGCGAACGGATTGACCAATCCGCAAAATTTCTGTTGAATCTGAAAGTAGAGACTCGCCCGATTACAACGGTACGTGTAGTTTTCCCCTAGGCCGTTCCTGTTATTCGTTTCGAGCATCAGAACTGCGAAAATTTCGAGTTTCTCAAGCGTTTCTTACATCCAAACTGCCATATCTCGCGAACGGATTGACCAATCCGCAAAATTTCTGTTGCATCTGAAAGTAGAAACTCGCCCGATTACAACGGTATGTGTAGTTTTCCCCTAGGCCGTTCGAGTTATTCGTTTCGAGCATCAGAACTGCGAAAATTTTGAGTTTCTCGAGCGTTTCTTACCTCCAAACTGCCATATCTCGCGAACGGATTGACCAATCCGCAAAATTTCTGTTGAATCTGAAAGTAGAGACTCGCCCGATTACAACGGTATGTGTAGTTTTCCCCTAGGCCGTTCTAGTCATTCGTTTCGAGCATCAGAACTGCGAAAGTTTTGAGTTTCTCAAGCGTCTCTTACCTCCAAACTGCCATATCTCGCGAACGGATTGATCGATCCGCAAAATTTCTGTTGCATCTGAAAGTAGAAACTCGCCCGATTACAACGGTATGCGCACTTTTGCCCTAGGCTTTTCTAGTTATTCGTTTCGAGCATCAGAACTGCGAAAATTTTGAGTTTCTGAAGCGTTTCTTATTTCCAAACTGCCATATCTCGCGAACGGATTGATCAATCCGCAAAATTTCTGTTGCATCTGAAAGTAGAAACTCGCCCGATTACAACGGTATGCGCACTTTTCCCCTAGGCCGTTCCAGTTATTCGTTTCGAGCATCAGAACTGCGAAAATTTTGAGTTTCTCAAGCGTTTCTTACCTCCAAACTGCCATATCTCGCGAACGGATTGACCAATCCGCAAAATTTCTGTTGAATCTGAAAGTAGAGACTCGCCCGATTACAACGGTATGTGTAGTTTTCCCCTAGGCCGTTCCTGTTATTCGTTTCGAGCATCAGAACTGCGAAAATTTCGAGTTTCTCAAGCGTTTCTTACATCCAAACTGCCATATCTCGCGAACGGATTGACCAATCCGCAAAATTTCTGTTGCATCTGAAAGTAGAAACTCGCCCGATTACAACGGTATGTGTAGTTTTCCCCTAGGCCGTTCCAGTTATTCGTTTCGAGCATCAGAACTGCGAAAATTTTGAGTTTCTCGAGCGTTTCTTACCTCCAAACTGCCATATCTCGCGAACGGATTGACCAATCCGCAAAATTTCTGTTGAATCTGAAAGTAGAGACTCGCCCGATTACAACGGTATGTGTAGTTTTCCCCTAGGCCGTTCTAGTCATTCGTTTCGAGCATCAGAACTGCGAAAATTTTGAGTTTCTCAAGCGTCTCTTATCTCCAAACTGCCATATCTCGCGAACGGATTGATCAATCCGCAAAATTTCTGTTGCATCTGAAAGTAGAAACTCGCCCGATTACAACGGTTTGCGCACTTTTGCCCTAGGCTTTTCTAGTTATTCGTTTCGAGCATCAGAACTGCGAAAATTTTGAGTTTCTCAAGCGTTTCTTATTTCCAAACTGCCATATCTCGCGAACGGATTGATCAATCCGCAAAATTTCTGTTGCATCTGAAAGTAGAAACTCGCCCGATTACAACGGTGTGCGCACTTTTCCCCTAGGCTGTTCCAGTTATTCGCTTCGAGCATCAGAACTGCGAAAATTTTGAGTTTCTAAAGCATTTCTTATCTCCAAACTGCCATAACTCGCGAACGGAACGATCAATCCGCAAAATTTCTGTTGCATCTGAAAGCAGACACTCTCCCGATTACAACGGTATGCGTACTTCTCCCCTAGGCTGTTCTTGTCATTCGTTTCGAGCACCGGAACTGCGAAAATTTTGAGTTTCTCAAGCGTTTCTTACCTCCAAACTGCCATATCTCGCGAACGGATTGACCGATCCGCAAAATTTCTGTTGCATCTGAAAGTAGAAACTCGCCCGAGTACAACGGTGTGTGTAGTTTTCCCCTAGGCCGCCCTAGTTATTCGTTTCAAGCATCAGAACTGCGCAAATTTTGAGTTTCTCAAGCGTTTCTTACATCCAAACTGCCATATCTCGCGAACGGATTGACCAATCCGCAAAATTTCTGTTGCATCTGAAAGTAGACACTCGCCCGATTACAACGGTATACGTACTTCTCCCCTAGGCCGTTCTAGTCATTCGTTTCGAGCATCAGAACTGCGAAAATTTTGAGTTTCTCAAGCGTTTCTTATCTCCAAACTGCCATATCTCGCGAACGGATTGAACGATCCGCAAAATTTCTGTTGCATCTGAAAGTAGAAACTCGCCCGATTACAACGGTATGCGTACTTCTCCCCTAGGCCGTTCTAGTCATTCGTTTCGAGCATCAGAACTGCGAAAATTTTGAGCTTCTCAAGCGTTTCTTATCTCCAAACTGCCATATCTCGCGGCCGGATTGATCAATCCGCAAAATTTCTGTTGCATCTGAAAGCAGACACTCTCCCGATTACAACGGTATGCGTACTTCTCCCCTAGGCCGTTCTTGTCATTCGTTTCGAGCATCAGAACTGCGAAAATTTTGAGTTTCTCAAGCGTTTCTTATCTCCAAACTGCCATATCTCGCGAACGGATTCACCAATCCGCAAAATTTCTGTTGCTTCTGAAAGCAGAAACTCGCCCGATTACAACGGTATGCGCACTTTTCCCCTAGGCCGTTCTAGTCATTCGTTTCGAGCATCAGAACTGCGAAAATTTTGAGCTTCTCAAGCGTTTCCTACTTCCAAACTGCCATATCTCGTGAACGGATCGACCAATCCGCAAAATATCAGTTGCATCTGAAAGTAGAAACTCGCCCGATTACATCGGTATGCGTACTTTTCCCCTAGGCCGTTCTAGTTATTCGTTTCGAGCATCAGAATTGCGAAAATTTTGAGTTTCTCAAGCGTTTCTTACCTCCAAACTGCCACATCTCGCGAACGGATTGACCAATCCGCAAAATTTCTGTTGCATCTGAAAGTAGAAACTCGCCCGATTACAACGCTATGTGTAGTTTTCCCCTAGGCCGTTCCAGTTATTCGTTTCGAGCATCAGAACTGCGCAAATTTTGAGTTTCTCAAGCGTTTCTTACCTCCAAACTACAATATCTCGCGAACGGATTGACCAATCCGCAAAATTTCTGTTGCATCTGAAAGTAGAGACTCGCCCGATTACAACGGTATGTGTAGTTTTCCCCTAGGCCGTTCCAGTTATTCATTTCGAGCATCAGAACTGCGAAAATTTTGAGTTTCTCAAGCGTTTCTTATCTCCAAACTGCCATATCTCGCGAACGGATTGACCAATCCGCAAAATTTCTGTTGCTTCTGAAAGCAGAAACTCGCCCGATTACAACGGTATGCGTACTTCTCCCCTAGGCCGTTCTTGTCATTCGTTTCGAGCATCAGAACTGCGAAAATTTTGAGTTTCTCAAGCGTTTCTTATCTCCAAACTGCCATATCTCGCGAACGGATTGATCAATCCGCAAAATTTCTGTTGCATCTGAAAGTAGAAACTCGCCCGATTACAACGGTATGCGCACTTTTCCCCTAGGCGGTTCTAGTTATTCGTTTCGAGCATCAGAACTGCGAAAATTTTGAGTTTCTCAAGCGTTTCTTATTTCCAAACTGCCATATCTCGCGAACGGATTGATCAATCCGCAAAATTTCTGTTGCATCTGAAAGTAGAAACTCGCCCGATTACAACGGTATGCGCACTTTTCCCCTAGGCCGTTCCAGTTATTCGTTTCGAGCATCAGAACTGCGAAAATTTTGAGTTTCTCAAGCGTTTCTTACCTCCAAACTGCCATATCTCGCGAACGGATTGACCAATCCGCAAAATTTCTGTTGAATCTGAAAGTAGAGACTCGCCCGATTACAACGGTATGTGTAGTTTTCCCCTAGGCCGTTCCTGTTATTCGTTTCGAGCATCAGAACTGCGAAAATTTCGAGTTTCTCAAGCGTTTCTTACCTCCAAACTGCCATATCTCGCGAACGGATTGACCAATCCGCAAAATTTCTGTTGAATCTGAAAGTAGAGACTCGCCCGATTACAACGGTATGTGTAGTTTTCCCCTAGGCCGTTCCTGTTATTCGTTTCGAGCATCAGAACTGCGAAAATTTCGAGTTTCTCAAGCGTTTCTTACATCCAAACTGCCATATCTCGCGAACGGATTGATCAATCCGCAAAATTTCTGTTGCATCTGAAAGTAGAAACTCGCCCGATTACAACGGTTTGCGCACTTTTGCCCTAGGCTTTTCTAGTTATTCGTTTCGAGCATCAGAACTGCGAAAATTTTGAGTTTCTCAAGCGTTTCTTATTTCCAAACTGCCATATCTCGCGAACGGATTGATCAATCCGCAAAATTTCTGTTGCATCTGAAAGTAGAAACTCGCCCGATTACAACGGTATGCGCACTTTTCCCCTAGGCTGTTCCAGTTATTCGCTTCGAGCATCAGAACTGCGAAAATTTTGAGTTTCTAAAGCATTTCTTATCTCGAAACTGCCATAACTCGCGAACGGAACGATCAATCCGCAAAATTTCTGTTGCATCTGAAAGCAGACACTCTCCCGATTACAACGGTATGCGTACTTCTCCCCTAGGCCGTTCCAGTTATTCATTTCGAGCATCAGAATTGCGAAAATTTTGAGTTTCTCAAGCGTTTCTTACCACCAAACTGCCATATCTCGCGAACGGATTGACCAATCCGCATGATTTCTATTGCATTTGAAAGTAGTAACTCGCCCGATTACAACGGTATGCGCACTTTTCCCCTGAGCCGTTCTAGTTATTCGTTTCGAGCATCAGAACTGCGAAAATTTTGAGTTTCTCAAGCGTTTCTTACATCCAAACGGCCATATCTCGCGAACGGATTTACCAATCCGCATAATTTCTATTGCATTTGAAAGTAGAAACTCGCCCGATTACAACGGTATGCGTACTTCTCCCCTAGGCCGTTCTTGTCATTCGTTTCGAGCATCAGAACTGCGAAAATTTTGAGTTTCTCAAGCGTTTCTGATTTCCAAACGGCCATCTCTCGCGAACGGATTGACCAATCCGCATAATTTCTGTTGCATCTGAAAGTAGAAACTCGCCCGATTACAACGGTATGCGTACCTCTCCCCTAGGCCGTTCTAGTTATTCGTTTCGAGCATCAGAACTGCGAAAATTTTGAGTTTCTCAAGCGGTTCTTACCTCCAAACTGCCACATCTCGCGAACGGATTGACCAATCCGCAAAATTTCTGTTGCATCTGAAAGTAGAAACTCGCCCGATTACAACGGTATGTGTAGTTTTCCCCTAGGCCGTTCCAGTTATTCATTTCGAGCATCAGAACTGCGAAAATTTTGAGTTTCTCAAACGTTTCTTACCTCCAAACTGCCATATCTCGCGAACGGATTGATCAATCCGCAAAATTTCTGTTGCATCTGAAAGTAGAAACTTGCCCGATTACAACGGTATGTGTAGTTTTCCCCTAGGCCGTTCCTGTTATTCGTTTCGAGCATCAGAACTGCGAAAATTTTGAGTTTCTCAAGCGTTTCTTACATCCAAACGGCCATATCTCGCGAAGGGATTGACCAATCCGCATGATTTCTGTTGCATCTGAATGTAGAAACTCGCCCGATTACAACGGTATGCGTACTTCTCCCCTAGGCCGTTCTAGTCATTCGTTTCGAGCATCAGAACTGCGAAAATTTTGAATTTCTCAAGCGTTTCTTACTTCCAAACTGCCATATCTCGCGAACGGATCGACCAATCCGCAAAATTTCTGTTGCATCTGAAAGTAGAAGCTCGCCCGATTACAACGGTATGTGTAGTTTTGCCCTAGGCTTTTCTAGTTATTCGTTTCGAGCATCAGAACTGCGAAAATTTTGAGTTTCTCAAGCGTTTCTTATTTCCAAACTGCCATATCTCGCGAACGGATTGATCAATCCGCAAAATTTCTGTTGCATCTGAAAGTAGAAACTCGCCCGATTACAACGGTATGCGCACTTTTCCCCTAGGCTGTTCCAGTTATTCGCTTCGAGCATCAGAACTGCGAAAATTTTGAGTTTCTAAAGCATTTCTTATCTCGAAACTGCCATAACTCGCGAACGGAACGATCAATCCGCAAAATTTCTGTTGCATCTGAAAGCAGACACTCTCCCGATTACAACGGTATGCGTACTTCTCCCCTAGGCCGTTCCAGTTATTCATTTCGAGCATCAGAATTGCGAAAATTTTGAGTTTCTCAAGCGTTTCTTACCACCAAACTGCCATATCTCGCGAACGGATTGACCAATCCGCATGATTTCTATTGCATTTGAAAGTAGTAACTCGCCCGATTACAACGGTATGCGCACTTTTCCCCTGAGCCGTTCTAGTTATTCGTTTCGAGCATCAGAACTGCGAAAATTTTGAGTTTCTCAAGCGTTTCTTACATCCAAACGGCCATATCTCGCGAACGGATTTACCAATCCGCATAATTTCTATTGCATTTGAAAGTAGAAACTCGCCCGATTACAACGGTATGCGTACTTCTCCCCTAGGCCGTTCTTGTCATTCGTTTCGAGCATCAGAACTGCGAAAATTTTGAGTTTCTCAAGCGTTTCTGATTTCCAAACGGCCATCTCTCGCGAACGGATTGACCAATCCGCATAATTTCTGTTGCATCTGAAAGTAGAAACTCGCCCGATTACAACGGTATGCGTACCTCTCCCCTAGGCCGTTCTAGTTATTCGTTTCGAGCATCAGAACTGCGAAAATTTTGAGTTTCTCAAGCGGTTCTTACCTCCAAACTGCCACATCTCGCGAACGGATTGACCAATCCGCAAAATTTCTGTTGCATCTGAAAGTAGAAACTCGCCCGATTACAACGGTATGTGTAGTTTTCCCCTAGGCCGTTCCAGTTATTCATTTCGAGCATCAGAACTGCGAAAATTTTGAGTTTCTCAAACGTTTCTTACCTCCAAACTGCCATATCTCGCGAACGGATTGATCAATCCGCAAAATTTCTGTTGCATCTGAAAGTAGAAACTTGCCCGATTACAACGGTATGTGTAGTTTTCCCCTAGGCCGTTCCTGTTATTCGTTTCGAGCATCAGAACTGCGAAAATTTTGAGTTTCTCAAGCGTTTCTTACATCCAAACGGCCATATCTCGCGAAGGGATTGACCAATCCGCATGATTTCTGTTGCATCTGAATGTAGAAACTCGCCCGATTACAACGGTATGCGTACTTCTCCCCTAGGCCGTTCTAGTCATTCGTTTCGAGCATCAGAACTGCGAAAATTTTGAATTTCTCAAGCGTTTCTTACTTCCAAACTGCCATATCTCGCGAACGGATCGACCAATCCGCAAAATTTCTGTTGCATCTGAAAGTAGAAGCTCGCCCGATTACAACGGTATGTGTAGTTTTCCCCTAGGCCGTTCCAGTTATTCATTTAGAGCATCAGAACTGCGAAAATTTTGAGATTCTCAAGCGTTTCTTACCTCCAAACTGCCATATCTCGCGAACGGATTGATCAATCCGCAAAATTTCTGTTGCTTCTGAAAGTAGAAACTCGCCCGATTACAACGGTATGCGGACTTTTCCCCTAGGCCGTTCTAGTCATTCGTTTCGAGCATCAGAACTGCGAAAATTTGGAGTTTCTCAAGCGTTTCTTACCTCCAAACTGCCACATCTCGCAAACGGATTGACCAATCCGCAAAATTTCTGTTGTATCTGAAAGTACAAACTCGCCCGATTACATCGGTATGTGTAGTTTTCCCCTAGGCCGTTCTAGTTATTCATTTCGAGCATCAGAACTGCGAAAATTTTGAGTTTCTCAAGCGTTTCTTACCTCCAAACTGCCACATCTCGCGAACGGATTGACCAATCCGCAAAATTTCTATTGCTTCTGAAAGCAGAAACTCGCCCGATTACAAAGGTATGCGCACTTTTCCCCTAGGCCGTTCTAGTCATTCGTTTCGAGCATCAGAACTGCGAAAATTTTGAGCTTCTCAAGCGTTTCCTACTTCCAAACTGCCATATCTCGTGAACGGATCGACCAATCCGCAAAATTTCAGTTGCATCTGAAAGTAGAAACTCGCCCGATTACATCGGTATGCGTACTTTTCCCCTAGGCCGTTCTAGTTATTCGTGTCGAGCATCAGAACTGCGAAAATTTTGAGTTTCTCAAGCGTTTCTTACCTCCAAACTGCCACATCTCGCGAACGGATTGACCAATCCGCAAAATTTCTGTTGCATCTGAAAGTAGTAACTCGCCCGATTACAACGGTATGCGCACTTTTCCCCTGAGCCGTTCTAGTTATTCGTTTCGAGCATCAGAACTGCGAAAATTTTGAGTTTCTCAAGCGTTTCTTACATCCAAACGGCCATATCTCGCGAACGGATTTACCAATCCGCATAATTTCTATTGCATTTGAAAGTAGAAACTCGCCCGATTACAACGGTATGCGTACTTCTCCCCTAGGCCGTTCTTGTCATTCGTTTCGAGCATCAGAACTGCGAAAATTTTGAGTTTCTCAAGCGTTTCTGATTTCCAAACGGCCATCTCTCGCGAACGGATTGACCAATCCGCATAATTTCTGTTGCATCTGAAAGTAGAAACTCGCCCGATTACAACGGTATGCGTACCTCTCCCCTAGGCCGTTCTAGTTATTCGTTTCGAGCATCAGAACTGCGAAAATTTTGAGTTTCTCAAGCGGTTCTTACCTCCAAACTGCCACATCTCGCGAACGGATTGACCAATCCGCAAAATTTCTGTTGCATCTGAAAGTAGAAACTCGCCCGATTACAACGGTATGTGTAGTTTTCCCCTAGGCCGTTCCAGTTATTCATTTCGAGCATCAGAACTGCGAAAATTTTGAGTTTCTCAAACGTTTCTTACCTCCAAACTGCCATATCTCGCGAACGGATTGATCAATCCGCAAAATTTCTGTTGCATCTGAAAGTAGAAACTTGCCCGATTACAACGGTATGTGTAGTTTTCCCCTAGGCCGTTCCTGTTATTCGTTTCGAGCATCAGAACTGCGAAAATTTTGAGTTTCTCAAGCGTTTCTTACATCCAAACGGCCATATCTCGCGAAGGGATTGACCAATCCGCATGATTTCTGTTGCATCTGAATGTAGAAACTCGCCCGATTACAACGGTATGCGTACTTCTCCCCTAGGCCGTTCTAGTCATTCGTTTCGAGCATCAGAACTGCGAAAATTTTGAATTTCTCAAGCGTTTCTTACTTCCAAACTGCCATATCTCGCGAACGGATCGACCAATCCGCAAAATTTCTGTTGCATCTGAAAGTAGAAGCTCGCCCGATTACAACGGTATGTGTAGTTTTCCCCTAGGCCGTTCCAGTTATTCATTTAGAGCATCAGAACTGCGAAAATTTTGAGATTCTCAAGCGTTTCTTACCTCCAAACTGCCATATCTCGCGAACGGATTGATCAATCCGCAAAATTTCTGTTGCTTCTGAAAGTAGAAACTCGCCCGATTACAACGGTATGCGGACTTTTCCCCTAGGCCGTTCTAGTCATTCGTTTCGAGCATCAGAACTGCGAAAATTTGGAGTTTCTCAAGCGTTTCTTACCTCCAAACTGCCACATCTCGCAAACGGATTGACCAATCCGCAAAATTTCTGTTGTATCTGAAAGTACAAACTCGCCCGATTACATCGGTATGTGTAGTTTTCCCCTAGGCCGTTCTAGTTATTCATTTCGAGCATCAGAACTGCGAAAATTTTGAGTTTCTCAAGCGTTTCTTATTTCCAAACTGCCATATCTCGCGAACGGATTGATCAATCCGCAAAATTTCTGTTGCATCTGAAAGTAGAAACTCGCCCGATTACAACGGTATGCGCACTTTTCCCCTAGGCTGTTCCAGTTATTCGCTTCGAGCATCAGAACTGCGAAAATTTTGAGTTTCTCAAGCGTTTCTTACCTCCAAACTGCAATATCTCGCGAACGGATTGACCAATCCGCAAAATTTCTGTTGCATCTGAAAGTAGAGACTCGCCCGATTACAACGGTATGTGTAGTTTTCCCCTAGGCCGTTCCAGTTATTCATTTCGAGCATCAGAACTGCGAAAATTTTGAGTTTCTCAAGCGTTTCTTACCTCCAAACTGCCACATCTCGCGAACGGATTGACCAATCCGCAAAATTTCTATTGCTTCTGAAAGCAGAAACTCGCCCGATTACAAAGGTATGCGCACTTTTCCCCTAGGCCGTTCTAGTCATTCGTTTCGAGCATCAGAACTGCGAAAATTTTGAGCTTCTCAAGCGTTTCCTACTTCCAAACTGCCATATCTCGTGAACGGATCGACCAATCCGCAAAATTTCAGTTGCATCTGAAAGTAGAAACTCGCCCGATTACATCGGTATGCGTACTTTTCCCCTAGGCCGTTCTAGTTATTCGTGTCGAGCATCAGAACTGCGAAAATTTTGAGTTTCTCAAGCGTTTCTTACCTCCAAACTGCCACATCTCGCGAACGGATTGACCAATCCGCAAAATTTCTGTTGCATCTGAAAGTAGAAACTCGCCCGATTACAACGCTATGTGTAGTTTTCCCCAAGGCCGTTCCAGTTATTCGTTTCGAGCATCAGAACTGCGCAAATTTTGAGTTTCTCAAGCGTTTCTTACCTCCAAACTGCAATATCTCGCGAACGGATTGACCAATCCGCAAAATTTCTGTTGCATCTGAAAGTAGAAACTCGCCCGATTACAACGGTATGTGTAGTTTTCCCCTAGGCCGTTCCAGTTATTCATTTCGAGCATCAGAACTGCGAAAATTTTGAGTTTCTCAAGCGTTTCTTACCTCCAAACTGCCACATCTCGCGAACGGATTGACAAATCCGCAAAATTTCTGTTGCTTCTGAAAGCAGAAACTCGCCCGATTACAACGGTATGCGCACTTTTCCCCTAGGCCGTTCTAGTCATTCGTTTCGAGCATCAGAACTGCGAAAATTTTGAGCTTCTCAAGCGTTTCCTACTTCCAAACTGCCATATCTCGTGAACGGATCGACCAATCCGCAAAATTTCAGTTGCATCTGAAAGTAGAAACTCGCCCGATTACATCGGTATGCGTACTTTTCCCCTAGGCCGTTCTAGTTATTCGTTTCGAGCATCAGAACTGCGCAAATTTTGAGTTTCTCAAGCGTTTCTTACCTCCAAACTGCAATATCTCGCGAACGGATTGACCAATCCGCAAAATTTCTGTTGCATCTGAAAGTAGAAACTCGCCCGATTACAACGGTATGTGTAGTTTTCCCCTAGGCCGTTCCAGTTATTCATTTCGAGCATCAGAACTGCGAAAATTTTGAGTTTCTCAAGCGTTTCTTACCACCAAACTGCCATATCTCGCGAACGGATTGACCAATCCGCATGATTTCTATTGCATTTGAAAGTAGTAACTCGCCCGATTACAACGGTATGCGCACTTTTCCCCTGAGCCGTTCTAGTTATTCGTTTCGAGCATCAGAACTGCGAAAATTTTGAGTTTCTCAAGCGTTTCTTACATCCAAACGGCCATATCTCGCGAACGGATTTACCAATCCGCATAATTTCTATTGCATTTGAAAGTAGAAACTCGCCCGATTACAACGGTATGCGTACTTCTCCCCTAGGCCGTTCTTGTCATTCGTTTCGAGCATCAGAACTGCGAAAATTTTGAGTTTCTCAAGCGTTTCTGATCTCCAAACGGCCATCTCTCGCGAAAGGATTGACCAATCCGCATAATTTCTGTTGCATCTGAATGTAGAAACTCGCCCGATTACAACGGTATGCGTACTTCTCCCCTAGGCCGTTCTAGTTATTCGTTTCGAGCATCAGAACTGCGAAAATTTTGAGTTTCTCAAGCGTTTCTTACCTCCAAACTGCCATATCTCGCGAACGGATTGACCAATCCGCATGATTTCTATTGCATTTGAAAGTAGAAACTCGCCCGATTACAACGGTATGCGCACTTTTCCCCTGGGCCGTTCTAGTTATTCGTTTCGAGCATCAGAACTGCGAAAATTTTGAGTTTCTCAAGCGTTTCTTACATCCAAACGGCCATATCTCGCGAACGGATTGACCAATCCGCAAAATTTCTATTGCATTTGAAAGTAGAAACTCGCCCGATTACAATGGTATGCGTACTTCTCCCCTAGGCCGTTCTTGTCATTCGTTTCGAGCATCAGAACTGCGAAAATTTTGAGTTTCTCAAGCGTTTCTGATCTCCAAACGGCCATCTCTCGCGAAAGGATTGACCAATCCGCATAATTTCTGTTGCATCTGAAAGTAGAAACTCGCCCGATTACAACGGTATGCGTACTTCTCCCCTAGGCCGTTCTAGTTATTCGTTTCGAGCATCAGAACTGCGAAAATTTTGAGTTTCTCAAGCGTTTCTTACATCCAAACTGCCACATCTCGCGAACGGATTGACCAATCCGCAAAATTTCTGTTGCATCTGAAAGTAGAAACTCGCCCGATTACAACGGTATGTGTAGTTTTCCCCTAGGCCGTTCCAGTTATTCATTTCGAGCATCAGAACTGCGAAAATTTTGAGTTTCTCAAGCGTTTCTTACCTCCAAACTGCCATATCTCGCGAACGGATTGATCAATCCGCAAAATTTCTGTTGCTTCTGAAAGTAGAAACTCGCCCGATTACAACGGTATGCGTACTTTTTCCCTAGGCCGTTCTAGTTATTCGTTTCGAGCATCAGAACTGCGAAAATTTGGAGTTTCTCAAGCGTTTCTTACCTCCAAACTGCCACATCTCGCAAACGGATTGACCAATCCGCAAAATTTCTGTTGTATCTGAAAGTACAAACTCGCCCGATTACATCGGTATGCGTACCTTTCCCCTAGGCCGTTCTAGTTATTCGTTTCGAGCATCAGAACTGCGAAAATTTTGAGTTTCTCAAGCGTTTCTTACCTCCAAACTGCCACATCTCGCGAACGGATTGACCAATCCGCAAAATTTCTGTTGCATCTGAAAGTAGAAACTCGCCCGATTACAACGGTATGTGTAGTTTTCCCCTAGGCCGTTCCAGTTATTCATTTCGAGCATCAGAACTGCGAAAATTTTGAGTTTCTCAAGCGTTTCTTACCACCAAACTGCCATATCTCGCGAACGGATTGACCAATCCGCATGATTTCTATTGCATTTGAAAGTAGTAACTCGCCCGATTACAACGGTATGCGCACTTTTCCCCTGAGCCGTTCTAGTTATTCGTTTCGAGCATCAGAACTGCGAAAATTTTGAGTTTCTCAAGCGTTTCTTACATCTAAACGGCCATATCTCGCGAACGGATTTACCAATCCGCATAATTTCTATTGCATTTGAAAGTAGAAACTCGCCCGATTACAACGGTATGCGTACTTCTCCCCTAGGCCGTTCTTGTCATTCGTTTCGAGCATCAGAACTGCGAAAATTTTGAGTTTCTCAAGCGTTTCTGATTTCCAAACGGCCATCTCTCGCGAACGGATTGACCAATCCGCATAATTTCTGTTGCATCTGAAAGTAGAAACTCGCCCGATTACAACGGTATGCGTACCTCTTCCCTAGGCCGTTCTAGTTATTCGTTTCGAGCATCAGAACTGCGAAAATTTTGAGTTTCTCAAGCGGTTCTTACCTCCAAACTGCCACATCTCGCGAACGGATTGACCAATCCGCAAAATTTCTGTTGCATCTGAAAGTAGAAACTCGCCCGATTACAACGGTATGTGTAGTTTTCCCCTAGGCCGTTCCAGTTATTCATTTCGAGCATCAGAACTGCGAAAATTTTGAGTTTCTCAAACGTTTCTTACCTCCAATCTGCCATATCTCGCGAACGGATTGATCAATCCGCAAAATTTCTGTTGCATCGGAAAGTAGAAACTTGCCCGATTACAGCGGTATGTGTAGTTTTCCCCTAGGCCGTTCCTGTTATTCGTTTCGAGCATCAGAACTGCGAAAATTTTGAGTTTCTCAAGCGTTTCTTACATCCAAACGGCCATATCTCGCGAAGGGATTGACCAATCCGCATGATTTCTGTTGCATCTGAATGTAGAAACTCGCCCGATTACAACGGTATGCGTACTTCTCCCCTAGGCCGTTCTAGTCATTCGTTTCGAGCATCAGAACTGCGAAAATTTTGAATTTCTCAAGCGTTTCTTACTTCCAAACTGCCATATCTCGCGAACGGATCGACCAATCCGCAAAATTTCTGTTGCATCTGAAAGTAGAAACTCGCCCGATTACAACGGTATGTGTAGTTTTCCCCTAGGCCGTTCCAGTTATTCATTTAGAGCATCAGAACTGCGAAAATTTTGAGTTTCTCAAGCGTTTCTTACCTCCAAACTGCCATATCTCGCGAACGGATTGATCAATCCGCAAAATTTCTGTTGCTTCTGAAAGTAGAAACTCGCCCGATTACAACGGTATGCGGACTTTTCCCCTAGGCCGTTCTAGTCATTCGTTTCGAGCATCAGAACTGCGAAAATTTGGAGTTTCTCAAGCGTTTCTTACCTCCAAACAGCCACATCTCGCAAACGGATTGACCAATCCGCAAAATTTCTGTTGTATCTGAAAGTACAAACTCGCCCGATTACATCGGTATGTGTAGTTTTCCCCTAGGCCGTTCTAGTTATTCATTTCGAGCATCAGAACTGCGAAAATATTGAGTTTCTCAAGCGTTTCTTACATCCAAACTGCCATATCTCGCGAACGGATTGATCAATCCGAAAAATTTCTGTTGCTTCTGAAAGTAGAAACTCGCCCGATTACAACGGTATGCGCACTATTCCCCTAGGCCGTTCTAGTTATTCGTTTCAAGCATCAGAACTGCGCAAATTTTGAGTTGCTCAAGCGTTTCTTACCTCCAAACTGCCATATCTCGCGAACGGATTGACCAATCCGCAAAATTTCTGTTGCATCTGAAAGTAGAAGCTCGCCCGATTACAACGGTATGTGTAGTTTTCCCCTAGGCCGTTCCAGTTATTCATTTCGAGCATCAGAACTGCGAAAATTTTGAGTTTCTCAAGCGTTTCTTACCTCCAAACTGCCATATCTCGCGAACGGATTGATCAATCCGCAAAATTTCAGTTGCATCTGAAATTAGAAACTCGCCCGATTACATCGGTATGCGTACCTTTCCCCTAGGCCGTTCAAGTTATTCGTTTCGAGCATCAGAACTGCGAAAATTTTGAGTTTCTCAAGCGTTTCTTACCTCCAAACTGCCACATCTCGCGAACGGATTGACCAATCCGCAAAATTTCTGTTGCATCTGAAAGTAGAAACTCGCCCGATTACAACGGTATGTGTAGTTTTCCCCTAGGCCGTTCCAGTTATTCATTTCGAGCATCAGAACTGCGAAAATTTTGAGTTTCTCAAGCGTTTCTTACCACCAAACTGCCATATCTCGCGAACGGATTGACCAATCCGCATGATTTCTATTGCATTTGAAAGTAGTAACTCGCCCGATTACAACGGTATGCGCACTTTTCCCCTGAGCCGTTCTAGTTATTCGTTTCGAGCATCAGAACTGCGAAAATTTTGAGTTTCTCAAGCGTTTCTTACATCTAAACGGCCATATCTCGCGAACGGATTTACCAATCCGCATAATTTCTATTGCATTTGAAAGTAGAAACTCGCCCGATTACAACGGTATGCGTACTTCTCCCCTAGGCCGTTCTTGTCATTCGTTTCGAGCATCAGAACTGCGAAAATTTTGAGTTTCTCAAGCGTTTCTGATTTCCAAACGGCCATCTCTCGCGAACGGATTGACCAATCCGCATAATTTCTGTTGCATCTGAAAGTAGAAACTCGCCCGATTACAACGGTATGCGTACCTCTTCCCTAGGCCGTTCTAGTTATTCGTTTCGAGCATCAGAACTGCGAAAATTTTGAGTTTCTCAAGCGGTTCTTACCTCCAAACTGCCACATCTCGCGAACGGATTGACCAATCCGCAAAATTTCTGTTGCATCTGAAAGTAGAAACTCGCCCGATTACAACGGTATGTGTAGTTTTCCCCTAGGCCGTTCCAGTTATTCATTTCGAGCATCAGAACTGCGAAAATTTTGAGTTTCTCAAACGTTTCTTACCTCCAAACTGCCATATCTCGCGAACGGATTGATCAATCCGCAAAATTTCTGTTGCATCGGAAAGTAGAAACTTGCCCGATTACAACGGTATGTGTAGTTTTCCCCTAGGCCGTTCCTGTTATTCGTTTCGAGCATCAGAACTGCGAAAATTTTGAGTTTCTCAAGCGTTTCTTACATCCAAACGGCCATATCTCGCGAAGGGATTGACCAATCCGCATGATTTCTGTTGCATCTGAATGTAGAAACTCGCCCGATTACAACGGTATGCGTACTTCTCCCCTAGGCCGTTCTAGTCATTCGTTTCGAGCATCAGAACTGCGAAAATTTTGAATTTCTCAAGCGTTTCTTACTTCCAAACTGCCATATCTCGCGAACGGATCGACCAATCCGCAAAATTTCTGTTGCATCTGAAAGTAGAAACTCGCCCGATTACAACGGTATGTGTAGTTTTCCCCTAGGCCGTTCCAGTTATTCATTTAGAGCATCAGAACTGCGAAAATTTTGAGTTTCTCAAGCGTTTCTTACCTCCAAACTGCCATATCTCGCGAACGGATTGATCAATCCGCAAAATTTCTGTTGCTTCTGAAAGTAGAAACTCGCCCGATTACAACGGTATGCGGACTTTTCCCCTAGGCCGTTCTAGTCATTCGTTTCGAGCATCAGAACTGCGAAAATTTGGAGTTTCTCAAGCGTTTCTTACCTCCAAACTGCCACATCTCGCAAACGGATTGACCAATCCGCAAAATTTCTGTTGTATCTGAAAGTACAAACTCGCCCGATTACATCGGTATGTGTAGTTTTCCCCTAGGCCGTTCTAGTTATTCATTTCGAGCATCAGAACTGCGAAAATTTTGAGTTTCTCAAGCGTTTCTTACATCCAAACTGCCATATCTCGCGAACGGATTGATCAATCCGAAAAATTTCTGTTGCTTCTGAAAGTAGAAACTCGCCCGATTACAACGGTATGCGCACTATTCCCCTAGGCCGTTCTAGTTATTCGTTTCAAGCATCAGAACTGCGCAAATTTTGAGTTGCTCAAGCGTTTCTTACCTCCAAACTGCCATATCTCGCGAACGGATTGACCAATCCGCAAAATTTCTGTTGCATCTGAAAGTAGAAACTCGCCCGATTACAACGGTATGTGTAGTTTTCCCCTAGGCCGTTCCAGTTATTCATTTCGAGCATCAGAACTGCGAAAATTTTGAGTTTCTCAAGCGTTTCTTACCTCCAAACTGCCATATCTCGCGAACGGATTGATCAATCCGCAAAATTTCAGTTGCATCTGAAATTAGAAACTCGCCCGATTACATCGGTATGCGTACCTTTCCCCTAGGCCGTTCAAGTTATTCGTTTCGAGCATCAGAACTGCGAAAATTTTGAGTTTCTCAAGCGTTTCTTACCTCCAAACTGCCACATCTCGCGAACGGATTGACCAATCCGCAAAATTTCTGTTGCATCTGAAAGTAGAAACTCGCCCGATTACAACGGTATGTGTAGTTTTCCCCTAGGCCGTTCTAGTTATTCATTTCGAGCATCAGAACTGCGAAAATTTTGAGTTTCTCAAGCGTTTCTTACATCCAAACTGCCATATCTCGCGAACGGATTGATCAATCCGAAAAATTTCTGTTGCTTCTGAAAGTAGAAACTCGCCCGATTACAACGGTATGCGCACTATTCCCCTAGGCCGTTCTAGTTATTCGTTTCAAGCATCAGAACTGCGCAAATTTTGAGTTGCTCAAGCGTTTCTTACCTCCAAACTGCCATATCTCGCGAACGGATTGACCAATCCGCAAAATTTCTGTTGCATCTGAAAGTAGAAACTCGCCCGATTACAACGGTATGTGTAGTTTTCCCCTAGGCCGTTCCAGTTATTCATTTCGAGCATCAGAACTGCGAAAATTTTGAGTTTCTCAAGCGTTTCTTACCTCCAAACTGCCATATCTCGCGAACGGATTGATCAATCCGCAAAATTTCAGTTGCATCTGAAATTAGAAACTCGCCCGATTACATCGGTATGCGTACCTTTCCCCTAGGCCGTTCAAGTTATTCGTTTCGAGCATCAGAACTGCGAAAATTTTGAGTTTCTCAAGCGTTTCTTACCTCCAAACTGCCACATCTCGCGAACGGATTGACCAATCCGCAAAATTTCTGTTGCATCTGAAAGTAGAAACTCGCCCGATTACAACGGTATGTGTAGTTTTCCCCTAGGCCGTTCCAGTTATTCATTTCGAGCATCAGAACTGCGAAAATTTTGAGTTTCTCAAGCGTTTCTTACCACCAAACTGCCATATCTCGCGAACGGATTGACCAATCCGCATGATTTCTATTGCATTTGAAAGTAGTAACTCGCCCGATTACAACGGTATGCGCACTTTTCCCCTGAGCCGTTCTAGTTATTCGTTTCGAGCATCAGAACTGCGAAAATTTTGAGTTTCTCAAGCGTTTCTTACATCTAAACGGCCATATCTCGCGAACGGATTTACCAATCCGCATAATTTCTATTGCATTTGAAAGTAGAAACTCGCCCGATTACAACGGTATGCGTACTTCTCCCCTAGGCCGTTCTTGTCATTCGTTTCGAGCATCAGAACTGCGAAAATTTTGAGTTTCTCAAGCGTTTCTGATTTCCAAACGGCCATCTCTCGCGAACGGATTGACCAATCCGCATAATTTCTGTTGCATCTGAAAGTAGAAACTCGCCCGATTACAACGGTATGCGTACCTCTTCCCTAGGCCGTTCTAGTTATTCGTTTCGAGCATCAGAACTGCGAAAATTTTGAGTTTCTCAAGCGGTTCTTACCTCCAAACTGCCACATCTCGCGAACGGATTGACCAATCCGCAAAATTTCTGTTGCATCTGAAAGTAGAAACTCGCCCGATTACAACGGTATGTGTAGTTTTCCCCTAGGCCGTTCCAGTTATTCATTTCGAGCATCAGAACTGCGAAAATTTTGAGTTTCTCAAACGTTTCTTACCTCCAAACTGCCATATCTCGCGAACGGATTGATCAATCCGCAAAATTTCTGTTGCATCGGAAAGTAGAAACTTGCCCGATTACAACGGTATGTGTAGTTTTCCCCTAGGCCGTTCCTGTTATTCGTTTCGAGCATCAGAACTGCGAAAATTTTGAGTTTCTCAAGCGTTTCTTACATCCAAACGGCCATATCTCGCGAAGGGATTGACCAATCCGCATGATTTCTGTTGCATCTGAATGTAGAAACTCGCCCGATTACAACGGTATGCGTACTTCTCCCCTAGGCCGTTCTAGTCATTCGTTTCGAGCATCAGAACTGCGAAAATTTTGAATTTCTCAAGCGTTTCTTACTTCCAAACTGCCATATCTCGCGAACGGATCGACCAATCCGCAAAATTTCTGTTGCATCTGAAAGTAGAAACTCGCCCGATTACAACGGTATGTGTAGTTTTCCCCTAGGCCGTTCCAGTTATTCATTTAGAGCATCAGAACTGCGAAAATTTTGAGTTTCTCAAGCGTTTCTTACCTCCAAACTGCCATATCTCGCGAACGGATTGATCAATCCGCAAAATTTCTGTTGCTTCTGAAAGTAGAAACTCGCCCGATTACAACGGTATGCGGACTTTTCCCCTAGGCCGTTCTAGTCATTCGTTTCGAGCATCAGAACTGCGAAAATTTGGAGTTTCTCAAGCGTTTCTTACCTCCAAACTGCCACATCTCGCAAACGGATTGACCAATCCGCAAAATTTCTGTTGTATCTGAAAGTACAAACTCGCCCGATTACATCGGTATGTGTAGTTTTCCCCTAGGCCGTTCTAGTTATTCATTTCGAGCATCAGAACTGCGAAAATTTTGAGTTTCTCAAGCGTTTCTTACATCCAAACTGCCATATCTCGCGAACGGATTGATCAATCCGAAAAATTTCTGTTGCTTCTGAAAGTAGAAACTCGCCCGATTACAACGGTATGCGCACTATTCCCCTAGGCCGTTCTAGTTATTCGTTTCAAGCATCAGAACTGCGCAAATTTTGAGTTGCTCAAGCGTTTCTTACCTCCAAACTGCCATATCTCGCGAACGGATTGACCAATCCGCAAAATTTCTGTTGCATCTGAAAGTAGAAACTCGCCCGATTACAACGGTATGTGTAGTTTTCCCCTAGGCCGTTCCAGTTATTCATTTCGAGCATCAGAACTGCGAAAATTTTGAGTTTCTCAAGCGTTTCTTACCTCCAAACTGCCATATCTCGCGAACGGATTGATCAATCCGCAAAATTTCAGTTGCATCTGAAATTAGAAACTCGCCCGATTACATCGGTATGCGTACCTTTCCCCTAGGCCGTTCAAGTTATTCGTTTCGAGCATCAGAACTGCGAAAATTTTGAGTTTCTCAAGCGTTTCTTACCTCCAAACTGCCACATCTCGCGAACGGATTGACCAATCCGCAAAATTTCTGTTGCATCTGAAAGTAGAAACTCGCCCGATTACAACGGTATGTGTAGTTTTCCCCTAGGCCGTTCCAGTTATTCGTTTCGAGCATCAGAACTGCGAAAATTTTGAGTTTCTCAAGCGTTTCTTACATCCAAACTGCCATATCTCGCGAACGGATTGACCGATCCGCAAAATTTCTGTTGCATCTGAAAGTAGAAACTCGCCCGATTACAACGGTATGCGCACTTTTCCCCTAGGCCGTTCTAGTTATTCGTTTCAAGCATCAGAACTGCGCAAATTTTGAGTTTCTCAAGCGTTTCTTACCTCCAAACTGCAATATCTCGCGAACGGATTGACCAATCCGCAAAATTTCTGTTGCATCTGAAAGTAGAAACTCGCCCGATTACAACGGTATGTGTAGTTTTCCCCTAGGGCGTTCTAGTTATTCGTTTCAAGCATCAGAACTGCGCAAATTTTGAGTTTCTCAAGCGTTTCTTACCTCCAAACTGCCATATCTCGCGAACGGATTGACCAATCCGCATAATTTCTGTTGCATCTGAAAGTAGAAACTCGCCCGATTACAACGGTATGCGTACTTCTCCGCTAGGCCGTTCTAGTTATTCGTTTCGAGCATCAGAACTGCGAAAATTTTGAGTTTCTCAAGCGTTTCTTACTTCCAAACGGCCATATCTCGCGAACGGATTGACCAATCTGCATAATTTCTGTTGCATCTGAAAGTAGAAACTCGCCCGATTACAACGGTATGCGTACTTTTTCCCTAGGCCGTTCTAGTTATTCGTTTCGAGCATCAGAACTGCGAAAATTTTGAGTTTCTCAAGCGTTTCTTACATCCAAACTGCCATATCTCGCGAACGGATTGACCGATCCGCAAAATTTCTGTTGCATCTGAAAGTAGAAACTCGCCCGATTACAACGGTATGCGCACTTTTCCCCTAGGCCGTTCTAGTTATTCGTTTCAAGCATCAGAACTGCGCAAATTTTGAGTTTCTCAAGCGTTTCTTACCTCCAAACTGCAATATCTCGCGAACGGATTGACCAATCCGCAAAATTTCTGTTGCATCTGAAAGTAGAAACTCGCCCGATTACAACGGTATGTGTAGTTTTCCCCTAGGCCGTTCCAGTTATTCGTTTCGAGCATCAGAACTGCGAAAATTTTGAGTTTCTCAAGCGTTTCTTACCTCCAAACTGCCATATCTCGCGAACGGATTGACCAATCCGCATGATTTCTATTACATTTGAAAGTAGAAACTCGCCCGATTACAACGGTATGCGCACTTTTCCCCTGGGCCGTTCTAGTTATTCGTTTCGAGCATCAGAACTGCGAAAATTTTGAGTTTCTCAAGCGTTTCTTACATCCAAACGGCCATATCTCGCGAACGGATTGACCAATCCGCAAAATTTCTATTGCATTTGAAAGTAGAAACTCGCCCGATTACAATGGTATGCGTACTTCTCCCCTAGGCCGATCTTGTCATTCGTTTCGAGCATCAGAACTGCGAAAATTTTGAGTTTCTCAAGCGTTTCTGATCTCCAAACGGCCATCTCTCGCGAAAGGATTGACCAATCCGCATAATTTCTGTTGCATCTGAAAGTAGAAACTCGCCCGATTACAACGGTATGTGTAGTTTTCCCCTAGGCCGTTCCAGTTATTCATTTCGAGCATCAGAACTGCGAAAATTTTGAGTTTCTCAAGCGTTTCTTGCCTCCAAACTGCCATATCTCGCGAACGGATTGATCAATCCGCAAAATTTCTGTTGCTTCTGAAAGTAGAAACTCGCCCGATTACAACGGTATGCGTACTTTTTCCCTAGGCCGTTCTAGTTATTCGTTTCGAGCATCAGAACTGCGAAAATTTGGAGTTTCTCAAGCGTTTCTTACCTCCAAACTGCCACATCTCGCAAACGGATTGACCAATCCGCAAAATTTCTGTTGTATCCGAAAGTACAAACTCGCCCGATTACATCGGTATGTGTAGTTTTCCCCTAGGCCGTTCCAGTTATTCATTTCGAGCATCAGAACTGCGAAAATTTTGAGTTTCTCAAGCGTTTCTTACCTCCAAACTGCCATATCTCGCGAACGGATTGATCAATCCGCAAAATTTCTGTTGCTTCTGAAAGTAGAAACTCGCCCGATCACAACGGTATGCGCACTTTTCCCCTAGGCCGTTCTAGTTATTCGTTTCAAGCATCAGAACTGCGCAAATTTTGAGTTTCTCAAGCGTTTCTTACCTCCAAACTGCCATATCTCGCGAACGGATTGACCAATCCGCATGATTTCTATTGCATTTGAAAGTAGAAACTCGCCCGATTACAACGGTATGCGCACTTTTCCCCTGGGCCGTTCTAGTTATTTGTTTCGAGCATCAGAACTGCGAAAATTTTGAGTTTCTCAAGCGTTTCTTACCTCCAAACTGCCATACCTCGCGAACGGATTGATCAATCCGCAAAATTTCTGTTGCTTCTGAAAGTAGAAACTCGCCCGATTACAACGGTATGCGTACTTTTTCCCTAGGCCGTTCTAGTTATTCGTTTCGAGCATCAGAACTGCGAAAATTTTGAGTTTCTCAAGCGTTTCTTACCTCCAAACTGCCACATCACGCGAACGGATTGACCAATCCGCAAAATTTCTGTTGCATCTGAAATTAGAAACTCGCCCGATTACAACGGTATGTGTAGTTTTCCCCTAGGCCGTTCCAGTTATTCGTTTCGAGCATCAGAACTGCGAAAATTTTGAGTTTCTCAAGCGTTTCTTACATCCAAACTGCCATATCTCGCGAACGGATTGACCGATCCGCAAAATTTCTGTTGCATCTGAAAGTAGAAACTCGCCCGATTACAACGGTATGCGCACTTTTCCCCTAGGCCGTTCTAGTTATTCGTTTCAAGCATCAGAACTGCGCAAATTTTGAGTTTCTCAAGCGTTTCTTACCTCCAAACTGCAATATCTCGCGAACGGATTGACCAATCCGCAAAATTTCTGTTGCATCTGAAAGTAGAAACTCGCCCGATTACAACGGTATGTGTAGTTTTCCCCTAGGGCGTTCTAGTTATTCGTTTCAAGCATCAGAACTGCGCAAATTTTGAGTTTCTCAAGCGTTTCTTACCTCCAAACTGCCATATCTCGCGAACGGATTGACCAATCCGCATAATTTCTGTTGCATCTGAAAGTAGAAACTCGCCCGATTACAACGGTATGCGTACTTCTCCGCTAGGCCGTTCTAGTTATTCGTTTCGAGCATCAGAACTGCGAAAATTTTGAGTTTCTCAAGCGTTTCTTACTTCCAAACGGCCATATCTCGCGAACGGATTGACCAATCCGCATAATTTCTGTTGCATCTGAAAGTAGAAACTCGCCCGATTACAACGGTATGTGTAGTTTTCCCCTAGGCCGTTCCAGTTATTCGTTTCGAGCATCAGAACTGCGAAAATTTTGAGTTTCTCAAGCGTTTCTTACCTCCAAACTGCCATATCTCGCGAACGGATTGACCAATCCGCATGATTTCTATTACATTTGAAAGTAGAAACTCGCCCGATTACAACGGTATGCGCACTTTTCCCCTGGGCCGTTCTAGTTATTCGTTTCGAGCATCAGAACTGCGAAAATTTTGAGTTTCTCAAGCGTTTCTTACATCCAAACGGCCATATCTCGCGAACGGATTGACCAATCCGCAAAATTTCTATTGCATTTGAAAGTAGAAACTCGCCCGATTACAACGGTATGCGTACTTCTCCCCTAGGCCGTTCTTGTCATTCGTTTCGAGCATGAGAACTGCGAAAATTTTGAGTTTCTCAAGCGATTCTGATCTCCAAACGGCCATCTCTCGCGAACGGATTGACCAATCCGCATAATTTCTGTTGCATCTGAAAGTAGAAACTCGCCCGATTACAACGGTATGCGCACTTTTCCCCTAGGCCGTTCTAGTTATTCGTTTCAAGCATCAGAACTGCGCAAATTTTGAGTTTCTCAAGCGTTTCTTACCTCCAAACTGCCATATCTCGCGAACGGATTGACCAATCCGCAAAATTTCTGTTGCATCTGAAAGTAGAAACTCGCCCGATTACAACGGTATGTGTAGTTTTCCCCTAGGCCGTTCCAGTTATTCATTTCGAGCATCAGAACTGCGAAAATTTTGAGTTTCTCAAGCGTTTCTTACCTCCAAACTGCCACATCTCGCGAACGGATTGACCAATCCGCAAAATTTCTGTTGCATCTGAAAGTAGAAACTCGCCCGATTACAACGGTATGTGTAGTTTTCCCCTAGGCCGTTCCAGTTATTCGATTCGAGCATCAGAACTGCGAAAATTTTGAGTTTCTCAAGCGTTTCTTACCTCCAAACTGCCATATCTCGCGAACGGATTGACCAATCCGCATGATTTCTATTGCATTTGAAAGTAGAAACTCGCCCGATTACAACGGTATGCGCACTTTTCCCCTGGGCCGTTCTAGTTATTTGTTTCGAGCATCAGAACTGCGAAAATTTTGAGTTTCTCAAGCGTTTCTTACATCCAAACGGCCATATCTCGCGAACGGATTGACCAATCCGCAAAATTTCTATTGCATTTGAAAGTAGAAACTCGCCCGACTACAATGGTATGCGTACTTCTCCCCTAGGCCGTTCTTGTCATTCGTTTCGAGCATCAGAACTGCGAAAATTTTGAGTTTCTCAAGCGTTTCTGATCTCCAAACGGCCATCTCTCGCGAAAGGATTGACCTATCCGCATAATTTCTGTTGCATCTGAAAGTAGAAACTCGCCCGATTACAACGGTATGCGTACTTCTCCCCTAGGCCGTCCTAGTTATTCGTTTCGAGCATCAGAACTGCGAAAATTTTGAGTTTCTCAAGCGTTTCTTACATCCAAACTGCCACATCTCGCGAACGGATTGACCAATCCGCAAAATTTCTGTTGCATCTGAAAGTAGAAACTCGCCCGATTACAAAGGTATGTGTAGTTTTCCCCTAGGCCGTTCCAGTTATTCATTTCGAGCATCAGAACTGCGAAAATTTTGAGTTTCTCAAGCGTTTCTTACCTCCAAACTGCCATATCTCGCGAACGGATTGATCAATCCGCAAAATTTCTGTTGCTTCTGAAAGTAGAAACTCGCCCGATTACAACGGTATGCGTACTTTTTCCCTAGGCCGTTCTAGTTATTCGTTTCGAGCATCAGAACTGCGAAAATTTTGAGTTTCTCAAGCGTTTCTTACCTCCAAACTGCCACATCACGCGAACGGATTGACCAATCCGCAAAATTTCTGTTGCATCTGAAATTAGAAACTCGCCCGATTACAACGGTATGTGTAGTTTTCCCCTAGGCCGTTCCAGTTATTCGTTTCGAGCATCAGAACTGCGAAAATTTTGAGTTTCTCAAGCGTTTCTTACATCCAAACTGCCATATCTCGCGAACGGATTGACCGATCCGCAAAATTTCTGTTGCATCTGAAAGTAGAAACTCGCCCGATTACAACGGTATGCGCACTTTTCCCCTAGGCCGTTCTAGTTATTCGTTTCAAGCATCAGAACTGCGCAAATTTTGAGTTTCTCAAGCGTTTCTTACCTCCAAACTGCAATATCTCGCGAACGGATTGACCAATCCGCAAAATTTCTGTTGCATCTGAAAGTCGAAACTCGCCCGATTACAACGGTATGTGTAGTTTTCCCCTAGGGCGTTCTAGTTATTCGTTTCAAGCATCAGAACTGCGCAAATTTTGAGTTTCTCAAGCGTTTCTTACCTCCAAACTGCCATATCTCGCGAACGGATTGACCAATCCGCATAATTTCTGTTGCATCTGAAAGTAGAAACTCGCCCGATTACAACGGTATGCGTACTTCTCCGCTAGGCCGTTCTAGTTATTCGTTTCGAGCATCAGAACTGCGAAAATTTTGAGTTTCTCAAGCGTTTCTTACTTCCAAACGGCCATATCTCGCGAACGGATTGACCAATCCGCATAATTTCTGTTGCATCTGAAAGTAGAAACTCGCCCGATTACAACGGTATGTGTAGTTTTCCCCTAGGCCGTTCCAGTTATTCGTTTCGAGCATCAGAACTGCGAAAATTTTGAGTTTCTCAAGCGTTTCTTACCTCCAAACTGCCATATCTCGCGAACGGATTGACCAATCCGCATGATTTCTATTACATTTGAAAGTAGAAACTCGCCCGATTACAACGGTATGCGCACTTTTCCCCTGGGCCGTTCTAGTTATTCGTTTCGAGCATCAGAACTGCGAAAATTTTGAGTTTCTCAAGCGTTTCTTACATCCAAACGGCCATATCTCGCGAACGGATTGACCAATCCGCAAAATTTCTATTGCATATGAAAGTAGAAACTCGCCCGATTACAACGGTATGCGTACTTCTCCCCTAGGCCGTTCTAGTTATTCGTTTCGAGCATCAGAACTGCGAAAATTTTGAGTTTCTCAAGCGTTTCTTACCTCCAAACTGCCATATCTCTCGAACGGATTAACCAATCCGCATGATTTCTATTGCATTTGAAAGTAGAAACTCGCCCGATTACAACGGTATGCGCACTTTTCCCCTAGGCCGTTCTAGTTATTCGTTTCAAGCATCAGAACTGCGCAAATTTTGAGTTTCTCAAGCGTTTCTTACCTCCAAACTGCCATATCTCGCGAACGGATTGACCAATCCGCATAATTTCTGTTGCATCTGAAAGTAGAAACTCGCCCGATTACAACGGTATGCGTACTTCTCCGCTAGGCCGTTCTAGTTATTCGTTTCGAGCATCAGAACTGCGAAAATTTTGAGTTTCTCAAGCGTTTCTTACTTCCAAACGGCCATATCTCGCGAACGGATTGACCAATCCGCATAATTTCTGTTGCATCTGAAAGTAGAAACTCGCCCGATTACAACGGTATGCGTACTTCTCCCCTAGGCCGTTCTAGTCATTCGTTTCGAGCATCAGAACTGCGAAAATTTTGAGCTCCTCAAGCGTTTCTTACTTCCAAACTGCCACATCTCGCGAACGGATTGACCAATCCGCAAAATTTCTGTTGCATCTGAAAGTAGAAACTCGCCCGACTACAACGGTAGGTGTAGTTCTCCCCTAGGCCGTTCTAGTTATTAGTTTCGAGCATCAGAACTGCGAAAATTTTGCGTTTCTCAAGCGTTTCTTACATCCAAACTGCCACATCTCGCGAACGGATAGACCAATCCGCAAAATTTCTGTTCCATCTGAAAGTAGAAACTCGCCCGATTACATCGGTATGCGTACTTTTCCCCTAGGCCGTTCTCGTCATTCGTTTCGAGCATCAGAACTGCGAAAATTTTGAGTTTCTCAAGCGTTTCCTACTTCCAAACTGCCATATCTCGCGAACGGATCGACCAATCCGCAAAATTTTTGTTGCATCTCAAAGTAGAAACTCGCCCGATTATATCGGTATGCGTACTTTTCCCCTAGGCCGTTCTAGTTATTCGTTTCGAGCATCAGAACTGCGAAAATTTTGAGTTTCTCAAGCGTTTCTTACCTCCAAACTGCCACATCTCGCGAACGGATTGACCAATCCGCAAAATTTCTGTTGCATCTGAAAGTAGAAACTCGCCCGATTACAACGGTATGTGTAGTTTTCCCCTAGGCCGTTCCAGTTATTCGTTTCGAGCATAAGAACTGCGAAAATTTTGAGTTCCTCAAGCGTTTCTTACATCCAAACTGCCATATCTCGCGAACGGATTGACCAATCCGCAAAATTTCTGTTGTATCTGAAAGTAGACACTCGCCCGATTACAACGGTATCCGTACTTCTCCCCTAGGCCGTCCTAGTCATTCGTTTCGAGCATCAGAACTTCGAAAATTTTGAGTTTCTTAAGCGTTTCTTATCTCCAAACTGCCATATCTCGCGAACGGATTGATCATTCCGCAAAATTTCTGTTGCATCTGAAAGTAGAAACTCGCCCGATTACAACGGTATGCGCACTTTTCCCCTAGGCGGTTCTAGTCATTCGTTTCGAGCATCAGAACTGCGAAAATTTTGAGTTTCTCAAGCGTTTCTTATCTCCAAACTGCCATATCTCGCGGCCGGATTGATCAATCCGCAAAATTTCTGTTGCATCTGAAAGTAGAAACTCGCCCGATTACAACGGTATGCGCACTTTTCCCCTAGGCGATTCTAGTTATTCGTTTCGAGCATCAGAACTGCGAAAATTTTGAGTTTCTCAAGCGTTTCTTACCTCCAAACTGCCATATCTCGCGAACGGATTGACCAATCCGCAAAATTTCTGTTGCATCTGAATCTAGAAACTCTCCCGATTACAACGGTATGTGTAGTTTTCCCCTAGGCCGTTCCAGTTATTCGTTTCGAGCATCAGAACTGCGAAAATTTTGAGTTTCTCAAGCGTTTCTTATCCCCAAACTGCCATATCTCGCGAACGGATTGATCAATCCGCAAAATTTCTGTTGCATCTGAAAGTAGAAACTCGCCCGATTACAACGGTATGCGCACTTTTCCCCTAGGCGGTTCTAGTTATTCGTTTCGAGCATCAGGACTGCGAAAATTTTGAGTATCTCAAGCGTTTCTTACCTCCAAACTGCCATATCTCGCGAACGGATTGACCGATCCGCAAAATTTCTGTTGCATCTGAAAGTAGAAACTCGCCCGATTACAACGGTGTGTGTAGTTTTCCCCTAGGCCGCCCTAGTTATTCGTTTCCAGCATCAGAACTGCGCAAATTTTGAGTTTCTCAAGCGTTTCTTACATCCAAACTGCCATATCTCGCGAACGGATTGACCAATCCGCAAAATTTCTGTTGCATCTGAAGGTAGAAACTCGCCCGATTACAACCGTATGTGTAGTTTTCCTCAAGGCCGTTCCAGTTATTCGTTTCGAGCATCAGAACTGCGAAAATTTCGAGTTTCTCAAACGTTTCTTACATCCAAACTGCCATATCTCGCGAACGGATTGACCAATCCGCAAAATTTCTGTTGCATCTGAAAGTAGACACTCGCCCGATTACAACGGTATACGTACTTCTCCCCTAGGCCGTTTTAGTCATTCGTTTCGAGCATCAGAACTGCGAAAATTTTGAGTTTCTCAAGCGTTTCTTATCTCCAAACTGCCATATCTCGCGAACGGATTGAACGATCCGCAAAATTTCTGTTGCATCTGAAAGTAGAAACTCGCCCGATTACAACGGTATGCGAACTTCTCCCCTAGGCCGTTCTAGTCATTCGTTTCGAGCATCAGAACTGCGAAAATTTTGAGTTTCTCAAGCGTTTCTTATCTCCAAACTGCCATATCTCGCGGCCGGATTGATCAATCCGCAAAATTTCTGTTGCATCTGAAAGCAGACACTCTCCCGATTACAACGGTATGCGTACTTCTCCCCTAGGCCGTTCTTGTCATTCGTTTCGAGCATCAGAACTGCGAAAATTTTGAGTTTCTCAAGCGTTTCTTATCTCCAAACTGCCATATCTCGCGAACGGATTGATCAATCCGCAAAATTTCTGTTGCATCTGAAAGTAGAAACTCGCCCGATTACAACGGTATGCGTACTTCTCCGCTAGGCCGTTCTAGTTATTCGTTTCGAGCATCAGAACTGCGAAAATTTTGAGTTTCTCAAGCGTTTCTTACTTCCAAACGGCCATATCTCGCGAACGGATTGACCAATCCGCATAATTTCTGTTGCATCTGAAAGTAGAAACTCGCCCGATTACAACGGTATGTGTAGTTTTCCCCTAGGCCGTTCCAGTTATTCGTTTCGAGCATCAGAACTGCGAAAATTTTGAGTTTCTCAAGCGTTTCTTACCTCCAAACTGCCATATCTCGCGAACGGATTGTCCAATCCGCATGATTTCTATTACATTTGAAAGTAGAAACTCGCCCGATTACAACGGTATGCGCACTTTTCCCCTGGGCCGTTCTAGTTATTCGTTTCGAGCATCAGAACTGCGAAAATTTTGAGTTTCTCAAGCGTTTCTTACATCCAAACGGCCATATCTCGCGAACGGATTGACCAATCCGCAAAATTTCTATTGCATTTGAAAGTAGAAACTCGCCCGATTACAACGGTATGCGTACTTCTCCCCTAGGCCGTTCTTGTCATTCGTTTCGAGCATCAGAACTGCGAAAATTTTGAGTTTCTCAAGCGATTCTGATCTCCAAACGGCCATCTCTCGCGAACGGATTGACCAATCCGCATAATTTCTGTTGCATCTGAAAGTAGAAACTCGCCCGATTACAACGGTATGCGTACTTCTCCCCTAGGCCGTTCTAGTTATTCGTTTCGAGCATCAGAACTGCGAAAATTTTGAGTTTCTCAAGCGTTTCTTACCTCCAAACTGCCATATCTCTCGAACGGATTAACCAATCCGCATGATTTCTATTGCATTTGAAAGTAGAAACTCGCCCGATTACAACGGTATGCGCACTTTTCCCCTAGGCCGTTCTAGTTATTCGTTTCAAGCATCAGAACTGCGCAAATTTTGAGTTTCTCAAGCGTTTCTTACCTCCAAACTGCCACATCTCGCGAACGGATTGACCAATCCGCATAATTTCTGTTGCATCTGAAAGTAGAAACTCGCCCGATTACAACGGTATGCGTACTTCTCCGCTAGGCCGTTCTAGTTATTCGTTTCGAGCATCAGAACTGCGAAAATTTTGAGTTTCTCAAGCGTTTCTTACTTCCAAACGGCCATATCTCGCGAACGGATTGACCAATCCGCATAATTTCTGTTGCATCTGAAAGTAGAAACTCGCCCGATTACAACGGTATGCGTACTTCTCCCCTAGGCCGTTCTAGTCATTCGTTTCGAGCATCAGAACTGCGAAAATTTTGAGCTTCTCAAGCGTTTCTTACTTCCAAACTGCCACATCTCGCGAACGGATTGACCAATCCGCAAAATTTCTGTTGCATCTGAAAGTAGAAACTCGCCCGACTACAACGGTAGGTGTAGTTCTTCCCTAGGCCGTTCTAGTTATTAGTTTCGAGCATCAGAACTGCGAAAATTTTGCGTTTCTCAAGCGTTTCTTACATCCAAACTGCCACATCTCGCGAACGGATAGACCAATCCGCAAAATTTCTGTTGCATCTGAAAGTAGAAACTCGCCCGATTACATCGGTATGCGTACTTTTCCCCTAGGCCGTTCTCGTCATTCGTTTCGAGCATCAGAACTGCGAAAATTTTGAGTTTCTCAAGCGTTTCCTACTTCCAAACTGCCATATCTCGCGAACGGATCGACCAATCCGCAAAATTTTTGTTGCATCTCAAAGTAGAAACTCGCCCGATTATATCGGTATGCGTACTTTTCCCCTAGGCCGTTCTAGTTATTCGTTTCGAGCATCAGAACTGCGAAAATTTTGAGTTTCTCAAGCGTTTCTTACCTCCAAACTGCCACATCTCGCGAACGGATTGACCAATCCGCAAAATTTCTGTTGCATCTGAAAGTAGAAACTCGCCCGATTACAACGGTATGTGTAGTTTTCCCCTAGGCCGTTCCAGTTATTCGTTTCGAGCATAAGAACTGCGAAAATTTTGAGTTCCTCAAGCGTTTCTTACATCCAAACTGCCATATCTCGCGAACGGATTGACCGATCCGCAAAATTTCTGTTGTATCTGAAAGTAGACACTCGCCCGATTACAACGGTATCCGTACTTCTCCCCTAGGCCGTCCTAGTCATTCGTTTCGAGCATCAGAACTTCGAAAATTTTGAGTTTCTTAAGCGTTTCTTATCTCCAAACTGCCATATCTCGCAAACGGATTGATCATTCCGCAAAATTTCTGTTGCATCTGAAAGTAGAAACTCGCCCGATTACAACGGTATGCGCACTTTTCCCCTAGGCGGTTCTAGTCATTCGTTTCGAGCATCAGAACTGCGAAAATTTTGAGTTTCTCAAGCGTTTCTTATCTCCAAACTGCCATATCTCGCGGTCGGATTGATCAATCCGCAAAATTTATGTTGCATCTGAAACTAGAAACTCGCCCGATTACAACGGTATGCGCACTTTTCCCCTAGGCGATTCTAGTTATTCGTTTCGAGCATCAGAACTGCGAAAATTTTGAGTTTCTCAAGCGTTTCTTACCTCCAAACTGCCATATCTCGCGAACGGATTGACCAATCCGCAAAATTTCTGTTGCATCTGAATGTAGAAACTCCCCCGATTACAACGGTATGTGTAGTTTTCCCCTAGGCCGTTCCAGTTATTCGTTTCGAGCATCAGAACTGCGAAAATTTTGAGTTTCTCAAGCGTTTCTTATCCCCAAACTGCCATATCTCGCGAACGGATTGATCAATCCGCAAAATTTCTGTTGCATCTGAAAGTAGAAACTCGCCCGATTACAACGGTGTGTGTAGTTTTCCCCTAGGCCGCCCTAGTTATTCGTTTCAAGCATCAGAACTGCGCAAATTTTGAGTTTCTCAAGCGTTTCTTACATCCAAACTGCCATATCTCGCGAACGGATTGACCAATCCGCAAAATTTCTGTTGCATCTGAAAGTAGAAACTCGCCCGATTACAACCGTATGTGTAGTTTTCCTCAAGGCCGTTCCAGTTATTCGTTTCGAGCATCAGAACTGCGAAAATTTCGAGTTTCTCAAACGTTTCTTACATCCAAACTGCCATATCTCGCGAACGGATTGACCAATCCGCAAAATTTCTGTTGCATCTGAAAGTAGACACTCGCCCGATTACAACGGTATACGTACTTCTCCCCTAGGCCGTTCTAGTCATTCGTTTCGAGCATCAGAACTGCGAAAATTTTGAGTTTCTCAAGCGTTTCTTATCTCCAAACTGCCATATCTCGCGAACGGATTGAACGATCCGCAAAATTTCTGTTGCATCTGAAAGTAGAAACTCGCCCGATTACAACGGTATGCGTACTTCTCCCCTAGGCCGTTCTAGTCATTCGTTTCGAGCATCAGAACTGCGAAAATTTTGAGTTTCTCAAGCGTTTCTTATCTCCAAACTGCCATATCTCGCGGCCGGATTGATCAATCCGCAAAATTTCTGTTGCATCTGAAAGCAGACACTCTCCCGATTACAACGGTATGCGTACTTCTCCCCTAGGCCGTTCTTGTCATTCGTTTCGAGCATCAGAACTGCGAATATTTTGAGTTTCTCAAGCGTTTCTTATCTCCAAACTGCCATATCTCGCGAACGGATTGATCAATCCGCAAAATTTCTGTTGCATCTGAAAGTAGAAACTCGCCCGATTACAACGGTATGCGCACTTTTCCCCTAGGCGGTTCTAGTTATTCGTTTCGAGCATCAGAACTGCGAAAATTTTGAGTTTCTAAAGCGTTTCTTACCTTCAAACTGCCATATCTCGCGAACGGATTGATCGATCCGCAAAATTTCTATTATATCTGAAAGTAGAAACTCGCCCGATTACAACGGTGTGCGCACTTTTCCCCTAGGCGGTTCTAGTTATTCGTTTCGAGCATCAGAACTGCGAAAATTTTGAGTTTCTCAAGCGTTTCTTATTTCCAAACTGCCATATCTCGCGAACGGATTGATCAATCCGCAAAATTTCTGTTGCATCTGAAAGTAGAAACTCGCCCGATTACAACGGTATGCGCACTTTTCCCCTAGGCCATTCCAGTTATTCGTTTCGAGCATCAGAACTGCGAAAATTTTGAGTTTCTCAAGCGTTTCTTACCTCCAAACTGCCATATCTCGCGAACGGATTGACCAATCCGCAAAATTTCTGTTGAATCTGAAAGTAGAGACTCGCCCGATTACAACGGTATGTGTAATTTTCCCCTAGGCCGTTCCTGTTATTCGTTTCGAGCATCAGAACTGCGAAAATTTCGAGTTTCTCAAGCGTTTCTTACATCCAAACTGCCATATCTCGCGAACGGATTGACCAATCCGCAAAATTTCTGTTGCATCTGAAAGTAGAAACTCGCCCGATTACAACGGTATGTGTAGTTTTCCCCTAGGCCGTTCCAGTTATTCGTTTCGAGCATCAGAACTGCGAAAATTTTGAGTTTCTCAAGCGTTTCTTACCTCCAAACTGCCATATCTCGCGAACGGATTGACCAATCCGCAAAATTTCTGTTGAATCTGAAAGTAGAGACTCGCCCGATTACAACGGTATGTGTAGTTTTCCCCTAGGCCGTTCTAGTCATTCGTTTCGAGCATCAGAACTGCGAAAATTTTGAGTTTCTCAAGCGTCTCTTATCTCCAAACTGCCATATCTCGCGAACGGATTGATCAATCCGCAAAATTTCTGTTGCATCTGAAAGTAGAAACTCCCCCGATTACAACGGTATGCGCACTTTTCCCCTAGGCGGTTCTAGTTATTCGTTTCGAGCATCAGAACTGCGAAAATTTTGAGTTTCTAAAGCGTTCCTTACCTCCAAACTGCCATATCTCGCGAACGGATTGATCGATCCGCAAAATTTCTGTTGCATCTGAAAGTAGAATCACGCCCGATTACAACGGTTTGCGCACCTTTGCCCTAGGCTTTTCTAGTTATTCGTTTCGAGCATCAGAACTGCGAAAATTTTGAGTTTCTCAAGCGTTTCTTATTTCCAAACTGCCATATCTCGCGAACGGAACGATCAATCCGCAAAATTTCTGTTGCATCTGAAAGCAGACACTCTCCCGATTACAACGGTATGCGTACTTCTCCCCTAGGCCGTTCTTGTCATTCGTTTCGAGCATCAGAACTGCGAATATTTTGAGTTTCTCAAGCGTTTCTTATCTCCAAACTGCCATATCTCGCGAACGGATTGATCAATCCGCAAAATTTCTGTTGCATCTGAAAGTAGAAACTCGCCCGATTACAACGGTATGCGCACTTTTCCCCTAGGCGGTTCTAGTTATTCGTTTCGAGCATCAGAACTGCGAAAATTTTGAGTTTCTAAAGCGTTTCTTACCTTCAAACTGCCATATCTCGCGAACGGATTGATCGATCCGCAAAATTTCTATTATATCTGAAAGTAGAAACTCGCCCGATTACAACGGTGTGCGCACTTTTCCCCTAGGCGGTTCTAGTTATTCGTTTCGAGCATCAGAACTGCGAAAATTTTGAGTTTCTCAAGCGTTTCTTATTTCCAAACTGCCATATCTCGCGAACGGATTGATCAATCCGCAAAATTTCTGTTGAATCTGAAAGTAGAGACTCGCCCGATTACAACGGTATGTGTAATTTTCCCCTAGGCCGTTCCTGTTATTCGTTTCGAGCATCAGAACTGCGAAAATTTCGAGTTTCTCAAGCGTTTCTTACATCCAAACTGCCATATCTCGCGAACGGATTGACCAATCCGCAAAATTTCTGTTGCATCTGAAAGTAGAAACTCGCCCGATTACAACGGTATGTGTAGTTTTCCCCTAGGCCGTTCCAGTTATTCGTTTCGAGCATCAGAACTGCGAAAATTTTGAGTTTCTCAAGCGTTTCTTACCTCCAAACTGCCATATCTCGCGAACGGATTGACCAATCCGCAAAATTTCTGTTGAATCTGAAAGTAGAGACTCGCCCGATTACAACGGTATGTGTAGTTTTCCCCTAGGCCGTTCTAGTCATTCGTTTCGAGCATCAGAACTGCGAAAATTTTGAGTTTCTCAAGCGTCTCTTATCTCCAAACTGCCATATCTCGCGAACGGATTGATCAATCCGCAAAATTTCTGTTGCATCTGAAAGTAGAAACTCCCCCGATTACAACGGTATGCGCACTTTTCCCCTAGGCGGTTCTAGTTATTCGTTTCGAGCATCAGAACTGCGAAAATTTTGAGTTTCTAAAGCGTTCCTTACCTCCAAACTGCCATATCTCGCGAACGGATTGATCGATCCGCAAAATTTCTGTTGCATCTGAAAGTAGAATCTCGCCCGATTACAACGGTTTGCGCACTTTTGCCCTAGGCTTTTCTAGTTATTCGTTTCGAGCATCAGAACTGCGAAAATTTTGAGTTTCTCAAGCGTTTCTTATTTCCAAACTGCCATATCTCGCGAACGGAACGATCAATCCGCAAAATTTCTGTTGCATCTGAAAGCAGACACTCTCCCGATTACAACGGTATGCGTACTTCTCCCCTAGGCCGTTCTTGTCATTCGTTTCGAGCACCAGAACTGCGAAAATTTTGAGTTTCTCAAGCGTTTCTTATCTCCAAACTGCCATATCTCGCGAACGGATTGATCAATCCGCAAAATTTCTGTTGCATCTGAAAGTAGAAACTCGCCCGATTACAACGGTATGCGCAATTTTCCCCTAGGCGGTTCTAGTTATTCGTTTCGAGCATCAGGACTGCGAAAATTTTGAGCTTCTCAAGCGTTTCTTACCTCCAAACTGCCATATCTCGCGAACGGATTGACCGATCCGCAAAATTTCTGTTGCATCTGAAAGTAGAAACTCGCCCGATTACAACGGTGTGTGTAGTTTTCCCCTAGGCCGCCCTAGTTATTCGTTTCAAGCATCAGAACTGCGCAAATTTTGAGTTTCTCAAGCGTTTCTTACATCCAAACTGCCATATCTCGCGAACGGATTGACCAATCCGCAAAATTTCTGTTGCATCTGAAAGTAGACACTCGCCCGATTACAACGGTATACGTACTTCTCCCCTAGGCCGTTCTAGTCATTCGTTTCGAGCATCAGAACTGCGAAAATTTTGAGTTTCTCAAGCGTTTCTTATCTCCAAACTGCCATATCTCGCGAACGGATTGAACGATCCGCAAAATTTCTGTTGCATCTGAAAGTAGAAACTCGCCCGATTACAACGGTATGCGTACTTCTCCCCTAGGCCGTTCTAGTCATTCGTTTCGAGCATCAGAACTGCGAAAATTTTGAGTTTCTCAAGCGTTTCTTATCTCCAAACTGCCATATCTCGCGGCCGGATTGATCAATCCGCAAAATTTTGTTGCATCTGAAAGCAGACACTCTCCCGATTACAACGGTATGCGTACTTCTCCCCTAGGCCGTTCTTGTCATTCGTTTCGAGCATCAGAACTGCGAAAATTTTGAGTTTCTCAAGCGTTTCTTACCTCCAAACTGCCATATCTCGCGAACGGATTGATCGATCCGCAAAATTTCTGTTGCATCTGAAAGTAGAAACTCGCCCCATTACAACGGTGTGCGCACTTTTGCCCTAGGCTTTTCTAGTTATTCGTTTCGAGCATCAGAACTGCGAAAATTTTGAGTTTCTCAAGCGTTTCTTATTTCCAAACTGCCATATCTCGCGAACGGATTGATCAATCCGCAAAATTTCTGTTGCATCTGAAAGTAGAAACTCGCCCGATTACAACGGTATGCGCACTTTTCCCCTAGGCCGTTCCACTTATTCGTTTCGAGCATCAGAACTGCGAAAATTTTGAGTTTCTCAAGCGTTTCTTACCTCCAAACTGCCATATCTCGCGAACGGATTGACCAATCCGCAAAATTTCTGTTGAATATGAAAGTAGAGACTCGCCCGATTACAACGGTATTTGTAGTTTTCCCCTAGGCCGTTCCTGTTATTCGTTTCGAGCATCAGAACTGCGAAAATTTCGAGTTTCTCAAGCGTTTCTTACATCCAAACTGCCATATCTCGCGAACGGATTGACCAATCCGCAAAATTTCTGTTGCATCTGAAAGTAGAAACTCGCCCGATTACAACGGTATGTGTAGTTTTCCCCTAGGCCGTTCCAGTTATTCGTTTCGAGCATCAGAACTGCGAAAATTTTGAGTTTCTCAAGCGTTTCTTACCTCCAAACTGCCATATCTCGCGAACGGATTGACCAATCCGCAAAATTTCTGTTGTATCTGAAAGTAGAGGCTCGCCCGATTACAACGGTATGTGTAGTTTTCCCCTAGGCCGTTCTAGTCATTCGTTTCGAGCATCAGAACTGCGAAAATTTTGAGTTTCTCAAGCGTCTCTTATCTCCAAACTGCCATATCTCGCGAACGGATTGATCAATCCGCAAAATTTCTGTTGCATCTGAAAGTAGAAACTCCCCCGATTACAACGGTATGCGCACTTTTCCCCTAGGCGGTTCTAGTTATTCGTTTCGAGCATCAGAACTGCGAAAATTTTGAGTTTCTCAAGCGTTTCTTATTTCCAAACTGCCATATCTCGCGAACGGAACGATCAATCCGCAAAATTTCTGTTGCATCTGAAAGCAGACACTCTCCCGATTACAACGGTATGCGTACTTCTCCCCTAGGCCGTTCTTGTCATTCGTTTCGAGCACCAGAACTGCGAAAATTTTGAGTTTCTCAAGCGTTTCTTATCTCCAAACTGCCATATCTCGCGAACGGATTGATCAATCCGCAAAATTTCTGTTGCATCTGAAAGTAGAAACTCGCCCGATTACAACGGTATGCGCAATTTTCCCCTAGGCGGTTCTAGTTATTCGTTTCGAGCATCAGGACTGCGAAAATTTTGAGCTTCTCAAGCGTTTCTTACCTCCAAACTGCCATATCTCGCGAACGGATTGACCGATCCGCAAAATTTCTGTTGCATCTGAAAGTAGAAACTCGCCCGATTACAACGGTGTGTGTAGTTTTCCCCTAGGCCGCCCTAGTTATTCGTTTCAAGCATCAGAACTGCGCAAATTTTGAGTTTCTCAAGCGTTTCTTACATCCAAACTGCCATATCTCGCGAACGGATTGACCAATCCGCAAAATTTCTGTTGCATCTGAAAGTAGACACTCGCCCGATTACAACGGTATACGTACTTCTCCCCTAGGCCGTTCTAGTCATTCGTTTCGAGCATCAGAACTGCGAAAATTTTGAGTTTCTCAAGCGTTTCTTATCTCCAAACTGCCATATCTCGCGAACGGATTGAACGATCCGCAAAATTTCTGTTGCATCTGAAAGTAGAAACTCGCCCGATTACAACGGTATGCGTACTTCTCCCCTAGGCCGTTCTAGTCATTCGTTTCGAGCATCAGAACTGCGAAAATTTTGAGTTTCTCAAGCGTTTCTTATCTCCAAACTGCCATATCTCGCGGCCGGATTGATCAATCCGCAAAATTTTGTTGCATCTGAAAGCAGACACTCTCCCGATTACAACGGTATGCGTACTTCTCCCCTAGGCCGTTCTTGTCATTCGTTTCGAGCATCAGAACTGCGAAAATTTTGAGTTTCTCAAGCGTTTCTTACCTCCAAACTGCCATATCTCGCGAACGGATTGATCGATCCGCAAAATTTCTGTTGCATCTGAAAGTAGAAACTCGCCCCATTACAACGGTGTGCGCACTTTTGCCCTAGGCTTTTCTAGTTATTCGTTTCGAGCATCAGAACTGCGAAAATTTTGAGTTTCTCAAGCGTTTCTTATTTCCAAACTGCCATATCTCGCGAACGGATTGATCAATCCGCAAAATTTCTGTTGCATCTGAAAGTAGAAACTCGCCCGATTACAACGGTATGCGCACTTTTCCCCTAGGCCGTTCCACTTATTCGTTTCGAGCATCAGAACTGCGAAAATTTTGAGTTTCTCAAGCGTTTCTTACCTCCAAACTGCCATATCTCGCGAACGGATTGACCAATCCGCAAAATTTCTGTTGAATATGAAAGTAGAGACTCGCCCGATTACAACGGTATTTGTAGTTTTCCCCTAGGCCGTTCCTGTTATTCGTTTCGAGCATCAGAACTGCGAAAATTTCGAGTTTCTCAAGCGTTTCTTACATCCAAACTGCCATATCTCGCGAACGGATTGACCAATCCGCAAAATTTCTGTTGCATCTGAAAGTAGAAACTCGCCCGATTACAACGGTATGTGTAGTTTTCCCCTAGGCCGTTCCAGTTATTCGTTTCGAGCATCAGAACTGCGAAAATTTTGAGTTTCTCAAGCGTTTCTTACCTCCAAACTGCCATATCTCGCGAACGGATTGACCAATCCGCAAAATTTCTGTTGTATCTGAAAGTAGAGGCTCGCCCGATTACAACGGTATGTGTAGTTTTCCCCTAGGCCGTTCTAGTCATTCGTTTCGAGCATCAGAACTGCGAAAATTTTGAGTTTCTCAAGCGTCTCTTATCTCCAAACTGCCATATCTCGCGAACGGATTGATCAATCCGCAAAATTTCTGTTGCATCTGAAAGTAGAAACTCCCCCGATTACAACGGTATGCGCACTTTTCCCCTAGGCGGTTCTAGTTATTCGTTTCGAGCATCAGAACTGCGAAAATTTTGAGTTTCTAAAGCATTTCTTATCTCCAAACTGCCATAACTCGCGAACGGAACGACCAATCCGCAAAATTTCTGTTGCATCTGAAAGCAGACACTCTCCCGATTACAACGGTATGCGTACTTCTCCCCTAGGCCGTTTCTGTCATTCGTTTCGAGCACCAGAACTGCGAAAATTTTGAGTTTCTCAAGCGTTTCTTATCTCCAAACTGCCATATCTCGCGAACGGATTGATCAATCCGCAAAATTTCTGTTGCATCTGAAAGTAGAAACTCGCCCGATTACAACGGTATGCGCACTTTTCCCCTAGGCGGTTCTAGTTATTCGTTTCGAGCATCAGGACTGCGAAAATTTTGAGTTTCTCAAGCGTTTCTTACCTCCAAACTGCCATATCTCGCGAACGGATTGACCGATCCGCAAAATTTCTGTTGCATCTGAAAGTAGAAACTCGCCCGATTACAACGGTGTGCGTAGTTTTCCCCTAGGCCGCCCTAGTTATTCGTTTCAAGCATCAGAACTGCGCAAATTTTGAGTTTCTCAAGCGTTTCTTACATCCAAACTGCCATATCTCGCGAACGGATTGACCAATCCGCAAAATTTCTGTTGCATCTGAAAGTAGACACTCGCCCGATTACAACGGTATACGTACTTCTCCCCTAGACCGTTCTAGTCATTCGTTTCGAGCATCAGAACTGCGAAAATTTTGAGTTTCTCAAGCGTCTCTTATCTCCAAACTGCCATATCTCGCGAACGGATTGAACGATCCGCAAAATTTCTGTTGCATCTGAAAGTAGACACTCGCCCGATTACAACGGTATACGTACTTCTCCCCTAGGCCGTTCTAGTCATTCGTTTCGAGCATCAGAACTGCGAAAATTTTGAGTTTCTCAAGCGTTTCTTATCTCCAAACTGCCATATCTCGCGGCCGGATTGATCAATCCGCAAAATTTCTGTTGCATCTGAAAGCAGACACTCTCCCGATTACAACGGTATGCGTACTTCCCCCTAGGCCGTTCTTGTCATTCGTTTCGAGCATCAGAACTGCGAAAATTTTGAGTTTCTCAAGCGTTTCTTATTTCCAAACTGCCATATCTCGCGAACGGATTGATCAATCCGCAAAATTTCTGTTGCATCTGAAAGTAGAAACTCGCCCGATTACAACGCTATGCGCACTTTTCCCCTAGGCGGTTCTAGTTATTCGTTTCGAGCATCAGAACTGCGAAAATTTTGAGTTTCTAAAGCGTTTCTTACCTCCAAACTGCCATATCTCGCGAACGGATTGATCAATCCGCAAAATTTCTGTTGCATCTGAAAGTAGAAACTCGCCCGATTACAACGGTATGCGCACTTTTCCCCTAGGCCGTTCCAGTTATTCGTTTCGAGCATCAGAACTGCGAAAATTTTGAGTTTCTCAAGCGTTTCTTATTTCCAAACTGCCATATCTCGCGAACGGATTGATCAATCCGCAAAATTTCTGTTGCATCTGAAAGTAGAAACTCGCCCGATTACAACGGTATGCGCACTTTTCCCCTAGGCGGTTCTAGTTATTCGTTTCGAGCATCAGAACTGCGAAAATTTTGAGTTTCTAAAGCGTTTCTTACCTCCAAACTGCCATATCTCGCGAACGGATTGATCAATCCGCAAAATTTCTGTTGCATCTGAAAGTAGAAACTCGCCCGATTACAACGGTATGCGCACTTTTCCCCTAGGCCGTTCCAGTTATTCGTTTCGAGCATCAGAACTGCGAAAATTTTGAGTTTCTCAAGCGTTTCTTATTTCCAAACTGCCATATCTCGCGAACGGATTGATCAATCCGCAAAATTTCTGTTGCATCTGAAATTAGAAACTCGCCCGATTACAACGGTATGCGCACTTTTCCCCTAGGCCGTTCCAGTTATTCGTTTCGAGCATCAGAACTGCGAAAATCTTGAGTTTCTCAAGCGTTTCTTACCTCCAAACTGCCATATCTCGCGAACGGATTGACCAATCCGCAAAATTTCTGTTGAATCTGAAAGTAGAAACTCGCCCGATTACAACGGTAGGCGCACTTTTGCCCTAGGCTTTTCTAGTTATTCGTTTCGAGCATCAGAACTGCGAAAATTTTGAGTTTCTCAAGCGTTTCTTATTTCCAAACTGCCATATCTCGCGAACGGATTGATCAATCCGCAAAATTTCTGTTGCATCTGAAAGTAGAAACTCCCCCGATTACAACGGTATGCGCACTTTTCCCCTAGGCGGTTCTAGTTATTCGTTTCGAGCATCAGAACTGCGAAAATTTTGAGTTTCTAAAGCGTTCCTTACCTCCAAACTGCCATATCTCGCGAACGGATTGATCGATCCGCAAAATTTCTGTTGCATCTGAAAGTAGAAACTCCCCCGATTACAACGGTATGCGCACTTTTCCCCTAGGCGGTTCTAGTTATTCGTTTCGAGCATCAGAACTGCGAAAATTTTGAGTTTCTAAAGCGTTTCTTACCTCCAAACTGCCATATCTCGCGAACGGATTGATCAATCCGCAAAATTTCTGTTGCATCTGAAAGTAGAAACTCGCCCGATTACAACGGTATGCGCACTTTTCCCCTAGGCCGTTCCAGTTATTCGTTTCGAGCATCAGAACTGCGAAAATTTTGAGTTTCTCAAGCGTTTCTTATTTCCAAACTGCCATATCTCGCGAACGGATTGATCAATCCGCAAAATTTCTGTTGCATCTGAAATTAGAAACTCGCCCGATTACAACGGTATGCGCACTTTTCCCCTAGGCCGTTCCAGTTATTCGTTTCGAGCATCAGAACTGCGAAAATCTTGAGTTTCTCAAGCGTTTCTTACCTCCAAACTGCCATATCTCGCGAACGGATTGACCAATCCGCAAAATTTCTGTTGAATCTGAAAGTAGAAACTCGCCCGATTACAACGGTAGGCGCACTTTTGCCCTAGGCTTTTCTAGTTATTCGTTTCGAGCATCAGAACTGCGAAAATTTTGAGTTTCTCAAGCGTTTCTTATTTCCAAACTGCCATATCTCGCGAACGGATTGATCAATCCGCAAAATTTCTGTTGCATCTGAAAGTAGAAACTCCCCCGATTACAACGGTATGCGCACTTTTCCCCTAGGCGGTTCTAGTTATTCGTTTCGAGCATCAGAACTGCGAAAATTTTGAGTTTCTAAAGCGTTCCTTACCTCCAAACTGCCATATCTCGCGAACGGATTGATCAATCCGCAAAATTTCTGTTGCATCTGAAAGTAGAAACTCGCCCGATTACAACGGTATGCGCACTTTTCCCCTAGGCCGTTCCAGTTATTCGTTTCGAGCATCAGAACTGCGAAAATTTTGAGTTTCTCAAGCGTTTCTTATTTCCAAACTGCCATATCTCGCGAACGGATTGATCAATCCGCAAAATTTCTGTTGCATCTGAAAGTAGAAACTCCCCCGATTACAACGGTATGCGCACTTTTCCCCTAGGCGGTTCTAGTTATTCGTTTCGAGCATCAGAACTGCGAAAATTTTGAGTTTCTAAAGCGTTCCTTACCTCCAAACTGCCATATCTCGCGAACGGATTGATCAATCCGCAAAAGTTCTGTTGCATCTGAAAGTAGAAACTCGCCCGATTATAACGGTATGCGTACTTCCCCCTAGGCCGTTCTTGTCATTCGTTTCGAGCATCAGAACTGCGAAAATTTTGAGTTTCTCAAGCGTTTCTTATTTCCAAACTGCCATATCTCGCGAACGGATTGATCAATCCGCAAAATTTCTGTTGCATCTGAAAGTAGAAACTCGCCCGATTACAACGGTATGCGCACTTTTCCCCTAGGCGGTTCTAGTTATTCGTTTCGAGCATCAGAACTGCGAAAATTTTGAGTTTCTAAAGCGTTTCTTACCTCCAAACTGCCATATCTCGCGAACGGATTGATCAATCCGCAAAATTTCTGTTGCATCTGAAAGTAGAAACTCGCCCGATTACAACGGTATGCGCACTTTTCCCCTAGGCCGTTCCAGTTATTCGTTTCGAGCATCAGAACTGCGAAAATTTTGAGTTTCTCAAGCGTTTCTTATTTCCAAACTGCCATATCTCGCGAACGGATTGATCAATCCGCAAAATTTCTGTTGCATCTGAAAGTAGAAACTCGCCCGATTACAACGGTATGCGCACTTTTCCCCTAGGCGGTTCTAGTTATTCGTTTCGAGCATCAGAACTGCGAAAATTTTGAGTTTCTAAAGCGTTTCTTACCTCCAAACTGCCATATCTCGCGAACGGATTGATCAATCCGCAAAATTTCTGTTGCATCTGAAAGTAGAAACTCGCCCGATTACAACGGTATGCGCACTTTTCCCCTAGGCCGTTCCAGTTATTCGTTTCGAGCATCAGAACTGCGAAAATTTTGAGTTTCTCAAGCGTTTCTTATTTCCAAACTGCCATATCTGGCGAACGGATTGATCAATCCGCAAAATTTCTGTTGCATCTGAAATTAGAAACTCGCCCGATTACAACGGTATGCGCACTTTTCCCCTAGGCCGTTCCAGTTATTCGTTTCGAGCATCAGAACTGCGAAAATCTTGAGTTTCTCAAGCGTTTCTTACCTCCAAACTGCCATATCTCGCGAACGGATTGACCAATCCGCAAAATTTCTGTTGAATCTGAAAGTAGAAACTCGCCCGATTACAACGGTAGGCGCACTTTTGCCCTAGGCTTTTCTAGTTATTCTTTTCGAGCATCAGAACTGCGAAAATTTTGAGTTTCTCAAGCGTTTCTTATTTCCAAACTGCCATATCTCGCGAACGGATTGATCAATCCGCAAAATTTCTGTTGCATCTGAAAGTAGAAACTCCCCCGATTACAACGGTATGCGCACTTTTCCCCTAGGCGGTTCTAGTTATTCGTTTCGAGCATCAGAACTGCGAAAATTTTGAGTTTCTAAAGCGTTCCTTACCTCCAAACTGCCATATCTCGCGAACGGATTGATCGATCCGCAAAATTTCTGTTGCATCTGAAAGTAGAAACTCGCCCGATTATAACGGTATGCGTACTTCCCCCTAGGCCGTTCTTGTCATTCGTTTCGAGCATCAGAACTGCGAAAATTTTGAGTTTCTCAAGCGTTTCTTATTTCCAAACTGCCATATCTCGCGAACGGATTGATCAATCCGCAAAATTTCTGTTGCATCTGAAAGTAGAAACTCGCCCGATTACAACGGTATGCGCACTTTTCCCCTAGGCGGTTCTAGTTATTCGTTTCGAGCATCAGAACTGCGAAAATTTTGAGTTTCTAAAGCGTTTCTTACCTCCAAACTGCCATATCTCGCGAACGGATTGATCAATCCGCAAAATTTCTGTTGCATCTGAAAGTAGAAACTCGCCCGATTACAACGGTATGCGCACTTTTCCCCTAGGCCGTTCCAGTTATTCGTTTCGAGCATCAGAACTGCGAAAATTTTGAGTTTCTCAAGCGTTTCTTATTTCCAAACTGCCATATCTCGCGAACGGATTGATCAATCCGCAAAATTTCTGTTGCATCTGAAAGTAGAAACTCGCCCGATTACAACGGTATGCGCACTTTTCCCCTAGGCGGTTCTAGTTATTCGTTTCGAGCATCAGAACTGCGAAAATTTTGAGTTTCTAAAGCGTTTCTTACCTCCAAACTGCCATATCTCGCGAACGGATTGATCAATCCGCAAAATTTCTGTTGCATCTGAAAGTAGAAACTCGCCCGATTACAACGGTATGCGCACTTTTCCCCTAGGCCGTTCCAGTTATTCGTTTCGAGCATCAGAACTGCGAAAATTTTGAGTTTCTCAAGCGTTTCTTATTTCCAAACTGCCATATCTCGCGAACGGATTGATCAATCCGCAAAATTTCTGTTGCATCTGAAATTAGAAACTCGCCCGATTACAACGGTATGCGCACTTTTCCCCTAGGCCGTTCCAGTTATTCGTTTCGAGCATCAGAACTGCGAAAATCTTGAGTTTCTCAAGCGTTTCTTACCTCCAAACTGCCATATCTCGCGAACGGATTGACCAATCCGCAAAATTTCTGTTGAATCTGAAAGTAGAAACTCGCCCGATTACAACGGTAGGCGCACTTTTGCCCTAGGCTTTTCTAGTTATTCGTTTCGAGCATCAGAACTGCGAAAATTTTGAGTTTCTCAAGCGTTTCTTATTTCCAAACTGCCATATCTCGCGAACGGATTGATCAATCCGCAAAATTTCTGTTGCATCTGAAAGTAGAAACTCCCCCGATTACAACGGTATGCGCACTTTTCCCCTAGGCGGTTCTAGTTATTCGTTTCGAGCATCAGAACTGCGAAAATTTTGAGTTTCTAAAGCGTTCCTTACCTCCAAACTGCCATATCTCGCGAACGGATTGATCGATCCGCAAAATTTCTGTTGCATCTGAAAGTAGAAACTCGCCCGATTACAACGGTTTGCGCACTTTTGCCCTAGGCTTTTCTAGTTATTCGTTTCGAGCATCAGAACTGCGAAAATTTTGAGTTTCTCAAGCGTTTGTTATTTCCAAACTGCCATATCTCGCGAACGGATTGATCAATCCGCAAAATTTCTGTTGCATCTGAAAGTAGAAACTCGCCCGATTACAACGGTATGCGCACTTTTCCCCTAGGCCGTTCCAGTTATTCGCTTCGAGCATCAGAACTGCGAAAATTTTGAGTTTCTAAAGCATTTCTTATCTCCAAACTGCCATAACTCGCGAACGGAACGATCAATCCGCAAAATTTCTGTTGCATCTGAAAGCAGACACCCTCCCGATTACAACGGTATGCGCACTTTTCCCCTAGGCGGTTCTAGTAATTCGTTTGGAGCATCAGAACTGCGAAAATTTTGAGTTTCTCAAGCGTTTCTTACCTCCAAACTGCCATATCTCGCGAACGGATTGATCGATCCGCAAAATTTCTGTTGCATCTGAAAGTAGAAACTCGCCCGATTACAACGGTATGCGCACTTTTGCCCTAGGCTTTTCTAGTTATTCGTTTCGAGCATCAGAACTGCGAAAATTTTGAGTTTCTCAAGCGTTTCTTATTTCCAAACTGCCATATCTCGCGAACGGATTGATCAATCCGCAAAATTTCTGTTGCATCTGAAAGTAGAAACTCGCCCGATTACAACGGTATGCGCACTTTTCCCCTAGGCGGTTCTAGTTATTCGTTTCGAGCATCAGAACTGCGAAAATTTTGAGTTTCTAAAGCGTTTCTTACCTCCCAACTGCCATAACTCGCGAACGGATTGATCGATCCGCAAAATTTCTGTTGCATCTGAAAGTAGAAACTCGCCCGATTACAACGGTATGCGCACTTTTGCCCTAGGCTTTTCTAGTTATTCGTTTCGAGCATCAGAACTGCGAAAATTTTGAGTTTCTCAAGCGTTTCTTATTTCCAAACTGCCATATCTCGCGAACGGATTGATCAATCCGCAAAATTTCTGTTGCATCTGAAAGTAGAAACTCGCCCGATTACAACGGTATGCGCACTTTTCCCCTAGGCCGTTCCAGTTATTCGTTTCGAGCATCAGAACTACGAAAATTTTGAGTTTCTCAAGCGTTTCTTACCTCCAAACTGCCATATCTCGCGAACGGATTGACCAATCCGCAAAATTTCTGTTGAATCTGAAAGTAGAGACTCGCCCGATTACAACGGTATGTGTAGTTTTCCCCTAGGCCGTTCCAGTTATTCGTTTCGAGCATCAGAACTGCGAAAATTTTGAGTTTCTCAAGCGTTTCTTACCTCCAAACTGCCATATCTCGCGAACGGATTGACCAATCCGCAAAATTTCTGTTGAATCTGAAAGTAGAGACTCGCCCGATTACAACGGTATGTGTAGTTTTCCCCTAGGCCGTTCTAGTCATTCGTTTCGAGCATCAGAACTGCGAAAATTTTGAGTTTCTCAAGCGTCTCTTATATCCAAACTGCCATATCTCGCGAACGGATTGATCAATCCGCAAAATTTCTGTTGCATCTGAAAGTAGAAACTCCCCCGATTACAACGGTATGCGCACTTTTCCCCTAGGCGGTTCTAGTTATTCGTTTCGAGCATCAGAACTGCGAAAATTTTGAGTTTCTAAAGCGTTCCTTACCTCCAAACTGCCATATCTCGCGAACGGATTGATCGATCCGCAAAATTTCTGTTGCATCTGAAAGTAGACACTCGCCCGATTACAACGGTATACGTACTTCTCCCCTAGGCCGTTCTAGTCATTCGTTTCGAGCATCAGAACTGCGAAAATTTTGAGTTTCTCAAGCGTTTCTTATCTCCAAACTGCCATATCTCGCGAACGGATTGAACGATCCGCAAAATTTCTGTTGCATCTGAAAGTAGAAACTCGCCCGATTACAACGGTATGCGTACTTCTCCCCTAGGCCGTTCTAGTCATTCGTTTCGAGCATCAGAACTGCGAAAATTTTGAGTTTCTCAAGCGTTTCTTATCTCCAAACTGCCATATCTCGCGGCCGGATTGATCAATCCGCAAAATTTCTGTTGCATCTGAAAGCAGACACTCTCCCGATTACAACGGTATGCGTACTTCCCCCTAGGCCGTTCTTGTCATTCGTTTCGAGCATCAGAACTGCGAAAATTTTGAGTTTCTCAAGCGTTTCTTATTTCCAAACTGCCATATCTCGCGAACGGATTGATCAATCCGCAAAATTTCTGTTGCATCTGAAAGTAGAAACTCGCCCGATTACAACGGTATGCGCACTTTTCCCCTAGGCGGTTCTAGTTATTCGTTTCGAGCATCAGAACTGCGAAAGTTTTGAGTTTCTAAAGCGTTTCTTACATCCAAACTGCCATATCTCGCGAACGGATTGATCAATCCGCAAAATTTCTGTTGCATCTGAAAGTAGAAACTCGCCCGATTACAACGGTATGCGCACTTTTCCCCTAGGCCGTTCCAGTTATTCGTTTCGAGCATCAGAACTGCGAAAATTTTGAGTTTCTCAAGCGTTTCTTATTTCCAAACTGCCATATCTCGCGAACGGATTGATCAATCCGCAAAATTTCTGTTGCATCTGAAAGTAGAAACTCGCCCGATTACAACGGTATGCGCACTTTTCCCCTAGGCGGTTCTAGTTATTCGTTTCGAGCATCAGAACTGCGAAAATTTTGAGTTTCTAAAGCGTTTCTTACCTCCAAACTGCCATATCTCGCGAACGGATTGATCAATCCGCAAAATTTCTGTTGCATCTGAAAGTAGAAACTCGCCCGATTACAACGGTATGCGCACTTTTCCCCTAGGCCGTTCCAGTTATTCGTTTCGAGCATCAGAACTGCGAAAATTTTGAGTTTCTCAAGCGTTTCTTATTTCCAAACTGCCATATCTCGCGAACGGATTGATCAATCCGCAAAATTTCTGTTGCATCTGAAATTAGAAACTCGCCCGATTACAACGGTATGCGCACTTTTCCCCTAGGCCGTTCCAGTTATTCGTTTCGAGCATCAGAACTGCGAAAATCTTGAGTTTCTCAAGCGTTTCTTACCTCCAAACTGCCATATCTCGCGAACGGATTGACCAATCCGCAAAATTTCTGTTGAATCTGAAAGTAGAAACTCGCCCGATTACAACGGTAGGCGCACTTTTGCCCTAGGCTTTTCTAGTTATTCGTTTCGAGCATCAGAACTGCGAAAATTTTGAGTTTCTCAAGCGTTTCTTATTTCCAAACTGCCATATCTCGCGAACGGATTGATCAATCCGCAAAATTTCTGTTGCATCTGAAAGTAGAAACTCCCCCGATTACAACGGTATGCGCACTTTTCCCCTAGGCGGTTCTAGTTATTCGTTTCGAGCATCAGAACTGCGAAAATTTTGAGTTTCTAAAGCGTTCCTTACCTCCAAACTGCCATATCTCGCGAACGGATTGATCGATCCGCAAAATTTCTGTTGCATCTGAAAGTAGAAACTCGCCCGATTACAACGGTTTGCGCACTTTTGCCCTAGGCTTTTCTAGTTATTCGTTTCGAGCATCAGAACTGCGAAAATTTTGAGTTTCTCAAGCGTTTGTTATTTCCAAACTGCCATATCTCGCGAACGGATTGATCAATCCGCAAAATTTCTGTTGCATCTGAAAGTAGAAACTCGCCCGATTACAACGGTATGCGCACTTTTCCCCTAGGCCGTTCCAGTTATTCGCTTCGAGCATCAGAACTGCGAAAATTTTGAGTTTCTCAAGCGTTTCTTACCTCCAAACTGCCATATCTCTCGAACGGATTAACCAATCCGCATGATTTCTATTGCATTTGAAAGTAGAAACTCGCCCGATTACAACGGTATGCGCACTTTTCCCCTAGGCCGTTCTAGTTATTCGTTTCAAGCATCAGAACTGCGCAAATTTTGAGTTTCTCAAGCGTTTCTTACCTCCAAACTGCCACATCTCGCGAACGGATTGACCAATCCGCATAATTTCTGTTGCATCTGAAAGTAGAAACTCGCCCGATTACAACGGTATGCGTACTTCTCCGCTAGGCCGTTCTAGTTATTCGTTTCGAGCATCAGAACTGCGAAAATTTTGAGTTTCTCAAGCGTTTTTTACTTCCAAACGGCCATATCTCGCGAACGGATTGACCAATCCGCATAATTTCTGTTGCATCTGAAAGTAGAAACTCGCCCGATTACAACGGTATGCGTACTTCTCCCCTAGGCCGTTCTAGTCATTCGTTTCGAGCATCAGAACTGCGAAAATTTTGAGCTTCTCAAGCGTTTCTTACTTCCAAACTGCCATATCTCGCGAACGGATTGATCGATCCGCAAAATTTCTGTTGCATCTGAAAGTAGAAACTCGCCCGATTACAACGGTTTGCGCACTTTTGCCCTAGGCTTTTCTAGTTATTCGTTTCGAGCATCAGAACTGCGAAAATTTTGAGTTTCTCAAGCGTTTGTTATCTCCAAACTGCCATATCTCGCGAACGGATTGATCAATCCGCAAAATTTCTGTTGCATCTGAAAGTAGAAACTCGCCCGATTACAACGGTATGCGCACTTTTCCCCTAGGCCGTTCCAGTTATTCGCTTCGAGCATCAGAACTGCGAAAATTTTGAGTTTCTAAAGCATTTCTTATCTCCAAACTGCCATAACTCGCGAACGGAACGATCAATCCGCAAAATTTCTGTTGCATCTGAAAGCAGACACCCTCCCGATTACAACGGTATGCGCACTTTTCCCCTAGGCGGTTCTAGTAATTCGTTTGGAGCATCAGAACTGCGAAAATTTTGAGTTTCTCAAGCGTTTCTTACCTCCAAACTGCCATATCTCGCGAACGGATTGATCGATCCGCAAAATTTCTGTTGCATCTGAAAGTAGAAACTCGCCCGATTACAACGGTATGCGCACTTTTGCCCTAGGCTTTTCTAGTTATTCGTTTCGAGCATCAGAACTGCGAAAATTTTGAGTTTCTCAAGCGTTTCTTATTTCCAAACTGCCATATCTCGCGAACGGATTGATCAATCCGCAAAATTTCTGTTGCATCTGAAAGTAGAAACTCGCCCGATTACAACGGTATGCGCACTTTTCCCCTAGGCGGTTCTAGTTATTCGTTTCGAGCATCAGAACTGCGAAAATTTTGAGTTTCTAAAGCGTTTCTTACCTCCCAACTGCCATAACTCGCGAACGGATTGATCGATCCGCAAAATTTCTGTTGCATCTGAAAGTAGAAACTCGCCCGATTACAACGGTATGCGCACTTTTGCCCTAGGCTTTTCTAGTTATTCGTTTCGAGCATCAGAACTGCGAAAATTTTGAGTTTCTCAAGCGTTTCTTATTTCCAAACTGCCATATCTCGCGAACGGATTGATCAATCCGCAAAATTTCTGTTGCATCTGAAAGTAGGAACTCGCCCGATTACAACGGTATGCGCACTTTTCCCCTAGGCCGTTCCAGTTATTCGTTTCGAGCATCAGAACTGCGAAAATTTTGAGTTTCTCAAGCGTTTCTTACCTCCAAACTGCCATATCTCGCGAACGGATTGACCAATCCGCAAAATTTCTGTTGAATCTGAAAGTAGAGACTCGCCCGATTACAACGGTATGTGTAGTTTTCCCCTAGGCCGTTCCTGTTATTCGTTTCGAGCATCAGAACTGCGAAAATTTCGAGTTTCTCAAGCGTTTCTTACATCCAAACTGCCATATCTCGCGAACGGATTGACCAATCCGCAAAATTTCTGTTGCATCTGAAAGTAGAAACTCGCCCGATTACAACGGTATGTGTAGTTTTCCCCTAGGCCGTTCCAGTTATTCGTTTCGAGCATCAGAACTGCGAAAATTTTGAGTTTCTCAAGCGTTTCTTACCTCCAAACTGCCATATCTCGCGAACGGATTGACCAATCCGCAAAATTTCTGTTGAATCTGAAAGTAGAGACTCGCCCGATTACAACGGTATGTGTAGTTTTCCCCTAGGCCGTTCTAGTCATTCGTTTCGAGCATCAGAACTGCGAAAATTTTGAGTTTCTCAAGCGTCTCTTATATCCAAACTGCCATATCTCGCGAACGGATTGATCAATCCGCAAAATTTCTGTTGCATCTGAAAGTAGAAACTCCCCCGATTACAACGGTATGCGCACTTTTCCCCTAGGCGGTTCTAGTTATTCGTTTCGAGCATCAGAACTGCGAAAATTTTGAGTTTCTAAAGCGTTCCTTACCTCCAAACTGCCATATCTCGCGAACGGATTGATCGATCCGCAAAATTTCCGTTGCATCTGAAAGTAGAAACTCGCCCGATTACAACGGTTTGCGCACTTTTGCCCTAGGCTTTTCTAGTTATTCGTTTCGAGCATCAGAACTGCGAAAATTTTGAGTTTCTCAAGCGTTTCTTATTTCCAAACTGCCATATCTCGCGAACGGATTGATCAATCCGCAAAATTTCTGTTGCATCTGAAAGTAGAAACTCGCCCGATTACAACGGTATGCGCACTTTTCCCCTAGGCCGTTCCAGTTATTCGCTTCGAGCATCAGAACTGCGAAAATTTTGAGTTTCTAAAGCATTTCTTATCTCCAAACTGCCATAACTCGCGAACGGAACGATCAATCCGCAAAATTTCTGTTGCATCTGAAAGCAGACACTCTCCCGATTACAACGGTATGCGTACTTCTCCCCTAGGCCGTTCTTGTCATTCGTTACGAGCACCAGAACTGCGAAAATTTTGAGTTTCTCAAGCGTTTCTTATCTCCAAACTGCCATATCTCGCGAACGGATTGATCAATCCGCAAAATTTCTGTTGCATCTGAAAGTAGAAACTCGCCCGATTACAACGGTATGCGCACTTTTCCCCTAGGCGGTTCTAGTTATTCGTTTCGAGCATCAGGACTGCGAAAATTTTGAGTTTCTCAAGCGTTTCTTACCTCCAAACTGCCATATCTCGCGAACGGATTGACCGTTCCGCAAAATTTCTGTTGCATCTGAAAGTAGAAACTCGCCCGATTACAACGGTGTGTGTAGTTTTCCCCTAGGCCGCCCTAGTTATTCGTTTCAAGCATCAGAACTGCGCAAATTTTGAGTTTCTCAAGCGTTTCTTACATCCAAACTTCCATATCTCGCGAACGGATTGACCAATCCGCAAAATTTCTGTTGCATCTGAAAGTAGAAACTCGCCCGATTACAACGGTATACGTACTTCTCCCCTAGGCCGTTCTTGTCATTCGTTTCGAGCATCCGAACTGCGAAAATTTTGAGTTTCTCAAGCGTTTCTTATCTCCAAACTGCCATATCTCGCGAACGGATTGATCAATCCGCAAAATTTCTGTTGCATCTGAAAGTAGAAACTCGCCCGATTACAACGGTATGCGCACTTTTCCCCTAGGCGGTTCTAGTTATTCGTTTCGAGCATCAGAACTGCGAAAATTTTGAGTTTCTAAAGCGTTTCTTACCTCCAAACTGCCATATCTCGCGAACGGATTGATCGATCCGCAAAATTTCTGTTGCATCTGAAAGTAGAAACTCGCCCGATAACAACGGTATGCGCACTTTTGCCCTAGGCCGTTCCAGTTATGCGTTTCGAGCATCAGAACTGCGAAAATTTTGAGTTTCTCAAGCGTTTCTTACCTCCAAACTGCCATATCTCGCGAACGGATAGACCAATCCGCAAAATTTCTGTTGAATCTGAAAGTAGAGACTCGCCCGATTACAACGGTATGTGTAGTTTTCCCCTAGGCCGTTCCTGTTATTCGTTTCGAGCATCAGAACTGCGAAAATTTCGAGTTTCTCAAGCGTTTCTTACATCCAAACTGCCATATCTCGCGAACGGATTGACCAATCCGCAAAATTTCTGTTGCATCTGAAAGTAGAAACTCGCCCGATTACAACGGTATGCGCACTTTTGCCCTAGGCTTTTCTAGTTATTCGTTTCGAGCATCAGAACTGCGAAAATTTTGAGTTTCTCAAGCGTTTCTTATTTCCAAACTGCCATATCTCGCGAACGGATTGATCAATCCGCAAAATTTCTGTTGCATCTGAAAGTAGAAACTCGCCCGATTACAACGGTATGCGCACTTTTCCCCTAGGCGGTTCTAGTTATTCGTTTCGAGCATCAGAACTGCGAAAATATTGAGTTTCTAAAGCGTTTCTTACCTCCAAACTGCCATATCTCGCGAACGGATTGATCGATCCGCAAAATTTCTGTTGCATCTGAAAGTAGAAACTCGTCCGATTACAACGGTTTGCGCACTTTTGCCCTAGGCTTTTCTAGTTATTCGTTTCGAGCATCAGAACTGCGAAAATTTTGAGTTTCTCAAGCGTTTCTTATTTCCAAACTGCCATATCTGGCGAACGGATTGATCAATCCGCAAAATTTCTGTTGCATCTGAAAGTAGAAACTCGCCCGATTACAACGGTATGCGCACTTTTCCCCTAGGCCGTTACAGTTATTCGTTACGAGCATCAGAACTGCGAAAATTTCGAGTTTCTCAAGCGTTTCTTACATCCAAACTGCCATATCTCGCGAACGGATTGACCAATCCGCAAAATTTCTGTTGCATCTGAAAGTAGAAACTCCCCCGATTACAACGGTATGCGCACTTTTCCCCTAGGCGGTTCTAGTTATTCGTTTCGAGCATCAGAACTGCGAAAATTTTGAGTTTCTAAAGCGTTTCTTATTTCCAAACTGCTATATCTCGCGAACGGATTGATCAATCCGCAAAATTTCTGTTGCATCTGAAAGTAGAAACTCGCCCGATTACAACGGTATGCGCACTTATCCCCTAGGCTTTTCTAGTTATTCGCTTCGAGCATCAGAACTGCGAAAATTTTGAGTTTCTAAAGCATTTCTTATCTCCAAAGTGCCATAACTCGCGAACGGAACGATCAATCCGCAAAATTTCTGTTGCATCTGAAAGTAGAAACTCGCCCGAAACAACGGTTTGCGCACTTTTGCCCTAGGCTTGTCTAGTTATTCGTTTCGAGCATCAGAACTGCGAAAATTTTGAGTTTCTCAAGCGTTTCTTATTTCCAAACTGCCATATCTCGGGAACGGATTGATCAATCCGCAAAATTTCTGTTGCATCTGAAAGTAGAAACTCGCCCGATTACAACGGTATGCGCACTTTTCCCCTAGGCCGTTCCAGTTATTCGCTTCGAGCATCAGAACTGCGAAAATTTTGAGTTTCTAAAGCATTTCTTATCTCCAAACTGCCATAACTCGCGAACGGAACGATCAATCCGCAAAATTTCTGTTGCATCTGAAAGCAGACACTCTCCCGATTACAACGGTATGCGTACTTATCCCCTAGGCCGTTCTTGTCATTCGTTTCGAGCATCAGAACTGCGAAAATTTTGAGTTTCTCAAGCGTTTCGTATCTCCAAACTGCCATATCTCGCGAACGGATTGATCAATCCGCAAAATTTCTGTTGCATCTGAAAGTAGAAACTCGCCCGATTACAACGGTATGCGCACTTTTCCTCTAGGCGGTTCTAGTTATTCGTTTCGAGCATCAGAACTGCGAAAATTTTGAGTTTCTAAAGCGTTTCTTACCTCCAAACTGCCATATCTCGCGAACGGATTGATCGATCCGCAAAATTTCTGTTGCATCTGAAAGTAGAAACTCGCCCGATTACAACGGTATGCGCTCTTTTGCCCTAGGCTTTTCTAGTTATTCGTTTCGAGCATCAGAACTGCGAAAATTTTGAGTTTCTCAAGCGTTTCTTATTTCCAAACTGTCATATCTCGCGAACGGATTGATCAATCCGCAAAATTTCTGTTGCATCTGAAAGTAGAAACTCGCCCGATTACAACGGTATGCGCACTTTTCCCCTAGGCCGTTCCAGTTATTCGTTTCGAGCATCAGAACTGCGAAAATTTTGAGTTTCTCAAGCGTTTCTTACCTCCAAACTGCCATATCTCGCGAACGGATTGATCAATCCGCAAAATTTCTGTTGCATCTGAAAGTAGAAACACGCCCGATTACAACGGTATGCGCACTTTTCCCCTAGGCGGTTCGAGTTATTCGTTTCGAGCATCAGAACTGCGAAAATTTTGAGTTTCTCACGTGTTTCTAACCTCCAAACTGCCATATCTCGCGAACGGATTGACCAATCCGCAAAATTTCTGTTGAATCTGAAAGTAGAGACTCGCCCGATTACAACGGTATGTGTAGTTTTCCCCTATGCCGTTCCAGTTATTCGTTTCGAGCATCAGAAATGCGAAAATTTCGAGTTTCTCTAGCGTTTCTTACATCCAAACTGCAATATCTCGCGAACGGATTGACCGATCCGCAAAATTGCTGTTGTATCTGAAAGTAGACACTCGCCCGATTACAACGGTATCTGTACCTCTCCCCTAGGCCGTTCTAGTCATTCGTTTCGAGCATCAGAACTGCGAAAATTTTGAGTTTCTAAAGCGTTTCTTATCTCCAAACTGCCATAACTCGCGAACGGAACGATCAACCCGCAAAATTTCTGTTGCATCTGAAAGCAGACACCCTCCCGATTACAACGGTATGCGCACTTTTCCCCTAGGCGGTTCTAGTAATTCGTTTCGAGCATCAGAACTGCGAAAATTTTGAGTTTCTCAAGCGTTTCTTTCCTCCAAACTGCCATATCTCGCGAACGGATTGATCGATCCGCAAAATTTCTGTTGCATCTGAAAGTAGAAACTCGCCCGATTACAACGGTATGCGCACTTTTGCCCTAGGCTTTTCTAGTTATTCGTTTCGAGCATCAGAACTGCGAAAATTTTGAGTTTCTCAAGCGTTTCTTATTTCCAAACTGCCATATCTCGCGAACGGATTGATCAATCCGCAAAATTTCTGTTGCATCTGAAAGTAGAAACTCGCCCGATTACAACGGTATGCGCACTTTTCCCCTAGGCCGTTCCAGTTATTCGTTTCGAGTATCAGAACTGCGAAAATTTTGAGTTTCTCAAGCGTTTCTTACCTCCAAACTGCCATATCTCGCGAACGGATTGACCAATCCGCAAAATTTCTGTTGAATCTGAAAGTAGAGACTCGCCCGATTACAACGGTACGTGTAGTTTTCCCCTAGGCCGTTCCTGTTATTCGTTTCGAGCATCAGAACTGCGAAAATTTCGAGTTTCTCAAGCGTTTCTTACATCCAAACTGCAATATCTCGCGAACGGATTGACCGATCCGCAAAATTGCTGTTGTATCTGAAAGTAGACACTCGCCCGATTACAACGGTATCTGTACTTCTCCCCTAGGCCGTTCTAGTCATTCGTTTCGAGCATCAGAACTGCGAAAATTTTGAGTTTCTAAAGCGTTTCTTATCTCCAAACTGCCATAACTCGCGAACGGAACGATCAATCCGCAAAATTTCTGTTGCATCTGAAAGCAGACACCCCCCCGACTACAACGGTATGCGCACTTTTCCCCTAGGCGGTTCTAGTAATTCGTTTCGAGTATCAGAACTGCGAAAATTTTGAGTTTCTCAAGCGTTTCTTACCTCCAAACTGCCATATCTCGCGAACGGATTGATCGATCCGCAAAATTTCTGTTGCATCTGAAAGTAGAAACTCGCCCGATTACAACGGTATGCGCACTTTTGCCCTAGGCCGATCCAGTTATTCGTTTCGAGCATCAGAACTGCGAAAATTTTGAGTTTCTAAAGCGTTTCTTATCTCCAAACTGCCATATCTCGCGAACGGAACGATCAATCCGCAAAATTTCTGTTGCATCTGAAAGTAGAAACTCGCCCGATTACAACGGTATGCGCACTTTTCCCCTGGGCGGTTCTAGTTATTCGTTTCGAGCATCAGAACTGCGAAAATTTTGAGTTTCTCAAGCGTTTCTTACCTCCAAACTGCCATATCTCGCGAACGGATTGATCAATCCGCAAAATTTCTGTTGCATCTGAAAGTAGAAACACGCCCGATTACAACGGTATGCGCACTTTTCCCCTAGGCGGTTCTAGTTATTCGTTTCGAGCATCAGAACTGCGAAAATTTTGAGTTTCTCACGTGTTTCTAACCTCCAAACTGCCATATCTCGCGAACGGATTGACCAATCCGCAAAATTTCTGTTGAATCTGAAAGTAGAGACTCGCCCGATTACAACGGTATGTGTAGTTTTCCCCTATGCCGTTCCAGTTATTCGTTTCGAGCATCAGAAATGCGAAAATTTCGAGTTTCTCTAGCGTTTCTTACATCCAAACTGCAATATCTCGCGAACGGATTGACCGATCCGCAAAATTGCTGTTGTATCTGAAAGTAGACACTCGCCCGATTACAACGGTATCTGTACTTCTCCCCTAGGCCGTTCTAGTCATTCGTTTCGAGCATCAGAACTGCGAAAATTTTGAGTTTCTAAAGCGTTTCTTATCTCCAAACTGCCATAACTCGCGAACGGAACGATCAACCCGCAAAATTTCTGTTGCATCTGAAAGCAGACACCCTCCCGATTACAACGGTATGCGCACTTTTCCCCTAGGCGGTTCTAGTAATTCGTTTCGAGCATCAGAACTGCGAAAATTTTGAGTTTCTCAAGCGTTTCTTTCCTCCAAACTGCCATATCTCGCGAACGGATTGATCGATCCGCAAAATTTCTGTTGCATCTGAAAGTAGAAACTCGCCCGATTACAACGGTATGCGCACTTTTGCCCTAGGCTTTTCTAGTTATTCGTTTCGAGCATCAGAACTGCGAAAATTTTGAGTTTCTCAAGCGTTTCTTATTTCCAAACTGCCATATCTCGCGAACGGATTGATCAATCCGCAAAATTTCTGTTGCATCTGAAAGTAGAAACTCGCCCGATTACAACGGTATGCGCACTTTTCCCCTAGGCCGTTCCAGTTATTCGTTTCGAGTATCAGAACTGCGAAAATTTTGAGTTTCTCAAGCGTTTCTTACCTCCAAACTGCCATATCTCGCGAACGGATTGACCAATCCGCAAAATTTCTGTTGAATCTGAAAGTAGAGACTCGCCCGATTACAACGGTACGTGTAGTTTTCCCCTAGGCCGTTCCTGTTATTCGTTTCGAGCATCAGAACTGCGAAAATTTCGAGTTTCTCAAGCGTTTCTTACATCCAAACTGCAATATCTCGCGAACGGATTGACCGATCCGCAAAATTGCTGTTGTATCTGAAAGTAGACACTCGCCCGATTACAACGGTATCTGTACTTCTCCCCTAGGCCGTTCTAGTCATTCGTTTCGAGCATCAGAACTGCGAAAATTTTGAGTTTCTAAAGCGTTTCTTATCTCCAAACTGCCATAACTCGCGAACGGAACGATCAATCCGCAAAATTTCTGTTGCATCTGAAAGCAGACACCCCCCCGACTACAACGGTATGCGCACTTTTCCCCTAGGCGGTTCTAGTAATTCGTTTCGAGTATCAGAACTGCGAAAATTTTGAGTTTCTCAAGCGTTTCTTACCTCCAAACTGCCATATCTCGCGAACGGATTGATCGATCCGCAAAATTTCTGTTGCATCTGAAAGTAGAAACTCGCCCGATTACAACGGTATGCGCACTTTTGCCCTAGGCTTTTCTAGTTATTCGTTTCGAGCATCAGAACTGCGAAAATTTTGAGTTTCTCAAGCGTTTCTTATTTCCAAACTGCCATATCTGGCGAACGGATTGATCAATCCGCAAAATTTCTGTTGCATCTGAAAGTAGAAACTCGCCCGATTACAACGGTATGTGTAGTTTTCCCCTAGGCCGATCCAGTTATTCGTTTCGAGCATCAGAACTGCGAAAATTTTGAGTTTCTAAAGCGTTTCTTATCTCCAAACTGCCATATCTCGCGAACGGAACGATCAATCCGCAAAATTTCTGTTGCATCTGAAAGTAGACACTCGCCCGATTACAATTGTATGCGTACTTCTCCCCTAGGCCGTTCTAGTCACTCGTTTCGAGCATCAGAACTGCGAAAATTTTGAGTTTCCCCAGCGTTTCTTATCTCCAAACTGCCATATCTCGCGAACGGATTGATCAATCCGCAAAATTTCTGTTGCATCTGAAAGTAGAAACTCGCCCGATTACAACGGTATGCGCACTTTTCCCCTGGGCGGTTCTAGTTATTCGTTTCGAGCATCAGAACTGCGAAAATTTTGAGTTTCTCAAGCGTTTCTTACCTCCAAACTGCCATATCTCGCGAACGGATTGATCAATCCGCAAAATTTCTGTTGCATCTGAAAGTAGAAACACGCCCGATTACAACGGTATGCGCACTTTTCCCCTAGGCGGTTCTAGTTATTCGTTTCGAGCATCAGAACTGCGAAAATTTTGAGTTTCTCACGTGTTTCTAACCTCCAAACTGCCATATCTCGCGAACGGATTGACCAATCCGCATAATTTCTGTTGAATCTGAAAGTAGAGACTCGCCCGATTACAACGGTATGTGTAGTTTTCCCCTAGGCCGTTCCAGTTATTCGTTTCGAGCATCAGAAATGCGAAAATTTCGAGTTTCTCTAGCGTTTCTTACATCCAAACTGCAATATCTCGCGAACGGATTGACCGATCCGCAAAATTGCTGTTGTATCTGAAAGTAGACACTCGCCCGATTACAACGGTATCTGTACTTCTCCCCTAGGCCGTTCTAGTCATTCTTTTCGAGCATCAGAACTGCGAAAATTTTGAGTTTCTAAAGCGTTTCTTATCTCCAAACTGCCATAACTCGCGAACGGAACGATCAATCCGCAAAATTTCTGTTGCATCTGAAAGCAGACACCCCCCCGACTACAACGGTATGCGCACTTTTCCCCTAGGCGGTTCTAGTAATTCGTTTCGAGCATCAGAACTGCGAAAATTTTGAGTTTCTCAAGCGTTTCTTACCTCCAAACTGCCATATCTCGCGAACGGATTGATCGATCCGCAAAATTTCTGTTGCATCTGAAAGTAGAAACTCGCCCGATTACAACGGTATGCGCACTTTTGCCCTAGGCTTTTCTAGTTATTCGTTTCGAGCATCAGAACTGCGAAAATTTTGAGTTTCTCAAGCGTTTCTTATTTCCAAACTGCCATATCTCGCGAACGGATTGATCAATCCGCAAAATTTCTGTTGCATCTGAAAGTAGAAACTCGCCCGATTACAACGGTATGTGTAGTTTTCCCCTAGGCCGATCCAGTTATTCGTTTCGAGCATCAGAACTGCGAAAATTTTGAGTTTCTAAAGCGTTTCTTATCTCCAAACTGCCATATCTCGCGAACGGAACGATCAATCCGCAAAATTTCTGTTGCATCTGAAAGTAGACACTCGCCCGATTACAATTGTATGCGTACTTCTCCCCTAGGCCGTTCTAGTCACTCGTTTCGAGCATCAGAACTGCGAAAATTTTGAGTTTCCCAAGCGTTTCTTATCTCCAAACTGCCATATCTCGCGAACGGATTGATCAATCCGCAAAATTTCTGTTGCATCTGAAAGTAGAAACTCGCCCGATTACAACGGTATGCGCACTTTTCCCCTAGGCGGTTCTAGTTATTCGTTTCGAGCATCAGAACTGCGAAAATTTTGAGTTTCTCAAGCGTTTCTTACCTCCAAACTGTCATATCTCGCGAACGGATTGACCAATCCGCAAAATTTCTGTTGCATCTGAATGTAGAAACTCGCCCGATTACAACGGTAGGTGTAGTTTTCCCCTAGGCCGTTCTAGTTATTCGTTTCGAGCATCAGAACTGCGAAAATTTTGAGTTTCTCAAGCGTTTCTTACTTCCAAACTGCCACATCTCGCGAACGGATCGACCAATCCGCAAAATTTCTGTTGCATCTGAAAGTAGAAATTCGCCCGATTACAACGGTATGTGTAGTTTTCCCCTAGGCCGTTCCAGTTATTCGTTTCGAGCATCAGAACTGCGAAAATTTTGAGTTTCTCAAGCGTTTCTTACCTCCAAACTGCCATATCTCGCGAACGGATTGATCGATCCTCAAAATTTCTGTTGCATCTGAAAGTAGAAACTCGCCCGATTACAACGGTATGCGCACTTTTGCCCTAGGCTTTTCTAGTTATTCGTTTCGAGCATCAGAACTGCGAAAATTTTGAGTTTCTCAAGCGTTTCTTATTTCCAAACTGCCATATCTCGCGAACGGATTGATCAATCCGCAAAATTTCTGTTGCATCTGAAAGTAGAAACTCGCCCGATTACAACGGTATGCGCACTTTTCCCCTAGGCCGTTCCAGTTATTCGTTTCGAGTATCAGAACTGCGAAAATTTTGAGTTTCTCAAGCGTTTCTTACCTCCAAACTGCCATATCTCGCGAACGGATTGACCAATCCGCAAAATTTCTGTTGAATCTGAAAGTAGAGACTCGCCCGATTACAACGGTACGTGTAGTTTTCCCCTAGGCCGTTCCTGTTATTCGTTTCGAGCATCAGAACTGCGAAAATTTTGAGGTTCTCAAGCGTTTCTTATCACCAAACTGCCATATCTCGCGAACGGATTGATCAATCCGCAAAATTTCTGTTGCATCTGAAAGTAGAAACACGCCCGATTACAACGGTATGCGCACTTTTACCCTAGGCGGTTCTAGTTATTCGTTTCGAGCATCAGAACTGCGAAAATTTTGAGTTTCTAAAGCGTTCCTTACCTCCAAACTGCCATATCTCGCGAACGGATTGATCGATCCGCAAAATTTCTGTTGCATCTGAAAGTAGAAACTCGCCCGATTACAACGGTATGCGCACTTTTCCCCTAGGCCGTTCTAGTCATTCGTTTCGAGCATCAGAACTGCGAAAATTTTGAGGTTCTCAAGCGTTTCTTATCACCAAACTGCCATATCTCGCGAACGGATTGATCAATCCGCAAAATTTCTGTTGCATCTGAAAGTAGAAACACGCCCGATTACAACGGTATGCGCACTTTTCCCCTAGGCGGTTCTAGTTATTCGTTTCGAGCATCAGAACTGCGAAAATTTTGAGTTTCTCAAGCGTTTCTTACCTCCAAACTGCCATATCTCGCGAACGGATTGATCAATCCGCAAAATTTCTGTTGCATCTGAAAGTAGAAACACGCCCGATTACAACGGTATGCGCACTTTTCCCCTAGGCGGTTCTAGTTATTCGTTTCGAGCATCAGAACTGCGAAAATTTTGAGTTTCTCACGTGTTTCTAACCTCCAAACTGCCATATCTCGCGAACGGATTGACCAATCCGCAAAATTTCTGTTGAATCTGAAAGTAGAGACTCGCCCGATTACAACGGTATGTGTAGTTTTCCCCTAGGCCGTTCCAGTTATTCGTTTCGAGCATCAGAAATGCGAAAATTTCGAGTTTCTCTAGCGTTTCTTACATCCAAACTGCAATATCTCGCGAACGGATTGACCGATCCGCAAAATTGCTCTTGTATCTGAAAGTAGACACTCGCCCGATTACAACGGTATCTGTACTTCTCCCCTAGGCCGTTCTAGTCATTCTTTTCGAGCATCAGAACTGCGAAAATTTTGAGTTTCTAAAGCGTTTCTTATCTCCAAACTGCCATAACTCGCGAACGGAACGATCAATCCGCAAAATTTCTGTTGCATCTGAAAGCAGACACCCCCCCGACTACAACGGTATGCGCACTTTTCCCCTAGGCGGTTCTAGTAATTCGTTTCGAGCATCAGAACTGCGAAAATTTTGAGTTTCTCAAGCGTTTCTTACCTCCAAACTGCCATATCTCGCGAACGGATTGATCGATCCGCAAAATTTCTGTTGCATCTGAAAGTAGAAACTCGCCCGATTACAACGGTATGCGCCCTTTTGCCCTAGGCTTTTCTAGTTATTCGTTTCGAGCATCAGAACTGCGAAAATTTTGAGTTTCTCAAGCGTTTCTTATTTCCAAACTGCCATATCTCGCGAACGGATTGATCAATCCGCAAAATTTCTGTTGCATCTGAAAGTAGAAACTCGCCCGATTACAACGGTATGTGTAGTTTTCCCCTAGGCCGATCCAGTTATTCGTTTCGAGCATCAGAACTGCGAAAATTTTGAGTTTCTAAAGCGTTTCTTATCTCCAAACTGCCATATCTCGCGAACGGAACGATCAATCCGCAAAATTTCTGTTGCATCTGAAAGTAGACACTCGCCCGATTACAATTGTATGCGTACTTCTCCCCTAGGCCGTTCTAGTCACTCGTTTCGAGCATCAGAACTGCGAAAATTTTGAGTTTCTCAAGCGTTTCTTACCTCCAAACTGCCATATCTTGCGAACGGATTGACCAATCCGAAAAATTTCTGTTGCATCTGAAAGTAGAAACTCGCCCGATTACTACGGTAGGTGTAGTTTTCCCCTAGGCCGTTCTAGTTATTCGTTTCGAGCATCAGAACTGCGAAAATTTTGAGTTTCTCAAGCGTTTCTTACCTCCAAACTGCCATATCTCGCGAACGGATTGACAAATCCGCAAAATTTCTGTTGCATCTGAAAGTAGAAACTAGCCCGATTACAACGGTATGTGTAGTTTTCCCCTAGGCCGTTCCAGTTATTCGTTTCGAGCATCAGAACTGCGACAATTTTGAGTTTCTCAAGCGTTTCTTACCTCCAAACTGCCACATCTCGCAAACGGATTGACCAATCCGCAAAATTTCTGTTGTATCTGAAAGTAGAAACTCGCCCGATTACAACGGTATGTGTGGTTTTCCCCTAGGCCGTTCCAGTTATTCGTTTCGAGCATCAGAACTGCGACAATTTTGAGTTTCGCAAGCGTTTCTTACCTCCAAACTGCCATATCTCGCGAACGGATTGACCAATCCGCAAAATTTCTGTTGCATCTGAAAGTAGAAACTCGCCCGATTACAACGGTATGTGTAGTTTTCCCCTAGGCCGTTCCAGTTATTCATTTCGAGCACCAGAACTGCGAAAATTTTGAGTTTCTCAAGCGTTTCTTACCTCCAAACTGCCATATCTCGCGAACGGATTGACCAATCCGCAAAATTTCTGTTGCTTCTGAAAGTAGAAACCCTCCCGATTACAACGGTATGCGTACTTCTCCCCTAGGCCGTTCTAGTCATTCGTTTCGAGCATCAGAACTGCGACAATTTTGAGTTTCTCAAGCGTTTCTTACTTCCAAACTGCCATATCTCGCGAACGGATCGACCAATCCGCAACATTTCTGTTGCATCTGAAAGTAGAAACTCGCCCGATTACATCGGTATGCGTACTTTTCCCCTAGGCCGCTCTAGCTACTCGTTTCGAGCATCAGAACTGCGAAAATTTTGAGTTTCTCAAGCGTTTCTTACTTCCAAACTGCCATGTCTCGCGAACGGATCGACCAATCCGCAACATTTCTGTTGCATCTGAAAGTAGAAACTCGCCCGATTACATCGGTATGCGTACTTTTCCCCTAGGCCGTTCTAGTTATTCGTTTCGAGCATCAGCACTGCGACAATTTTGAGTTTCTCAAGCGTTTCTTATCTGCAAACTGCCATATCTTGCGAACGGATTGACCAATCCGAAAAATTTCTGTTGCATCTGAAAGTAGAAACTCGCCCGATTACAACGGTAGGTGTAGTTTTCCCCTAGGCCGTTCTAGTTATTCGTTTCGAGCATCAGAACTGCGAAAATTTTGAGTTTCTCAAGCGTTTCTTACCTCCAAACTGCCATATCTCGCGAACGGATTGACCAATCCGCAAAATTTCTGTTGCATCTGAACGTAGAAACTCGCCCGATTACAACGGTATGTGTAGTTTTCCCCTAGGCAGTTCCAGTTATTCATTTCGAGCATCAGAACTGCCACAATTTTGAGTTTCTCAAGCGTTTCTTACCTCCAAACTGCCACATCTCGCAAACGGATTGACCAATCCGCAAAATTTCTGTTGTATCTGAAAGTAGAAACTCGCCCGATTACAACGGTATGTGTACTTTTCCCCTAGGCCGTTCTAGTTATTCGTTTCGAGCATCAGAACTGCGACAATTTTGAGTTTCTCAAGCGTTTCTTACCTCCAAACTGCCATATCTCGCGAACGGACTGACCAATCCGCAAAATTTCTGTTGCATCTGAAAGTAGAAACTCGCCTGAATACAGCGGTATGCGTACTTTTCCCCTAGGCCGTTCTAGTTACTCGTTTCGAGCATCAGAACTACGAAAATTTTGAGTTTCTCAAGCGTTTCTTCTCTCCAAACTGCCATATCTCGCGAACGTATTGATCAAATCGCAAAATTTCTGTTGCATCTGATAGTAGAAACTCGCCCGATTACAACGGTAGGTGTAGTTTTCCCCTAGGCCGCTCTAGTTATTCGTTTCGAGCATCAGAACTGCGAAAATTTTGAGTTTCTCAAGCGTTTCTTATCTCCAAACTGCCATATCTTGCGAACGGATTGACCAATCCGAAAAATTTCCGTTGCATCTGAAAGTAGAAACTCGCCCGATTACAACGGTAGGTGTAGTTTCCCCCTAGGCCGCTCTAGTTATTCGTTTCGAGCATCAGAACTGCGAAAATTTTGAGTTTCTCATGCGTTTCTTACCTCCAAACTGCCATATCTCGCGAACGGAATGACCAATCCGCAAAATTTCTGTTGCATCTGAAAGTAGAAACTCGCCCGATTACAACGGTATGCGTACTTCTCCCCTAGGCCGTTCTAGTCATTCGTTTCGAGCATCAGAACTGCGAAAATTTTGAGTTTCTCAAGAGTTTCTTACCTCCAAACTGCCACATCTCGCAAACGGATTGACCAATCCGCAAAATTTCTGTTGCATCTGAAAGTAGAAACTCGCCCGATTACAACGGTATGCATTCTTCTCCCCTAGGCCGTTCTAGTCATTCGTTTCGAGCATCAGAACTGCGACAATTTTGAGTTTCTCAAGCGTTTCTTACCTCCAAACTGCCACATCTCGCAAACGGATTGACCAATCCGCAAAATTTCTGTTGCATCTGAAAGTAGAAACTCGCCCGATTACATCGGTATGCGTACTTTTCCCCTAGGCAGTTCTAGTTATTCGTTTCGAGCATCAGAACTGCGACAATTTTGAGTTTCTCAAGCGTTTCTTACCTCCAAACTGCCATATCTCGCGAACGGATTGACCAATCCGCAAAATTTCTGTTGCATCTGAAAGTAGAAACTCGCCTGATTACAGCGGTATGCGTACTTTTCCCCTAGGCCGTTCTAGTTACTCGTTTCGAGCATCAGAACTACGAAAATTTTGAGTTTCTCAGGCGTTTCTTATCTCCAAACGTCCATATCTCGCGAACGGATTGATCAATCCGCAAAATTTCTGTTGCATCTGAAAGTAGAAACTAGCCCGATTACAACGGTAGGTGTAGTTTTCCCCTAGGCCGCTCTAGTTATTGGTTTCGAGCATCAGAACTGCGAAAATTTTGAGTTTCTCAAGCGTTTCTTACCTCCAAACTGCCATATCTTGCGAACGGATTGACGAATCCGAAAAATTTCTGTTGCATCTGAAAGTAGAAACTCGCCCGATTACAACGGTATGCGTACTTCTCCCCTAGGCCGTTCTAGTCATTCGTTTCGAGCATCAGAACTGCGAAAATTTTGAGTTTCTCAAGCGTTTATTACCTCCAAACTGCCACATCTCGCAAACGGATTGACCAATCCGCAAAATTTCTGTTGCATCTGAAAGTAAAAACTCGCCCGATTACAACGGTATGCATTCTTCTCCCCTAGGCCGTTCTAGTCATTCGTTTCGAGCATCAGAACTGCGAAAATTTTGAGTTTCTCAAGCGTTTCTTACTTCCAAACTGCCATATCTCGCGAACGGATCGACCAATCCGCAAAATTTCTGTTGCATCTGAAAGTAGAAACTCGCCCGATTACATCGGTATGCGTACTTCTCCCCTAGGCCGTTCTAGTCATTCGTTTCGAGCATAAGAACTGCGCAAATCTTGAGTTTCTCAAGCGTTTCTTATCTCCAAACTGCCATATCTCGCGAACGGATGACCAATCCGCAAAATTTCTGTTGCATCTGAAAGTAGAAACTCGCCCGATTACAACGGTATGCGTACTTTTCCCCTAGGCCGTTCCAGTTATTCGTTTCGAGCATCAGAACTGCGAAAATTTTGAGTTTCTCAAGCGTTTCTTACCTCCAAACTGCCATATCTCGCGAACGCATTGACCAATCCGCAAAATTTCTGCTGCATTTGAAAGTAGAATCTCGCCCGATTACAACGGTATGCTCACTTTTCCCCTGGGCCGTTCTAGTTATTCGTTTCGAGCATCAGAACTGCGAAAATTTTGAGTTCCTAAAGGGTTTCTTACATCCAAACGGCCATATCTCGCGAACGGAATGACCAATCCGCAAAATTTCTGTTGGATCTGAAAGTAGAAACTCGCCCGATTAAACGGTATGCGTACTTCTCCCCTAGGCCGTTCTAGTCATTCGTTTCGAGCATCAGAACTGCGAAAATTTTTAGTTTCTCAAGCGTTTCTTACCTCCAAACTGCCACATCTCGCAAACGGATTGACCAATCCGCAAAATTTCTGTTGCATCTGAAAGTAGAAACTTGCCCGATTACAACGGTATGCGTACTTCTCCCCTAGGCCGTTCTAGTCATTCGTTTCGAGCATCAGAACTGCGAAAATTTTGAGTTTCTCAAGCGTTTCTTACTTCCAAACTGCCATATCTCGCGAACGGATCGACCAATCCGCAAAATTTCTGTTGCATCTGAAAGTAAAAACTCGCCCGATTACAACGGTATGCATTCTTCTCCCCTAGGCCGTTCTAGTCATTCGTTTCGAGCATCAGAACTGCGAAAATTTTGAGTTTCTCAAGCGTTTCTTACCTCCAAACTGCCATATCTCGCGAACGGACTGACCAATCCGCAAAATTTCTGTTGCATCTGAAAGTAGAAACTCGCCTGAATACAGCGGTATGCGTACTTTTCCCCTAGGCCGTTCTAGTTACTCGTTTCGAGCATCAGAACTACGAAAATTTTGAGTTTCTCAAGCGTTTCTTCTCTCCAAACTGCCATATCTCGCGAACGGATTGATCAATCCGCAAAATTTCTGTTGCATCTGATAGTAGAAACTCGCCCGATTACAACGGTAGGTGTAGTTTTCCCCTAGGCCGCTCTAGTTATTCGTTTCGAGCATCAGAACTGCGAAAATTTTGAGTTTCTCAAGCGTTTCTTACTTCCAAACTGCCATATCTTGCGAACGGATTGACCAATCCGAAAAATTTCTGTTGCATCTGAAAGTAGAAACTCGCCCGATTACTACGGTAGGTGTAGTTTTCCCCTAGGCCGCTCTAGTTATTCGTTTCGAGCATCAGAACTGCGAAAATTTTGAGTTTCTCAAGCGTTTCTTACCTCCAAACTGCCATATCTCGCGAACGGATTGACAAATCCGCAAAATTTCTGTTGCATCTGAAAGTAGAAACTAGCCCGATTACAACGGTATGTGTAGTTTTCCCCTAGGCCGTTCCGGTTATTCGTTTCGAGCATCAGAACTGCGAAAATTTTGAGTTTCTCAAGCGTTTCTTACCTCCAAACTGCCATATCTCGCGAACGGATTGACAAATCCGCAAAATTTCTGTTGCATCTGAAAGTAGAAACTAGCCCGATTACAACGGTATGTGTAGTTTTCCCCTAGGCCGTTCCGGTTATTCGTTTCGAGCATCAGAACTGCGAAAATTTTGAGTTTCTCATGCGTTTCTTACCTCCAAACTGCCATATCTCGCGAACGGAATGACCAATCCGCAAAATTTCTGTTGCATCTGAAAGTAGAAACTCGCCCGATTACAACGGTATGCGTACTTCTCCCCTAGGCCGTTCTAGTCATTCGTTTCGAGCATCAGAACTGCGAAAATTTTGAGTTTCTCAAGAGTTTCTTACCTCCAAACTGCCACATCTCGCAAACGGATTGACCAATCCGCAAAATTTCTGTTGCATCTGAAAGTAGAAACTCGCCCGATTACAACGGTATGCATTCTTCTCCCCTAGGCCGTTCTAGTCATTCGTTTCGAGCATCAGAACTGCCACAATTTTGAGTTTCTCAAGCGTTTCTTACCTCCAAACTGCCACATCTCGCAAACGGATTGACCAATCCGCAAAATTTCTGTTGTATCTGAAAGTAGAAACTCGCCCGATTACAACGGTATGTGTACTTTTCCCCTAGGCCGTTCTAGTTATTCGTTTCGAGCATCAGAACTGCGACAATTTTGAGTTTCTCAAGCGTTTCTTATCTCCAAACTGCCATATCTCGCGAACGGATTGATCAATCCGCAAAATTTCTGTTGCATCTGATAGTAGAAACTCGCCCGATTACAACGGTAGGTGTAGTTTTCCCCTAGGCCGCTCTAGTTATTCGTTTCGAGCATCAGAACTGCGAAAATTTTGAGTTTCTCAAGCGTTTCTTATCTCCAAACTGCCATATCTTGCGAACGGATTGACCAATCCGAAAAATTTCTGTTGCATCTGAAAGTAGAAACTCGCCCGATTACAACGGTAGGTGTAGTTTTCCCCTAGGCCGTTCTAGTTATTCGTTTCGAGCATCAGAACTGCGAAAATTTTAAGTTTCTCAAGTGTTTCTTACCTCCAAACTGCCATATCTCGCGAACGGATTGACCAATCTGCAAAATTTCTGTTGCATCTGAAAGTAGAAACTCGCCCGATTACAACGGTATGTGTAGTTTTCCCCTAGGCAGTTCCAGTTATTCATTTCGAGCATCAGAACTGCGAAAATTTTGAGTTTCTCAAGCGTTTCTTACCTCCAAACTGCCATATCTCGCGAACGGATTGACCAATCCGCAAAATTTCTGTTGCTTCTGAAAGTAGAAACTCTCCCGATTACAACGGTATGCGTACTTCTCCCCTAGGCCTTTCTAGTCATTCGTTTCGAGAATCAGAACTGCGAAAATTTTGAGTTTCTCAAGCGTTTCTTACATCCAAACTGCTTTATCTCGCGAACGGATCGACCAATCCGCAAAATTTCTGTTGCTTCTGAAAGTAGAAACTCTCCCGATTACAACGGTATGCGTACTTCTCCCCTTGGCCGTTCTAGCCATTCGTTTCGAGCATCAGAACTGCGAAAATTTTGAGTTTCTCAAGCGTTTCTTACTTCCAAACTGCCATATCTCGCGAACGGACCGACCAATCCGCAAAATTTCTGTTGCATCTGAAAGTAGAAACTCGCCCGATTACATCGGTATGCGTACTTTTCCCCTAGGCCGTTCTAGTTATTCGTTTCGAGCATCAGAACTGCGACAATTTTGAGTTTCTCAAGCGTTTCTTACCTCCAAACTGCCACATCTCGCAAACGGATTGACCAATCCGCAAAATTTCTGTTGTATCTGAAAGTAGAAACTCGCCCGATTACAACGGTATGTGTAGTTTTCCCCTAGGCCGTTCCAGTTATTCGTTTCGAGCATCAGAACTGCGAAAATTTTGAGTTTCTCAAGCGTTTCTTACCTCCAAACTGCCATATCTCGCGAACGCATTGACCAATCCGCAAAATTTCTGTTGCATTTGAAAGTAGAAACTAGCCCGATTACAACGGTATGTGTAGTTTTCCCCTAGGCCGTTCCAGTTATTCGTTTCGAGCATCAGAACTGCGAAAATTTTGAGTTTCTCATGCGTTTCTTACTTCCAAACTGCCATATCTCGCGAACGGATCGACCAATCCGCAAAATTTCTGTTGCATCTGAAAGTAGAAACTCGCCCGATTACATCGGTATGCGTACTTTTCCCCTAGGCCGTTCTAGTTATTCGTTTCGAGCATCAGAACTGCGACAATTTTGAGTTTCTCAAGCGTTTCTTACCTCCAAACTGCCATATCTCGCGAACGGATTGACCAATCCGCAAAATTTCTGTTGCATCTGAAAGTAGAAACTCGCCTGATTACAGCGGTATGCGTACTTTTCCCCTAGGCCGTTCTAGTTACTCGTTTCGAGCATCAGAACTACGAAAATTTTGAGTTTCTCAGGCGTTTCTTATCTCCAAACGTCCATATCTCGCGAACGGATTGATCAATCCGCAAAATTTCTGTTGCATCTGAAAGTAGAAACTAGCCCGATTACAACGGTAGGTGTAGTTTTCCCCTAGGCCGCTCTAGTTATTGGTTTCGAGCATCAGAACTGCGAAAATTTTGAGTTTCTCAAGAGTTTCTTACCTCCAAACTGCCACATCTCGCAAACGGATTGACCAATCCGCAAAATTTCTGTTGCATCTGAAAGTAGAAACTCGCCCGATTACAACGGTATGCATTCTTCTCCCCTAGGCCGTTCTAGTCATTCGTTTCGAGCATCAGAACTGCCACAATTTTGAGTTTCTCAAGCGTTTCTTACCTCCAAACTGCCACATCTCGCAAACGGATTGACCAATCCGCAAAATTTCTGTTGTATCTGAAAGTAGAAACTCGCCCGATTACAACGGTATGTGTACTTTTCCCCTAGGCCGTTCTAGTTATTCGTTTCGAGCATCAGAACTGCGACAATTTTGAGTTTCTCAAGCGTTTCTTATCTCCAAACTGCCATATCTCGCGAACGGATTGATCAATCCGCAAAATTTCTGTTGCATCTGATAGTAGAAACTCGCCCGATTACAACGGTAGGTGTAGTTTTCCCCTAGGCCGCTCTAGTTATTCGTTTCGAGCATCAGAACTGCGAAAATTTTGAGTTTCTCAAGCGTTTCTTATCTCCAAACTGCCATATCTTGCGAACGGATTGACCAATCCGAAAAATTTCTGTTGCATCTGAAAGTAGAAACTCGCCCGATTACAACGGTAGGTGTAGTTTTCCCCTAGGCCGTTCTAGTTATTCGTTTCGAGCATCAGAACTGCGAAAATTTTAAGTTTCTCAAGTGTTTCTTACATCCAAACTGCCATATCTCGCGAACGGATTGACCAATCTGCAAAATTTCTGTTGCATCTGAAAGTAGAAACTCGCCCGATTACAACGGTATGTGTAGTTTTCCCCTAGGCAGTTCCAGTTATTCATTTCGAGCATCAGAACTGCGAAAATTTTGAGTTTCTCAAGCGTTTCTTACCTCCAAACTGCCATATCTCGCGAACGGATTGACCAATCCGCAAAATTTCTGTTGCTTCTGAAAGTAGAAACTCTCCCGATTACAACGGTATGCGTACTTCTCCCCTAGGCCTTTCTAGTCATTCGTTTCGAGCATCAGAACTGCGAAAATTTTGAGTTTCTCAAGCGTTTCTTACATCCAAACTGCTTTATCTCGCGAACGGATCGACCAATCCGCAAAATTTCTGTTGCTTCTGAAAGTAGAAACTCTCCCGATTACAACGGTATGCGTACTTCTCCCCTTGGCCGTTCTAGCCATTCGTTTCGAGCATCAGAACTGCGAAAATTTTGAGTTTCTCAAGCGTTTCTTACTTCCAAACTGCCATATCTCGCGAACGGACCGACCAATCCGCAAAATTTCTGTTGCATCTGAAAGTAGAAACTCGCCCGATTACATCGGTATGCGTACTTTTCCCCTAGGCCGTTCTAGTTATTCGTTTCGAGCATCAGAACTGCGACAATTTTGAGTTTCTCAAGCGTTTCTTACCTCCAAACTGCCACATCTCGCAAACGGATTGACCAATCCGCAAAATTTCTGTTGTATCTGAAAGTAGAAACTCGCCCGATTACAACGGTATGTGTAGTTTTCCCCTAGGCCGTTCCAGTTATTCGTTTCGAGCATCAGAACTGCGAAAATTTTGAGTTTCTCAAGCGTTTCTTACCTCCAAACTGCCATATCTCGCGAACGCATTGACCAATCCGCAAAATTTCTGTTGCATTTGAAAGTAGAAACTAGCCCGATTACAACGGTATGTGTAGTTTTCCCCTAGGCCGTTCCAGTTATTCGTTTCGAGCATCAGAACTGCGAAAATTTTGAGTTTCTCATGCGTTTCTTACTTCCAAACTGCCATATCTCGCGAACGGATCGACCAATCCGCAAAATTTCTGTTGCATCTGAAAGTAGAAACTCGCCCGATTACATCGGTATGCGTACTTTTCCCCTAGGCCGTTCTAGTTATTCGTTTCGAGCATCAGAACTGCGACAATTTTGAGTTTCTCAAGCGTTTCTTACCTCCAAACTGCCATATCTCGCGAACGGATTGACCAATCCGCAAAATTTCTGTTGCATCTGAAAGTAGAAACTCGCCTGATTACAGCGGTATGCGTACTTTTCCCCTAGGCCGTTCTAGTTACTCGTTTCGAGCATCAGAACTACGAAAATTTTGAGTTTCTCAGGCGTTTCTTATCTCCAAACGTCCATATCTCGCGAACGGATTGATCAATCCGCAAAATTTCTGTTGCATCTGAAAGTAGAAACTAGCCCGATTACAACGGTAGGTGTAGTTTTCCCCTAGGCCGCTCTAGTTATTGGTTTCGAGCATCAGAACTGCGAAAATTTTGAGTTTCTCAAGCGTTTCTTACCTCCAAACTGCCATATCTTGCGAACGGATTGACGAATCCGAAAAATTTCTGTTGCATCTGAAAGTAGAAACTCGCCCGATTACAACGGTATGCGTACTTCTCCCCTAGGCCGTTCTAGTCATTCGTTTCGAGCATCAGAACTGCGAGAATTTTGAGTTTCTCAAGCGTTTATTACCTCCAAACTGCCACATCTCGCAAACGGATTGACCAATCCGCAAAATTTCTGTTGCGTCTGAAAGTAAAAACTCGCCCGATTACAACGGTATGCATTCTTCTCCCCTAGGCCGTTCTAGTCATTCGTTTCGAGCATCAGAACTGCGAAAATTTTGAGTTTCTCAAGCGTTTCTTACTTCCAAACTGCCATATCTCGCGAACGGATCGACCAATCCGCAAAATTTCTGTTGCATCTGAAAGTAGAAACTCGCCCGATTACATCGGTATGCGTACTTCTCCCCTAGGCCGTTCTAGTCATTCGTTTCGAGCATAAGAACTGCGCAAATCTTGAGTTTCTCAAGCGTTTCTTATCTCCAAACTGCCATATCTCGCGAACGGATGACCAATCCGCAAAATTTCTGTTGCATCTGAAAGTAGAAACTCGCCCGATTACAACGGTATGCGTACTTTTCCCCTAGGCCGTTCCAGTTATTCGTTTCGAGCATCAGAACTGCGAAAATTTTGAGTTTCTCAAGCGTTTCTTACCTCCAAACTGCCATATCTCGCGAACGCATTGACCAATCCGCAAAATTTCTGCTGCATTTGAAAGTAGAATCTCGCCCGATTACAACGGTATGCTCACTTTTCCCCTGGGCCGTTCTAGTTATTCGTTTCGAGCATCAGAACTGCGAAAATTTTGAGTTCCTAAAGGGTTTCTTACATCCAAACGGCCATATCTCGCGAACGGAATGACCAATCCGCAAAATTTCTGTTGGATCTGAAAGTAGAAACTCGCTCGATTAAACGGTATGCGTACTTCTCCCCTAGGCCGTTCTAGTCATTCGTTTCGAGCATCAGAACTGCGAAAATTTTTAGTTTCTCAAGCGTTTCTTATCTCCAAACGTCCATATCTCGCGAACGGATTGATCAATCCGCAAAATTTCTGTTGCATCTGAAAGTAGAAACTAGCCCGATTACAACGGTAGGTGTAGTTTTCCCCTAGGCCGCTCTAGTTATTGGTTTCGAGCATCAGAACTGCGAAAATTTTGAGTTTCTCAAGCGTTTCTTACCTCCAAACTGCCATATCTTGCGAACGGATTGACGAATCCGAAAAATTTCTGTTGCATCTGAAAGTAGAAACTCGCCCGATTACAACGGTATGCGTACTTCTCCCCTAGGCCGTTCTAGTCATTCGTTTCGAGCATCAGAACTGCGAAAATTTTGAGTTTCTCAAGCGTTTATTACCTCCAAACTGCCACATCTCGCAAACGGATTGACCAATCCGCAAAATTTCTGTTGCATCTGAAAGTAAAAACTCGCCCGATTACAACGGTATGCATTCTTCTCCCCTAGGCCGTTCTAGTCATTCGTTTCGAGCATCAGAACTGCGAAAATTTTGAGTTTCTCAAGCGTTTCTTACTTCCAAACTGCCATATCTCGCGAACGGATCGACCAATCCGCAAAATTTCTGTTGCATCTGAAAGTAGAAACTCGCCCGATTACATCGGTATGCGTACTTCTCCCCTAGGCCGTTCTAGTCATTCGTTTCGAGCATAAGAACTGCGCAAATCTTGAGTTTCTCAAGCGTTTCTTATCTCCAAACTGCCATATCTCGCGAACGGATGACCAATCCGCAAAATTTCTGTTGCATCTGAAAGTAGAAACTCGCCCGATTACAACGGTATGCGTACTTTTCCCCTAGGCCGTTCCAGTTATTCGTTTCGAGCATCAGAACTGCGAAAATTTTGAGTTTCTCAAGCGTTTCTTACCTCCAAACTGCCATATCTCGCGAACGCATTGACCAATCCGCAAAATTTCTGCTGCATTTGAAAGTAGAATCTCGCCCGATTACAACGGTATGCTCACTTTTCCCCTGGGCCGTTCTAGTTATTCGTTTCGAGCATCAGAACTGCGAAAATTTTGAGTTCCTAAAGGGTTTCTTACATCCAAACGGCCATATCTCGCGAACGGAATGACCAATCCGCAAAATTTCTGTTGGATCTGAAAGTAGAAACTCGCCCGATTAAACGGTATGCGTACTTCTCCCCTAGGCCGTTCTAGTCATTCGTTTCGAGCATCAGAACTGCGAAAATTTTTAGTTTCTCAAGCGTTTCTTACCTCCAAACTGCCACATCTCGCAAACGGATTGACCAATCCGCAAAATTTCTGTTGCATCTGAAAGTAGAAACTTGCCCGATTACAACGGTATGCGTATTTCTCCCCTAGGCCGTTCTAGTCATTCGTTTCGAGCATCAGAACTGCGAAAATTTTGAGTTTCTCAAGCGTTTCTTACTTCCAAACTGCCATATCTCGCGAACGGATCGACCAATCCGCAAAATTTCTGTTGCATCTGAAAGTAAAAACTCGCCCGATTACAACGGTATGCATTCTTCTCCCCTAGGCCGTTCTAGTCATTCGTTTCGAGCATCAGAACTGCGAAAATTTTGAGTTTCTCAAGCGTTTCTTACCTCCAAACTGCCATATCTCGCGAACGGACTGACCAATCCGCAAAATTTCTGTTGCATCTGAAAGTAGAAACTCGCCTGAATACAGCGGTATGCGTACTTTTCCCCTAGGCCGTTCTAGTTACTCGTTTCGAGCATCAGAACTACGAAAATTTTGAGTTTCTCAAGCGTTTCTTCTCTCCAAACTGCCATATCTCGCGAACGGATTGATCAATCCGCAAAATTTCTGTTGCATCTGATAGTAGAAACTCGCCCGATTACAACGGTAGGTGTAGTTTTCCCCTAGGCCGCTCTAGTTATTCGTTTCGAGCATCAGAACTGCGAAAATTTTGAGTTTCTCAAGCGTTTCTTACTTCCAAACTGCCATATCTTGCGAACGGATTGACCAATCCGAAAAATTTCTGTTGCATCTGAAAGTAGAAACTCGCCCGATTACTACGGTAGGTGTAGTTTTCCCCTAGGCCGCTCTAGTTATTCGTTTCGAGCATCAGAACTGCGAAAATTTTGAGTTTCTCAAGCGTTTCTTACCTCCAAACTGCCATATCTCGCGAACGGATTGACAAATCCGCAAAATTTCTGTTGCATCTGAAAGTAGAAACTAGCCCGATTACAACGGTATGTGTAGTTTTCCCCTAGGCCGTTCCGGTTATTCGTTTCGAGCATCAGAACTGCGAAAATTTTGAGTTTCTCATGCGTTTCTTACCTCCAAACTGCCACATCTCGCGAACGGAATGACCAATCCGCAAAATTTCTGTTGCATCTGAAAGTAGAAACTCGCCCGATTACAACGGTATGCGTACTTCTCCCCTAGGCCGTTCTAGTCATTCGTTTCGAGCATCAGAACTGCGAAAATTTTGAGTTTCTCAAGCGTTTCTTACTTCCAAACTGCCATATCTCGCGAACGGACCGACCAATCCGCAAAATTTCTGTTGCATCTGAAAGTAGAAACTCGCCCGATTACATCGGTATGCGTACTTTTCCCCTAGGCCGTTCTAGTTATTCGTTTCGAGCATCAGAACTGCGACAATTTTGAGTTTCTCAAGCGTTTCTTACCTCCAAACTGCCACATCTCGCAAACGGATTGACCAATCCGCAAAATTTCTGTTGTATCTGAAAGTAGAAACTCGCCCGATTACAACGGTATGTGTAGTTTTCCCCTAGGCCGTTCCAGTTATTCGTTTCGAGCATCAGAACTGCGAAAATTTTGAGTTTCTCAAGCGTTTCTTACCTCCAAACTGCCATATCTCGCGAACGCATTGACCAATCCGCAAAATTTCTGTTGCATTTGAAAGTAGAAACTAGCCCGATTACAACGGTATGTGTAGTTTTCCCCTAGGCCGTTCCAGTTATTCGTTTCGAGCATCAGAACTGCGAAAATTTTGAGTTTCTCATGCGTTTCTTACTTCCAAACTGCCATATCTCGCGAACGGATCGACCAATCCGCAAAATTTCTGTTGCATCTGAAAGTAGAAACTCGCCCGATTACATCGGTATGCGTACTTTTCCCCTAGGCCGTTCTAGTTATTCGTTTCGAGCATCAGAACTGCGACAATTTTGAGTTTCTCAAGCGTTTCTTACCTCCAAACTGCCACATCTCGCAAACGGATTGACCAATCCGCAAAATTTCTGTTGTATCTGAAAGTAGAAACTCGCCCGATTACAACGGTATGTGTAGTTTTCCCCTAGGCCGTTCCAGTTATTCGTTTCGAGCATCAGAACTGCGAAAATTTTGAGTTTCTCAAGCGTTTCTTACCTCCAAACTGCCATATCTCGCGAACGCATTGACCAATCCGCAAAATTTCTGTTGCATTTGAAAGTAGAAACTCGCCCGATTACAACGGTATGCGCACTTTTCCCCTAGGCCGTTCTAGTTACTCGTTTCGAGCATCAGAACTACGAAAATTTTGAGTTTCTCAAGCGTTTCTTATCTCCAAACTGCCTTATCTCGCGAACGGATTGATCAATCCGCAAGATTTCTGTTGCATCTGAAAGTAGAAACTCGCCCGATTACTACGGTAGGTGTAGTTTTCCCCTAGGCCGCTCTAGTTATTCGTTTCGAGCATCAGAACTGCGAAAATTTTGAGTTTCTCAAGCGTTTCTTACCTCCAAACTGCCATATCTTGCGAACGGATTGACCAATCCGAAATATTTCTGTTGCATCTGAAAGTAGAAACTCGCCCGATTACTACGGTAGGTGTAGTTTTCCCCTAGGCCGCTCTAGTTATTCGTTTCGAGCATCAGAACTGCGAAAATTTTGAGTTTCTCAAGCGTTTCTTACCTCCAAACTGCCATATCTCGCGAACGGATTGACAAATCCGCAAAATTTCTGTTGCATCTGAAAGTAGAAACTAGCCCGATTACAACGGTATGTGTAGTTTTCCCCTAGGCCGTTCCAGTTATTCGTTTCGAGCATCAGAACTGCGAAAATTTTGAGTTTCTTAAGCGTTTCTTACTTCCAAACTGCCATATCTCGCGAACGGATAGACCAATCCGCAAAATTTCTGTTGCATCTGAAAGTAGAAACTCGCCCGATTACATCGGTATGCGTACTTTTCCCCTAGGCAGTTCTAGTTATTCGTTTCGAGCATCAGAACTGCGACAATTTTGAGTTTCTCAAGCGTTTCTTACCTCCAAACTGCCATATCTCGCGAACGGATTGACCAATCCGCAAAATTTCTGTTGCATCTGAAAGTAGAAACTAGCCCGATTACAACGGTAGGTGTAGTTTTCCCCTAGGCCGCTCTAGTTATTGGTTTCGAGCATCAGAACTGCGAAAATTTTGAGTTTCTCAAGCGTTTCTTACCTCCAAACTGCCATATCTTGCGAACGGATTGACGAATCCGAAAAATTTCTGTTGCATCTGAAAGTAGAAACTCGCCCGATTACAACGGTATGCGTACTTCTCCCCTAGGCCGTTCTAGTCATTCGTTTCGAGCATCAGAACTGCGAAAATTTTGAGTTTCTCAAGCGTTTATTACCTCCAAACTGCCACATCTCGCAAACGGATTGACCAATCCGCAAAATTTCTGTGGCATCTGAATGTAAAAACTCGCCCGATTACAACGGTATGCATTCTTCTCCCCTAGGCCGTTCTAGTCATTCGTTTCGAGCATCAGAACTGCGAAAATTTTGAGTTTCTCAAGCGTTTCTTACTTCCAAACTGCCATATCTCGCGAACGGATCGACCAATCCGCAAAATTTCTGTTGCATCTGAAAGTAGAAACTCGCCCGATTACATCGGTATGCGTACTTCTCCCCTAGGCCGTTCTAGTCATTCGTTTCGAGCATAAGAACTGCGCAAATCTTGAGTTTCTCAAGCGTTTCTTATCTCCAAACTGCCATATCTCGCGAACGGATGACCAATCCGCAAAATTTCTGTTGCATCTGAAAGTAGAAACTCGCCCGATTACAACGGTATGCGTACTTTTCCCCTAGGCCGTTCCAGTTATTCGTTTCGAGCATCAGAACTGCGAAAATTTTGAGTTTCTCAAGCGTTTCTTACCTCCAAACTGCCATATCTCGCGAACGCATTGACCAATCCGCAAAATTTCTGCTGCATTTGAAAGTAGAAACTCGCCCGATTACAACGGTATGCTCACTTTTCCCCTGGGCCGTTCTAGTTATTCGTTTCGAGCATCAGAACTGCGAAAATTTTGAGTTCCTAAAGGGTTTCTTACATCCAAACGGCCATATCTCGCGAACGGAATGACCAATCCGCAAAATTTCTGTTGGATCTGAAAGTAGAAACTCGCCCGATTAAACGGTATGCGTACTTCTCCCCTAGGCCGTTCTAGTTATTCGTGTCGAGCATCAGAACTGCGAAAATTTTTAGTTTCTCAAGCGTTTCTTACCTCCAAACTGCCACATCTCGCAAACGGATTGACCAATCCGCAAAATTTCTGTTGCATCTGAAAGTAGAAACTTGCCCGATTACAACGGTATGCGTACTTCTCCCCTAGGCCGTTCTAGTTATTCGTGTCGAGCATCAGAACTGCGAAAATTTTGAGTTTCTCAAGCGTTTCTTACCTCCAAACTGCCATATCTCGCGAACGGATTGACCAATCCGCAAAATTTCTGTTGCATCTGAAAGTAGAAACTCGCCCGATTACAACGGTATGCGTACTTCTCCCCTAGGCCGTTCTAGTTATTCGTGTCGAGCATCAGAACTGCGAAAATTTTGAGTTTCTCAAGCGTTTCTTACCTCCAAACTGCCATATCTCGCGAACGGATTGACCAATCCGCAAAATTTCTGTTGCTTCTGGAAGTAGAAACTCGCCCGATTACAACGGTATGGGCACTTTTCCCCTAGGCCGTTCTAGTTATTCGTGTCGAGCATCAGAACTGCGAAAATTTTGAGTTTCTCAAGCGTTTCTTGCCTCCAAACTGCCATATCTCGCGAACGGATTGACCAATCCGCAAAATTTCTATTGCATCTGAAAGTAGAAACTCGCCCGATTACAACGGTATGCGTACTTTTCCCCTAGGCCGTTCTAGTTACTCGTTTCGAGCATCAGAACTGCGAAAATTTTGAGTTTCTCAAGCGTTTCTTACTTCCAAACTGCCATATCTCGCGAACGGATCGACAAATCCGCAAAATTTCTGTTGCATCTGGAAGTAGAAACTCGCCCGATTACAACGGAAGGTGTAGTTTTCCCCTAGGCCGTTCAAGTTATTCGTTTCGAGCATCAGAACAGCGAAAATTTTGAGTTTCTCAAGCGTTTCTTACCTCCAAACTGCCATATCTCGCGAGCGGATTGACCAACCCGCAAAATTTCTGTTGCATCTGAAAGTAGAAACTCGCCCGATTACAACGGTAGGTGTAGTTTTTCCCTAGGCCGTTCTAGTCATTCGTTTCGAGAATCAGAACTGCGAAAATTTTGAGTTTCTAAAGCGTTTCTTACTTCCAAACTGCCATATCTCGCGAACGGATTGACCAATCCGCAAAATTCCTGTTGCATCTGAAAGTAGAAACTCGCCCGATTACAACGGTATGCGTACTTCTCCCCTAGGCCTTTCTAGTCATTCGTTTCGAGCATCAGAACTGCGAAAATTTTGAGTTTCTCAAGCGTTTCTTACTTCCAAACTGCCATATCTCGCAAACGGATTGACCAATCCGCAAAATTTCTGTTGCATCGGAAAGTAGAAACTTGCCCGATTACAACGGTATGCGTACTTCTCCCCTAGGCCGTTCTAGTTATTCGTGTCGAGCATCAGAACTGCGAAAATTTTGAGTTTCTCAAGCGTTTCTTACCTCCAAACTGCCATATCTCGCGAACGGATTGACCAATCCGCAAAATTTCTGTTGCATCTGAAAGTAGAAACTCGCCCGATTACAACGGTATGCGTACTTCTCCCCTAGGCCGTTCTAGTCATTCGTTTCGAGCATAAGAACTGCGCAAATCTTGAGTTTCTCAAGCGTTTCTTATCTCCAAACTGCCATATCTCGCGAACGGATGACCAATCCGCAAAATTTCTGTTGCATCTGAAAGTAGAAACTCGACCGATTACAACGGTATGCGTACTTTTCCCCTAGGCCGTTCCAGTTATTCGTTTCGAGCATCAGAACTGCGAAAATTTTGAGTTTCTCAAGCGTTTCTTACCTCCAAACTGCCATATCTCGCGAACGCATTGACCAATCCGCAAAATTTCTGCTGCATTTGAAAGTAGAAACTCGCCCGATTACAACGGTATGCTCACTTTTCCCCTGGGCCGTTCTAGTTATTCGTTTCGAGCATCAGAACTGCGAAAATTTTGAGTTCCTAAAGGGTTTCTTACATCCAAACGGCCATATCTCGCGAACGGAATGACCAATCCGCAAAATTTCTGTTGGATCTGAAAGTAGAAACTCGCCCGATTAAACGGTATGCGTACTTCTCCCCTAGGCCGTTCTAGTTATTCGTGTCGAGCATCAGAACTGCGAAAATTTTTAGTTTCTCAAGCGTTTCTTACCTCCAAACTGCCACATCTCGCAAACGGATTGACCAATCCGCAAAATTTCTGTTGCATCTGAAAGTAGAAACTTGCCCGATTACAACGGTATGCGTACTTCTCCCCTAGGCCGTTCTAGTTATTCGTGTCGAGCATCAGAACTGCGAAAATTTTGAGTTTCTCAAGCGTTTCTTACCTCCAAACTGCCATATCTCGCGAACGGATTGACCAATCCGCAAAATTTCTGTTGCATCTGAAAGTAGAAACGCGCCCGATTACAACGGTATGCGTACTTCTCCCCTAGGCCGTTCTAGTTATTCGTGTCGAGCATCAGAACTGCGAAAATTTTGAGTTTCTCAAGCGTTTCTTACCTCCAAACTGCCATATCTCGCGAACGGATTGACCAATCCGCAAAATTTCTGTTGCTTCTGGAAGTAGAAACTCGCCCGATTACAACGGTATGGGCACTTTTCCCCTAGGCCGTTCTAGTTATTCGTGTCGAGCATCAGAACTGCGAAAATTTTGAGTTTCTCAAGCGTTTCTTGCCTCCAAACTGCCATATCTCGCGAACGGATTGACCAATCCGCAAAATTTCTATTGCATCTGAAAGTAGAAACTCGCCCGATTACAACGGTATGCGTACTTTTCCCCTAGGCCGTTCTAGTTACTCGTTTCGAGCATCAGAACTGCGAAAATTTTGAGTTTCTCAAGCGTTTCTTACTTCCAAACTGCCATATCTCGCGAACGGATCGACCAATCCGCAAAATTTCTGTTGCATCTGGAAGTAGAAACTCGCCCGATTACAACGGTAGGTGTAGTTTTTCCCTAGGCCGTTCTAGTCATTCGTTTCGAGAATCAGAACTGCGAAAATTTTGAGTTTCTAAAGCGTTTCTTACTTCCAAACTGCCATATCTCGCGAACGGATTGACCAATCCGCAAAATTCCTGTTGCATCTGAAAGTAGAAACTCGCCCGATTACAACGGTATGCGTACTTCTCCCCTAGGCCTTTCTAGTCATTCGTTTCGAGCATCAGAACTGCGAAAATTTTGAGTTTCTCAAGCGTTTCTTACTTCCAAACTGCCATATCTCGCGAACGGATCGACCAATCCGCAAAATTTCTCTTGCTTCTGAAAGTAGAAACTCGCCCGATTACATCGGTATGCGTACTTTTCCCCTAGGCCGTTCTAGTTATTCGTTTCGAGCATCAGAACTGCGACAATTTTGAGTTTCTCAAGCGTTTCTTACCTCCAAACTGCCACATCTCGCAAACAGATTGACCAATCCGCAAAATTTCTGTTGCATCTGAAAGTAAAAACTCGCCCGATTACAACGGTATGCATTCTTCTCCCCTAGGCCGTTCTAGTCATTCGTTTCGAGCATCAGAACTGCGAAAATTTTGAGTTTCTCAAGCGTTTCTTACTTCCAAAATGCAATATCTCGCGAACGGATCGACCAATCCGCAAAATTTCTGTTGCATCTGAAAGTAGAAACTCGCCCGATTACATCGGTATGCGTACTTCTCCCCTAGGCCGTTCTAGTCATTCGTTTCGAGCATAAGAACTGCGCAAATCTTGAGTTTCTCAAGCGTTTCTTATCTCCAAACTGCCATATCTCGCGAACGGATTGACCAATCCGCAAAATTTCTGTTGCATCTGAAAGTAGAAACTCGCCCGATTACAACGGTATGCGTAATTTTCCCCTAGGCCGTTCCAGTTATTCGTTTCGAGCATCAGAACTGCTAAAATTTTGAGTTTCTCAAGCGTTTCTCACCTCCAAACTGCCATATCTCGCGAACGCATTGACCAATCCGCAAAATTTCTGCTGCATTTGAAAGTAGAAACTCGCCCGATTACAACGGTATGCTCACTTTTCCCCTGGGCCGTTCTAGTTATTCGTTTCGAGCATCAGAACTGCGAAAATTTTGGGTTCATAAAGGGTTTCTTACATCCAAACGGCCATATCTCGCGAACGGATTGACCAACCCGCAAAATTTCTGTTGGATCTGAAAGTAGAAACTCGCCCGATTACAACGGTATGCGTACTTCTCCCCTAGGCCGTTCTAGTCATTCGTTTCGAGCATCATAACTGCGAAAATTTTTAGTTTCTCAAGCGTTTCTTACCTCCAAACTGCCACATCTCGCAAACGGATTGACCAATCCGCAAAATTTCTGTTGCATCTGAAAGTAGAAACTCGCCCGATTACAACGGTATGCATTCTTCTGCCCTAGGCCGTTCTAGTCATTCGTTTCGAGCATCAGAACTGCGAAAATTTTGAGTTTCTCAAGCGTTTCTTACTTCCAAACTGCCATATCTCGCGAACGGATCGACCAATCCGCAAAATTTCTGTTGCATCTGAAAGTAGAAACTCGCCCGATTACAACGGTATGCGTACTTCTCCCCTAGGCCGTTCTAGTTATTCGTGTCGAGCATCAGAACAGCGAAAATTTTGAGTTTCTCAAGCGTTTCTTACCTCCAAACTGCCATATCTCGCGAACGGATTGACCAATCCGCAAAATTTCTGTTGCATCTGAAAGTAGAAACTCGCCCGATTACAACGGTATGCGTACTTCTCCCCTAGGCCGTTCTAGTTATTCGTGTCGAGCATCAGAACTGCGAAAATTTTGAGTTTCTCAAGCGTTTCTTGCCTCCAAACTGCCATATCTCGCGAACGGATTGACCAATCCGCAAAATTTCTATTGCATCTGAAAGTAGAAACTCGCCCGATTACAACGGTATGCGTACTTTTCCCCTAGGCCGTTCTAGTTACTCGTTTCGAGCATCAGAACTGCGAAAATTTTGAGTTTCTCAAGCGTTTCTTATCTCCAAACTGCCATATCTCGCGAACGGATTGACCAATCCGCAAAATTTCTGTTGCATCTGAAAGTAGAAAGTCGCCCGATTACAACGGTATGCATTCTTCTCCCCTAGGCCGTTCTAGTCATTCGTTTCGAGCATCAGAACTGCGAAAATTTTGAGTTTCTCAAGCGTTTCTTACTTCCAAAATGCAATATCTCGCGAACGGATCGACCAATCCGCAAAATTTCTGTTGCATCTGAAAGTAGAAACTCGCCCGATTACATCGGTATGCGTACTTCTCCCCTAGGCCGTTCTAGTCATTCGTTTCGAGCATAAGAACTGCGCAAATCTTGAGTTTCTCAAGCGTTTCTTATCTCCAAACTGCCATATCTCGCGAACGGATTGACCAATCCGCAAAATTTCTGTTGCATCTGAAAGTAGAAACTCGCCCGATTACAACGGTATGCGTAATTTTCCCCTAGGCCGTTCCAGTTATTCGTTTCGAGCATCAGAACTGCTAAAATTTTGAGTTTCTCAAGCGTTTCTCACCTCCAAACTGCCATATCTCGCGAACGCATTGACCAATCCGCAAAATTTCTGCTGCATTTGAAAGTAGAAACTCGCCCGATTACAACGGTATGCTCACTTTTCCCCTGGGCCGTTCTAGTTATTCGTTTCGAGCATCAGAACTGCGAAAATTTTGGGTTCATAAAGGGTTTCTTACATCCAAACGGCCATATCTCGCGAACGGATTGACCAATCCGCAAAATTTCTGTTGGATCTGAAAGTAGAAACTCGCCCGATTACAACGGTATGCGTACTTCTCCCCTAGGCCGTTCTAGTCATTCGTTTCGAGCATCAGGACTGCGAAAATTTTTAGTTTCTCAAGCGTTTCTTACCTCCAAACTGCCACATCTCGCAAACGGATTGACCAATCCGCAAAATTTCTGTTGCATCTGAAAGTAGAAACTCGCCCGATTACAACGGTATGCATTCTTCTGCCCTAGGCCGTTCTAGTCATTCGTTTCGAGCATCAGAACTGCGAAAATTTTGAGTTTCTCAAGCGTTTCTTACTTCCAAACTGCCATATCTCGCGAACGGATCGACCAATCCGCAAAATTTCTGTTGCATCTGAAAGTAGAAACTCGCCCGATTACAACGGTATGCGTACTTCTCCCCTAGGCCGTTCTAGTTATTCGTGTCGAGCATCAGAACAGCGAAAATTTTGAGTTTCTCAAGCGTTTCTTACCTCCAAACTGCCATATCTCGCGAACGGATTGACCAATCCGCAAAATTTCTGTTGCATCTGAAAGTAGAAACTCGCCCGATTACAACGGTATGCGTACTTCTCCCCTAGGCCGTTCTAGTTATTCGTGTCGAGCATCAGAACTGCGAAAATTTTGAGTTTCTCAAGCGTTTCTTGCCTCCAAACTGCCATATCTCGCGAACGGATTGACCAATCCGCAAAATTTCTATTGCATCTGAAAGTAGAAACTCGCCCGATTACAACGGTATGCGTACTTTTCCCCTAGGCCGTTCTAGTTACTCGTTTCGAGCATCAGAACTGCGAAAATTTTGAGTTTCTCAAGCGTTTCTTATCTCCAAACTGCCATATCTCGCGAACGGATTGACCAATCCGCAAAATTTCTGTTGCATCTGAAAGTAGAAACTCGCCCGATTACAACGGAAGGTGTAGTTTTCCCCTAGGCCGTTCTAGTTATTCGTTTCGAGCATCAGAACAGCGAAAATTTTGAGTTTCTCAAGCGTTTCTTACTTCCAAACTGCCATATCTCGCGAACGGATAGACCAATCCGCAAAATTTCTGTTGCATCTGAAAGTAGAAAGTCGCCCGATTACATCGGTATGCGTACTTTTCCCCTAGGCAGTTCTAGTTATTCGTTTCGAGCATCAGAACTGCGACAATTTTGAGTTTCTCAAGCGTTTCTTACCTCCAAACTGCCATATCTCGCGAACGGATTGACCAATCCGCAAAATTTCTGTTGCATCTGAAAGTAGAAACTCGCCTGATTACAGCGGTATGCGTACCTTTCCCCTAGGCCGTTCTAGTTACTCGTTTCGAGCATCAGAACTACGAAAATTTTGAGTTTCTCAGGCGTTTCTTATCTCCAAACGTCCATATCTCGCGAACGGATTGATCAATCCGCAAAATTTCTGTTGCATCTGAAAGTAGAAACTAGCCCGATTACAACGGTAGGTGTAGTTTTCCCCTAGGCCGCTCTAGTTATTGGTTTCGAGCATCAGAACTGCGAAAATTTTGAGTTTCTCAAGCGTTTCTTACCTCCAAACTGCCATATCTTGCGAACGGATTGACCAATCCGAAAAATTTCTGTTGCGTCTGAAAGTAGAAACTCGCCCGATTACAACGGTATGCTCACTTTTCCCCTGGGCCGTTCTAGTTATTCGTTTCGAGCATCAGAACTGCGAAAATTTTGAGTTCATAAAGGGTTTCTTACATCCAAACGGCCATATCTCGCGAACGGATTGACCAATCCGCAAAATTTCTGTTGGATCTGAAAGTAGAAACTCGCCCGATTACAACGGTATGCGTACTTCTCCCCTAGGCCGTTCTAGTCATTCGTTTCGAGCATCAGAACTGCGAAAATTTTTAGTTTCTAAAGCGTTTCTTACTTCCAAACTGCCATATCTCGCGAACGGATTGACCAATCCGCAAAATTCCTGTTGCATCTGAAAGTAGAAACTCGCCCGATTACAACGGTATGCGTACTTCTCCCCTAGGCCTTTCTAGTCATTCGTTTCGAGCATCAGAACTGCGAAAATTTTGAGTTTCTCAAGCGTTTCTTACTTCCAAACTGCCATATCTCGCGAACGGATCGACCAATCCGCAAAATTTCTCTTGCTCCTGAAAGTAGAAACTCGCCCGATTACATCGGTATGCGTACTTTTCCCCTAGGCCGTTCTAGTTATTCGTTTCGAGCATCAGAACTGCGACAATTTTGAGTTTCTCAAGCGTTTCTTACCTCCAAACTGCCACATCTCGCAAACGGATTGACCAATCCGCAAAATTTCTGTTGCATCTGAAAGTAAAAACTCGCCCGATTACAACGGTATGCATTCTTCTCCCCTAGGCCGTTCTAGTCATTCGTTTCGAGCATCAGAACTGAGAAAATTTTGAGTTTCTCAAGCGTTTCTTACTTCCAAAATGCAATATCTCGCGAACGGATCGACCAATCCGCAAAATTTCTGTTGCATCTGAAAGTAGAAACTCGCCCGATTACATCGGTATGCGTACTTCTCCCCTAGGCCGTTCTAGTCATTCGTTTCGAGCATAAGAACTGCGCAAATCTTGAGTTTCTCAAGCGTTTCTTATCTCCAAACTGCCATATCTCGCGAACGGATTGACCAATCCGCAAAATTTCTGTTGCATCTGAAAGTAGAAACTCGCCCGATTACAACGGTATGCGTAATTTTCCCCTAGGCCGTTCCAGTTATTCGTTTCGAGCATCAGAACTGCTAAAATTTTGAGTTTCTCAAGCGTTTCTCACCTCCAAACTGCCATATCTCGCGAACGCATTGACCAATCCGCAAAATTTCTGCTGCATTTGAAAGTAGAAACTCGCCCGATTACAACGGTATGCTCACTTTTCCCCTGGGCCGTTCTAGTTATTCGTTTCGAGCATCAGAACTGCGAAAATTTTGAGTTCATAAAGGGTTTCTTACATCCAAACGGCCATATCTCGCGAACGGATTGACCAATCCGCAAAATTTCTGTTGGATCTGAAAGTAGAAACTCGCCCGATTACAACGGTATGCGTACTTCTCCCCTAGGCCTTTCTAGTCATTCGTTTCGAGCATCAGAACTGCGACAATTTTGAGTTTCTCAAGCGTTTCTTACCTCCAAACTGCCACATCTCGCAAACGGATTGACCAATCCGCAAAATTTCTGTTGCATCTGAAAGTAGAAACTCGCCTGATTACAGCGGTATGCGTACCTTTCCCCTAGGCCGTTCTAGTTACTCGTTTCGAGCATCAGAACTACGAAAATTTTGAGTTTCTCAGGCGTTTCTTATCTCCAAACGTCCATATCTCGCGAACGGATTGATCAATCCGCAAAATTTCTGTTGCATCTGAAAGTAGAAACTAGCCCGATTACAACGGTAGGTGTAGTTTTCCCCTAGGCCGCTCTAGTTATTGGTTTCGAGCATCAGAACTGCGAAAATTTTGAGTTTCTCAAGCGTTTCTTACCTCCAAACTGCCATATCTTGCGAACGGATTGACCAATCCGAAAAATTTCTGTTGCGTCTGAAAGTAGAAACTCGCCCGATTACAACGGTATGCTCACTTTTCCCCTGGGCCGTTCTAGTTATTCGTTTCGAGCATCAGAACTGCGAAAATTTTGAGTTCATAAAGGGTTTCTTACATCCAAACGGCCATATCTCGCGAACGGATTGACCAATCCGCAAAATTTCTGTTGGATCTGAAAGTAGAAACTCGCCCGATTACAACGGTATGCGTACTTCTCCCCTAGGCAGTTCTAGTCATTCGTTTCGAGCATCAGAACTGCGAAAATTTTTAGTTTCTAAAGCGTTTCTTACTTCCAAACTGCCATATCTCGCGAACGGATTGACCAATCCGCAAAATTCCTGTTGCATCTGAAAGTAGAAACTCGCCCGATTACAACGGTATGCGTACTTCTCCCCTAGGCCTTTCTAGTCATTCGTTTCGAGCATCAGAACTGCGAAAATTTTGAGTTTCTCAAGCGTTTCTTACTTCCAAACTGCCATATCTCGCGAACGGATCGACCAATCCGCAAAATTTCTCTTGCTCCTGAAAGTAGAAACTCGCCCGATTACATCGGTATGCGTACTTTTCCCCTAGGCCGTTCTAGTTATTCGTTTCGAGCATCAGAACTGCGACAATTTTGAGTTTCTCAAGCGTTTCTTACCTCCAAACTGCCACATCTCGCAAACGGATTGACCAATCCGCAAAATTTCTGTTGCATCTGAAAGTAAAAACTCGCCCGATTACAACGGTATGCATTCTTCTCCCCTAGGCCGTTCTAGTCATTCGTTTCGAGCATCAGAACTGAGAAAATTTTGAGTTTCTCAAGCGTTTCTTACTTCCAAAATGCAATATCTCGCGAACGGATCGACCAATCCGCAAAATTTCTGTTGCATCTGAAAGTAGAAACTCGCCCGATTACATCGGTATGCGTACTTCTCCCCTAGGCCGTTCTAGTCATTCGTTTCGAGCATAAGAACTGCGCAAATCTTGAGTTTCTCAAGCGTTTCTTATCTCCAAACTGCCATATCTCGCGAACGGATTGACCAATCCGCAAAATTTCTGTTGCATCTGAAAGTAGAAACTCGCCCGATTACAACGGTATGCGTAATTTTCCCCTAGGCCGTTCCAGTTATTCGTTTCGAGCATCAGAACTGCTAAAATTTTGAGTTTCTCAAGCGTTTCTCACCTCCAAACTGCCATATCTCGCGAACGCATTGACCAATCCGCAAAATTTCTGCTGCATTTGAAAGTAGAAACTCGCCCGATTACAACGGTATGCTCACTTTTCCCCTGGGCCGTTCTAGTTATTCGTTTCGAGCATCAGAACTGCGAAAATTTTGAGTTCATAAAGGGTTTCTTACATCCAAACGGCCATATCTCGCGAACGGATTGACCAATCCGCAAAATTTCTGTTGGATCTGAAAGTAGAAACTCGCCCGATTACAACGGTATGCGTACTTCTCCCCTAGGCCGTTCTAGTCATTCGTTTCGAGCATCAGAACTGCGAAAATTTTTAGTTTCTCAAGCGTTTCTTACCTCCAAACTGCCACATCTCGCAAACGGATTGACCAATCCGCAAAATTTCTGTTGCATCTGAAAGTAGAAACTCGCCCGATTACAACGGTATGCATTCTTCTGCCCTAGGCCGTTCTAGTCATTCGTTTCGAGCATCAGAACTGCGAAAATTTTGAGTTTCTCAAGCGTTTCTTACTTCCAAACTGCCATATCTCGCGAACGGATCGACCAATCCGCAAAATTTCTGTTGCATCTGAAAGTAGAAACTCGCCCGATTACAACGGTATGCGTACTTCTCCCCTAGGCCGTTCTAGTTATTCGTGTCGAGCATCAGAACAGCGAAAATTTTGAGTTTCTCAAGCGTTTCTTACCTCCAAACTGCCATATCTCGCGAACGGATTGACCAATCCGCAAAATTTCTGTTGCATCTGAAAGTAGAAACTCGCCCGATTACAACGGTATGCGTACTTTTCCCCTAGGCCGTTCTAGTTACTCGTTTCGAGCATCAGAACTGCGAAAATTTTGAGTTTCTCAAGCGTTTCTTATCTCCAAACTGCCATATCTCGCGAACGGATTGACCAATCCGCAAAATTTCTGTTGCATCTGAAAGTAGAAACTCGCCCGATTACAACGGAAGGTGTAGTTTTCCCCTAGGCCGTTCTAGTTATTCGTTTCGAGCATCAGAACAGCGAAAATTTTGAGTTTCTCAAGCGTTTCTTACTTCCAAACTGCCATATCTCGCGAACGGATAGACCAATCCGCAAAATTTCTGTTGCATCTGAAAGTAGAAACTCGCCCGATTACATCGGTATGCGTACTTTTCCCCTAGGCAGTTCTAGTTATTCGTTTCGAGCATCAGAACTGCGACAATTTTGAGTTTCTCAAGCGTTTCTTACCTCCAAACTGCCATATCTCGCGAACGGATTGACCAATCCGCAAAATTTCTGTTGCATATGAAAGTAGAAACTCGCCTGATTACAGCGGTATGCGTACTTTTCCCCTAGGCCGTTCTAGTTACTCGTTTCGAGCATCAGAACTACGAAAATTTTGAGTTTCTCAGGCGTTTCTTATCTCCAAACGTTCATATCTCGCGAACGGATTGATCAATCCGCAAAATTTCTGTTGCATCTGAAAGTAGAAACTAGCCCGATTACAACGGTAGGTGTAGTTTTCCCCTAGGCCGCTCTAGTTATTGGTTTCGAGCATCAGAACTGCGAAAATTTTGAGTTTCTCAAGCGTTTCTTACCTCCAAACTGCCATATCTTGCGAACGGATTGACCAATCCGAAAAATTTCTGTTGCATCTGAAAGTAGAAACTCGCCCGATTACAACGGTATGCGTACTTCTCCCCTAGGCCGTTCTAGTCATTCGTTTCGAGCATCAGAACTGCGAAAATTTTGAGTTTCTCAAGCGTTTCTTACCTCCAAACTGCCACATCTCGCAAACGGATTGACCAATCCGCAAAATTTCTGTTGCATCTGAAAGTAAAAACTCACCCGATTACAACGGTATGCATTCTTCTCCCCTAGGCCGTTCTAGTCATTCGTTTCGAGCATCAGAACTGCGAAAATTTTGAGTTTCTCAAGCGTTTCTTACTTCCAAACTGCCATATCTCGCGAACGGATCGACCAATCCGCAAAATTTCTGTTGCATCTGAAAGTAGAAACTCGCCCGATTACATCGGTATGCGTACTTCTCCCCTAGGCCGTTCTAGTCATTCGTTTCGAGCATAAGAACTGCGCAAATCTTGAGTTTCTCAAGCGTTTCTTATCTCCAAACTGCCATATCTCGCGAACGGATGACCAATCCGCAAAATTTCTGTTGCATCTGAAAGTAGAAACTCGCCCGATTACAACGGTATGCGTACTTTTCCCCTAGGCCGTTCCAGTTATTCGTTTCGAGCATCAGAACTGCGAAAATTTTGAGTTTCTCAAGCGTTTCTTACCTCCAAACTGCCATATCTCGCGAACGCATTGACCAATCCGCAAAATTTCTGCTGCATTTGAAAGTAGAAACTCGCCCGATTACAACGGAATGCTCACTTTTCCCCTGGGCCGTTCTAGTTATTCGTTTCGAGCATCAGAACTGCGAAAATTTTGAGTTCCTAAAGGGTTTCTTACATCCAAACGGCCATATCTCGCGAACGGATTGACCAATCCGCAAAATTTCTGTTGGATCTGAAAGTAGAAACTCGCCCGATTACAACGGTATGCGTACTTCTCCCCTAGGCCGTTCTAGTCATTCGTTTCGAGCATCAGAACTGCGAAAATTTTTAGTTTCTCAAGCGTTTCTTACATCCAAACTGCCACATCTCGCAAACGGATTGACCAATCCGCAAAATTTCTGTTGCATCTGAAAGTAGAAACTTGCCCGATTACAACGGTATGCGTACTTCTCCCCTAGGCCGTTCTAGTTATTCATGTCGAGCATCAGAACTGCGAAAATTTTGAGTTTCTCAAGCGTTTCTTACCTCCAAACTGCCATATCTCGCGAACGGATTGACCAATCCGCAAAATTTCTGTTGCATCTGAAAGTAGAAACTCGCCCGATTACAACGGTATGCGTACTTCTCCCCTAGGCCTTTCTAGTCATTCGTTTCGAGCATCAGAACTGCGAAAATTTTGAGTTTCTCAAGCGTTTCTTACTTCCAAACTGCCATATCTCGCGAACGGATCGACCAATCCGCAAAATTTCTGTTGCATCTGAAAGTAGGAACTCGCCCGATTACAACGGAAGGTGTAGTTTTCCCCTAGGCCGTTCTAGTTATTCGTTTCGAACATCAGAACAGCGAAAATTTTGAGTTTCTCAAGCGTTTCTTACCTCCAAACTGCCATATCTCGCGAACGGATTGACCAACCCGCAAAATTTCTGTTGCATCTGAAAGTAGAAACTCGCCCGATTACAACGGTATGCGTACTTCTCCCCTAGGCCTTTCCAGTCATTCGTTTCGAGCATCAGAACTGCGAAAATTTTGAGTTTCTCAAGCGTTTCTTACTTCCAAACTGCCACATCTCGCGAACGGATCGACCAATCCGCAAAATTTCTCTTGCTTCTGAAAGTAGAAACTCGCCCGATTACATCGGTATGCGTGCTTTTCCCCTAGGCCGTTCTAGTTATTCGTTTCGAGCATCAGAACTGCGACAATTTTGAGTTTCTCAAGCGTTTCTTACCTCCAAACTGCCACATCTCGCAAACGGATTGACCAATCCGCAAAATTTCTGTTGCATCTGAAAGTAAAAACTCGCCCGATTACAACGGTATGCATTCTTCTCCCCTAGGCCGTTCTAGTCATTCGTTTCGAGCATCAGAACTGCGAAAATTTTGAGTTTCTCAAGCGTTTCTTACTTCCAAAATGCAATATCTCGCGAACGGATCGACCAATCCGCAAAATTTCTGTTGCATCTGAAAGTAGAAACTCGCCCGATTACAACGGTAGGTATAGTTTTCCCCTAGGCCGTTCTAGTTATTCGTTTCGAGCATCAGAACTGCGAAAATTTTGAGTTTCTCAAGCGTTTCTTATCTCCAAACTGCCATATCTCGCGAACGGATGACCAATCCGCAAAATTTCTGTTGCATCTGAAAGTAGAAACTCGCCCGATTACAACGGTAGGTGTAGTTTTCCCCTAGGCCGTTCTAGTTATTCGTTTCGAGCATCAGAACTGCGAAAATTTTGAGTTTCTCAAGCGTTTCTTACCTCCAAACTGCCATATCTCGCGAACGCATTGACCAATCCGCAAAATTTCTGCTGCATTTGAAAGTAGAAACTCGCCCGATTACAACGGTATGCTCACTTTTCCCCTGGGCCGTTCTAGTTATTCGTTTCGAGCATCACAACTGCGAAAATTTTGAGTTCCTAAAGGGTTTCTTACATCCAAACGGCCATATCTCGCGAACGGATTGACCAATCCGCAAAATTTCTGTTGCATCTGAAAGTAGAAACTTGCCCGATTACAACGGTATGCGTACTTCTCCCCTAGGCCGTTCTAGTTATTCGTGTCGAGCATCAGAACTGCGAAAATTTTGAGTTTCTCAAGCGTTTCTTACCTCCAAACTGCCATATCTCGCGAACGGATTGACCAATCCGCAAAATTTCTGTTGCTTCTGGAAGTAGAAACTCGCCCGATTACAACGGTATGGGCACTTTTCCCCTAGGCCGTTCTAGTTATTCGTGTCGAGCATCAGAACTGCGAAAATTTTGAGTTTCTCAAGCGTTTCTTGCCTCCAAACTGCCATGTCTCGCGAACGGATTGACCAATCCGCAAAATTTCTATTGCATCTGAAAGTAGAAACTCGCCCGATTACAACGGTATGCGTACTTTTCCCCTAGGCCGTTCTAGTTACTCGTTTCGAGCATCAGAACTGCGAAAATTTTGAGTTTCTCAAGCGTTTCTTACTTCCAAACTGCCATATCTCGCGAACGGATCGACCAATCCGCAAAATTTCTGTTGCATCTGAAAGTAGAAACTCGCCCGATTACAACGGAAGGTGTAGTTTTCCCCTTGGCCGATCTAGTTATTCGTTTCGAGCATCAGAACAGCGAAAATTTTGAGTTTCTCAAGCGTTTCTTACCTCCAAACTGCCATATCTCGCGAACGGATTGACCAACCCGCAAAATTTCTGTTGCATCTGAAAGTAGAAACTCGCCCGATTACAACGGTAGGTGTAGTTTTTCCCTAGGCCGTTCTAGTTATTCGTTCCGAGCATCAGAACTGCGACAATTTTGAGTTTCTCAAGCGTTTCTTACCTCCAAACTGCCACATCTCGCAAACGGATTGACCAATCCGCAAAATTTCTGTTGCATATGAAAGTAAAAACTCGCCCGATTACAACGGTATGCATTCTTCTCCCCTAGGCCGTTCTAGTCATTCGTTTCGAGCATCAGAACTGCGAAAATTTTGAGTTTCTCAAGCGTTTCTTACTTCCAAAATGCAATATCTCGCGAACGGATCGACCAATCCGCAAAATTTCTGTTGCCTCTGAAAGTAGAAACTCGCCCGATTACATCGGTATGCGTACTTCTCCCCTAGGCCGTTCTAGTCATTCGTTTCGAGCATAAGAACTGCGCAAATCTTGAGTTTCTCAAGCGTTTCTTATCTCCAAACTGCCATATCTCGCGAACGGATTGACCAATCCGCAAAATTTCTGTTGCATCTGAAAGTAGAAACTCGCCCGATTACAACGGTATGCGTACTTTTCCCCTAGGCCGTTCCAGTTATTCGTTTCGAGCATCAGAACTGCGAAAATTTTGAGTTTCTCAAGCGTTTCTCACCTCCAAACTGCCATATCTCGCGAACGCATTGACCAATCCGCAAAATTTCTGCTGCATTTGAAAGTAGAAACTCGCCCGATTACAACGGTATGCTCACTTTTCCCCTGGGCCGTTCTAGTTATTCGTTTCGAGCATCAGAACTGCGAAAATTTTGAGTTCCTAAAGGGTTTCTTACATCCAAACGGCCATATCTCGCGAACGGATTGACCAATCCGCAAAATTTCTGTTGGATCTGAAAGTAGAAACTCGCCCGATTACAACGGTATGCGTACTTCTCCCCTAGGCCGTTCTAGTTACTCGTTTCGAGCATCAGAACTGCGAAAATTTTGAGTTTCTCAAGCGTTTCTTATCTCCAAACTGCCATATCTCGCGAACGGATTGACCAATCCGCAAAATTTCTGTTGCATCTGAAAGTAGAAACTCGCCCGATTACAACGGAAGGTGTAGTTTTCCCCTAGGCCGTTCTAGTTATTCGTTTCGAGCATCAGAACAGCGAAAATTTTGAGTTTCTCAAGCGTTTCTTACCTCCAAACTGCCATATCTCGCGAACGGATTGACCAACCCGCAAAATTTCTGTTGCATCTGAAAGTAGAAACTCGCTCGATTACATCGGTATGCGTACTTTTCCCCTAGGCCGTTCTAGTTATTCGTTTCGAGCATCAGAACTGCGACAATTTTGAGTTTCTCAAGCGTTTCTTACCTCCAAACTGCCATATCTCGCGAAGGGATCGACCAATCCGCAAAATTTCTGTTGCACCTGAAAGTAGAAACTCGCCCGATTACATCGGGATGCGTAGTTTTACCCTAGGCCGTTCTAGTTATTCGTTTCGAGCATCAGAACTGCGAAAATTTTGAGTTTCTCAAGCGTTTCTTACCTCCAAACTGCCATATCTCGCGAACGGATTGACCAATCCGCAAAATTTCTGTTGCATCTGAAAGTAGAAACTAGCCCGATTACAACGGTATGTGTAGTTTTCCCCTAGACCGTTCCAGTTATTCGTTTCGAGCATCAGAACTGCGAAAATTTTGAGTTTCTCAAGCGTTTCTTACCTCCAAACTGCCATATCTCGCGAACGGATTGACCAATCCGCAAAATTTCTGTTGCTTCTGAAAGTAGAAACTCTCCCGATTACAACGGTATGTGTACTTCTCCCCTAGGCCGTTCTAGTCATTCGTATCGAGCATCAGAACTGCGAAAATTTTGAGTTTCTCAAGCGTTTCTTACTTCCAAACTGCCATATCTCGCGAACGGATAGACCAATCCGCAAAATTTCTGTTGCATCTGAAAGTAGAAACTCGCCCGATTACATCGGTATGCGTACTTTTCCCCTAGGCCGTTCTAGTTATTCGTTTCGAGCATCAGAACTGCGACAATTTTGAGTTTCTCAAGCGTTTCTTACCTCCAAACTGCCATATCTCGCGAACGGATTGACCAATCCGCAAAATTTCTGTTGCATCTGAAAGTAGAAACTCGCCTGATTACAGCGGTATGCGTACTTTTCCCCTAGGCCGTTCTAGTTACTCGTTTCGAGCATCAGAACTACGAAAATTTTGAGTTTCTCAAGCGTTTCTTATCTCCAAACGTCCATATCTCGCGAACGGATTGATCAAACCGCAAAATTTCTGTTGCATCTGAAAGTAGAAACTAGCCCGATTACAACGGTAGGTGTAGTTTTCCCCTAGGCCGCTCTAGTTATTGGTTTCGAGCATCAGAACTGCGAAAATTTTGAGTTTCTCAAGCGTTTCTTACCTCCAAACTGCCATATCTTGCGAACGGATTGACCAATCCGAAATATTTCTGTTGCATCTGAAAGTAGAAACTCGCCCGATTACAACGGTATGTGTAGTTTTCCCCTAGGCAGTTCCAGTTATTCATTTCGAGCATCAGAACTACGAAAATTTTGAGTTTCTCAAGCGTTTCTTACCTCCAAACTGCCACATCTCGCAAACGGATTGACCAATCCGCAAAATTTCTGTTGCATCTGAAAGTAGAAACTCGCCCGATTACAACGGTAGGTGTAGTTTTTCCCTAGGCCGTTCTAGTTATTCGTTCCGAGCATCAGACTGCGAAAATGTTGAGTTTCTCAAGCGTTTCTTACCTCCAAACTGCCATATCTCGCGAACGGATTGACCAATCCGCAAAATTTCTGTTGCTTCTGAAAGTAGAAACTCTCCCGATTACAACGGTATGCGTACTTCTCCCCTAGGCCGTTCTAGTCATTCGTTTCGAGAATCAGAACTGCGAAAATTTTGAGTTTCTAAAGCGTTTCTTACTTCCAAACTGCCATATCTCGCGAACAGATTGACCAATCCGCAAAATTTCTGTTGCATCTGAAAGTAGAAACTCGCCCGATTACAACGGTATGCGTACTTCTCCCCTAGGCCGTTCTAGTCATTCGTTTCGAGCATCAGAACTGCGAAAATTTTGAGTTTCTCAAGCGTTTCTTACCTCCAAACTGCCACATCTCGCAAACGGATTGGCCAATCCGCAAAATTTCTGTTGCATCTGAAAGTAGAAACTCTCCCGATTACAACGGTATGTGTACTTCTCCCCTAGGCCGTTCTAGTCATTCGTTTCGAGCATCAGAACTGCGAAAATTTTGAGTTTCTCAAGCGTTTCTTACTTCCAAACTGCCATATCTCGCGAACGGATAGACCAATCCGCAAAATTTCTGTTGCATCTGAAAGTAGAAACTCGCCTGATTACAGCGGTATGCGTACTTTTCCCCTAGGCCGTTCTAGTTACTCGTTTCGAGCATCTGAACTACGAAAATTTTGAGTTTCTCAAGCGTTTCTTATCTCCAAACGTCCATATCTCGCGAACGGATTGATCAAACCGCAAAATTTCTGTTGCATCTGAAAGTAGAAACTAGCCCGATTACAACGGTAGGTGTAGTTTTCCCCTGGGCCGCTCTAGTTATTGGTTTCGAGCATCAGAACTGCGAAAATTTTGAGTTTCTCAAGCGTTTCTTACCTCCAAACTGCCATATCTTGCGAACGGATTGACCAATCCGAAAAATTTCTGTTGCATCTGAAAGTAGAAACTCGCCCGATTACAACGGTATGTGTAGTTTTCCCCTAGGCAGTTCCAGTTATTCATTTCGAGCATCAGAACTGCGAAAATTTTGAGTTTCTCAAGCGTTTCTTACCTCCAAACTGCCACATCTCGCAAACGGATTGACCAATCCGCAAAATTTCTGTTGCATCTGAAAGTAGAAACTCGCCCGATTACAACGGTAGGTGTAGTTTTTCCCTAGGCCGTTCTAGTTATTCGTTCCGAGCATCAGACTGCGAAAATGTTGAGTTTCTCAAGCGTTTCTTACCTCCAAACTGCCATATCTCGCGAACGGATTGACCAATCCGCAAAATTTCTGTTGCTTCTGAAAGTAGAAACTCTCCCGATTACAACGGTATGCGTACTTCTCCCCTAGGCCGTTCTAGTCATTCGTTTCGAGAATCAGAACTGCGAAAATTTTGAGTTTCTAAAGCGTTTCTTACTTCCAAACTGCCATATCTCGCGAACAGATTGACCAATCCGCAAAATTTCTGTTGCATCTGAAAGTAGAAACTCGCCCGATTACAACGGTATGCGTACTTCTCCCCTAGGCCGTTCTAGTCATTCGTTTCGAGCATCAGAACTGCGAAAATTTTGAGTTTCTCAAGCGTTTCTTACCTCCAAACTGCCACATCTCGCAAACGGATTGACCAATCCGCAAAATTTCTGTTGCATCTGAAAGTATAAACTCGCCCGATTACAACGGTATGCATTCTTCTCCCCTAGGCCGATCTAGTCATTCGTTTCGAGCATCAGAACTGCGAAAATTTTGTGTTTCTCAAGCGTTTCTTACTTCCAAACTGCCATATCTCGCGAACGGATCGACCAATCCGCAAAATTTCTCTTGCTTCTGAAAGTAGAAACTCCCCCGATTACAACGGAATGTGTACTTCTCCCCTAGGCCGTTCTAGTCATTCGTTTCGAGCATCAGAACTGCGAAAATTTTGAGTTTCTCAAGCGTTTCTTACTTCCAAACTGCCATATCTCGCGAACGGATAGACCAATCCGCAAAATTTCTGTTGCATCTGAAAGTAGAAACTCGCCCGATTACATCGGTATGCGTACTTTTCCCCTAGGCCGTTCTAGTTATTCGTTTCGAGCATCAGAACTGCGAAAATTTTGAGTTTCTCAAGCGTTTCTTACCTCCAAACTGCCATATCTCGCGAACGGATTGACCAATCCGCAAAATTTCTATTGCATCTGAAAGTAGAAACTCGCCCGATTACAACGGTATGCGTACTTTTCCCCTAGGCCGTTCTAGTTACTCGTTTCGAGCATCAGAACAGCGAAAATTTTGAGTTTCTCAAGCGTTTCTTACCTCCAAACTGCCATATCTCGCGAACGGATCGACCAATCCGCAAAATTTCTCTTGCTTCTGAAAGTAGAAACTCTCCCGATTACAACGGAATGTGTACTTCTCCCCTAGGCCGTTCTAGTCATTCGTTTCGAGCATCAGAACTGCGAAAATTTGGAGTTTCTCAAGCGTTTCTTACTTCCAAACTGCCATATCTCGCGAACGGATAGACCAATCCGCAAAATTTCTGTTGCATCTGAAAGTAGAAACTCGCCCGATTACATCGGTATGCGTACTTTTCCCCTAGGCCGTTCTAGTTATTCGTTTCGAGCATCAGAACTGCGAAAATTTTGAGTTTCTCAAGCGTTTCTTATCTCCAAACTGCCATATCTCGCGAACGGATTGACCAATCCGCAAAATTTCTGTTGCATCTGAAAGTAGAAACTCGCCCGATTACAACGGAAGGTGTAGTTTTCCCCTAGGCCGTTCTAGTTATTCGTTTCGAGCATCAGAACAGCGAAAATTTTGAGTTTCTCAAGCGTTTCTTACCTCCAAACTGCCATATCTCGCGAACGGATTGACCAACCCGCAAAATTTCTGTTGCATCTGAAAGTAGAAACTCGCTCGATTACATCGGTATGCGTACTTTTCCCCTAGGCCGTTCTAGTTATTCGTTTCGAGCATCAGAACTGCGACAATTTTGAGTTTCTCAAGCGTTTCTTACCTCCAAACTGCCATATCTCGCGAACGGATCGACCAATCCGCAAAATTTCTGTTGCACCTGAAAGTAGAAACTCGCCCGATTACATCGGGATGCGTAGTTTTACCCTAGGCCGTTCTAGTTATTCGTTTCGAGCATCAGAACTGCGAAAATTTTGAGTTTCTCAAGCGTTTCTTACCTCCAAACTGCCATATCTCGCGAACGGATTGACCAATCCGCAAAATTTCTGTTGCATCTGAAAGTAGAAACTAGCCCGATTACAACGGTATGTGTAGTTTTCCCCTAGACCGTTCCAGTTATTCGTTTCGAGCATCAGAACTGCGAAAATTTTGAGTTTCTCAAGCGTTTCTTACCTCCAAACTGCCATATCTCGCGAACGGATTGACCAATCCGCAAAATTTCTGTTGCTTCTGAAAGTAGAAACTCTCCCGATTACAACGGTATGTGTACTTCTCCCCTAGGCCGTTCTAGTCATTCGTATCGAGCATCAGAACTGCGAAAATTTTGAGTTTCTCAAGCGTTTCTTACTTCCAAACTGCCATATCTCGCGAACGGATAGACCAATCCGCAAAATTTCTGTTGCATCTGAAAGTAGAAACTCGCCCGATTACATCGGTATGCGTACTTTTCCCCTAGGCCGTTCTAGTTATTCGTTTCGAGCATCAGAACTGCGACAATTTTGAGTTTCTCAAGCGTTTCTTACCTCCAAACTGCCATATCTCGCGAACGGATTGACCAATCCGCAAAATTTCTGTTGCATCTGAAAGTAGAAACTCGCCTGATTACAGCGGTATGCGTACTTTTCCCCTAGGCCGTTCTAGTTACTCGTTTCGAGCATCAGAACTACGAAAATTTTGAGTTTCTCAAGCGTTTCTTATCTCCAAACGTCCATATCTCGCGAACGGATTGATCAAACCGCAAAATTTCTGTTGCATCTGAAAGTAGAAACTAGCCCGATTACAACGGTAGGTGTAGTTTTCCCCTAGGCCGCTCTAGTTATTGGTTTCGAGCATCAGAACTGCGAAAATTTTGAGTTTCTCAAGCGTTTCTTACCTCCAAACTGCCATATCTTGCGAACGGATTGACCAATCCGAAAAATTTCTGTTGCATCTGAAAGTAGAAACTCGCCCGATTACAACGGTATGTGTAGTTTTCCCCTAGGCAGTTCCAGTTATTCATTTCGAGCATCAGAACTGCGAAAATTTTGAGTTTCTCAAGCGTTTCTTACCTCCAAACTGCCACATCTCGCAAACGGATTGACCAATCCGCAAAATTTCTGTTGCATCTGAAAGTAGAAACTCGCCCGATTACAACGGTAGGTGTAGTTTTTCCCTAGGCCGTTCTAGTTATTCGTTCCGAGCATCAGACTGCGAAAATGTTGAGTTTCTCAAGCGTTTCTTACCTCCAAACTGCCATATCTCGCGAACGGATTGACCAATCCGCAAAATTTCTGTTGCTTCTGAAAGTAGAAACTCTCCCGATTACAACGGTATGCGTACTTCTCCCCTAGGCCGTTCTAGTCATTCGTTTCGAGAATCAGAACTGCGAAAATTTTGAGTTTCTAAAGCGTTTCTTACTTCCAAACTGCCATATCTCGCGAACAGATTGACCAATCCGCAAAATTTCTGTTGCATCTGAAAGTAGAAACTCGCCCGATTACAACGGTATGCGTACTTCTCCCCTAGGCCGTTCTAGTCATTCGTTTCGAGCATCAGAACTGCGAAAATTTTGAGTTTCTCAAGCGTTTCTTACCTCCAAACTGCCACATCTCGCAAACGGATTGACCAATCCGCAAAATTTCTGTTGCATCTGAAAGTAAAAACTCGCCCGATTACAACGGTATGCATTCTTCTCCCCTAGGCCGTTCTAGTCATTCGTTTCGAGCATCAGAACTGCGAAAATTTTGTGTTTCTCAAGCGTTTCTTACTTCCAAACTGCCATATCTCGCGAACGGATCGACCAATCCGCAAAATTTCTCTTGCTTCTGAAAGTAGAAACTCTCCCGATTACAACGGTATGTGTACTTCTCCCCTAGGCCGTTCTAGTCATTCGTTTCGAGCATCAGAACTGCGAAATTTTTGAGTTTCTCAAGCGTTTCTTACTTCCAAACTGCCATATCTCGCGAACGGATAGACCAATCCGCAAAATTTCTGTTGCATCTGAAAGTAGAAACTCGCCCGATTACATCGGTATGCGTACTTTTCCCCTAGGCCGTTCTAGTTATTCGTTTCGAGCATCAGAACTGCGACAATTTTGACTTTTCTCAAGCGTTTCTTACCTCCAAACTGCCATATCTCGCGAACGGATCGACCAATCCGCAAAATTTCTGTTGCATCTGAAAGTAGAAACTCGCCCGATTACATCGGTATGCGTAGTTTTACCCTAGGCCGTTCTAGTTATTCGTTTCGAGCATCAGAACTGCGACAATTTTGAGTTTCTCAAGCGTTTCTTACCTCCAAACTGCCATATCTCGCGAACGGATCGACCAATCCGCAAAATTTCTGTTGCACCTGAAAGTAGAAACTCGCCCGATTACATCGGGATGCGTAGTTTTACCCTAGGCCGTTCTAGTTATTCGTTTCGAGCATCAGAACTGCGAAAATTTTGAGTTTCTCAAGCGTTTCTTACCTCCAAACTGCCATATCTCGCGAACGGATTGACCAATCCGCAAAATTTCTGTTGCATCTGAAAGTAGAAACTAGCCCGATTACAACGGTATGTGTAGTTTTCCCCTAGACCGTTCCAGTTATTCGTTTCGAGCATCAGAACTGCGAAAATTTTGAGTTTCTCAAGCGTTTCTTACCTCCAAACTGCCATATCTCGCGAACTGATTGACCAATCCGCAAAATTTCTGTTGCTTCTGAAAGTAGAAACTCTCCCGATTACAACGGTATGTGTACTTCTCCCCTAGGCCGTTCTAGTCATTCGTATCGAGCATCAGAACTGCGAAAATTTTGAGTTTCTCAAGCGTTTCTTACTTCCAAACTGCCATATCTCGCGAACGGATAGACCAATCCGCAAAATTTCTGTTGCATCTGAAAGTAGAAACTCGCCCGATTACATCGGTATGCGTACTTTTCCCCTAGGCCGTTCTAGTTATTCGTTTCGAGCATCAGAACTGCGACAATTTTGAGTTTCTCAAGCGTTTCTTACCTCCAAACTGCCATATCTCGCGAACGGATTGACCAATCCGCAAAATTTCTGTTGCATCTGAAAGTAGAAACTAGCCCGATTACAACGGTAGGTGTAGTTTTTCCCTAGGCCGTTCTAGTTATTCGTTCCGAGCATCAGACTGCGAAAATGTTGAGTTTCTAAAGCGTTTCTTACTTCCAAACTGCCATATCTCGCGAACAGATTGACCAATCCGCAAAATTTCTGTTGCATCTGAAAGTAGAAACTCGCCCGATTACAACGGTATGCGTACTTCTCCCCTAGGCCGTTCTAGTCATTCGTTTCGAGCATCAGAACTGCGAAAATTATGAGTTTCTCAAGCGTTTCTTACCTCCAAACTGCCACATCTCGCAAACGGATTGACCAATCCGCAAAATTTCTGTTGCATCTGAAAGTAAAAACTCGCCCGATTACAACGGTATGCATTCTTCTCCCCTAGGCCGTTCTAGTCATTCGTTTCGAGCATCAGAACTGCGAAAATTTTGTGTTTCTCAAGCGTTTCTTACTTCCAAACTGCCATATCTCGCGAACGGATCGACCAATCCGCAAAATTTCTCTTGCTTCTGAAAGTAGAAACTCTCCCGATTACAACGGAATGTGTACTTCTCCCCTAGGCCGTTCTAGTCATTCGTTTCGTGCATCAGAACTGCGAAAATTTTGAGTTTCTCAAGCGTTTCTTACTTCCAAACTGCCATATCTCGCGAACGGATAGACCAATCCGCAAAATTTCTGTTGCATCTGAAAGTAGAAACTCGCCCGATTACATCGGTATGCGTACTTTTCCCCTAGGCCGTTCTAGTTATTCGTTTCGAGCATCAGAACTGCGACAATTTTGACTTTTCTCAAGCGTTTCTTACCTCCAAACTGCCATATCTCGCGAACGGATCGACCAATCCGCAAAATTTCTGTTGCATCTGAAAGTAGAAACTCGCCCGATTACATCGGTATGCGTAGTTTTACCCTAGGCCGTTCTAGTTATTCGTTTCGAGCATCAGAACTGCGAAAATTTTGAGTTTCTCAAGCGTTTCTTACCTCCAAACTGCCATATCTCGCGAACGGATTGACCAATCCGCAAAATTTCTGTTGCTTCTGAAAGTAGAAACTCTCCCGATTACAACGGTATGTGTACTTCTCCCCTAGGCCGTTCTAGTCATTCGTATCGAGCATCAGAACTGCGAAAATTTTGAGTTTCTCAAGCGTTTCTTACCTCCAAACTGCCACATCTCGCGAACGGATTGACCAATCCGCAAAATTTCTGTTGCATCTGAAAATAGAAACTCGCCCGATTACAACGGTACGTGTAGTGATCCCCTAGGCCGTTCTACTTATTCATTTCGAGCATCAGAACAGCGAAAATTTTGAGTTTCTCAAGCGTTTCTTACATCCAAACTGCCATATCTCGCGAACGGATTGACCAATCCGCAAAATTTCTGTTGCTTCTGAAAGTAGGAGCTCTCCCGATTACAACGGTATGCGTACTTCTCCCCTAGGCCGTACTAGTCATTCGTTTCGAGAATCAGAACTGCGAAAATTTTGAGTTTCTAAAGCGTTTCTTACTTCCAAACTGCCATATCTCGCGAACGGATTGATCAAACCGCAAAATTTCTGTTGCATCTGAAAGTAGAAACTAGCCCGATTACAACGGTAGGTGTAGTTTTCCCCTAGGCCGCTCTAGTTATTGGTTTCGAGCATCAGAACTGCGAAAATTTTGAGTTTCTCAAGCGTTTCTTACCTCCAAACTGCCATATCTTGCGAACGGATTGACCAATCCGAAAAATTTCTGTTGCATCTGAAAGTAGAAACTCGCCCGATTACAACGGTATGTGTAGTTTTCCCCTAGGCAGTTCCAGTTATTCATTTCGAGCATCAGAACTGCGAAAATTTTGAGTTTCTCAAGCGTTTCTTACCTCCAAACTGCCACATCTCGCAAACGGATTGACCAATCCGCAAAATTTCTGTTGCATCTGAAAGTAAAAACTCGCCCGATTACAACGGTATGCATTCTTCTCCCCTAGGCCGTTCTAGTCATTCGTTTCGAGCATCAGAACTGCGAAAATTTTGTGTTTCTCGAGCGTTTCTTACTTCCAAACTGCCATATCTCGCGAACGGATCGACCAATCCGCAAAATTTCTCTTGCTTCTGAAAGTAGAAACTCTGCCGATTACAACGGTATGTGTACTTCTCCCCTAGGCCGTTCTAGTCATTCGTTTCGAGCATCAGAACTGCGAAAATTTTGAGTTTCTCAAGCGTTTCTTACTTCCAAACTGCCATATCTCGCGAACGGATAGACCAATCCGCAAAATTTCTGTTGCATCTGAAAGTAGAAACTCGCCCGATTACATCGGTATGCGTACTTTTCCCCTAGGCCGTTCTAGTTATTCGTTTCGAGCATCAGAACTGCGACAATTTTGACTTTTCTCAAGCGTTTCTTACCTCCAAACTGCCATATCTCGCGAACGGATCGACCAATCCGCAAAATTTCTGTTGCATCTGAAAGTAGAAACTCGCCCGATTACATCGGTATGCGTAGTTTTACCCTAGGCCGTTCTAGTTATTCGTTTCGAGCATCAGAACTGCGAAAATTTTGAGTTTCTCAAGCGTTTCTTACCTCCAAACTGCCAGATCTCGCGAACGGATTGACCAATCCGCAAAATTTCTGTTGCTTCTGAAAGTAGAAACTCTCCCGATTACAACGGTATGTGTACTTCTCCCCTAGGCCGTTCTAGTCATTCGTATCGAGCATCAGAACTGCGAAAATTTTGAGTTTCTCAAGCGTTTCTTACCTCCAAACTGCCACATCTCGCGAACGGATTGACCAATCCGCAAAATTTCTGTTGCATCTGAAAATAGAAACTCGCCCGATTACAACGGTACGTGTAGTGTTCCCCTAGGCAGTTCTACTTATTCGTTTCGAGCATCAGAAGTGCGAAAATTTTGAGTTTCTCAAGCGTTTCTTACCTCCAAACTGCCATATCTCGCGAACGGATTGACCAATCCGCAAAATTTCTGTTGCATCTGAAAGTAAAAACTCGCCCGATTACAACGGTAGGTGTAGTTTTCCCCTAGGCAGTTCCAGTTATTCATTTCGAGCATCAGAACAGCGAAAATTTTGAGTTTCTCAAGCGTTTCTTACATCCAAACTGCCATATCTCGCGAACGGATGGACCAATCCGCAAAATTTCTGTTGCTTCTGAAAGTAGGAGCTCTCCCGATTACAACGGTATGCGTACTTCTCCCCTAGGCCGTTCTAGTCATTCGTTTCGAGAATCAGAACTGCGAAAATTTTGAGTTTCTAAAGCGTTTCTTACTTCCAAACTGCCATATCTCGCGAACGGATTGACCAATCCGCAAAATTTCTGTTGCATCTGAAAGTAGAAACTCGCCCGATTACAACGGTATGCGTACTTCTCCCCTAGGCCGTTCTAGTCATTCGTTTCGAGCATCAGAACTGCGAAAATTTTGAGTTTCTCAAGCGTTTCTTACCTCCAAACTGCCACATCTCGCAAACGGATTGACCAATCCGCAAAATTTCTGTTGCATCTGAAAGTAAAAACTCGCCCGATTACAACGGTATGCGTACTTTTCCCCTAGGCCGTTCCAGTTATTCGTTTCGAGCATCAGAACTGCGAAAATTTTGAGTTTCTCAAGCGTTTCTTACCTCCAAACTGCCATATCTCGCGAACGCATTGACCAATCCGCAAAATTTCTGCTGCATTTGAAAGTAAAAACTCGCCGGATTACAACGGTATGCGTACATCTCCCCTAGGCCGTTCTAGTCATTCGTTTCGAGCATCAGAACTGCGAAAACTTTTAGTTTCTCAAGCGTTTCTTACCTCCAAACTGCCACATCTCGCAAACGGATTGACCAATCCGCAAAGTTTCTGTTGCATCTGAAAGTAGAAACTCGCCCGATTACAACGGTATGCATTCTTCTCCCCTAGGCCGTTCTAGTCATTCGTTTCGAGCATCAGAACTGCGAAAATTTTGAGTTTCTCAAGCGTTTCTAACTTCCAAACTGCCATATCTCGCGAACGGATTGACCAATCCGCAAAATTTCTGTTGCATCTGAAAGTAGAAACTCGCCCGATTACAACGGTAGGTGTAGTTTTCCCCTAGGCCGTTCTAGTTATTCGTTTCGAGCATCAGAACTGCGAAAATTTTGAGTTTCTCAAGCGTTTCTTACCTCCAAACTGCCATATCTCGCGAACGGATTGACCAATCCGCAAAATTTCTGTTGCATCTGAAAGTAGAAACTCGCCCGATTACAATGGTATGTGTAGTTTTCCCCTAGGCCGTTCCAGTTATTCATTTCGAGCATCAGAACTGCGAAAATTTTGAGTTTCTCAAGCGTTTCTTACCTCCAAACTGCCACATCTCGCAAACGGATTGACCAATCAGCAAAATTTCTGTTGCATCTGAAAGTAGAAACTCGCCCGATTACAACGGTATGCATTCTTCTCCCCTAGGCCGTTCTAGTCATTCGTTTCGAGCATCAGAACTGCGAAAATTTTGAGTTTCTCAAGCGTTTCTTATCTCCAAACTGCCATATCTTGCGAACGGATTGATCAATCCGCAAAATTTCTGTTGCATCTGAAAGTAGAAACTCGCCCGATTACAAAGGTATGCGCACTTTTCCCCTAGGCCGTTCTAGTTATTCGTGTCGAGCATCAGAACTGCGAAAATTTTGAGTTTCTCAAGCGTTTCTTACCTCCAAACTGCCATATCTCGCGAACGGTTTGACCAATCCGCAAAATTTCTGTTGCTTCTGGAAGTAGAAACTCGCCCGATTACAACGGTACGGGCACTTTTCCCCTAGGCCGTTCTAGTTATTCGTGTCGAGCATCAGAACTGCGAAAATTTTGAGTTTCTCAAGCGTTTCTTACCTCCAAACTGCCATATCTTGCGAACGGATTGACCAATCCGCAAAATTTCTGTTGCATCTGAAAGTAGAAACTCGCCCGATTACAACGGTATGCGTACTTCTCCCCTAGGCCGTTCTAGTCATTCGTTTCGAGCATCAGAACTGCGAAAATTTTGAGTTTCTCAAGCGTTTCTTACCTCCAAACTGCCATATCTCGCGAACGGATTGACCAATCCGCAAAATTTCTGTTGCATCTGAAAGTAGAAACTCGCCCGATTACAACGGTAGGTGTAGTTTTTCCCTAGGCCGTTCTAGTTATTCGTTCCGAGCATCAGACTGCGAAAATGTTGAGTTTCTCAAGCGTTTCTTACCTCCAAACTGCCATATCTCGCGAACGGATTGACCAATCCGCAAAATTTCTGTTGCATCTGAAAGTAAAAACTCGCCCGATTACAACGGTATGCATTCTTCTCCCCTAGGCCGTTCTAGTCATTCGTTTCGAGCATCAGAACTGCGAAAATTTTGTGTTTCTCAAGCGTTTCTTACTTCCAAACTGCCATATCTCGCGAACGGATCGACCAATCCGCAAAATTTCTCTTGCTTCTGAAAGTAGAAACTCTCCCGATTACAACGGTATGTGTACTTCTCCCCTAGGCCGTTCTAGTCATTCGTTTCGAGCATCAGAACTGCGAAAATTTTGAGTTTCTCAAGCGTTTCTTACTTCCAAACTGCCATATCTCGCGAACGGATAGACCAATCCGCAAAATTTCTGTTGCATCTGAAAGTAGAAACTCGCCCGATTACATCGGTATGCGTACTTTTCCCCTAGGCCGTTCTAGTTATTCGTTTCGAGCATCAGAACTGCGACAATTTTGACCTTTCTCAAGCGTTTCTTACCTCCAAACTGCCATATCTCGCGAACGGATCGACCAATCCGCAAAATTTCTGTTGCATCTGAAAGTAGAAACTCGTCCGATTACAACGGTATGTGTAGTTTTGCCCTAGGCCGTTCTAGTTATTCGTTTCGAGCATCAGAACTGCGAAAATTTTGAGTTTCTCAAGCGTTTCTTACCTCCAAACTGCCACATCTCGCGAACGGATTGACCAATCCGCAAAATTTCTGTTGCATCTGAAAATAGAAACTCGCCCGATTACAACGGTACGTGTAGTGTTCCCCTAGGCAGTTCTACTTATTCGTTTCGAGCATCAGAAGTGCGAAAATTTTGAGTTTCTCAAGCGTTTCTTACCTCCAAACTGCCATATCTCGCGAACGGATTGACCAATCCGCAAAATTTCTGTTGCATCTGAAAGTAGAAACTCGCCTGATTACAGCGGTATGCGTACTTTTCCCCTAGGCCGTTCTAGTTACTCGTTTCGAGCATCAGAACTACGAAAATTTTGAGTTTCTCAAGCGTTTCTTATCTCCAAACGTCCATATCTCGCGAACGGATTGATCAATCCGCAAAATTTCTGTTGCATCTGAAAGTAGAAACTAGCCCGATTACAACGGTAGGTGTAGTTTTCCCCTAGGCCGCTCTAGTTATTGGTTTCGAGCATCAGAACTGCGAAAATTTTGAGTTTCTCAAGCGTTTCTTACATCCAAACTGCCATATCTTGCGAACGGATTGACCAATCCGAAAAATTTCTGTTGCATCTGAAAGTAGAAACTCGCCCGATTACAACGGTATGTGTAGTTTTCCCCTAGGCAGTTCCAGTTATTCATTTCGAGCATCAGAACAGCGAAAATTTTGAGTTTCTCAAGCGTTTCTTACATCCAAACTGCCATATCTCGCGAACGGATTGACCAATCCGCAAAATTTCTGTTGCTTCTGAAAGTAGGAGCTCTCCCGATTACAACGGTATGCGTACTTCTCCCCTAGGCCGTTCTAGTCATTCGTTTCGAGAATCAGAACTGCGAAAATTTTGAGTTTCTAAAGCGTTTCTTACTTCCAAACTGCCACATCTCGCGAACGGATTGACCAATCCGCAAAATTTCTGTTGCATCTGAAAGTAGAAACTCGCCCGATTACAACGGTATGCGTACTTCTCCCCTAGGCCGTTCTAGTCATTCGTTTCGAGCATCAGAACTGCGAAAATTTTGAGTTTCTCAAGCGTTTCTTACCTCCAAACTACCACATCTCGCAAACGGATTGACCAATCCGCAAAATTTCTGTTGCATCTGAAAGTAAAAACTCGCCCGATTACAGCGGTATTCGTACTTTTCCCCTAGGCCGTTCTAGTTACTCGTTTCGAGCATCAGAACTGCGAAAATTTTGAGTTTCTCAAGCGTTTCTTATCTCCAAACTGCCATATCTCGCGAACGGATTGATCAATCCGCAAAATTTCTGTTGCATCTGAAAGTAGAAACTAGCCCGATTACAACGGTAGGTGTAGTTTTCCCCTAGGCCGCTCTAGTTATTCGTTTCGAGCATCAGAACTGCGAAAATTTTCAGTTTCTCAAGCGTTTCTTACCTCCAAACTGCCATATCTTGCGAACGGACTGACCAATCCGCAAAATTTCTGTTGCTTCTGAAAGTAGAAACTCTCCCGATTACAACGGTATGCGTACATCTCCCCTAGGCCGTTCTAGTCATTCGTTTCGAGCATCAGAGCTGCGACAATTTTGAGTTTCTCAAGCGTTTCTTACCTCCAAACTGCCATATCTCGCGAACGGATTGACCAATCCGCAAAATTTCTGTTGCATCTGAAAGTAGAAACTCGCCTGATTACAGCGGTATGCGTACTTTTCCCCTAGGCCGTTCTAGTTACTCGTTTCGAGCATCAGAACTACGAAAATTTTGAGTTTCTCAAGCGTTTCTTATCTCCAAACTGCCATATCTCGCGAACGGATTGATCAATCCGCAAAATTTCTGTTGCATCTGAAAGTAGAAACTCGCCCGATTACAACGGTAGGTGTAGTTTTCCCCTAGGCCGTTCTAGTTATTCGTTTCGAGCATCAGAACTGCGAAAATTTTGAGTTTCTCAAGCGTTTCTTACCTCCAAACTGCCATATCTCGCGAACGGATTGACCAATCCGCAAAATTTCTGTTGCATCTGAAAGTAGAAACTCGCCCGATTACAATGGTATGTGTAGTTTTCCCCTAGGCCGTTCCAGTTATTCATTTCGAGCATCAGAACTGCGAAAATTTTGAGTTTCTCAAGCGTTTCTTACCTCCAAACTGCCACATCTCGCAAACGGATTGACCAATCCGCAAAATTTCTGTTGCATCTGAAAGTAGAAACTCGCCCGATTACAACGGTATGCATTCTTCTCCCCTAGGCCGTTCTAGTCATTCGTTTCGAGCATCAGAACTGCGAAAATTTTGAGTTTCTCAAGCGTTTCTTATCTCCAAACTGCCATATCTCGCGAACGGATTGATCAATCCGCAAAATTTCTGTTGCATCTGAAAGTAGAAACTCGCCCGATTACAAAGGTATGCGCACTTTTCCCCTAGGCCGTTCTAGTTATTCGTGTCGAGCATCAGAGCTGCGAAAATTTTGAGTTTCTCAAGCGTTTCTTACCTCCAAACTGCCATATCTCGCGAACGGTTTGACCAATCCGCAAAATTTCTGTTGCTTCTGGAAGTAGAAACTCGCCCGATTACAACGGTACGGGCACTTTTCCCCTAGGCCGTTCTAGTTATTCGTGTCGAGCATCAGAACTGCGAAAATTTTGAGTTTCTCAAGCGTTTCTTACCTCCAAACTGCCATATCTTGCGAACGGATTGACCAATCCGCAAAATTTCTGTTGCATCTGAAAGTAGAAACTCGCCCGATTACAACGGTATGCGTACTTCTCCCCTAGGCCGTTCTAGTCATTCGTTTCGAGCATCAGAACTGCGAAAATTTTGAGTTTCTCAAGCGTTTCTTACCTCCAAACTGCCATATCTCGCGAACGGATTGACCAATCCGCAAAATTTCTGTTGCATCTGAAAGTAGAAACTCGCCCGATTACAACGGTAGGTGTAGTTTTTCCCTAGGCCGTTCTAGTTATTCGTTCCGAGCATCAGACTGCGAAAATTTTGAGTTTCTCAAGCGTTTCTTACTTCCAAACTGCCATATCTCGCGAACGGATAGACCAATCCGCAAAATTTCTGTTGCATCTGAAAGTAGAAACTCGCCCGATTACATCGGTATGCGTACTTTTCCCCTAGGCCGTTCTAGTTATTCGTTTCGAGCATCAGAACTGCGACAATTTTGACTTTTCTCAAGCGTTTCTTACCTCCAAACTGCCATATCTCGCGAACGGATCGACCAATCCGCAAAATTTCTGTTGCATCTGAAAGTAGAAACTCGTCCGATTACAACGGTATGTGTAGTTTTACCCTAGGCCGTTCTAGTTATTCGTTTCGAGCATCAGAACTGCGAAAATTTTGAGTTTCTCAAGCGTTTCTTACCTCCAAACTGCCATATCTCGCGAACGGATTGAGCAATCCGCAAAATTTCTGTTGCTTCTGAAAGTAGAAACTCTCCCGATTACAACGGTATGTGTACTTCTCCCCTAGGCCGTTCTAGTCATTCGTATCGAGCATCAGAACTGCGAAAATTTTGAGTTTCTCAAGCGTTTCTTACCTCCAAACTGCCACATCCCGCGAACGGATTGACCAATCCGCAAAATTTCTGTTGCATCTGAAAATAGAAACTCGCCCGATTACAACGGTACGTGTAGTGTTCCCCTAGGCAGTTCTACTTATTCGTTTCGAGCATCAGAAGTGCGAAAATTTTGAGTTTCTCAAGCGTTTCTTACCTCCAAACTGCCATATCTCGCGAACGGATCGACCAATCCGCAAAATTTCTGTTGCATCTGAAAGTAGAAACTCGCCTGATTACAGCGGTATGCGTACTTTTCCCCTAGGCCGTTCTAGTTACTCGTTTCGAGCATCAGAACTACGAAAATTTTGAGTTTCTCAAGCGTTTCTTATCTCCAAACGTCCATATCTCGCGAACGGATTGATCAATCCGCAAAATTTCTGTTGCATCTGAAAGTAGAAACTAGCCCGATTACAACGGTAGGTGTAGTTTTCCCCTAGGCAGTTCCAGTTATTCATTTCGAGCATCAGAACAGCGAAAATTTTGAGTTTCTCAAGCGTTTCTTACATCCAAACTGCCATATCTCGCGAACGGATTGACCAATCCGCAAAATTTCTGTTGCTTCTGAAAGTAGGAGCTCTCCCGATTACAACGGTATGCGTACTTCTCCCCTAGGCCGTTCTAGTCATTCGTTTCGAGAATCAGAACTGCGAAAATTTTGAGTTTCTAAAGCGTTTCTTACTTCCAAACTGCCACATCTCGCGAACGGATTGACCAATCCGCAAAATTTCTGTTGCATCTGAAAGTAGAAACTCGCCCGATTACAACGGTATGCGTACTTTTCCCCTAGGCCGTTCCAGTTATTCGTTTCGAGCATCAGAACTGCGAAAATTTTGAGTTTCTCAAGCGTTTCTTACCTCCAAACTGCCATATCTCGCGAACGCATTGACCAATCCGCAAAATTTCTGCTGCATTTGAAAGTAAAAACTCGCCGGATTACAACGGTATGCGTACATCTCCCCTAGGCCGTTCTAGTCATTCGTTTCGAGCATCAGAACTGCGAAAACTTTTAGTTTCTCAAGCGTTTCTTACCTCCAAACTGCCACATCTCGCAAACGGATTGACCAATCCGCAAAGTTTCTGTTGCATCTGAAAGTAGAAACTCGCCCGATTACAACGGTATGCATTCTTCTCCCCTAGGCCGTTCTAGTCATTCGTTTCGAGCATCAGAACTGCGAAAATTTTGAGTTTCTCAAGCGTTTCTAACTTCCAAACTGCCATATCTCGCGAACGGATTGACCAATCCGCAAAATTTCTGTTGCATCTGAAAGTAGAAACTCGCCCGATTACAACGGTAGGTGTAGTTTTCCCCTAGGCCGTTCTAGTTATTCGTTCCGAGCATCAGACTGCGAAAATATTGAGTTTCTCAAGCGTTTCTTACCTCCAAACTGCCATATCTCGCGAACGGATTGACCAATCCGCAAAATTTCTGTTGCTTCTGAAAGTAGAAACTCTCCCGATTACAACGGTATGCGTACTTCTCCCCTAGGCCGTTCTAGTTATTCGTTTCGAGCATCAGAACTGCGACAATTTTGAGTTTCTCAAGCGTTTCTTTCCTCCAAACTGCCATATCTCGCGAACGGATTGACCAATCTGCAAAATTTCTGTTGCATCTGAAAGTAGAAACCCGCCCGATTACAGCGGTATTCGTACTTTTCCCCTAGGCCGTTCTAGTTACTCGTTTCGAGCATCAGAACTGCGAAAATTTTGAGTTTCTCAAGCGTTTCTTATCTCCAAACTGCCATATCTCGCGAACGGATTGATCAATCCGCAAAATTTCTGTTGCATCTGAAAGTAGAAACTAGCCCGATTACAACGGTAGGTGTAGTTTTCCCCTAGGCCGCTCTAGTTATTCGTTTCGAGCATCAGAACTGCGAAAATTTTCAGTTTCTCAAGCGTTTCTTACCTCCAAACAGCCATATCTTGCGAACGGATTGACCAATCCGCAAAATTTCTGTTGCTTCTGAAAGTAGAAACTCTCCCGATTACAACGGTATGCGTACTTCTCCCCTAGGCCGTGTTAGTCATTCGTTTCGAGCATCAGAGCTGCGACAATTTTGAGTTTCTCAAGCGTTTCTTACCTCCAAACTGCCATATCTCGCGAACGGATTGACCAATCCGCAAAATTTCTGTTGCATCTGAAAGTAGAAACTCGCCTGATTACAGCGGTATGCGTACTTTTCCCCTAGGCCGTTCTAGTTACTCGTTTCGAGCATCAGAGCTACGAAAATTTTGAGTTTCTCAAGCGTTTCTTATCTCCAAACTGCCATATCTCGCGAACGGATTGATCAATCCGCAAAATTTCTGTTGCATCTGAAAGTAGAAACTCGCCCGATTACAACGGTAGGTGTAGTTTTCCCCTAGGCCGTTCTAGTTATTCGTTTCGAGCATCAGAACTGCGAAAATTTTGAGTTTCTCAAGCGTTTCTTACCTCCAAACTGCCATATCTCGCGAACGGATTGAACAATCCGCAAAATTTCTGTTGCATCTGAAAGTAGAAACTCGCCCGATTACAATGGTATGTGTAGTTTTCCCCTAGGCCGTTCCAGTTATTCATTTCGAGCATCAGAACTGCGAAAATTTTGAGTTTCTCAAGCGTTTCTTACCTCCAAACTGCCACATCTCGCAAACGGATTGACCAATCCGCAAAATTTCTGTTGCATCTGAAAGTAGAAACTCGCCCGATTACAACGGTATGCATTCTTCTCCCCTAGGCCGTTCTAGTCATTCGTTTCGCGCATCAGAACTGCGAAAATTTTGAGTTTCTCAAGCGTTTCTTATCTCCAAACTGCCATATCTCGCGAACGGATTGATCAATCCGCAAAATTTCTGTTGCATCTGAAAGTAGAAACTCGCCCGATTACAAAGGTATGCGCACTTTTCCCCTAGGCCGTTCTAGTTATTCGTGTCGAGCATCAGAACTGCGAAAATTTTGAGTTTCTCAAGCGTTTCTTACCTCCAAACTGCCATATCTCGCGAACGGTTTGACCAATCCGCAAAATTTCTGTTGCTTCTGGAAGTAGAAACTCGCCCGATTACAACGGTACGGGCACTTTTCCCCTAGGCCGTTCTAGTTATTCGTGTCGAGCATCAGAACTGCGAAAATTTTGAGTTTCTCAAGCGTTTCTTACCTCCAAACTGCCATATCTTGCGAACGGATTGACCAATCCGAAAAATTTCTGTTGCATCTGAAAGTAGAAACTCGCCCGATTACAACGGTATGTGTAGTTTTCCCCTAGGCAGTTCCAGTTATTCATTTCGAGCATCAGAACTGCGAAAATTTTGAGTTTCTCAAGCGTTTCTTACATCCAAACTGCCATATCTCGCGAACGGATTGACCAATCCGCAAAATTTCTGTTGCTTCTGAAAGTAGGAGCTCTCCCGATTACAACGGTATGCGTACTTCTCCCCTAGGCCGTTCTAGTCATTCGTTTCGAGAATCAGAACTGCGAAAATTTTGAGTTTCTAAAGCGTTTCTTACTTCCAAACTGCCATATCTCGCGAACGGATTGACCAATCCGCAAAATTTCTGTTGCATCTGAAAGTAGAAACTCGCCCGATTACAACGGTATGCGTACTTCTCCCCTAGGCCGTTCTAGTCATTCGTTTCGAGCATCAGAACTGCGAAAGTTCTGAGTTTCTCAAGCGTTTCTTACCTCCAAACTGCCACATCTCGCAAACGGATTGACCAATCCGCAAAATTTCTGTTGCATCTGAAAGTAAAAACTCGCCCGATTACAACGGTATGCGTACTTTTCCCCTAGGCCGTTCCAGTTATTCGTTTCGAGCATCAGAACTGCGAAAATTTTGAGTTTCTCAAGCGTTTCTTACCTCCAAACTGCCATATCTCGCGAACGCATTGACCAATCCGCAAAATTTCTGCTGCATTTGAAAGTAAAAACTCGCCCGATTACAACGGTATGCGTACATCTCCCCTAGGCCGTTCTAGTCATTCGTTTCGAGCATCAGAACTGCGAAAACTTTTAGTTTCTCAAGCGTTTCTTACCTCCAAACTGCCACATCTCGCAAACGGATTGACCAATCCGCAAAATTTCTGTTGCATCTGAAAGTAGAAACTCGCCCGATTACAACGGTATGCATTCTTCTCCCCTAGGCCGTTCTAGTCATTCGTTTCGAGCATCAGAACTGCGAAAATTTTGAGTTTCTAAAGCGTTTCTTACTTCCAAACTGCCATATCTCGCGAACGGATTGACCAATCCGCAAAATTTCTGTTGCATCTGAAAGTAGAAACTCGCCCGATTACAACGGTATGCGTACTTTTCCCCTAGGCCGTTCTAGTTACTCGTTTCGAGCATCAGAACTACGAAAATTTTGAGTTTCTCAAGCGTTTCTTATCTCCAAACTGCCATATCTCGCGAACGGATTGATCAATCCGCAAAATTTCTGTTGCATCTGAAAGTAGAAACTTGCCCGATTACAACGGTAGGTGTAGTTTTCCCCTAGGCCGCTCTAGTTATTCGTTTCGAGCATCAGAACTGCGAAAATTTTGAGTTTCTCAAGCATTTCTTACCTCCAAACTGCCATATCTTGCGAACGGATTGACCAATCCGAAAAATTTCTGTTGCATCTGAAAGTAGAAACTCGCCCGATTACAACGGTAGGTGTAGTTTTCCCCTAGGCCGTTCTAGTCATTCGTTTCGAGCATCAGAACTGCGAAAACTTTTAGTTTCTCAAGCGTTTCTTACCTCCAAACTGCCACATCTCGCAAACGGATTGACCAATCCGCAAAGTTTCTGTTGCATCTGAAAGTAGAAACTCGCCCGATTACAACGGTATGCATTCTTCTCCCCTAGGCCGTTCTAGTCATTCGTTTCGAGCATCAGAACTGCGAAAGTTTTGAGTTTCTCAAGCGTTTCTTACCTCCAAACTGCCACATCTCGCAAACGGATTGACCAATCCGCAAAATTTCTGTTGCATCTGAAAGTAAAAACTCGCCCGATTACAACGGTATGCGTACTTTTCCCCTAGGCCGTTCCAGTTATTCGTTTCGAGCATCAGAACTGCGAAAATTTTGAGTTTCTCAAGCGTTTCTTACCTCCAAACTGCCATATCTCGCGAACGCATTGACCAATCCGCAAAATTTCTGCTGCATTTGAAAGTAAAAACTCGCCCGATTACAACGGTATGCGTACATCTCCCCTAGGCCGTTCTAGTCATTCGTTTCGAGCATCAGAACTGCGAAAACTTTTAGTTTCTCAAGCGTTTCTTACCTCCAAACTGCCACATCTCGCAAACGGATTGACCAATCCGCAAAGTTTCTGTTGCATCTGAAAGTAGAAACTCGCCCGATTACAACGGTATGCATTCTTCTCCCCTAGGCCGTTCTAGTCATTCGTTCCGAGCATCAGAACTGCGAAAATTTTGAGTTTCTAAAGCGTTTCTTACTTCCAAACTGCCATATCTCGCGAACGGATTGACCAATCCGCAAAATTTCTGTTGCATCTGAAAGTAGAAACTCGCCCGATTACAACGGTATGCGTACTTTTCCCCTAGGCCGTTCTAGTTACTCGTTTCGAGCATCAGAACTACGAAAATTTTGAGTTTCTCAAGCGTTTCTTATCTCCAAACTGCCATATCTCGCGAACGGATTGATCAATCCGCAAAATTTCTGTTGCATCTGAAAGTAGAAACTTGCCCGATTACAACGGTAGGTGTAGTTTTCCCCTAGGCCGCTCTAGTTATTCGTTTCGAGCATCAGAACTGCGAAAATTTTGAGTTTCTCAAGCGTTTGTTACATCCAAACTGCCACATCTCGCAAACGGATTGACCAATCCGCAAAGTTTATTTTGCATCTGAAAGTAGAAACTCGCCCGATTACAACGGTATGCATTCTTCTCCCCTAGGCCGTTCTAGTCATTCGTTTCGAGCATCAGAACTGCGAAAGTTTTGAGTTTCTCAAGCGTTTCTTACCTCCAAACTGCCACATCTCGCAAACGGATTGACCAATCCGCAAAATTTCTGTTGCATCTGAAAGTAAAAACTCGCCCGATTACAACGGTATGCGTACTTTTCCCCTAGGCCGTTCCAGTTATTCGTTTCGAGCATCAGAACTGCGAAAATTTTGAGTTTATCAAGCGTTTCTTACCTCCAAACTGCCATATCTCGCGAACGCATTGACCAATCCGCAAAATTTCTGCTGCATTTGAAAGTAAAAACTCGCCCGATTACAACGGTATGCGTACATCTCCCCTAGGCCGTTCTAGTCATTCGTTTCGAGCATCAGAACTGCGAAAACTTTTAGTTTCTCAAGCGTTTCTTACCTCCAAACTGCCACATCTCGCAAACGGATTGACCAATCCGCAAAGTTTCTGTTGCATCTGAAAGTAGAAACTCGCCCGATTACAACGGTATGCATTCTTCTCCCCTAGGCCGTTCTAGTCATTCGTTCCGAGCATCAGAACTGCGAAAATTTTGAGTTTCTAAAGCGTTTCTTACTTCCAAACTGCCATATCTCGCGAACGGATTGACCAATCCGCAAAATTTCTGTTGCATCTGAAAGTAGAAACTCGCCCGATTACAACGGTATGCGTACTTTTCCCCTAGGCCGTTCTAGTTACTCGTTTCGAGCATCAGAACTACGAAAATTTTGAGTTTCTCAAGCGTTTCTTATCTCCAAACTGCCATATCTCGCGAACGGATTGATCAATCCGCAAAATTTCTGTTGCATCTGAAAGTAGAAACTTGCCCGATTACAACGGTAGGTGTAGTTTTCCCCTAGGCCGCTCTAGTTATTCGTTTCGAGCATCAGAACTGCGAAAATTTTGAGTTTCTCAAGCGTTTGTTACATCCAAACTGCCATATCTCGCGAACGGATTGACCAATCCGCAAAATTTCTGTTGCTTCTGAAAGTAGAAACTCGCCCGATTACAACGGTATGCGTACTTCTCCCCTAGGCCGTTCTAGTCATTCGTTTCGAGCATCAGAACTGCGAAAATTTTGAGTTTCTCAAGCGTTTCTTACCTCCAAACTGCCACATCTCGCAAACGGATTGACCAATCCGCAAAATTTCTGTTGCATCTGAAAGTAAAAACTCGCCCGATTACAACGGTATGCGTACTTTTCCCCTAGGCCGTTCCAGTTATTCGTTTCGAGCATCAGAACTGCGAAAATTTTGAGTTTCTCAAGCGTTTCTTACATCCAAACTGCCATATCTCGCGAACGCATTGACCAATCCGCAAAATTTCTGCTGCATTTGAAAGTAAAAACTCGCCCGATTACAGCGGTATGCGTACATCTCCCCTAGGCCGTTCTAGTCATTCGTTTCGAGCATCAGAACTGCGAAAACTTTTAGTTTCTCAAGCGTTTCTTACCTCCAAACTGCCACATCTCGCAAACGGATTGACCAATCCGCAAAGTTTCTGTTGCATCTGAAAGTAGAAACTCGCCCGATTACAACGGTATGCATTCTTCTCCCCTAGGCCGTTCTAGTCATTCGTTTCGAGCATCAGAACTGCGAAAATTTTGAGTTTCTCAAGCGTTTCTTACTTCCAAACTGCCATATCTCGCGAACGGATTGACCAATCCGCAAAATTTCTGTTGCATCTAAAAGTAGAAACTCGCCCGATTACAACGGTATGTGTAGTTTTCCCCTAGGCCGTTCTAGTTATTCGTTCCGAGCATCAGACTGCGAAAATATTGAGTTTCTCAAGCGTTTCTTACCTCCAAACTGCCATATCTCGCGAACGGATTGACCAATCCGCAAAATTTCTGTTGCTTCTGAAAGTAGAAACTCTCCCGATTACAACGGTATGCGTACTTCTCCCCTAGGCCGTTCTAGTTATTCGTTTCGAGCATCAGAACTGCGACAATTTTGAGTTTCTCAAGCGTTTCTTTCCTCCAAACTGCCATATCTCGCGAACGGATTGACCAATCTGCAAAATTTCTGTTGCATCTGAAAGTAGAAACCCGCCCGATTACAGCGGTATGCGTACTTTTCCCCTAGGCCGTTCTAGTTACTCGTTTCGAGCATCAGAACTACGAAAATTTTGAGTTTCTCAAGCGTTTCTTATCTCCAAACTGCCATATCTCGCGAACGGATTGATCAATCCGCAAAATTTCTGTTGCATCTGAAAGTAGAAACTTGCCCGATTACAACGGTAGGTGTAGTTTTCCCCTAGGCCGCTCTAGTTATTCGTTTCGAGAATCAGAACTGCGAAAATTTTGAGTTTCTCAAGCGTTTCTTACCTCCTAACTGCCATATCTTGCGAACGGATTGACCAATCCGAAAAATTTCTGTTGCATCTGAAAGTAGAAACTCGCCCGATTACAACGGTAGGTGTAGTTTTCCCCTAGGCCGTTCTAGTTATTCGTTTCGAGCATCAGAACTGCGAAAATTTTGAGTTTCTCAAGCGTTTCTTACCTCCAAACTGCCATATCTCGCGAACGGATTGACCAATCCGCAAAATTTCTGTTGCATCTGAAAGTAGAAACTCGCCCGATTACAACGGTATGTGTAGTTTTCCCCTAGGACGTTCCAGTTATTCATTTCGAGCATCAGAACTGCGAAAATTTTGAGTTTCTCAAGCGTTTCTTACCTCCAAACTGCCACATCTCGCAAACGGATTGACCAATCCGCAAAATTTCTGTTGCATCTGAAAGTAGAAACTCGCCCGATTACAACGGTATGCATTCTTCTCCCCTAGGCCGTTCTAGTCATTCGTTTCGAGCATCAGAACTGCGAAAATTTTGAGTTTCTCAAGCGTTTCTTATCTGCAAACTGCCATATCTCGCGAACGGATTGATCAATCCGCAAAATTTCTGTTGCATCTGAAAGTAGGAACTCGCCCGATTACAACGGTATGCGCACTTTTCCCCTAGGCTATTCTAGTTATTCGTTTCGAGCATCAGAACAGCGAAAATTTTGAGTTTCTCAAGCGTTTCTTACATCCAAACTGCCACATCTCGCGAAGGGATTGACCAATCCGCAAAATTTCTGTTGCATCTGAAAGTAGAAACTCGCCCGATTACAATGGTATGCGCACTTTTCCTCTGGCCCGTTCTAGTTATTCGTTTCGAGCATCAGAACTGCGAAAATTTTGAGTTTCTAAAGCGTTTCTTACATCCAAACGGCCATATCTCGCGAACGGATTGATCAATACGCAAAACTTCTGTTGCATCTGAAAGTAGAAACTCGCCCAATTACAACGGTATGTGTAGTTTTCCCCTAGGCCGTTCTAGTTATTCGTTTCGAGCATCAGAACTGCGCAACTTTTGAGTTTCTCAAGCGTTTCTTACCTCCAAACTGCTATACCTCGCGAACGGATTGACCAATCCGCAAAATTTCTGTCGCATCTGAAAGTAGAAACTCGCCCGATTACAACGGTAGGTGTAGTTTTCCCCTAGGCCGTTCTAGTTATTCGTTCCGAGCATCAGAACAGCGAAAATTTTGAGTTTCTCAAGCGTTTCTTACCTCCAAACTGCCATATCTCGCGAACGGATTGACCAATCCGCAAAATTTCTGTTGCATCTGAAAGTAGAAACTCGCCCGATTACAGCGGTATTCGTACTTTTCCCCTAGGCCGTCCTAGTTACTCGTTTCGAGCATCAGAACTGCGAAAATTTTGAGTTTCTCAAGCGTTTCTTATCTCCAAACTGCCATATCTCGCGAACGGATTGATCAATCCGCAAAATTTCTGTTGCATCTGAAAGTAGAAACTCGCCCAATTACAACGGTATGTGTAGTTTTCCCCTAGGCCGTTCTAGTTATTCGTTTCGAGCATCAGAACTGCGCAACTTTTGAGTTTCTCAAGCGTTTCTTACCTCCAAACTGCTATACCTCGCGAACGGATTGACCAATCCGCAAAATTTCTGTCGCATCTGAAAGTAGAAACTCGCCCGATTACAACGGTAGGTGTAGTTTTCCCCTAGGCCGTTCTAGTTATTCATTTCGAGCATCAGAACTGCGAAAATTTTGAGTTTCTCAAGCGTTTCTTACATCCAAACGGCCATATCTCGCGAACGGATTGACTAATCCGCAAAATTTCTGTTGCGTCTGAAAGTAGAAACTCTCCCGATTACAACGGTATGCGTACTTCTCCCCTAGGCCGTTCTAGTTATTCGTTTCGAGCATCAGAACTGCGACAATTTTGAGTTTCTCAAGCGTTTCTTTCCTCCAAACTGCCATATCTCGCGAACGGATTGACCAATCTGCAAAATTTCTGTTGCATCTGAAAGTAGAAACCCGCCCGATTACAGCGGTATTCGTACTTTTCCCCTAGGCCGTTCTTGTTACTCGTTTCGAGCATCAGAACTGCGAAAATTTTGAGTTTCTCAAGCGTTTCTTATCTCCAAACTGCCATATCTCGCGAACGGATTGATCAATCCGCAAAATTTCTGTTGCATCTGAAAGTAGAAACTAGCCCGATTACAACGGTAGGTGTAGTTTTCCCCTAGGCCGCTCTAGTTATTCGTTTCGAGCATCAGAACTGCGAAAATTTTCAGTTTCTCAAGCGTTTCTTACCTCCAAACTGCCATATCTTGCGAACGGATTGACCAATCCGCAAAATTTCTGTTGCTTCTGAAAGTAGAAACTCTCCCGATTACAACGGTATGCGTACTTCTCCCCTAGGCCGTTCTAGTCACTCGTTTCGAGCATCAGAGCTGCGACAATTTTGAGTTTCTCAAGCGTTTCTTACCTCCAAACTGCCATATCTCGCGAACGGATTGACCAATCCGCAAAATTTCTGTTGCATCTGAAAGTAGAAACTCGCCTGATTACAGCGGTATGCGTACTTTTCCCCTAGGCCGTTCTAGTTATTCTATTCGAGCATCAGAACTGCGAAAATTTTGAGTTTCTCAAGCGTTTCTTACCTCCAAACTGCCATATCTCGCGAACGGATTGACCAATCCGCAAAATTTCTGTTGCATCTGAAAGTAGAAACTCGCCCGATTACAACGGTATGTGTAGTTTTCCCCTAGGACGTTCCAGTTATTCATTTCGAGCATCAGAACTGCGAAAATTTTGAGTTTCTCAAGCGTTTCTTACCTCCAAACTGCCACATCTCGCAAACGGATTGACCAATCCGCAAAATTTCTGTTGCATCTGAAAGTAGAAACTCGCCCGATTACAAAGGTATGCGCACTTTTCCCCTAGGCCGTTCTAGTTATTCGTGTCGAGCATCAGAACTGCGAAAATTTTGAGTTTCTCAAGCGTTTCTTACATCCAAACTGCCACATCTCGCGAAGGGATTGACCAATCCGCAAAATTTCTGTTGCATCTGAAAGTAGAAACTCGCCCGATTACAATGGTATGCGCACTTTTCCCCTGGCCCGTTCTAGTTATTCGTTTCGAGCATCAGAACTGCGAAAATTTTGAGTTTCTAAAGCGTTTCTTACATCCAAACGGCCATATCTCGCGAACGGATTGATCAATACGCAAAACTTCTGTTGCATCTGAAAGTAGAAACTCGCCCAATTACAACGGTATGTGTAGTTTTCCCCTAGGCCGTTCTAGTTATTCGTTTCGAGCATCAGAACTGCGCAACTTTTGAGTTTCTCAAGCGTTTCTTACCTCCAAACTGCTATACCTCGCGAACGGATTGACCAATCCGCAAAATTTCTGTCGCATCTGAAAGCAGAAACTCGCCCGATTACAACGGTAGGTGTAGTTTTCCCCTAGGCCGTTCTAGTTATTCGTTCCGAGCATCAGAACAGCGAAAATTTTGAGTTTCTCAAGCGTTTCTTACCTCCAAACTGCCATATCTCGCGAACGGATTGACCAATCCGCAAAATTTCTGTTGCATCTGAAAGTAGAAACTCGCCCGATTACAGCGGTATTCGTACTTTTCCCCTAGGCCGTTCTAGTTACTCGTTTCGAGCATCAGAACTGCGAAAATTTTGAGTTTCTCAAGCGTTTCTTATCTCCAAACTGCCATATCTCGCGAACGGATTGATCAATCCGCAAAATTTCTGTTGCATCTGAAAGTAGAAACTCGCCCGATTACAACGGTGGGTGTAGTTTTCCCCTAGGCCGCTCTAGTTATTCGTTTCGAGCATCAGAACTGCGAAAATTTTGAGTTTCTCAAGCGTTTCTTACCTCCAAATTGCCATATCTTGCGAACGGATTGACCAATCCGCAAAATTTCTGTTGCTTCTGAAAGTAGAAACTCGCCCGATTACAACGGTATGTGTAGTTTTCCCCTAGGCCGTTCCAGTTATTCGTTTCGAGCATCAGAACTGCGAAAATTTTGAGTTTCTCAAGCGTTTCTTACCTCCAAACTGCCATATCTCGCGAACGCATTGACCAATCCGCAAAATTTCTGTTGTATCTGAAAGTAGAAACTCGCCCGATTACAACGGTATGCGTACTTCTCCCCTAGGCCGTTCTAGTCATTCGTTTCGAGCATCAGAACTGCGAAAATTTTGAGTTTCTCAAGCGTTTCTTATCTCTAAACTGCCATATCTCGCGAACGGATTGACCAATCCGCAAAATTTCTGTTGCATCTGAAAGTAGAAACTCGCCCGATTACAACGGTATGCGCACTTTTCCCCTAGGCCATTCTAGTTTTTCGTTTCGAGCATCAGAACAGCGAAAATTTTGAGTTTCTCAAGCGTTTCTTACCTCCAAACTGCCACATCTCGCGAACGGATTGACCAATCCGCAAAATTTCTGTTGCATCTGAAAGTAGAAACTCGCCCGATTGCATCGGTATGCGTACTTTTCCCCTAGGCCGTTCTTGTTATTCGTTTCGAGCATCAGAACTGCGACAATTTTGAGTTTCTCAAGCGTTTCTTATCTCCAAACTGCCATATCTCGCGAACGGATTGACCAATCCGCAAAATTTCTGTTGCATCTGAAAGTAGAAACTCGCCCGATTACAACGGTATGCGCACTTTTCCCCTAGGCCATTCTAGTTATTCGTTTCGAGCATCAGAACAGCGAAAATTTTGAGTTTCTCAAGCGTTTCTTACATCCAAACTGCCACATCTCGCGAACGGATTGACCAATCCGCAAAATTTCTGTTGCATCTGAAAGTAGAAACTCGCCCGATTACAATGGTATGCGCACTTTTCCCCTAGGCCGTTCTAGTTACTCGTTTCGAGCATCAGAACTGCGAAAATTTTGAGTTTCTCAAGCGTTTCTTATTTCCAAACTGCCATATCTCGCGAACGGATTGACCAATCCGCAAAATTTCTGTTGCTTCTGGAAGTAGAAACTCGCCCGATTACAACGGTATGGGCACTTTTCCCCTAGGCCGTTCTAGTTATTCGTGTCGAGCATCAGAACTGCGAAAATTTTGAGTTTCTCAAGCGTTTCTTACCTCCAAACTGCCATATCTCGCGAACGGATTGACCAATCCGCAAAATTTCTGTTGCATCTGAAAGTAGAAACTCGCCCGGTTACAACGGTAGGTGTAGTTTTCCCCTAGGCCGTTCTAGTTATTCGTTCCGAGCATCAGACTGCGAAAATTTTGAGTTTCTCAAGCGTTTCTTACCTCCAAACTGCCATATCTCGCGAACGGATTGACCAATCCGCAAAATTTCTGTTGTAGCTGAAAGTAGAAACACGCCCGATTACAACGGTATGCGCACTTTTCCCCTAGGCCATTCTAGTTATTCGTTTGGAGCATCAGAACAGCGAAAATTTTGAGTTTCTCAAGCGTTTCTTACCTCCAAACTGCCACATCTCGCGAACGAATTGACCAATCCGCAAAATTTCTGTTGCATCTGAAAGTAGAAACTCACCCGATTACAATGGTATGCGCACTTTTCCCCTGGCCCGTTCTAGTTATTCGTTTCGAGCATCAGAACTGCGAAAATTTTGAGTTTCTAAAGCGTTTCTTACATCCAAACGGCCATATCTCGCGAACGGATTGATCAATCCGCAAAATTTCTGTTGCATCTAAAAGTAGAAACTCGCCCGATTACAACGGTATGTGTAGTTTTCCCCTAGGCCGTTCTAGTTATTCGTTTCGAGCATCAGAACTGCGCAAATTTTGAGTTTCTCAAGCGTTTCTTACTTCCAAACTGCCATATCTCGCGAACGGATCGACCAATCCGCAAAATTTCTGTTGCATCTGAAAGTAGAAACTCGCCCGATTACATCGGTATGCGTACTTTTCCCCTAGGCCGTTCTAGTTATTCGTTTCGAGCATCAGAACTGCGACAATTTTGAGTTTCTCAAGCGTTTCTTACCTCCAAACTGCCATATCTCGCGAACGGATTGACCAATCCGCAAAATTTCTGTTGCATCTGAAAGTAGAAACTCGCCTGATTACAGCGGTATGCGTACTTTTCCCCTAGGCCGTTCTAGTTACTCGTTTCGAGCATCAGAACTACGAAAATTTTGAGTTTCTCAAGCGTTTCTTATCTCCAAACTGCCATATCTCGCGAACGGATTGATCAATCCGCAAAATTTCTGTTGCATCTGAAAGTAGAAACTCGCCCGATTACAACGGTAGGTGTAGTTTTCCCCTAGGCCGCTCTAGTTATTCGTTTCGAGCATCAGAACTGCGAAAATTTTGAGTTTCTCAAGCGTTTCTTACCTCCAAACTGCCATATCTTGCGAACGGATGGACCAATCCAAAAAATTTCTGTTGCATCTGAAAGTAGAAACTCGCCCGATTACAACGGTAGGTGTAGTTTTCCCCTAGGCCTTTCTAGTTATTCGTTTCGAGCATCAGAACTGCGAAAATTTTGAGTTTCTCAAGCGTTTCTTACCTCCAAACTGCCATATCTCGCGAACGGATTGATCAATCCGCAAAATTTCTGTTGCATCTGAAAGTAGAAACTCGCCCGATTACAACGGTAGGTGTAGTTTTCCCCTAGGCCGCTCTAGTTATTCGTTTCGAGCATCAGAACTGCGAAAATTTTGAGTTTCTCAAGCGTTTCTTACTTCCAAACTGCCATATCTCGCGAACGGATCGACCAATCCGCAAAATTTCTGTTGCATCTGAAAGTAGAAACTCGCCCGATTACAACGGTAAGTGTAGTTTTCCCCTAGGCCGCTCTAGTTATTCGTTTCGAGCATCAGAACTGCGAAAATTTTGAGTTTCTCAAGCGTTTCTTACCTCCAAACTGCCATATCTTGCGAACGGATGGACCAATCCAAAAAATTTCTGTTGCATCTGAAAGTAGAAACTCGCCCGATTACAACGGTACGTGTAGTTTTCCCCTAGGCCTTTCTAGTTATTCGTTTCGAGCATCAGAACTGCGAAAATTTTGAGTTTCTTAAGCGTTTCTTACCTCCAAACTGCCATATCTCGCGAACGGATTGATCAATCCGCAAAATTTCTGTTGCATCTGAAAGTAGAAACTCGCCCGATTACAACGGTAGGTGTAGTTTTCCCCTAGGCCGCTCTAGTTATTCGTTCCGAGCATCAGAACTGCGAAAATTTTGAGTTTCTCAAGCGTTTCTTATCTCCAAACTGCCATATCTCGCGAACGGATTGATCAATCCGCAAAATTTCTGTTGCATCTGAAAGTAGAAACTCGCCCAATTACAACGGTATGTGTAGTTTTCCCCTAGGCCGTTCTAGTTATTCGTTTCGAGCATCAGAACTGCGCAACTTTTGAGTTTCTCAAGCGTTTCTTACCTCCAAACTGCTATACCTCGCGAACGGATTGACCAATCCGCAAAATTTCTGTCGCATCTGAAAGTAGAAACTCGCCCGATTACAACGGTAGGTGTAGTTTTCCCCTAGGCCGTTCTAGTTATTCATTTCGAGCATCAGAACTGCGAAAATTTTGAGTTTCTCAAGCGTTTCTTACATCCAAACGGCCATATCTCGCGAACGGATTGACTAATCCGCAAAATTTCTGTTGCGTCTGAAAGTAGAAACTCTCCCGATTACAACGGTATGCGTACTTCTCCCCTAGGCCGTTCTAGTTATTCGTTTCGAGCATCAGAACTGCGACAATTTTGAGTTTCTCAAGCGTTTCTTTCCTCCAAACTGCCATATCTCGCGAACGGATTGACCAATCTGCAAAATTTCTGTTGCATCTGAAAGTAGAAACCCGCCCGATTACAGCGGTATTCGTACTTTTCCCCTAGGCCGTTCTAGTTACTCGTTTCGAGCATCAGAACTGCGAAAATTTTGAGTTTCTCAAGCGTTTCTTATCTCCAAACTGCCATATCTCGCGAACGGATTGATCAATCCGCAAAATTTCTGTTGCATCTGAAAGTAGAAACTAGCCCGATTACAACGGTAGGTGTAGTTTTCCCCTAGGCCGCTCTAGTTATTCGTTTCGAGCATCAGAACTGCGAAAATTTTCAGTTTCTCAAGCGTTTCTTACCTCCAAACTGCCATATCTTGCGAACGGATTGACCAATCCGCAAAATTTCTGTTGCTTCTGAAAGTAGAAACTCTCCCGATTACAACGGTATGCGTACTTCTCCCCTAGGCCGTTCTAGTCACTCGTTTCGAGCATCAGAGCTGCGACAATTTTGAGTTTCTCAAGCGTTTCTTACCTCCAAACTGCCATATCTCGCGAACGGATTGACCAATCCGCAAAATTTCTGTTGCATCTGAAAGTAGAAACTCGCCTGATTACAGCGGTATGCGTACTTTTCCCCTAGGCCGTTCTAGTTATTCTATTCGAGCATCAGAACTGCGAAAATTTTGAGTTTCTCAAGCGTTTCTTACCTCCAAACTGCCATATCTCGCGAACGGATTGACCAATCCGCAAAATTTCTGTTGCTTCTGGAAGTAGAAACTCGCCCGATTACAACGGTATGGGCACTTTTCCCCTAGGCCGTTCTAGTTATTCGTGTCGAGCATCAGAACTGCGAAAATTTTGAGTTTCTCAAGCGTTTCTTACCTCCAAACTGCCATATCTCGCGAACGGATTGACCAATCCGCAAAATTTCTGTTGCATCTGAAAGTAGAAACTCGCCCGATTACAGCGGTATTCGTACTTTTCCCCTAGGCCGTTCTAGTTACTCGTTTCGAGCATCAGAACTGCGAAAATTTTGAGTTTCTCAAGCGTTTCTTATCTCCAAACTGCCATATCTCGCGAACGGATTGATCAATCCGCAAAATTTCTGTTGCATCTGAAAGTAGAAACTCGCCCGATTACAACGGTGGGTGTAGTTTTCCCCTAGGCCGCTCTAGTTATTCGTTTCGAGCATCAGAACTGCGAAAATTTTGAGTTTCTCAAGCGTTTCTTACCTCCAAATTGCCATATCTTGCGAACGGATTGACCAATCCGCAAAATTTCTGTTGCTTCTGAAAGTAGAAACTCGCCCGATTACAACGGTATGTGTAGTTTTCCCCTAGGCCGTTCCAGTTATTCGTTTCGAGCATCAGAACTGCGAAAATTTTGAGTTTCTCAAGCGTTTCTTACCTCCAAACTGCCATATCTCGCGAACGCATTGACCAATCCGCAAAATTTCTGTTGTATCTGAAAGTAGAAACACGCCCGATTACAACGGTATGTGTAGTTTTCCCCTAGGCCGTTCCAGTTATTCATTTCGAGCATCCGAACTGCGAAAATTTTGAGTTTCTCAAGCGTTTCTTACATCCAAACGGCCATATCTCGCGAACGGATTGACTAATCCGCAAAATTTCTGTTGCATCTGAAAGTAGAAACTCGCCCGATTACAACGGTATGCGTACTTCTCCCCTAGGCCGTTCTAGTCATTCGTTTCGAGCATCAGAACTGCGAAAATTTTGAGTTTCTCAAGCGTTTCTTACTTCCAAACTGCCATATCTCGCGAACGGATTGATCAATCCGCAAAATTTCTGTTGCATCTGAAAGTAGAAACTAGCCCGATTACAACGGTAGGTGTAGTTTTCCCCTAGGCCGCTCTAGTTATTCGTTTCGAGCATCAGAACTGCGAAAATTTTCAGTTTCTCAAGCGTTTCTTACCTCCAAACTGCCATATCTCGCGAACGGATTGATCAATCCGCAAAATTTCTGTTGCATCTGAAAGTAGAAACTCGCCCGATTACAACGGTATGCGCACTTTTCCCCTAGGCCATTCTAGTTTTTCGTTTCGAGCATCAGAACAGCGAAAATTTTGAGTTTCTCAAGCGTTTCTTACCTCCAAACTGCCACATCTCGCGAACGGATTGACCAATCCGCAAAATTTCTGTTGCATCTGAAAGTAGAAACTCGCCCGATTGCATCGGTATGCGTACTTTTCCCCTAGGCCGTTCTTGTTATTCGTTTCGAGCATCAGAACTGCGACAATTTTGAGTTTCTCAAGCGTTTCTTATCTCCAAACTGCCATATCTCGCGAACGGATTGACCAATCCGCAAAATTTCTGTTGCATCTGAAAGTAGAAACTCGCCCGATTACAACGGTATGCGCACTTTTCCCCTAGGCCATTCTAGTTATTCGTTTCGAGCATCAGAACAGCGAAAATTTTGAGTTTCTCAAGCGTTTCTTACATCCAAACTGCCACATCTCGCGAACGGATTGACCAATCCGCAAAATTTCTGTTGCATCTGAAAGTAGAAACTCGCCCGATTACAATGGTATGCGCACTTTTCCCCTAGGCCGTTCTAGTTACTCGTTTCGAGCATCAGAACTGCGAAAATTTTGAGTTTCTCAAGCGTTTCTTATTTCCAAACTGCCATATCTCGCGAACGGATTGACCAATCCGCAAAATTTCTGTTGCTTCTGGAAGTAGAAACTCACCCGATTACAACGGTATGGGCACTTTTCCCCTAGGCCGTTCTAGTTATTCGTGTCGAGCATCAGAACTGCGAAAATTTTGAGTTTCTCAAGCGTTTCTTACCTCCAAACTGCCATATCTCGCGAACGGATTGACCAATCCGCAAAATTTCTGTTGCATCTGAAAGTAGAAACTCGCCCGGTTACAACGGTAGGTGTAGTTTTCCCCTAGGCCGTTCTAGTTATTCGTTCCGAGCATCAGACTGCGAAAATTTTGAGTTTCTCAAGCGTTTCTTACCTCCAAACTGCCATATCTCGCGAACGGATTGACCAATCCGCAAAATTTCTGTTGTAGCTGAAAGTAGAAACACGCCCGATTACAACGGTATGCGCACTTTTCCCCTAGGCCATTCTAGTTATTCGTTTGGAGCATCAGAACAGCGAAAATTTTGAGTTTCTCAAGCGTTTCTTACCTCCAAACTGCCACATCTCGCGAACGAATTGACCAATCCGCAAAATTTCTGTTGCATCTGAAAGTAGAAACTCACCCGATTACAATGGTATGCGCACTTTTCCCCTGGCCCGTTCTAGTTATTCGTTTCGAGCATCAGAACTGCGAAAATTTTGAGTTTCTAAAGCGTTTCTTACATCCAAACGGCCATATCTCGCGAACGGATTGATCAATCCGCAAAATTTCTGTTGCATCTGAAAGTAGAAACTCGCCCGATTACAACGGTATGTGTAGTTTTCCCCTAGGCCGTTCTAGTTATTCGTTTCGAGCATCAGAACTGCGCAAATTTTGAGTTTCTCAAGCGTTTCTTACTTCCAAACTGCCATATCTCGCGAACGGATCGACCAATCCGCAAAATTTCTGTTGCATCTGAAAGTAGAAACTCGCCCGATTACATCGGTATGCGTACTTTTCCCCTAGGCCGTTCTAGTTATTCGTTTCGAGCATCAGAACTGCGACAATTTTGAGTTTCTCAAGCGTTTCTTACCTCCAAACTGCCATATCTCGCGAACGGATTGACCAATCCGCAAAATTTCTGTTGCATCTGAAAGTAGAAACTCGCCCGATTACAGCGGTATTCGTACTTTTCGCCTAGGCCGTTCTAGTTATTCGTTTCGAGCATCAGAACTGCGCAAATTTTGAGTTTCTCAAGCGTTTCTTACCTCCAAACTGCTATACCTCGCGAACGGATTGACCAATCCGCAAAATTTCTGTCGCATCTGAAAGCAGAAACTCGCCCGATTACAACGGTAGGTGTAGTTTTCCCCTAGGCCGTTCTAGTTATTCGTTCCGAGCATCAGAACAGCGAAAATTTTGAGTTTCTCAAGCGTTTCTTACCTCCAAACTGCCATATCTCGCGAACGGATTGACCAATCCGCAAAATTTCTGTTGCATCTGAAAGTAGAAACTCGCCCGATTACAGCGGTATTCGTACTTTTCCCCTAGGCCGTTCTAGTTACTCGTTTCGAGCATCAGAACTGCGAAAATTTTGAGTTTCTCAAGCGTTTCTTATCTCCAAACTGCCATATCTCGCGAACGGATTGATCAATCCGCAAAATTTCTGTTGCATCTGAAAGTAGAAACTCGCCCGATTACAACGGTGGGTGTAGTTTTCCCCTAGGCCGCTCTAGTTATTCGTTTCGAGCATCAGAACTGCGAAAATTTTGAGTTTCTCAAGCGTTTCTTACCTCCAAATTGCTATATCTTGCGAACGGATTGACCAATCCGCAAAATTTCTGTTGCTTCTGAAAGTAGAAACTCGCCCGATTACAACGGTATGTGTAGTTTTCCCCTAGGCCGTTCCAGTTATTCGTTTCGAGCATCAGAACTGCGAAAATTTTGAGTTTCTCAAGCGTTTCTTACCTCCAAACTGCCATATCTCGCGAACGCATTGACCAATCCGCAAAATTTCTGTTGTATCTGAAAGTAGAAACACGCCCGATTACAACGGTATGTGTAGTTTTCCCCTAGGCCGTTCCAGTTATTCATTTCGAGCATCCGAACTGCGAAAATTTTGAGTTTCTCAAGCGTTTCTTACATCCAAACGGCCATATCTCGCGAACGGATTGACTAATCCGCAAAATTTCTGTTGCATCTGAAAGTAGAAACTCGCCCGATTACAATGGTATGCGCACTTTTCCCCTAGGCCGTTCTAGTTACTCGTTTCGAGCATCAGAACTGCGAAAATTTTGAGTTTCTCAAGCGTTTCTTATTTCCAAACTGCCATATCTCGCGAACGGATTGACCAATCCGCAAAATTTCTGTTGCTTCTGGAAGTAGAAACTCGCCCGATTACAACGGTATGGGCACTTTTCCCCTAGGCCGTTCTAGTTATTCGTGTCGAGCATCAGAACTGCGAAAATTTTGAGTTTCTCAAGCGTTTCTTACCTCCAAACTGCCATATCTCGCGAACGGATTGACCAATCCGCAAAATTTCTGTTGCATCTGAAAGTAGAAACTCGCCCGGTTACAACGGTAGGTGTAGTTTTCCCCTAGGCCGTTCTAGTTATTCGTTCCGAGCATCAGACTGCGAAAATTTTGAGTTTCTCAAGCGTTTCTTACCTCCAAACTGCCATATCTCGCGAACGGATTGACCAATCCGCAAAATTTCTGTTGTAGCTGAAAGTAGAAACACGCCCGATTACAACGGTATGCGCACTTTTCCCCTAGGCCATTCTAGTTATTCGTTTGGAGCATCAGAACAGCGAAAATTTTGAGTTTCTCAAGCGTTTCTTACCTCCAAACTGCCACATCTCGCGAACGAATTGACCAATCCGCAAAATTTCTGTTGCATCTGAAAGTAGAAACTCACCCGATTACAATGGTATGCGCACTTTTCCCCTGGCCCGTTCTAGTTATTCGTTTCGAGCATCAGAACTGCGAAAATTTTGAGTTTCTAAAGCGTTTCTTACATCCAAACGGCCATATCTCGCGAACGGATTGATCAATCCGCAAAATTTCTGTTGCATCTGAAAGTAGAAACTCGCCCGATTACAACGGTATGTGTAGTTTTCCCCTAGGCCGTTCTAGTTATTCGTTTCGAGCATCAGAACTGCGCAAATTTTGAGTTTCTCAAGCGTTTCTTACTTCCAAACTGCCATATCTCGCGAACGGATCGACCAATCCGCAAAATTTCTGTTGCATCTGAAAGTAGAAACTCGCCCGATTACATCGGTATGCGTACTTTTCCCCTAGGCCGTTCTAGTTATTCGTTTCGAGCATCAGAACTGCGACAATTTTGAGTTTCTCAAGCGTTTCTTACCTCCAAACTGCCATATCTCGCGAACGGATTGACCAATCCGCAAAATTTCTGTTGCATCTGAAAGTAGAAACTCGCCTGATTACAGCGGTATGCGTACTTTTCCCCTAGGCCGTTCTAGTTACTCGTTTCGAGCATCAGAACTACGAAAATTTTGAGTTTCTCAAGCGTTTCTTATCTCCAAACTGCCATATCTCGCGAACGGATTGATCAATCCGCAAAATTTCTGTTGCATCTGAAAGTAGAAACTCGCCCGATTACAACGGTAGGTGTAGTTTTCCCCTAGGCCGCTCTAGTTATTCGTTTCGAGCATCAGAACTGCGAAAATTTTGAGTTTCTCAAGCGTTTCTTACCTCCAAACTGCCATATCTTGCGAACGGATGGACCAATCCAAAAAATTTCTGTTGCATCTGAAAGTAGAAACTCGCCCGATTACAACGGTAGGTGTAGTTTTCCCCTAGGCCTTTCTAGTTATTCGTTTCGAGCATCAGAACTGCGAAAATTTTGAGTTTCTCAAGCGTTTCTTACCTCCAAACTGCCATATCTCGCGAACGGATTGATCAATCCGCAAAATTTCTGTTGCATCTGAAAGTAGAAACTCGCCCGATTACAACGGTAGGTGTAGTTTTCCCCTAGGCCGCTCTAGTTATTCGTTTCGAGCATCAGAACTGCGAAAATTTTGAGTTTCTCAAGCGTTTCTTACTTCCAAACTGCCATATCTCGCGAACGGATCGACCAATCCGCAAAATTTCTGTTGCATCTGAAAGTAGAAACTCGCCCGATTACAACGGTAAGTGTAGTTTTCCCCTAGGCCGCTCTAGTTATTCGTTTCGAGCATCAGAACTGCGAAAATTTTGAGTTTCTCAAGCGTTTCTTACCTCCAAACTGCCATATCTTGCGAACGGATGGACCAATCCAAAAAATTTCTGTTGCATCTGAAAGTAGAAACTCGCCCGATTACAACGGTAGGTGTAGTTTTCCCCTAGGCCTTTCTAGTTATTCGTTTCGAGCATCAGAACTGCGAAAATTTTGAGTTTCTTAAGCGTTTCTTACCTCCAAACTGCCATATCTCGCGAACGGATTGATCAATCCGCAAAATTTCTGTTGCATCTGAAAGTAGAAACTCGCCCGATTACAACGGTAGGTGTAGTTTTCCCCTAGGCCGTTCTAGTTACTCGTTTCGAGCATCAGAACTACGAAAATTTTGAGTTTCTCAAGCGTTTCTTATCTCCAAACTGCCATATCTCGCGAACGGATTGATCAATCCGCAAAATTTCTGTTGCATCTGAAAGTAGAAACTCGCCCGATTACAACGGTAGGTGTAGTTTTCCCCTAGGCCGCTCTAGTTATTCGTTTCGAGCATCAGAACTGCGAAAATTTTGAGTTTCTCAAGCGTTTCTTACCTCCAAACTGCCATATCTTGCGAACGGATGGACCAATCCAAAAAATTTCTGTTGCATCTGAAAGTAGAAACTCGCCCGATTACAACGGTAGGTGTAGTTTTCCCCTAGGCCTTTCTAGTTATTCGTTTCGAGCATCAGAACTGCGAAAATTTTGAGTTTCTCAAGCGTTTCTTACCTCCAAACTGCCATATCTCGCGAACGGATTGATCAATCCGCAAAATTTCTGTTGCATCTGAAAGTAGAAACTCGCCCGATTACAACGGTAGGTGTAGTTTTCCCCTAGGCCGCTCTAGTTATTCGTTTCGAGCATCAGAACTGCGAAAATTTTGAGTTTCTCAAGCGTTTCTTACTTCCAAACTGCCATATCTCGCGAACGGATCGACCAATCCGCAAAATTTCTGTTGCATCTGAAAGTAGAAACTCGCCCGATTACAACGGTAAGTGTAGTTTTCCCCTAGGCCGCTCTAGTTATTCGTTTCGAGCATCAGAACTGCGAAAATTTTGAGTTTCTCAAGCGTTTCTTACCTCCAAACTGCCATATCTTGCGAACGGATGGACCAATCCAAAAAATTTCTGTTGCATCTGAAAGTAGAAACTCGCCCGATTACAACGGTAGGTGTAGTTTTCCCCTAGGCCTTTCTAGTTATTCGTTTCGAGCATCAGAACTGCGAAAATTTTGAGTTTCTTAAGCGTTTCTTACCTCCAAACTGCCATATCTCGCGAACGGATTGATCAATCCGCAAAATTTCTGTTGCATCTGAAAGTAGAAACTCGCCCGATTACAACGGTAGGTGTAGTTTTCCCCTAGGCCGCTCTAGTTATTCGTTTCGAGCATCAGAACTGCGAAAATTTTGAGTTTCTCAAGCGTTTCTTACTTCCAAACTGCCATATCTCGCGAACGGATCGACCAATCCGCAAAATTTCTGTTGCATCTGAAAGTAGAAACTAGCCCGATTACATCGGTATGCGTACTTTTCCCCTAGGCCGTTCTAGTTATTCGTTTCGAGCATCAGAACTGCGAAAATTTTGAGTTTCTCAAGCGTTTCTTATCTCCAAACTGCCATATCTTGCGAACGGATGGACCAATCCAAAAAATTTCTGTTGCATCTGAAAGTAGAAACTCGCCCGATTACATCGGTATGCGTACTTTTCCCCTAGGCCGTTCTAGTTATTCGTTTCGAGCATCAGAACTGCGCAAATTTTGAGTTTCTCAAGCGTTTCTTACCTCCAAACTGCTATACCTCGCGAACGGATTGACCAATCCGCAAAATTTCTGTCGCATCTGAAAGCAGAAACTCGCCCGATTACAACGGTAGGTGTAGTTTTCCCCTAGGCCGTTCTAGTTATTCGTTCCGAGCATCAGAACAGCGAAAATTTTGAGTTTCTCAAGCGTTTCTTACCTCCAAACTGCCATATCTCGCGAACGGATTGACCAATCCGCAAAATTTCTGTTGCATCTGAAAGTAGAAACTCGCCCGATTACAGCGGTATTCGTACTTTTCCCCTAGGCCGTTCTAGTTACTCGTTTCGAGCATCAGAACTGCGAAAATTTTGAGTTTCTCAAGCGTTTCTTATCTCCAAACTGCCATATCTCGCGAACGGATTGATCAATCCGCAAAATTTCTGTTGCATCTGAAAGTAGAAACTCGCCCGATTACAACGGTGGGTGTAGTTTTCCCCTAGGCCGCTCTAGTTATTCGTTTCGAGCATCAGAACTGCGAAAATTTTGAGTTTCTCAAGCGTTTCTTACCTCCAAATTGCCATATCTTGCGAACGGATTGACCAATCCGCAAAATTTCTGTTGCTTCTGAAAGTAGAAACTCGCCCGATTACAACGGTATGTGTAGTTTTCCCCTAGGCCGTTCCAGTTATTCGTTTCGAGCATCAGAACTGCGAAAATTTTGAGTTTCTCAAGCGTTTCTTACCTCCAAACTGCCATATCTCGCGAACGCATTGACCAATCCGTAAAATTTCTGTTGTATCTGAAAGTAGAAACACGCCCGATTACAACGGTATGTGTAGTTTTCCCCTAGGCCGTTCCAGTTATTCATTTCGAGCATCCGAACTGCGAAAATTTTGAGTTTCTCAAGCGTTTCTTACATCCAAACGGCCATATCTCGCGAACGGATTGACTAATCCGCAAAATTTCTGTTGCATCTGAAAGTAGAAACTCGCCCGATTACAACGGTATGCGTACTTCTCCCCTAGGCCGTTCTAGTCATTCGTTTCGAGCATCAGAACTGCGAAAATTTTGAGTTTCTCAAGCGTTTCTTACTTCCAAACTGCCATATCTCGCGAACGGATTGATCAATCCGCAAAATTTCTGTTGCATCTGAAAGTAGAAACTAGCCCGATTACAACGGTAGGTGTAGTTTTCCCCTAGGCCGCTCTAGTTATTCGTTTCGAGCATCAGAACTGCGAAAATTTTCAGTTTCTCAAGCGTTTCTTACCTCCAAACTGCCATATCTCGCGAACGGATTGATCAATCCGCAAAATTTCTGTTGCATCTGAAAGTAGAAACTCGCCCGATTACAACGGTATGCGCACTTTTCCCCTAGGCCATTCTAGTTTTTCGTTTCGAGCATCAGAACAGCGAAAATTTTGAGTTTCTCAAGCGTTTCTTACCTCCAAACTGCCACATCTCGCGAACGGATTGACCAATCCGCAAAATTTCTGTTGCATCTGAAAGTAGAAACTCGCCCGATTGCATCGGTATGCGTACTTTTCCCCTAGGCCGTTCTTGTTATTCGTTTCGAGCATCAGAACTGCGACAATTTTGAGTTTCTCAAGCGTTTCTTATCTCCAAACTGCCATATCTCGCGAACGGATTGACCAATCCGCAAAATTTCTGTTGCATCTGAAAGTAGAAACTCGCCCGATTACAACGGTATGCGCACTTTTCCCCTAGGCCATTCTAGTTATTCGTTTCGAGCATCAGAACAGCGAAAATTTTGAGTTTCTCAAGCGTTTCTTACATCCAAACTGCCACATCTCGCGAACGGATTGACCAATCCGCAAAATTTCTGTTGCATCTGAAAGTAGAAACTCGCCCGATTACAATGGTATGCGCACTTTTCCCCTAGGCCGTTCTAGTTACTCGTTTCGAGCATCAGAACTGCGAAAATTTTGAGTTTCTCAAGCGTTTCTTATTTCCAAACTGCCATATCTCGCGAACGGATTGACCAATCCGCAAAATTTCTGTTGCTTCTGGAAGTAGAAACTCGCCCGATTACAACGGTATGGGCACTTTTCCCCTAGGCCGTTCTAGTTATTCGTGTCGAGCATCAGAACTGCGAAAATTTTGAGTTTCTCAAGCGTTTCTTACCTCCAAACTGCCATATCTCGCGAACGGATTGACCAATCCGCAAAATTTCTGTTGCATCTGAAAGTAGAAACTCGCCCGGTTACAACGGTAGGTGTAGTGTTCCCCTAGGCCGTTCTAGTTATTCGTTCCGAGCATCAGACTGCGAAAATTTTGAGTTTCTCAAGCGTTTCTTACCTCCAAACTGCCATATCTCGCGAACGGATTGACCAATCCGCAAAATTTCTGTTGTAGCTGAAAGTAGAAACACGCCCGATTACAACGGTATGCGCACTTTTCCCCTAGGCCATTCTAGTTATTCGTTTGGAGCATCAGAACAGCGAAAATTTTGAGTTTCTCAAGCGTTTCTTACCTCCAAACTGCCACATCTCGCGAACGAATTGACCAATCCGCAAAATTTCTGTTGCATCTGAAAGTAGAAACTCACCCGATTACAATGGTATGCGCACTTTTCCCCTGGCCCGTTCTAGTTATTCGTTTCGAGCATCAGAACTGCGAAAATTTTGAGTTTCTAAAGCGTTTCTTACATCCAAACGGCCATATCTCGCGAACGGATTGATCAATCCGCAAAATTTCTGTTGCATCTGAAAGTAGAAACTCGCCCGATTACAACGGTATGTGTAGTTTTCCCCTAGGCCGTTCTAGTTATTCGTTTCGAGCATCAGAACTGCGCAAATTTTGAGTTTCTCAAGCGTTTCTTACTTCCAAACTGCCATATCTCGCGAACGGATCGACCAATCCGCAAAATTTCTGTTGCATCTGAAAGTAGAAACTCGCCCGATTACATCGGTATGCGTACTTTTCCCCTAGGCCGTTCTAGTTATTCGTTTCGAGCATCAGAACTGCGACAATTTTGAGTTTCTCAAGCGTTTCTTACCTCCAAACTGCCATATCTCGCGAACGGATTGACCAATCCGCAAAATTTCTGTTGCATCTGAAAGTAGAAACTCGCCTGATTACAGCGGTATGCGTACTTTTCCCCTAGGCCGTTCTAGTTACTCGTTTCGAGCATCAGAACTACGAAAATTTTGAGTTTCTCAAGCGTTTCTTATCTCCAAACTGCCATATCTCGCGAACGGATTGATCAATCCGCAAAATTTCTGTTGCATCTGAAAGTAGAAACTCGCCCGATTACAACGGTAGGTGTAGTTTTCCCCTAGGCCGCTCTAGTTATTCGTTTCGAGCATCAGAACTGCGAAAATTTTGAGTTTCTCAAGCGTTTCTTACCTCCAAACTGCCATATCTTGCGAACGGATGGACCAATCCAAAAAATTTCTGTTGCATCTGAAAGTAGAAACTCGCCCGATTACAACGGTAGGTGTAGTTTTCCCCTAGGCCTTTCTAGTTATTCGTTTCGAGCATCAGAACTGCGAAAATTTTGAGTTTCTCAAGCGTTTCTTACCTCCAAACTGCCATATCTCGCGAACGGATTGATCAATCCGCAAAATTTCTGTTGCATCTGAAAGTAGAAACTCGCCCGATTACAACGGTAGGTGTAGTTTTCCCCTAGGCCGCTCTAGTTATTCGTTTCGAGCATCAGAACTGCGAAAATTTTGAGTTTCTCAAGCGTTTCTTACTTCCAAACTGCCATATCTCGCGAACGGATCGACCAATCCGCAAAATTTCTGTTGCATCTGAAAGTAGAAACTCGCCCGATTACAACGGTAAGTGTAGTTTTCCCCTAGGCCGCTCTAGTTATTCGTTTCGAGCATCAGAACTGCGAAAATTTTGAGTTTCTCAAGCGTTTCTTACCTCCAAACTGCCATATCTTGCGAACGGATGGACCAATCCAAAAAATTTCTGTTGCATCTGAAAGTAGAAACTCGCCCGATTACAACGGTAGGTGTAGTTTTCCCCTAGGCCTTTCTAGTTATTCGTTTCGAGCATCAGAACTGCGAAAATTTTGAGTTTCTTAAGCGTTTCTTACCTCCAAACTGCCATATCTCGCGAACGGATTGATCAATCCGCAAAATTTCTGTTGCATCTGAAAGTAGAAACTCGCCCGATTACAACGGTAGGTGTAGTTTTCCCCTAGGCCGCTCTAGTTATTCGTTTCGAGCATCAGAACTGCGAAAATTTTGAGTTTCTCAAGCGTTTCTTACTTCCAAACTGCCATATCTCGCGAACGGATCGACCAATCCGCAAAATTTCTGTTGCATCTGAAAGTAGAAACTAGCCCGATTACATCGGTATGCGTACTTTTCCCCTAGGCCGTTCTAGTTATTCGTTTCGAGCATCAGAACTGCGAAAATTTTGAGTTTCTCAAGCGTTTCTTATCTCCAAACTGCCATATCTTGCGAACGGATGGACCAATCCAAAAAATTTCTGTTGCATCTGAAAGTAGAAACTCGCCCGATTACATCGGTATGCGTACTTTTCCCCTAGGCCGTTCTAGTTATTCGTTTCGAGCATCAGAACTGCGAAAATTTTGAGTTTCTCAAGCGTTTCTTACCTCCAAACTGCCACATCTCGCGAACGGATTGACCAATCCGCAAAATTTCTGTTGCATCTGAAAGTAGAAACTCGCCCGATTACAACGGTATGTGTAGTTTTCCCCTAGACCGTTTCAGTTATTCGTTTCGAGCATCAGAACTGCGAAAATTTTGAGTTTCTCAAGCGTTTCTTACCTCCAAACTGCCATATCTCGCGAGCGGATTGACCAATCCGCAAAATTTCTGTTCCATTTGAAAGTAGAAACTCGCCCGATTACAACGGTATGCGTACTTCTCCCCTGGGCCGTTCTAGTCATTCGTTTCGAGCATCAGAACTGCGAAAATTTTGAGTTTCTCAAGCGTTTCTTACCTCAAAACTGCCATACCTCGCGAACGGATTGACCAATCCGCAAAATTTCTGTTGCATCTGAAAGTAGAAACTCGCCCGATTACAACGGTATGCGTACTTTCCCCCTAGGCCGTTCTAGTTATTCGTTTCGAGCATCAGAACGGCGAAAATTTTGAGTTTCTCAAGCGTTTCTTACATCCAAACTGCCATATCTCGCGAACGGATTGATCAATCCGCAAAATTTCTGTTGCATCTGAAAGTAGAAACTCGCCCGATTACAACGGTATGCGTACTTCTCCCCTAGGCCGTTCTAGTCATTGGTTTCGAGCATCAGAACTGCGAAAATTTTGAGTTTCTCAAGCGTTTCTTACCTCAAAACTGCCATACCTCGCGAACGGATTGACCAATCCGCAAAATTTCTGTTGCATCTGAAAGTAGAAACTCGCCCGATTACAACGGTATGTGTAGTTTTCCCCTAGGCCGTTCCAGTTATTCATTTTGAGCATCAGAACTGCGAAAATTTTGAGTTTCTCAAGCGTTTCTTACATCCAAACGGCCATATCTCGCGAACGGATTGACTAATCCGCAAAATTTCTGTTGCATCTGAAAGTAGAAACTCGCCCGATTACAACGGTATGCGTACTTCTCCCCTAGGCCGTTCTAGTCATTCGTTTCGAGCATCAGAACTGCGAAAATTTTGAGTTTCTCAAGCGTTTCTTATCTGCAAACTGCCATATCTCGCGAACGGATTGATCAATCCGCAAAATTTCTGTTGCATCTGAAAGTAGAAACTCGCCCGATTACAACGGTATGCGCACTTTTCCCCTAGGCTGTTCTAGTTATTCGTTTCGAGCATGAGAACAACGAAAATTTTGAGTTTCTCAAGCGTTTCTTACCTCCAAACTGCCACATCTCGCGAACGGATTGACCAATCCGCAAAATTTCTGTTGCATCTGAAAATAGAAACTCGCCCGATTACAACGGTACGTGTAGTGTTCCCCTAGGCCGTTCTACTTATTCGTTTCGAGCATCAGAAGTGCGAAAATTTTGAGTTTCTCAAGCGTTTCTTACTTGCAAACTGCCATATCTCGCGAACGGATTGACCAATCCGCAAAATTTCTGTTGCATCTGAAAGTAGAAACTCGCCCGATTACAACGGTAGGTGCAGTTTTCCCCTAGGCCGTTCTAGTTATTCGTTCCGAGCATCAGACTGCGAAAATTTTGAGTTTCTCAAGCGTTTCTTACCTCCAAACTGCCATATCTCGCGAACGGATTGACCAATCCGCAAAATTTCTGTTGCATCTGAAAGTAGAAACTCGCCCGATTACAACGGTATGCGTACTTCTCCCCTAGGCCGTTCTAGTCATTCGTTTCGAGCATCAGAACTGCGAAAATTTTGAGTTTCTCAAGCGTTTCTTATCTGCAAACTGCCATATCTCGCGAACGGATTGTTCAATCCGCAAAATTTCTGTTGCATCTGAAAGTAGAAACTCGCCCGATTACAACGGTGTGCGCACTTTTCCCCTAGGCTGTTCTAGTTATTCGTTTCGAGCATCAGAACAACGAAAATTTTGAGTTTCTCAAGCGTTTCTTACCTCCAAACTGCCACATCTCGCGAACGGATTGACCAATCCGCAAAATTTCTGTTGCATCTGAAAATAGAAACTCGCCCGATTACAACGGTACGTGTAGTGTTCCCCTAGGCCGTTCTAGTTATTCGTTTCGAGCATCAGAAGTGCGAAAACTTTGAGTTTCTCAAGCGTTTCTTACCTCCAAACTGCCACATCTCGCGAACGGATTGACCAATCCGAAAAATTTCTGTTGCATCTGAAAATAAAAACTCGCCCGATTACAACGGTATGTGTAGTTCTCCCCTAGGCCGTTCCAGTTATTCATTTCGAGCATCAGAACTGCGAAAATTTTGAGTTTGTCAAGCGTTTCTTACCTCCAAACTGCCACATCTCGCGAACGGATTGACCAATCCGAAAAATTTCTGTTGCATCTGAAAGTAGAAACTCGCCCGATTACAACGGTATGTCTAGTTCTCCCCTAGGCCGTTCCAGTTATTCATTTCGAGCATCAGAACTGCGAAAATTTTGAGTTTCTCAAGCGTTTCTTACCTCCAAACTGCCATATCTCGCGAACGGATTGACCAATTCGCAAAATTTCTGTTGCATCTGAAAGTAGAAACTCGCCCGATTACAACGGTCGGTGTAGTTTTCCCCAAGGCCGTTCTAGTTATTCGTTTCGAGCATCAGAACTGCGAAAATTTTGAGTTTCTCAAGCGTTTCTTATCTCCAAACTGCCATATCTCGCGAACGGATTGATCAATCCGCAAAATTTCTGTTGCATCTGAAAGTAGAAACTCGCCCGATTACAACGGTATGCGTACCTCTCCCCTAGGCCGTTCTAGTCATTCGTTTCGTGCATCAGAACTGCGAAAATTTTGAGTTTGTCAAGCGTTTCTTACTTCCAAACTGCCATATCTCGCGAACGGATCGACCAATCCGCAAAATTTCTGTTGCATCTGAATGTAGAAATTCGCCCGATTACATCGGTATGCGCACTATTCCCCTAGGCCGTTGTAGTTATTCGTTTCGAGCAGCAGAACTGCGAAAATTTTGAGTTTCTCAAGCGTTTCTTACATCCAAACTGCCACATCTCGCGAACGGATTGACCAAGCCGCAAAATTTCTGTTGCATCTGAAAGTAGAAACTCGCCCGATTACAACGGTATGTGTAGTTTTCCCCTAGACCGTTCCAGTTATTCGTTTCGAGCATCAGAACTGCGAAAATTTTGAGTTTCTCAAGCGTTTCTTACCTCCAAACTGCCATATCTCGCGAACGGATTGACCAATCCGCAAAATTTCTGTTGCATCTGAAAGTAGAAACTCGTCCGATTACATCGGTATGCGTACTTTTCCCCTAGGCCGTTCTAGTTATTCGTTTCGAGCATCAGAACTGCGACAATTTTGAGTATCTCAAGCGTTTCTTACCTCCAAACTGCCATATCTCGCGAACGGATTGATCAATCCGCAAAATTTCTGTTGCTTCTGAAAGTAGAAACTCGCCCGATTACAACGGTAAGCTCACTTTTCCCCTAGGCCGATCTAGTTATTCGTTTCGAGCATCAGAACTGCGAAAATTTTGGGTTTCTCAAGCGTTTCTTACCTCCAAACTGCCACATCTCGCGAACGGATTGACCAATCCGCAAAATTTCTGTTGCATCTGAAAGTAGAAACTCGCCCGATTACAACGCTATGCGCACTTTTCCCCTAGGCGGTTCTAGTTATTCGTTTCGAGCATCAGAAGTGCGAAAACTTTGAGTTTCTCAAGCGTTTCTTACCTCCAAACTGCCACATCTCGCGAACGGATTGACCAATCCGAAAAATTTCTGTTGCATCTGAAAGTAGAAACTCGCCCGATTACAACGGTATGTGTAGTTCTCCCCTAGCCGTTCCAGTTATTCATTTCGAGCATCAGAACTGCGAAAATGTTGAGTTTGTCAAGCGTTTCTTACCTCCAAACTGCCACATCTCGCGAACGGATTGACCAATCCGAAAAATTTCTGTTGCATCTGAAAGTAGAAACTCGCCCGATTACAACGGTATGTGTAGTTCTCCCCTAGGCCGTTCCAGTTATTCATTTCGAGCATCAGAACTGCGAAAATTTTGTGTTTCTCAAGCGTTTCTTACCTCCAAACTGCCATATCTCGCGAACGGATTGACCAATTCGCAAAGTTTCTGTTGCATCTGAAAGTAGAAACTCGCCCGATTACAACGGTATGTGTAGTCTTCCCCTAGACCGTTCCAGTTATTCGTTTCAAGCATCAGAACTGCGAAAATTTTGAGTTTCTCAAGCGTTTCTTACTTCCAAACTGCCATATCTCGCGAACGGATTGACCAATCCGCAAAATTTCTGTTGCATCTGAAAGTAGAAACTCGCCCGATTACATCGGTATGCGTACTATTCCCCTAGGCCGTTCTAGTTATTCGTTTCGAGCATCAGAACTGCGAAAATTTTGAGTTTCTCAAGCGTTTCTTACCTCCAAACTGCCACAACTCGCGAACGGATTGACCAATCCGCAAAATTTCTGTTGCATCTGAAAGTAGAAACTCCCCCGATTACAACGGTATGTGTAGTTTTCCCCTAGACCGTTCCAGTTATTCGTTTCGAGCATCAGAACTGCGAAAATTTTGAGTTTCTCAAGCGTTTCTTACCTCCAAACTGCCATATCTCGCGAACGGATTGACCAATCCGCAAAATTTCTGTTGCATCTGAAAGTAGAAATTCGCCCGATTACAACGGTATGCGTACTATTCCCCTAGGCCGTTCTAGTTATTCGTTTCGAGCATCAGAACTGCGAAAATTTTGAGTTTCTCAAGCGTTTCTTACTTCCAAACGGCCATATCTCGCGAACGGATCGACCTATCCGCAAAATTTCTGTTGCATCTGAAAGTAGAAACTCGCCCGATTACATCGGTATGCGTACTTTTCCCCTAGGCCGTTCTAGTTATTCGTTTCGAGCATCAGAACTGCGACAATTTTGAGTTTCTCAAGCGTTTCTTACCTCCAAACTGCCATATCTCGCGAACGGATTGACCAATCCGCAAAATTTCTGTTGCATCTGAAAGTAGAAACTCGCCCGATTACAACGGTATGCGTACCTCTCCCCTAGGCCGTTCTAGTCATTCGTTTCGAGCATCAGAACTGCGAAAATTTTGAGTTTCTCAAGCGTTTCTTACTTCCAAACTGCCATATCTCGCGAACGGATTGACCAATCCGCAAAATTTCTGTTGCATCTGAAAGTAGAAACTCGCCCGATTACATCGGTTTGCGTACTATTCCCCTAGGCCGTTCTAGTTATTCGTTTCGAGCATCAGAACTGCGAAAATTTTGAGTTTCTCAAGCGTTTCTTACCTCCAAACTGCCACATCTCGCGAACGGATTGACCAATCCGCAAAATTTCTGTTGCATCTGAAAGTAGAAACTCGCCCGATTACAACGGTATGTGTAGTTTTCCCCTAGACCGTTCCAGTTATTCGTTTCGAGCATCAGAACTGCGAAAATTTTGAGTCTCTCAAGCGTTTCTTACCTCCAAACTGCCATATCTCGCGAACGGATTGACCAATCCGCAAAATTTCTGTTGCATCTGAAAGTAGAAATTCGCCCGATTACATCGGTATGCGTACTATTCCCCTAGGCCGTTCTAGTTATTCGTTTCGAGCATCAGAACTGCGAAAATTTTGAGTTTCTCAAGCGTTTCTTACTTCCAAACTGCCATATCTCGCGAACGGATCGACCAATCCGCAAAATTTCTGTTGCATCTGAAAGTAGAAACTCGCCCGATTACATCGGTATGCGTACTTTTCCCCTAGGCCGTTCTAGTTATTCGTTTCGAGCATCAGAACTGCGACAATTTTGAGTTTCTCAAGCGTTTCTTACCTCCGAACTGCCATATCTCGCGAACGGATTGATCAATCCGCAAAATTTCTGTTGCTTCTGAAAGTAGAAACTCGCCCGATTACAACGGTATGCGCACTTTTCCCCTAGGCCGTTCTAGTTATTCGTTTCGAGCATCAGAAGTGCGAAAACTTTGAGTTTCTCAAGCGTTTCTTACCTCCAAACTGCCACATCTCGCGAACGGATTGACCAATCCGAAAAATTTCTGTTGCATCTGAAAGTAGAAACTCGCCCGATTACAACGGAATGTGTAGTTCTCCCCTAGGCCGTTCCAGTTATTCATTTCGAGCATCAGAACTGCGAAAATGTTGAGTTTGTCAAGCGTTTCTTACCTCCAAACTGCCACATCTCGCGAACGGATTGACCAATCCGAAAAATTTCTGTTGCATCTGAAAGTAGAAACTCGCCCGATTACAACGGTATGTGTAGTTCTCCCCTAGGCCGTTCCAGTTATTCATTTCGAGCATCAGAACTGCGAAAATTATAAGTTTCTCAAGCGTTTCTTACCTCCAAACTGCCATATCTCGCGAACGGATTGACCAATTCGCAAAATTTCTGTTGCATCTGAAAGTAGAAACTCGCCCGATTACAACGGTCGGTGTAGTTTTCCCCAGGACCGTTCTAGTTATTCGTTTCGAGCATCAGAACTGCGAAAATTTTGAGTTTCTCAAGCGTTTCTTATCTCCAAACTGCCATATCTCGCGAACGGATTGATCAATCCGCAAAATTTCTGTTGCATCTGAAAGTAGAAACTCGCCCGATTACAACGGTATGCGTACCTCTCCCCTAGGCCGTTCTAGTCATTCGTTTCGAGCATCAGAACTGCGAAAATTTTGAGTTTGTCAAGCGTTTCTTACTTCCAAACTGCCATATCTCGCGAACGGATCGACCAATCCGCAAAATTTCTGTTGCATCTGAAAGTAGAAATTCGCCCGATTACATCGGTATGCGTACTATTCCCCTAGGCCGTTCTAGTTATTCGTTTCGAGCATCAGAACTGCGAAAATTTTGAGTTTCTCAAGCGTTTCTTACCTCCAAACTGCCACATCTCGCGAACGGATTGACCAATCCGCAAAATTTCTGTTGCATCTGAAAGTAGAAACTCGCCCGATTACAACGGTATGTGTAGTTTTCCCCTAGACCGTTCCAGTTATTCGTTTCGAGCATCAGAACTGCGAAAATTTTGAGTTTCTCAAGCGTTTCTTACCTCCAAACTGCCATATCTCGCGAACGGATTGACCAATCCGCAAAATTTCTGTTCCATTTGAAAGTAGAAACTCGCCCGATTACAATGGTATGCGCACTTTTCCCCTGGGCCGTTTTAGTTATTCGTTTCGAGCATCAGTACTGCGAAAATTTTGAGTTTCTCAAGCGTTTCTTACCTCCAAACTGCCACATCTCGCGAACGGATTGACCAATCCGCAAAATTTCTGCTGCATCTGAAAGTAGAAACTCGCCCGATTACAACGGTATGTGTAGTGTTCCCCTAGGCCGTTCCAGTTATTCGTTTCGAGCATCAGAACTGCGAAAATTTTGAGTTTCTAAAGCGTTTCTTATCTCCAAACTGCCATATCTCGCGAACGGAACGATCAATCCGCAAAATTTCTGTTGCATCTGAAAGTAGACACTCGCCCGATTACAACGGTATGCGTACTTCTCCCCTAGGCCGTTCTAGTCATTCGTTTCGAGCATCAGAACTGCGAAAATTTTGAGTTTCTCAAGCGTTTCTTATCTCCAAACTGCCATATCTCGCGAACGGATTGATCAATCCGCAAAATTTCTGTTGCATCTGAAAGTAGAAACTCGCCCGATTACAACGGTATGCGCACTTTTCCCTTAGGCGGTTCTAGTTATTCGTTTCGAGCATCAGAACTGCGAAAATTTTGAGTTTCTCAAGCGTTTCTTACATCCAAACTGCCATATCTCGCGAACGGATCGACCAATCCGCAAAATTTCTGCTGCATCTGAAAGTAGAAACTCGCCCGATTACAACGGTATGTGTAGTTTTCCCCTAGGCCGTTCCAGTCATTCGTTTCGAGCATCAGAACTGCGAAAATTTTGAGTTTCTCAAGCGTTTCTTACCTCCAAACTGCCATATCTCGCGAACGGATTGACCAATCCGCAAAATTTCTGTTGCATCTGAAAGTAGAAACTCGCCCGATTACAACGGTATGTGTAGTTTTCCCCTAGGCCGTTCCAGTTATACGTTTCGAGCATCAGAACTACGAAAATTTTGAGTTTCTCAAGCGTTTCTTATCTCCAAACTGCCATATCTCGCGAACGGATTGATCAATCCGCAAAATTTCTGTTGCATCTGAAAGTAGAAACTCGCCCGATTACAGCGGTATGCGCACTTTTCCCCTAGGCGGTTCTAGTTATTCGTTTCGAGCATCACACTGCGAAAATTTTGAGTTTCTCAAGCGTTTCTTACCTCCAAACTGCCATATCTCGCGAACGGATGGACCAATCCGCAAAATTTCTATTGCATCTGAAAGTAGAAACTCGCCCGATTACAACGGTACGTGTAGTTTTCCCCTAGGCCGTTCTAGTTATTCGTTTCGAGCATCAGAAGTGCGAAAATTTTGAGTTTCTCAAGCGTTTCTCACCTCCAAACTGCCACATCTCGCGAACGGATTGACCAATCCGCAAAAATTTCTGTTGCATCTGAAAGTAGAAACTCGCCCGATTACAACGGTATGCGCACTTTTCCCCTAGGCGGTTCTAGTTATTCGTTTCGAGCATCAAAACTGCGAAAATTTTGAGTTTCTCAAGCGTTTCTTACCTCCAAACTGCCATATCTCGCGAACGGATCGACCAATCCGCAAAATTTCTGTTGCATCTGAAAGTAGAAACTCGCCCCATTACATCGGTATGCGTACTTTTCCCCAGGCCGTTCTAGTTATTCGTTTCGAGCATCAGAACTGCGAAAATTTTGAGTTTCTCAAGCGTTTCTTATCTCCAAACTGCCATATCTCGCGAACGGATTGATCAATCCGCAAAATTTCTGTTGCATCCGAAAGTAGAAACTCGCCCGATTACAACGGTATGCGTACTTCTCCCCTAGGCCGTTCTAGTCATTCGTTTCGAGCATCAGAACTGCAAAAATTTTGAGTTTCTCAAGCGTTTCTTACTTCCAAACTGCCATATCTCGCGAACGGATCGACCAATCCGCAAAATTTCTGTTGCATCTGAAAGTAGAAACTCGCCCGATTACATCGGTATGCGTACTTTTCCCCAGGCCGTTCTAGTTATTCGTTTCGAGCATCAGAACTGCGAAAATTTTGAGTTTCTCAAGCGTTTCTTACCTCCAAACTGCCATATCTCGCGAACGGATTGACCAATCTGCAAAATTTCTGTTGCATCTGAAAATAGAAACTCGCCCGATTACAACGGTACGTGTTGTGTTCCCCTAGGCCGTTCTAGTTATTCGTTTCGAGCATCAGAAGTGCGAAAATTTTGAGTTTCTCAAGCGTTTCTTACTTCCAAACTGCCACATCTCGCGAACGTATTGACCAATCCGCAAAATTTCTGTTGCATCTGAAAGTAGAAACTCGCCCGATTACAACGATATGTGTAGTTCTCCCCTAGGCCGTTCCAGTTATTCATTTCGAGCATCAGAACTGCGAAAATTTTGAGTTTCTCAAGCGTTTCTTACCTCCAAACAGCCATATCTCGCGAACGGATTGACCAATCCGCAAAATTTCTGTTGCATCTGAAAGTAGAAACTCGCCCGATTACATCGGTATGCGTACTTTTCCCCAGGCCGTTCTAGTTATTCGTTTCGAGCATCAGAACTGCGAAAATTTTGAGTTTCTCAAGCGTTTCTTACCTCCAAACTGCCATATCTCGCGAACGGATTGACCAATCCGCAAAATTTCTGTTGCATCTGAATATAGAAACTCGCCCGATTACAACGGTACGTGTTGTGTTCCCCTAGGCCGTTCTAGTTATTCGTTTCGAGCATCAGAAGTGCGAAAATTTTGAGTTTCTCAAGCGTTTCTTACTTCCAAACTGCCACATCTCGCGAACGTATTGACCAATCCGCAAAATTTCTGTTGCATCTGAAAGTAGAAACTCGCCCGATTACAACGGTATGCATTCTTCTCCCCTAGGCCGTTCTAGTCATTCGTTTCGAGCATCAGAACTGCGAAAATTTTGAGTTTCTCAAGCGTTTCTTACTTCCAAAGTGCCATATCTCGCGAATGGATCGACCAATCCGCAAAATTTCTGTTGCACCTGAAAATAGAAACTCGCCCGATTACATCGGTATGCGTACTTCTCCCCTAGGCCGTTCTAGTCATTCGTTTCGAGCATCAGAACTGCGAAAATTTTGAGTTTCTCAAGCGTTTCTTATCTCCAAACTGCCATAACTCGCGAACGGATTGATCAATCCGCAAAATTTCGGTTGCATCTGAAAGTAGAAACTCGCCCGATTACAACGGTATGCGTACTTCTCCCCTAGGCCGTTCTAGTCATTCGTTTCGAGCATCAGAACTGCGAAAATTTTGAGTTTCTCAAGCGTTCCTTATCTCCAAACTGCCATATCTCGCGAACGGATTGAACAATCCGCAAAATTTCTGTTGCATTTGAATGTAGAAACTCGCCCGATTACAACGATATGCGCACTTTTCCCCTGGGCCGTTCTAGTTATTCGTTTCGAACATCAGAACTGCGAAAATTTTGAGTTTCTAAAGCGTTTCTTATCACCAAACTGCCATATCTCGCGAACGGATTGATCAATCCGCAACATTTCTGTTGCATCTGAAAGTGGAATCTCGCCCGATTACAACAGTATCCGTACTTCTCCCCAAGGCCGTTCTAGTCATTCGTTTCGAGCATCAGAACTGCGAAAATTTTGAGTTTCTAAAGCGTTTCTTACATCCAAACGGCCATATCTCGCGAACGGATCGACCAATCCTCATAATTTCTGTTGCATCTGAAAGTAGAAACTCGCCCGATTACAACGGTATGCGTACTTCTCCCCTAGGCCGTTCTAGTCATTCGTTTGGAGCATCAGAACTGCGAAAATTTTGAGTTTCTCAAGCGTTTCTTATCTCCAAACTGCCATAACTCGCGAACGGATTGATCAATCCGCAAAATTTCGGTTGCATCTGAAAGTAGAAACTCGCCCGATTACAACGGTATGCGTACTTCTCCCCTAGGCCGTTCTAGTCATTCGTTTCGAGCATCAGAACTGCGAAAATTTTGAGTTTCTCAATCGTTTCTTACCTCCAAACTGCCACATCTCGCGAACGGATTGACCAATCCGCAAAATTTCTGTTGCATCTGAAAGTGGAAACTCGCCCGATTACAACGGTATGTGTAGTTTTCCCCTAGACCGTTCCAGTTATTCGTTTCGAGCATCAGAACTGCGAAAATTTTGAGTTTCTCAAGTGTTTCTTACCTCCAAACTGCAATATCTCGCGAACGGATTGAACAATCCGCAAAATTTCTGTTGCATTTGAATGTAGAAACTCGCCCGATTACAACGATATGCGCACTTTTCCCCTGGGCCGTTCTAGTTATTCGTTTCGAACATCAGAACTGCGAAAATTTTGAGTTTCTAAAGCGTTTCTTATCTCCAAACTGCCATATCTCGCGAACGGATTGATCAATCCGCAAAATTTCTGTTGCATCTGAAAGTAGAGACTCGCCCGATTACAACGGTATGTGTAGTTTTCCCCTAGGACGTTCCAGTTATTCGTTTCGAGCATCAGAACTGCGAAAATTTCGAGTTTCTCAAGCGTTTCTTACATCCAAACTGCCATATCTCGCGAACGGATTGATGAATCCGCAAAATTTCTGTTGCATCTGAAAGTAGAAACTCGCTCGATTACAACGGTATGCGTACTTTTCCCCTAGGCCGTTCTAGTTACTCGTTTCTAGCATCAGAACCGCGAAAATTTTGAGTTTCTCAAGCGTTTCTTATTTCCAAACTGCCATATCTCGCGAACGGATTGATCAATCCGCAAAATTTCTGTTGCATCTGAAAGTAGAAAGTCGACCAATTACAACGGTATGGGTACTTCTCCCCTGGGCCGTTCTAGTTATTCATTTCGAGCATCAGAACTGCGAAAATTTTGAGTTTCTCAAGCGTTTCTTACCTCCAAACTGCCATATCTCGCGAACGGATTGACCAATCCGCAAAATTTCTGTTGCTTCTGAAAGTAGAAACTCGCCCGATTACAACGGTATGCGCACTTTTCCCCTAGGCCGTCTAGTTATTCGTTTCGAGCATCAGAACTGCGAAAATTTTGAGTTTCTCAAGCGTTTCTTACATCCAAACGGCCATATCTCGCGAACTGATTGACCAATCCTCATAATTTCTGTTGCATCTGAAAGTATAAACTCGCCCGATTACAACGGTATGCGTACTTCTCCCCTAGGCCGTTCTAGTCATTCGTTTCGAGCATCAGAACTGCGAAAATTTTGAGTTTCTCAAGCGTTTCTTATCTCCAAACTGCCATATCTCGCGAACGGATTGATCAATCCGCAAAATTTCTGTTGCATCTGAAAGTAGAAACTCGCCCGATTACAACGGTATGCGTACTTTTCCCCTAGGCCGTTCTAGTTATTCGTTTCGAGCATCAGAACTGCGAAAATTTTGAGTTTCTCAAGCGTTTCTTACTTCCAAACTGCCATATCTCGCGAACGGATAGACCAATCCGCAAAACTTCTGTTGCATCTGAAAGTAGAAACTCGCCCGATTACATCGGTATGCGTACTTTTCCCCTAGGCCGTTCTAGTTATTCGTTTCGAGCATCAGAACTGCGAAAATTTTGAGCTTCTCAAGCGTTTCTTACCTCCACACTGCCACATCTCGCGAACGGATTGACCAATCCGCAAAATTTCTGTTGCATCTGGAAGTAGAAACCCGCCCGATTACAACGGTATGTGTAGTTTTCCCCTAGACCGTTCCAGTTATTCGTTTCGAGCATCAGAACTGCGAAAATTTTGAGTTTCTAAAGCGTTTCTTATCTCCAAACTGCCATATCTCGCGAACGGATTGATCAATCCGCAACATTTCTGTTGCATCTGAAAGTAGAATCTCGCCCGATTACAACGGTATCCGTACTTCTCCCCTAGGCCGTTCTAGTCATTCGGTTCGAGCATCAGAACTGCGAAAATTTTGAGTTTCTCAAGCGTTTCTTATCTCCAAACTGCCATATCTCGCGAACGGATTGATCATTCCGCAAAATTTCTGTTGCATCTGAAAGTAGAAACTCGCCCGATTACAACGGTATGCGCACTTTTCCCCTAGGCGGTTCTAGTTATTCGTTTCGAGCATCAGAACTGCGAAAATTTTGAGTTTCTCAAGCGTTTCTTACCTCCAAACTGCCATATCTCGCGAACGGATTGACCGATCCGCAAAATTTCTGTTGCATCTGAAAGTAGAGACTCGCCCGATTACAACGGTATGTGTAGTTTTCCCCTAGGACGTTCCAGTTATTCGTTTCGAGCATCAGAACTGCGAAAATTTCGAGTTTCTCAAGCGTTTCTTACATCCAAACTGCCATATCTCGCGAACGGATTGATGAATCCGCAAAATTTCTGTTGCATCTGAAAGTAGAAACTCGCTCGATTACAACGGTATGCGTACTTTTCCCCTAGGCCGTTCTAGTTACTCGTTTCTAGCATCAGAACTGCGAAAATTTTGAGTTTCTCAAGCGTTTCTTATTTCCAAACTGCCATATCTCGCGAACCGATTGATCAATCCGCAAAATTTCTGTTGCATCTGAAAGTAGAAAGTCGACCAATTACAAAGGTATGCGTACTTCTCCCCTAGGCCGTTCTAGTTATTCATTTCGAGCAACAGAACTGCGAAAATTTTGAGTTTCTCAAGCGTTTCTTACCTCCAAACTGCTATATCTCGCGAACGGATTGACCAATCCGCAAAATTTCTGTTGCTTCTGAAAGTAGAAACTCGCCCGATTACAACGGTATGCGCACTTTTCCCCTAGGCCGTCTAGTTATTCGTTTCGTGCATCAGAACTGCGAAAATTTTGAGTTTCTCAAGCGTTTCTTATCTCCAAACTGCCATATCTCGCGAACGGATTGATCAATCCGCAAAATTTCTGTTGCATCTGAAAGTAGAAACTCGCCCGATTACAACGGTATGCGTACTTCTCCCCTAGGCCGTTCTAGTCATTCGTTTCGAACATCAGAACAGCGAAAATTTTGAGTTTCTCTAGCGTTTCTTACTTCCAAACTGCCATATCTCGCGAACGGATTGACCAATCCGCAAAATTTCTGTTGCATCTGAAAGTAGAAACTCGCCCAATTACAACGGTATGTGTAGTTTCCCACTAGACCGTTCCAGTTATTCGTTTCGAGCATCAGAACTGCGAAAATGTTGAGTTTCTCAAGCGTTTCTTATTTCCAAACTGCCATATCTCGCGAACGGATAGACCAATCGGCAAAATTTCTGTTGCACCTGAAAGTAGAAACTCGCCCGATTACATCGGTATGCGTACTTTTTCCCTAGGCCGTCTAGTTATTCGTTTCGAGCATCAGAACTGCGAAAATTTTGAGTTTCTCAAGCGTTTCTTACATCCAAACGGCCATATCTCGCGAACTGATTGACCAATCCTCATAATTTCTGTTGCATCTGAAAGTATAAACTCGCCCGATTACAACGGTATGCGTACTTCTCCCCTAGGCCGTTCTAGTCATTCGTTTCGAGCATCAGAACTGCGAAAATTTTGAGTTTCTCAAGCGTTTCTTATCTCCAAACTGCCATATCTCGCGAACGGATTGATCAATCCGCAAAATTTCTGTTGCATCTGAAAGTAGAAACTCGCCCGATTACAACGGTATGCGTACTTTTCCCCTAGGCCGTTCTAGTTATTCGTTTCGAGCATCAGAACTGCGAAAATTTTGAGTTTCTCAAGCGTTTCTTACTTCCAAACTGCCATATCTCGCGAACGGATAGACCAATCCGCAAAACTTCTGTTGCATCTGAAAGTAGAAACTCGCCCGATTACATCGGTATGCGTACTTTTCCCCTAGGCCGTTCTAGTTATTCGTTTCGAGCATCAGAACTGCGAAAATTTTGAGCTTCTCAAGCGTTTCTTACCTCCACACTGCCACATCTCGCGAACGGATTGACCAATCCGCAAAATTTCTGTTGCATCTGGAAGTAGAAACCCGCCCGATTACAACGGTATGTGTAGTTTTCCCCTAGACCGTTCCAGTTATTCGTTTCGAGCATCAGAACTGCGAAAATTTTGAGTTTCTAAAGCGTTTCTTATCTCCAAACTGCCATATCTCGCGAACGGATTGATCAATCCGCAACATTTCTGTTGCATCTGAAAGTAGAATCTCGCCCGATTACAACGGTATCCGTACTTCTCCCCTAGGCCGTTCTAGTCATTCGGTTCGAGCATCAGAACTGCGAAAATTTTGAGTTTCTCAAGCGTTTCTTATCTCCAAACTGCCATATCTCGCGAACGGATTGATCATTCCGCAAAATTTCTGTTGCATCTGAAAGTAGAAACTCGCCCGATTACAACGGTATGCGCACTTTTCCCCTAGGCGGTTCTAGTTATTCGTTTCGAGCATCAGAACTGCGAAAATTTTGAGTTTCTCAAGCGTTTCTTACCTCCAAACTGCCATATCTCGCGAACGGATTGACCGATCCGCAAAATTTCTGTTGCATCTGAAAGTAGAAACTCGCCCGATTACAACGGTATGTGTAGTTTTCCCCTAGGCCGTTCTAGTTATTCGTTTCAAGCATCAGAACTGCGCAAATTTTGAGTTTCTCAAGCGTTTCTTACCTCCAAACTGCCATATCTCGCGAACGTATTGACCAATCCGCAAAATTTCTGTTGCATCTGAAAGTAGAGACTCGCCCGATTACAACGGTATGTGTAGTTTTCCCCTAGGACGTTCCAGTTATTCGTTTCGAGCATCAGAACTGCGAAAACTTCGAGTTTCTCAAGCGTTTCTTACATCCAAACTGCCATATCTCGCGAACGGATTGATGAATCCGCAAAATTTCTGTTGCATCTGAAAGTAGAAACTCGCTCGATTACAACGGTATGCGTACTTTTCCCCTAGGCCGTTCTAGTTACTCGTTTCTAGCATCAGAACTGCGAAAATTTTGAGTTTCTCAAGCGTTTCTTATTTCCAAACTGCCATATCTCGCGAACCGATTGATCAATCCGCAAAATTTCTGTTGCATCTGAAAGTAGAAAGTCGACCAATTACAACGGTATGCGTACTTCTCCCCTAGGCCGTTCTAGTTATTCATTTCGAGCAACAGAACTGCGAAAATTTTGAGTTTCTCAAGCGTTTCTTACCTCCAAACTGCTATATCTCGCGAACGGATTGACCAATCCGCAAAATTTCTGTTGCTTCTGAAAGTAGAAACTCGCCCGATTACAACGGTATGCGCACTTTTCCCCTAGGCCGTCTAGTTATTCGTTTCGTGCATCAGAACTGCGAAAATTTTGAGTTTCTCAAGCGTTTCTTATCTCCAAACTGCCATATCTCGCGAACGGATTGATCAATCCGCAAAATTTCTGTTGCATCTGAAAGTAGAAACTCGCCCGATTACAACGGTATGCGTACTTCTCCCCTAGGCCGTTCTAGTCATTCGTTTCGAACATCAGAACAGCGAAAATTTTGAGTTTCTCTAGCGTTTCTTACTTCCAAACTGCCATATCTCGCGAACGGATTGACCAATCCGCAAAATTTCTGTTGCATCTGAAAGTAGAAACTCGCCCAATTACAACGGTATGTGTAGTTTCCCACTAGACCGTTCCAGTTATTCGTTTCGAGCATCAGAACTGCGAAAATGTTGAGTTTCTCAAGCGTTTCTTATTTCCAAACTGCCATATCTCGCGAACGGATAGACCAATCGGCAAAATTTCTGTTGCACCTGAAAGTAGAAACTCGCCCGATTACATCGGTATGCGTACTTTTTCCCTAGGCCGTTCTAGTTATTCGTTTCGAGCATCAGAACTGCGAAAATTTTGAGTTTCTCAAGCGTTTCTTACCTCCAAACTGCCACATCTCGCGAACGGATTGACCAATCCGCAAAATTTCTGTTGCATCTGAAAGTGGAAACTCGCCCGATTACAACGGTATGTGTAGTTTTCCCCTAGACCGTTCCAGTTATTCGTTTCGAGCATCAGAACTGCGAAAATTTTGTGTTTCTCAAGCGTTTCTTATCTCCAAACTGCCATATCTCGCGAACGGATTGATCATTCCGCAAAATTTCTGTTGCATCTGAAAGTAGAAACTCGCCCGATTACAACGGTATGCGCACCTTTCCCCTAGGCGGTTCTAGTTATTCGTTTCGAGCATCAGAACTGCGAAAATTTTGAGTTTCTCAAGCGTTTCTTACCTCCAAACTGCCATATCTCGCGAACGGATTGACCGATCCGCAAAGTTTCTGTTGCATCTGAAAGTAGAAACTCGCCCGATTACAACGTTATGTGTAGTTTTCGCCTAGACCGTTCCAGTTATTCGTTTCGAGCATCAGAACTGCGAAAATTTTGAGTTTCTGAAGCGTTTCTTACCTCCAAACTGCCATATCTCGCGAACGGATTGAACAATCCGCAAAATTTCTGTTGCATCTGAAAGTAGAAACTCGCCCGATTACAACAGTATGTGTAGTTTTCCCCTAGACCGTTCCAGTTATTCGTTTCGAGCATCAGAACTGCGAAAATTTTGAGTTTCTGAAGCGTTTCTTACCTCCAAACTGCCATATCTCGCGAACGGATTGAACAATCCGCAAAATTTCTGTTGCATTTGAATGTAGAAACTCGCCCGATTACAACGATATACGCACTTTTCCCCTGGGCCGTTCTAGTTATTCGTTTCGAGCATCAGAACTGCGAAAATTTTGAGTTTCTCAATCGTTTCTTACATCCAAACGGCCATATCTCGCGAACGGATTGACCAATCCGCATGATTTCTGTTGCATCTGAAAGTAGAAACTCGCCCGATTACAACGGTATGCGCACTTCTCCCCTAGGCCGTTCTAGTTATTCATTTCGAGCATCAGAACTGCGAAAATTTTGAGTTTCTCAAGCGTTTCTTACCTCCAAACTGCCATATCTCGCGAACGGATTGACCAATCCGCAAAATTTCTGTTGCTTCTGAAAGTAGAAACTCGCCGATTACAACGGTATGTGTAGTTTTCCCCTAGACCGTTCCAGTTATTCGTTTCGAGCATCAGAACTGCGAAAATTTTGAGTTTCTGAAGCGTTTCTTAACTCCAAACTGCCATATCTCGCGAACGGATTGAACAATCCGCAAAATTTCTGTTGCATTTGAATGTAGAAACTCGCCCGATTACAACGATATGCGCACTTTTCCCCTGGGCCGTTCTACTTATTCGTTTCGAGCATCAGAACTGCGAAAATTTTGAGTTTCTCAAGCGTTTCTTACCTCCAAACTGCCACATCTCGCGAACGGATTGACCAATCCGCAAAATTTCTGTTGCATCTGAAAGTAGAAACTCGCCCGATTACAACGGTATGTGTAGTTTTCACCTAGACCGTTGCAGTTATTCGTTTCGAGCATCAGAACTGCGAAAATTTTGAGTTTCTCAAGCGTTTCTTACTTCCAAACTGCCATATCTCGCGAACGGACCGACCAATCCGCAAAATTTCTGTTGCATCTGAAAGTAGAAACTCGCCCGATTACAACGGTATGTGTAGTTTTCCCCTAGGCCGTTCTAGTTATTCGTTTCAAGCATCAGAACTGCGCAAATTTTGAGTTTCTCAAGCGTTTCTTACCTCCAAACTGCCATATCTCGCGAACGTATTGACCAATCCGAAAATTTCTGTTGCATCTGAAAGTAGAGACTCGCCCGATTACAACGGTATGTGTAGTTTTCCCCTAGGACGTTCCAGTTATTCGTTTCGAGCATCAGAACTGCGAAAATTTCGAGTTTCTCAAGCGTTTCTTACATCCAAACTGCCATATCTCGCGAACGGATTGATGAATCCGCAAAATTTCTGTTGCATCTGAAAGTAGAAACTCGCTCGATTACAACGGTATGCGTACTTTTCCCCTAGGCCGTTCTAGTTACTCGTTTCTAGCATCAGAACTGCGAAAATTTTGAGTTTCTCAAGCGTTTCTTATTTCCAAACTGCCATATCTCGCGAACCGATTGATCAATCCGCAAAATTTCTGTTGCATCTGAAAGTAGAAAGTCGACCAATTACAACGGTATGCGTACTTCTCCCCTAGGCCGTTCTAGTTATTCATTTCGAGCAACAGAACTGCGAAAATTTTGAGTTTCTCAAGCGTTTCTTACCTCCAAACTGCTATATCTCGCGAACGGATTGACCAATCCGCAAAATTTCTGTTGCTTCTGAAAGTAGAAACTCGCCCGATTACAACGGTATGCGCACTTTTCCCCTAGGCCGTCTAGTTATTCGTTTCGAGCATCAGAACTGCGAAAATTTTGAGTTTCTCAAGCGTTTCTTACATCCAAACGGCCATATCTCGCGAACGGATTGACCAATCCTCATAATTTCTGTTGCATCTGAAAGTAGAAACTCGCCCGATTACAACGGTATGCGTACTTCTCCTCTAGGCCGTTCTAGTCATTCGTTTCGAGCATCAGAACTGCGAAAATTTTGAGTTTCTCAAGCGTTTCTTATCTCCAAACTGCCATATCTCGCGAACGGATTGATCAATCCGCAAAATTTCTGTTGCATCTGAAAGTAGAAACTCGCCCGATTACAACGGTATGCGTACTTCTCCCCTAGGCCGTTCTAGTCATTCGTTTCGAACATCAGAACAGCGAAAATTTTGAGTTTCTCTAGCGTTTCTTACTTCCAAACTGCCATATCTCGCGAACGGATTGACCAATCCGCAAAATTTCTGTTGCATCTGAAAGTAGAAACTCGCCCAATTACAACGGTATGTGTAGTTTCCCACTAGACCGTTCCAGTTATTCGTTTCGAGCATCAGAACTGCGAAAATGTTGAGTTTCTCAAGCGTTTCTTATTTCCAAACTGCCATATCTCGCGAACGGATAGACCAATCGGCAAAATTTCTGTTGCACCTGAAAGTAGAAACTCGCCCGATTACATCGGTATGCGTACTTTTTCCCTAGGCCGTTCTAGTTATTCGTTTCGAGCATCAGAACTGCGAAAATTTTGAGTTTCTCAAGCGTTTCTTACCTCCAAACTGCCACATCTCGCGAACGGATTGACCAATCCGCAAAATTTCTGTTGCATCTGAAAGTGGAAACTCGCCCGATTACAACGGTATGTGTAGTTTTCCCCTAGACCGTTCCAGTTATTCGTTTCGAGCATCAGAACTGCGAAAATTTTGTGTTTCTCAAGCGTTTCTTATCTCCAAACTGCCATATCTCGCGAACGGATTGATCATTCCGCAAAATTTCTGTTGCATCTGAAAGTAGAAACTCGCCCGATTACAACGGTATGCGCACCTTTCCCCTAGGCGGTTCTAGTTATTCGTTTCGAGCATCAGAACTGCGAAAATTTTGAGTTTCTCAAGCGTTTCTTACCTCCAAACTGCCATATCTCGCGAACGGATTGACCGATCCGCAAAGTTTCTGTTGCATCTGAAAGTAGAAACTCGCCCGATTACAACGTTATGTGTAGTTTTCGCCTAGACCGTTCCAGTTATTCGTTTCGAGCATCAGAACTGCGAAAATTTTGAGTTTCTGAAGCGTTTCTTACCTCCAAACTGCCATATCTCGCGAACGGATTGAACAATCCGCAAAATTTCTGTTGCATCTGAAAGTAGAAACTCGCCCGATTACAACAGTATGTGTAGTTTTCCCCTAGACCGTTCCAGTTATTCGTTTCGAGCATCAGAACTGCGAAAATTTTGAGTTTCTGAAGCGTTTCTTACCTCCAAACTGCCATATCTCGCGAACGGATTGAACAATCCGCAAAATTTCTGTTGCATTTGAATGTAGAAACTCGCCCGATTACAACGATATACGCACTTTTCCCCTGGGCCGTTCTAGTTATTCGTTTCGAGCATCAGAACTGCGAAAATTTTGAGTTTCTCAATCGTTTCTTACATCCAAACGGCCATATCTCGCGAACGGATTGACCAATCCGCATGATTTCTGTTGCATCTGAAAGTAGAAACTCGCCCGATTACAACGGTATGCGTACTTATCCCCTGGGCCGTTCTAGTTATTCATTTCGAGCATCAGAACTGCGAAAATTTTGAGTTTCTCAAGCGTTTCTTACCTCCAAACTGCCATATCTCGCGAACGGATTGACCAATCCGCAAAATTTCTGTTGCTTCTGAAAGTAGAAACTCGCCCGATTACAACGGTATGCGCACTTCTCCCCTAGGCCGTTCTAGTTATTCATTTCGAGCATCAGAACTGCGAAAATTTTGAGTTTCTCAAGCGTTTCTTACCTCCAAACTGCCATATCTCGCGAACGGATTGACCAATCCGCAAAATTTCTGTTGCTTCTGAGAGTAGAAACTCGCCGATTACAACGGTATGTGTAGTTTTCCCCTAGACCGTTCCAGTTATTCGTTTCGAGCATCAGAACTGCGAAAATTTTGAGTTTCTGAAGCGTTTCTTAACTCCAAACTGCCATATCTCGCGAACGGATTGAACAATCCGCAAAATTTCTGTTGCATTTGAATGTAGAAACTCGCCCGATTACAACGATATGCGCACTTTTCCCCTGGGCCGTTCTAGTTATTCGTTTCGAGCATCAGAACTGCGAAAATTTTGAGTTTCTCAAGCGTTTCTTACCTCCAAACTGCCACATCTCGCGAACGGATTGACCAATCCGCAAAATTTCTGTTGCATCTGAAAGTAGAAACTCGCCCGATTACAACGGTATGTGTAGTTTTCACCTAGACCGTTGCAGTTATTCGTTTCGAGCATCAGAACTGCGAAAATTTTGAGTTTCTCAAGCGTTTCTTACTTCCAAACTGCCATATCTCGCGAACGGACCGACCAATCCGCAAAAATTTCTGTTGCATCTGAAAGTAGAAACTCGCCCGATTACATCGGTATGCGTACTTTTCCCCTAGGTCGTTCTAGTTATTCGTTTCGAGCATCAGAACTGCGAAAATTTTGAGTTTCTCAAGCGTTTCTTTCCTCCAAACTGCCACATCTCGCGAACGGATTGACCAATCCGCAATATTTCTGTTGCATCTGAAAGTAGAAACTCGCCCGATTACAACGGTATGCGCACTTTTCCACTGGGCCGTTCTAGTTATTCGTTTCGAGCATCAGAACTGCGAAAATTTTGAGTTTCTCAAGCGTTTCTTACTTCCAAACTGCCATATCTCGCGAACGGATTGATCAATCCGCAAAGTTTCTGTTGCATCTGAAAGTAGAAACTCGCCCGATTTCAACGGTATGCGCATTTTTCCCCTAGGCTGTTCTAGTTAATCGTTTCGAGCATCAGAACTGCGAAAATTTTGAGTTTCACAAGCGTTTCTTACCTCCAAACTGCCATATCTCGCGAACGGATTGAACAATCCGCATAATTTCTGTTGCATCTGAAAGTAGAAACTCGCCCGATTACAACGGTATGCGTACTACTCCCCTAGGCCGTTCTAGTCATTCGTTTCGAGCATCAGAACTGCGAAAATTTTGAGTTTCTCAAGCGTTTCTTAGCTCCAAACTGCCATATCTCGCGAACGGATTGACCAATCCGCAAAATTTCTGTTGCATCTGAAAGTAGAAACTCGACCGATTACAACGGTATGCGCACTTTTCCACTGGGCCGTTCTAGTTATTCGTTTCGAGCATCAGAACTGCGAAAATTTTGAGTTTCTAAAGCGTTTCTTATCTCCAAACTGCCATATCTCGCGAACGGATTGATCAATCCGCAAAGTTTCTGTTGCATCTGAAAGTAGAAACTCGCCCGATTTCAACCGTATGCGTACTTTTCCCCTAGGCCGTTCTAGTTATTCGTTTCGAGCATCAGAACTGCGAAAATTTTGAGTTTCTCAAGCGTTTGTTACCTCCAAACTGCCACATCTCGCGAACGATTGACCAATCCGCAAAATTTCTGTTGCATCTGAAAGTAGAAAACTCGCCCGATTACAACGGTATGTTGTAGTTTTTCCCCTAGACCGTTCCAGTTATTCGTTTCGAGCATCAGACTGCGAAAATTTTGAGTTTCTCAAGCGTTTCTTACTTCCAACTGCCATATCTCGCGAACGGACCGACCAATCCGCAAAATTTTCTGTTGCATCTGAAAGTACAAAACTCGCCCGATTACATCGGTATGGCGTACTTTTCCCTAGGTCCGTTCTAGTTTATTCGTTTCGAGCATCAGAACTGCGAAATTTTTGAGTTTCTCAAGCGTTTCTTATCTCCAAACTGCCATATCTCGCGAACGGATTGATCAATCCGCAAAATTTCTGTTGCATCTGAAGTAGAAACTTCGCCCGATTTACAACGGTATGCGTACTTCTCCCCTAGGCCGTTCTAGTCATTCGTTTCGAACATCAGAACAGCGAAAATTTTGAGTTTCTCAAGCGTTTCTTACTTCCAAACTGCCATATCTCGCGAACGGATTGACCAATCCGCAAAATTTTCTGTTGCATCTGAAAGTAGAAACTCGCCAATTACAACGGTATGTGTAGTTTCCCACTAGACCGTTCCAGTTATTCGTTTCGAGCATCAGAACTGCGAAAATTTTTGAGTTTCTCAAGCGTTTCTTATTTCCAAAACTGCATATCTCGCGAACGGATAGACCAATCGGCAAAAATTTCTTGTTTGCATCTGAAAGTAGAAACTCGCCGAATTACATCGGTATGCGTAACTTTTTCCCCTAGGCCGTTCTAGTTATTCGTTTCGAGCATCAGAACTGCGAAAATTTTGATGTTCTCAAGCGTTTCTTACCTCCAAACTGCCACATCTCGCGAACGGATTGACCAATCCGCAAAATTTCTGTGCATCTGAAAGTGGAAACTCGCCCGATTACAACGGTATGTGTAGTTTTCCCCTAGGGACCGTTTCCAGTTATTCGTTTTCGAGCATCAGAACAGCGAAAATTTTGAGTTTCTCAAGCGTTTCTATCTCCAAACTTGCCATATCTCGCGAACGGATTGATCATTCCGCAAAATTTTTCTGTTGCATCTGAAAATAGAAACTCGCCCCGATTACAACGGTTATGCGCACTTTTCCCCTAGGCGGTTTCTAGTTATTCGTTTCGAGCATCAGAACTGCGAAAATTTTGAGTTTCTCAAGCGTTTCTTACCTCCAAACTGCCATATCTCGCGAACGGATTGACCGATCCGCAAAATTTCTGTTGCAATCTGAAAGTAGGAAAACTCGCCCGATTACAACGTTTATGTGTAGTTTTCCCCCTAGACCGTTCCAGTTATTTCGTTTCGAGCATCAGAACTGCGAAAATTTTGAGTTTCTGAAGCGTTTCTTACCTCCAAACTGCCATATCTCGCGAAACGGATTGAACAATCCGCAAAATTTCTGTTGCATTTGAATGTAAGAAAAAAACTCGCCCGATTACATCGGTATGCGTACTTTTTCCCTAGGCCGTTCTTGTTATTCGTTTCGAGCATCAGAAACTGCGAAAATTTTGAGTTTCTCAAGCGTTTCTTACCTCCAAACTGCAATATCTCGCGAACGGATTGACCAATCCGCAAAATTTCTGTTGCTTCTGAAGTAGAAACTCGCCCGATTTCAACGGTATGCGTACTTCTCCCCTAGGCCGATCTAGTTTATTCATTTCGAGCATCAGAACTGCGAAAAATTTTGAGTTTTCTCAAGCGTTTCTTACCTCCAAAACTGCCATATCTCCGCGAACGGATTGACCAATCCGCAAAATTTCTGTTGCTTCTGAAAGTAGAAACTCGCCCGATTACAACGGTATGTGTAGTTTTTCCCCTAGACCGTTCCAGTTATTCGTTTCGAGCATCAGAACTGCGAAAATTTTGAGTTTCTGAAGCGTTTCTTACCTCCAAACTGCCATATCTCGCGAACGGATTGAACAATCCGCAAAATTTCTGTTGCATTTGAATGTAGAAAACCTCGCCCCGATTACAAACGATATACGCACTTTTCCCCAGGGCCGTTCTAGTTATTCGTTTCGAGCCATCAGAACTGCGAAAATTTTGAGTTTCTCAATCGTTTCTTACATCCAAACGGGCCATATCTCACGAACGGATTGACCAATCCGCATGATTTTCTGTTGCATCTGAAAGTAGAAACTCGCCCGATTACAACGGTATGCGTACTTATCCCCTGGGCCGTTCTAGTTATTCATTTCGAGCATCAGAACTGCGAAAATTTTGAGTTTCTCAAGCGTTTCTTACCTCCAAACTGCCATATCTCGCGAACGGATTGACCAATCCGCTAAAATTTCTGTTGCTTCTGAAAGTAGAAACTCGCCCGATTACAACGATATGCGCACTTTTCCCCTGGGCCGTTCTAGTTATTCGTTTCGAGCATCAGAACTGCGAAAATTTTTGAGTTTCTCAAGCGTTTCTTACCTCCAAACTGCCACATCTCGCGAACGGATTGACCAATCCGCAAAATTTCTGTTGCAATCTGAAAGTAGAAACTCGCCCGATTTACAACGGTATGTGTAGTTTTCACCTAGACCGTTGCAGTTTATTCGTTTCGAGCATCAGAACTGCGAAAAATTTTGAGTTTCTCAAGCGTTTCTTACTTCCAAACTGCCATAATCTCGCGAACGGACCCGACCAATCCGCAAAATTTCTGTTGCATCTGAAAGTAGAAACTCGCCCGATTACATCGGTATGCGTACTATTCCCCTAGGTCGTTCTAGTTATTCGTTTCGAGCATCAGGAACTGCGAAAATTTTGAGTTTCTCAAGCGTTTCTTACCTCCAAACTGCAATATCACGCGAACGGATTGACCAATCCGCAAAAATTTCTGTTGCTTCTGAAAGTAGAAAACTCGCCCGATTACAACGGTATGCGTACTTCTCCTAGGCCGATCTAGTTATTCATTTCGAGCATCAGAACTGCGAAAATTTTGAGTTTCTCAAGGCGTTTTCTTACCTCCAAACTGCCATATCTCGCGAACGGATTGACCAATCCGCAAAAAATTTCTGTTGCTTTCTGAAGTAGAAACTCGCCCGATTACAACGGTATGTGTAGTTTTCCCCTAGGACCGTTCCAGTTTATTCGTTTCGAGCATCAGAACTGCGAAAATTTTTGAGTTTCTGAAGCGTTTCTTACCTCCAAACTGCCATATCTCGCGAACGGATTGAACAATCCGCAAAATTTCTGTTGCATTTGAATGTAGAAACTCGCCCGATTACAACGATATACGCACTTTTCCCCAGGGCCGTTCTAGTTATTCGTTTCGAGCATCAGAACTGCGAAAATTTTGAGTTTCTCAATCGTTTCTTTACATCCAAACGGCCATATCTCACGAACGGATTGACCAATCCGCATGATTTCTGTTGCATCTGAAAGTAGAAACTCGCCCGATTACAACGGTATGCGTACTTATCCCCTGGGCCGTTCTAGTTATTCATTTCGAGCATCAGAACTGCGAAAATTTTGAGTTTCTCAAGCGTTTCTTACCTCCAAACTGCCATATCTCGCGAACGGATTGACCAATCCGCAAAATTTCTGTTGCTTCTGAAAGTAGAAACTCGCCCGATTACAACGATATGCGCACTTTTCCCCTGGGCCGTTCTAGTTATTCGTTTCGAGCATCAGAACTGCGAAAATTTTGAGTTTCTCAAGCGTTTCTTACCTCCAAACTGCCACATCTCGCGAACGGATTGACCAATCCGCAAAATTTCTGTTGCATCTGAAAGTAGAAACTCGCCCGATTACAACGGTATGTGTAGTTTTCACCTAGACCGTTGCAGTTATTCGTTTCGAGCATCAGAACTGCGAAAATTTTGAGTTTCTCAAGCGTTTCTTACTTCCAAACTGCCATATCTCGCGAACGGACCGACCAATCCGCAAAATTTCTGTTGCATCTGAAAGTAGAAACTCGCCCGATTACATCGGTATGCGTACTATTCCCCTAGGTCGTTCTAGTTATTCGTTTCGAGCATCAGAACTGCGAAAATTTTGAGTTTCTCAAGCGTTTCTTACCTCCAAACTGCCACATCTCGCGAACGGATTGACCAATCTGCAATATTTCTGTTGCATCTGAAAGTAGAAACTCGCCCGATTACAACGGTATGCGCACTTTTCCACTGGGCCGTTCTAGTTATTCGTTTCGAGCATCAGAACTGCGAAAATTTTGTGTTTCTCAAGCGTTTCTTACATCCAAACGGCCATATCTCGCGAACGGATTGACCAATCCGCATAATTTCTGTTGCATCTGAAAGTAGAAACTCGCCCGATTACAACGGTATGCGTACTACTCCCCTAGGCCGTTCTAGTCATTCGTTTCGAGCATCAGAACTGCGAAAATTTTGAGTTTCTCAAGCGTTTCTTACTTCCAAACTGCCATATCTCGCGAACGGATTGATCAATCCGCAAAGTTTCTGTTGCTTCTGAAAGTAGAAACTCGCCCGATTTCAACGGTATGCGCATTTTTCCCCTAGGCCGTTCTAGTTATTCGTTTCGAGCATCAGAACTGCGAAAATTTTGAGTTTCTCAATCGTTTCTTACATCCAAACGGCCATATCTCGCGAACGGATTGACCAATCCGCATGATTTCTGTTGCATCTGAAAGTAGAAACTCGCCCGATTACATCGGTATGCGTACTTTTCTCCTAGGCCGTTCTAGTTATTCGTTTCGAGCATCAGAACTGCGAAAATTTTGAGTTTCTCAAGCGTTTCTTACCTCCAAACTGCCATATCTCGCGAACGGATTGACCAATCCGCAAAATTTCTGTTGCTTCTGAAAGTAGAAACTCGCCCGATTACAACGGTATGTGTAGTTTTCCCCTAGACCGTTCCAGTTATTCGTTTCGAGCATCAGAACTGCGAAAATTTTGAGTTTCTGAAGCGTTTCTTACCTCCAAACTGCCATATCTCGCGAACGGATTGAACAATCCGCAAAATTTCTGTTGCATTTGAATGTAGAAACTCGCCCGATTACAACGATATACGCACTTTTCCCCAGGGCCGTTCTAGTTATTCGTTTCGAGCATCAGAACTGCGAAAATTTTGAGTTTCTCAATCGTTTCTTACATCCAAACGGCCATATCTCACGAACGGATTGACCAATCCGCATGATTTCTGTTGCATCTGAAAGTAGAAACTCGCCCGATTACAACGGTATGCGCACTTTTCCACTGGGCCGTTCTAGTTATTCGTTTCGAGCATCAGAACTGCGAAAATTTTGTGTTTCTCAAGCGTTTCTTACATCCAAACGGCCATATCTCGCGAACGGATTGACCAATCCGCATAATTTCTGTTGCATCTGAAAGTAGAAACTCGCCCGATTACAACGGTATGCGTACTACTCCCCTAGGCCGTTCTAGTCATTCGTTTCGAGCATCAGAACTGCGAAAATTTTGAGTTTCTCAAGCGTTTCTTACCTCCAAACTGCCATATCTCGCGAACGGATTGACCAATCCGCAAAATTTCTGTTGCTTCTGAAAGTAGAAACTCGCCCGATTACAACGGTATGTGTAGTTTTCCCCTAGACCGTTCCAGTTATTCGTTTCGAGCATCAGAACTGCGAAAATTTTGAGTTTCTGAAGCGTTTCTTACCTCCAAACTGCCATATCTCGCGAACGGATTGAACAATCCGCAAAATTTCTGTTGCATTTGAATGTAGAAACTCGCCCGATTACAACGATATACGCACTTTTCCCCAGGGCCGTTCTAGTTATTCGTTTCGAGCATCAGAACTGCGAAAATTTTGAGTTTCTCAAGCGTTTCTTACCTCCAAACTGCCATATCTCGCGAACGGATTGACCAATCCGCAAAATTTCTGTTGCTTCTGAAAGTAGAAACTCGCCCGATTACAACGATATGCGCACTTTTCCCCTGGGCCGTTCTAGTTATTCGTTTCGAGCATCAGAACTGCGAAAATTTTGAGTTTCTCAAGCGTTTCTTACCTCCAAACTGCCACATCTCGCGAACGGATTGACCAATCCGCAAAATTTCTGTTGCATCTGAAAGTAGAAACTCGCCCGATTACAACGGTATGTGTAGTTTTCACCTAGACCGTTGCAGTTATTCGTTTCGAGCATCAGAACTGCGAAAATTTTGAGTTTCTCAAGCGTTTCTTACTTCCAAACTGCCATATCTCGCGAACGGACCGACCAATCCGCAAAATTTCTATTGCATCTGAAAGTAGAAACTCGCCCGATTACATCGGTATGCGTACTATTCCCCTAGGTCGTTCTAGTTATTCGTTTCGAGCATCAGAACTGCGAAAATTTTGAGTTTCTCAAGCGTTTCTTACCTCCAAACTGCCACATCTCGCGAACGGATTGACCAATCTGCAATATTTCTGTTGCATCTGAAAGTAGAAACTCGCCCGATTACAACGGTATGCGCACTTTTCCACTGGGCCGTTCTAGTTATTCGTTTCGAGCATCAGAACTGCGAAAATTTTGTGTTTCTCAAGCGTTTCTTACATCCAAACGGCCATATCTCGCGAACGGATTGACCAATCCGCATAATTTCTGTTGCATCTGAAAGTAGAAACTCGCCCGATTACAACGGTATGCGTACTACTCCCCTAGGCCGTTCTAGTCATTCGTTTCGAGCATCAGAACTGCGAAAATTTTGAGTTTCTCAAGCGTTTCTTACTTCCAAACTGCCATATCTCGCGAACGGATTGATCAATCCGCAAAGTTTCTGTTGCTTCTGAAAGTAGAAACTCGCCCGATTTCAACGGTATGCGCATTTTTCCCCTAGGCCGTTCTAGTTATTCGTTTCGAGCATCAGAACTGCGAAAATTTTGAGTTTCTCAATCGTTTCTTACATCCAAACGGCCATATCTCGCGAACGGATTGACCAATCCGCATGATTTCTGTTGCATCTGAAAGTAGAAACTCGCCCGATTACATCGGTATGCGTACTTTTCTCCTAGGCCGTTCTAGTTATTCGTTTCGAGCATCAGAACTGCGAAAATTTTGAGTTTCTCAAGCGTTTCTTACCTCCAAACTGCCATATCTCGCGAACGGATTGACCAATCCGCAAAATTTCTGTTGCTTCTGAAAGTAGAAACTCGCCCGATTACAACGGTATGTGTAGTTTTCCCCTAGACCGTTCCAGTTATTCGTTTCGAGCATCAGAACTGCGAAAATTTTGAGTTTCTGAAGCGTTTCTTACCTCCAAACTGCCATATCTCGCGAACGGATTGAACAATCCGCAAAATTTCTGTTGCATTTGAATGTAGAAACTCGCCCGATTACAACGATATACGCACTTTTCCCCAGGGCCGTTCTAGTTATTCGTTTCGAGCATCAGAACTGCGAAAATTTTGAGTTTCTCAATCGTTTCTTACATCCAAACGGCCATATCTCACGAACGGATTGACCAATCCGCATGATTTCTGTTGCATCTGAAAGTAGAAACTCGCCCGATTACAACGGTATGCGCACTTTTCCACTGGGCCGTTCTAGTTATTCGTTTCGAGCATCAGAACTGCGAAAATTTTGTGTTTCTCAAGCGTTTCTTACATCCAAACGGCCATATCTCGCGAACGGATTGACCAATCCGCATAATTTCTGTTGCATCTGAAAGTAGAAACTCGCCCGATTACAACGGTATGCGTACTACTCCCCTAGGCCGTTCTAGTCATTCGTTTCGAGCATCAGAACTGCGAAAATTTTGAGTTTCTCAAGCGTTTCTTACCTCCAAACTGCCATATCTCGCGAACGGATTGACCAATCCGCAAAATTTCTGTTGCTTCTGAAAGTAGAAACTCGCCCGATTACAACGGTATGTGTAGTTTTCCCCGAGACCGTTCCAGTTATTCGTTTCGAGCATCAGAACTGCGAAAATTTTGAGTTTCTGAAGCGTTTCTTACCTCCAAACTGCCATATCTCGCGAACGGATTGAACAATCCGCAAAATTTCTGTTGCATTTGAATGTAGAAACTCGCCCGATTACAACGATATACGCACTTTTCCCCAGGGCCGTTCTAGTTATTCGTTTCGAGCATCAGAACTGCGAAAATTTTGAGTTTCTCAATCGTTTCTTACATCCAAACGGCCATATCTCACGAACGGATTGACCAATCCGCATGATTTCTGTTGCATCTGAAAGTAGAAACTCGCCCGATTACAACGGTATGCGTACTTATCCCCTGGGCCGTTCTAGTTATTCATTTCGAGCATCAGAACTGCGAAAATTTTGAGTTTCTCAAGCGTTTCTTACCTCCAAACTGCCATATCTCGCGAACGGATTGACCAATCCGCAAAATTTCTGTTGCTTCTGAAAGTAGAAACTCGCCCGATTACAACGATATGCGCACTTTTCCCCTGGGCCGTTCTAGTTATTCGTTTCGAGCATCAGAACTGCGAAAATTTTGAGTTTCTCAAGCGTTTCTTACCTCCAAACTGCCACATCTCGCGAACGGATTGACCAATCCGCAAAATTTCTGTTGCATCTGAAAGTAGAAACTCGCCCGATTACAACGGTATGTGTAGTTTTCACCTAGACCGTTGCAGTTATTCGTTTCGAGCATCAGAACTGCGAAAATTTTGAGTTTCTCAAGCGTTTCTTACTTCCAAACTGCCATATCTCGCGAACGGACCGACCAATCCGCAAAATTTCTATTGCATCTGAAAGTAGAAACTCGCCCGATTACATCGGTATGCGTACTATTCCCCTAGGTCGTTCTAGTTATTCGTTTCGAGCATCAGAACTGCGAAAATTTTGAGTTTCTCAAGCGTTTCTTACCTCCAAACTGCCACATCTCGCGAACGGATTGACCAATCTGCAATATTTCTGTTGCATCTGAAAGTAGAAACTCGCCCGATTACAACGGTATGCGCACTTTTCCACTGGGCCGTTCTAGTTATTCGTTTCGAGCATCAGAACTGCGAAAATTTTGTGTTTCTCAAGCGTTTCTTACATCCAAACGGCCATATCTCGCGAACGGATTGACCAATCCGCATAATTTCTGTTGCATCTGAAAGTAGAAACTCGCCCGATTACAACGGTATGCGTACTACTCCCCTAGGCCGTTCTAGTCATTCGTTTCGAGCATCAGAACTGCGAAAATTTTGAGTTTCTCAAGCGTTTCTTACTTCCAAACTGCCATATCTCGCGAACGGATTGATCAATCCGCAAAGTTTCTGTTGCTTCTGAAAGTAGAAACTCGCCCGATTTCAACGGTATGCGCATTTTTCCCCTAGGCCGTTCTAGTTATTCGTTTCGAGCATCAGAACTGCGAAAATTTTGAGTTTCTCAATCGTTTCTTACATCCAAACGGCCATATCTCGCGAACGGATTGACCAATCCGCATGATTTCTGTTGCATCTGAAAGTAGAAACTCGCCCGATTACATCGGTATGCGTACTTTTCTCCTAGGCCGTTCTAGTTATTCGTTTCGAGCATCAGAACTGCGAAAATTTTGAGTTTCTCAAGCGTTTCTTACCTCCAAACTGCCATATCTCGCGAACGGATTGACCAATCCGCAAAATTTCTGTTGCTTCTGAAAGTAGAAACTCGCCCGATTACAACGGTATGTGTAGTTTTCCCCTAGACCGTTCCAGTTATTCGTTTCGAGCATCAGAACTGCGAAAATTTTGAGTTTCTGAAGCGTTTCTTACCTCCAAACTGCCATATCTCGCGAACGGATTGAACAATCCGCAAAATTTCTGTTGCATTTGAATGTAGAAACTCGCCCGATTACAACGATATACGCACTTTTCCCCAGGGCCGTTCTAGTTATTCGTTTCGAGCATCAGAACTGCGAAAATTTTGAGTTTCTCAATCGTTTCTTACATCCAAACGGCCATATCTCGCGAACGGATTGACCAATCCGCATGATTTCTGTTGCATCTGAAAGTAGAAACTCGCCCGATTACAACGGTATGCGTACTACTCCCCTAGGCCGTTCTAGTCATTCGTTTCGAGCATCAGAACTGCGAAAATTTTGAGTTTCTCAAGCGTTTCTTACTTCCAAACTGCCATATCTCGCGAACGGATTGATCAATCCGCAAAGTTTCTGTTGCATCTGAAAGTAGAAACTCGCCCGATTTCAACGGTATGCGCATTTTTCCCCTAGGCCGTTCTAGTTATTCGTTTCGAGCATCAGAACTGCGAAAATTTTGAGTTTCTCAATCGTTTCTTACATCCAAACGGCCATATCTCGCGAACGGATTGACCAATCCGCATGATTTCTGTTGCATCTGAAAGTAGAAACTCGCCCGATTACATCGGTATGCGTACTTTTCTCCTAGGCCGTTCTAGTTATTCGTTTCGAGCATCAGAACTGCGAAAATTTTGAGTTTCTCAAGCGTTTCTTACATCCAAACTGCCATATCTCGCGAACGGATTGACCAATCCGCAAAATTTCTGTTGCATCTGAAAGTAGAAACTCGCCCGAATACAACGGTATGCGCACTTTTCCACTGGGCCGTTCTAGTTATTCGTTTCGAGCATCAGAACTGCGAAAATTTTGAGTTTCTAAAGCGTTTCTTATCTCCAAACGGCCATATCTCGCGAACGGATTGACCAATCCGCATGATTTCTGTTGCATCTGAAAGTAGAAACTCGCCCGATTACATCGGTATGCGTACTTTTCCCCTAGGCCGTTCTAGTTATTCGTTTCGAGCATCAGAACTGCGAAAATTTTGAGTTTCTCAAGCGTTTCTTACCTCCAAACTGCCACATCTCGCGAACGGATAAACCAATCCGCAAAATTTCTGTTGCATCAGAAAGTAGAAACTCGCCCGATTACAACGGTATGTGTAGTTTTCCCCTAGACCGTTCCAGTTATTCGTTTCGAGCATCAGAACTGCGAAAATTTTGAGTTTCTCAAGCGTTTCTTACTTCCAAACTGCCATATCTCGCGAACGGACCGACCAATCCGCAAAATTTCTGTTGCATCTGAAAGTAGAAACTCGCCCGATTACATCGGTATGCGTACTTTTCCCCTAGGTCGTTCTAGTTATTCGTTTCGAGCATCAGAACTGCGAAAATTTTGAGTTTCTCAAGCGTTTCTTACCTCCAAACTGCCACATCTCGCGAACGGATTGACCAATCCGCAATATTTCGGTTGCATCTGAAAGTAGAAACTCGCCCGATTACAACGGTATGCGCACTTTTCCACTGGGCCGTTCTAGTTATTCGTTTCGAGCATCAGAACTGCGAAAATTTTGTGTTTCTCAAGCGTTTCTTACATCCAAACGGCCATATCTCGCGAACGGATTTACCAATCCGCTTAATTTCTGTTGCATCTGAAAGTAGAAACTCGCCCGATTACAACGGTATGCGTACTACTCCCCTAGGCCGTTCTAGTCATTCGTTTCGAGCATCAGAACTGCGAAAATTTTGAGTTTCTCAAGCATTTCTTAGCTCCAAACTGCCATATCTCGCGAACGGATTGATCAATCCGCAAAATTTCTGTTGCATCTGAAAGTAGAAACACGCCCGATTACAACGGTATGCGTACTTCTCCCCTAGGCCGTTCTAGTCATTCGTTTCAAGAATCAGAACTACGAAAATTTTGAGTTTCTCAAGCGTTTCTTACTTCCAAACTGCCATATCTCGCGAACGGATTGATCAATCCGCAAAGTCTCTGTTGCATCTGAAAGTAGAAACTCGCCCGATTTCAACGGTATGCGCATTTTTCCCCTAGGCCGTTCTAGTTATTCGTTTCGAGCATCAGAACTGCGAAAATTTTGAGTTTCTCAAGCGTTTCTTACCTCCAAACTGCCATATCTCGCGAACGGATTGAACAATCCGCATAATTTCTGTTGCATCTGAAAGTAGAAACTCGCCCGATTACAACGGTATGCGTACTACTCCCCTAGGCCGTTCTAGTCATTCGTTTCGAGCATCAGAACTGCGAAAATTTTGAGTTTCTCAAGCGCTTCTTACCTCCAAACTACCATATCTCGCGAACGTATTGACCAATCCGCAAAATTTCTGTTGCATTTGAATGTAGAAGCTCGCCCGATTACAACGATATGCGCACTTTTCCCCTGGGCCGTTCTAGTTATTCGTTTCGAACATCAGAACTGCGAAAATTTTGAGTTTCTCAAGCGCTTCTTACCTCCAAACTACCATATCTCGCGAACGTATTGACCAATCCGCAAAATTTCTGTTGCATCTGAAAGTAGAGACTCGCCCGATTACAACGGTATGTGTAGTTTTCCCCTAGGACGTTCCAGTTATTCGTTTGGAGCATCAGAACTGCGAAAATTTCGAGTTTCTCAAGCGTTTCTTACATCCAAACTGCCATATCTCGCGAACGGATTGATGAATCCGCAAAATTTCTGTTGCATCTGGAAGTAGAAACTCGCCCGATTACAACGGTATGCGCACTTTCCCCCTAGGCCGTTCTAGTTATTCGTTTCAAGCATCAGAACTGCGCAAATTTTGAGTTTCTCAAGCGTTTCTTACCTCCAAACTGCCATATCTCGCGAACGGCTTGACCAATCCGCAAAATTTCTGTTGCAGCTGAAAGTAGATACTCGCTCGATTACAACGGTATGCGTACTTTTCCCCTAGGCCGTTCTAGTTACTCGTTTCTAGCATCAGAACTGCGAAAATTTTGAGTTTCTCAAGCGTTTCTTACATCCAAACGGCCATATCTCGCGAACGGATTGACCAATCCTCATAATTTCTGTTGCATCTGAAAGTAGAAACTCGCCCGATTACAACGGTATGCGTACTTCTCCCCTAGGCCGTTCTAGTCATTCGTTTCGAGCATCAGAACTGCGAAAATTTTGAGTTTCTCAAGCGTTTCTTATCTCCAAACTGCCATAACTCGCGAACGGATTGATCAATCCGCAAAATTTCGGTTGCATCTGAAAGTAGAAACTCGCCCGATTACAACGGTATGCGTACTTCTCCCCTAGGCCGTTCTAGTCATTCGTTTCGAGCATCAGAACTGCGAAAATTTTGAGTTTCTCAAGCGTTTCTTACTTCCAAACTGCCATATCTCGCGAACGGATTGACCAATCCGCAAAATTTCTATTGCATCTGAAAGTAGAAACTCGCCCCAATTACAGCGGTATGTGTAGTTTTCCACTAGACCGTTCCAGTTATTCGTTTCGAGCATCAGAACTGCGAAAATTTTGAGTTTCTCAAGCGTTTCTTACCTCCAAACTGCCATATCTCGCGAACGGATTGATCAATCCGCAAAGTTTCTGTTGCATCTGAAAGTAGAAACTCGCCCGATTTCAACGGTATGCGCATTTTTCCCCTAGGCCGTTCTAGTTATTCGTTTCGAGCATCAGAACTGCGAAAATTTTGAGTTTCTCAATCGTTTCTTACCTCCAAACTGCCACATCTCGCGAACGGATTGACCAATCCGCAAAATTTCTGTTGCATCTGAAAGTGGAAACTCGCCCGATTACAACGGTATGTGTAGTTTTCCCCTAGACCGTTCCAGTTATTCGTTTCGAGCATCAGAACTGCGAAAATTTTGAGTTTCTCAAGTGTTTCTTACCTCCAAACTGCAATATCTCGTGAACGGATTGAACAATCCGCAAAATTTCTGTTGCATTTGAATGTAGAAACTCGCCCGATTACAACGATATGCGCACTTTTCCCCTGGGCCGTTCTAGTTATTCGTTTCGAACATCAGAACTGCGAAAATTTTGAGTTTCTAAAGCGTTTCTTATCTCCAAACTGCCATATCTCGCGAACGGATTGATCAATCCGCAAAATTTCTGTTGCATCTGAAAGTAGAGACTCGCCCGATTACAACGGTATGTGTAGTTTTCCCCTAGGACGTTCCAGTTATTCGTTTCGAGCATCAGAACTGCGAAAATTTCGAGTTTCTCAAGCGTTTCTTACATCCAAACTGCCATATCTCGCGAACGGATTGATGAATCCGCAAAATTTCTGTTGCATCTGAAAGTAGAAACTCGCTCGATTACAACGGTATGCGTACTTTTCCCCTAGGCCGTTCTAGTTACTCGTTTCTAGCATCAGAACCGCGAAAATTTTGAGTTTCTCAAGCGTTTCTTATTTCCAAACTGCCATATCTCGCGAACGGATTGATCAATCCGCAAAATTTCTGTTGCATCTGAAAGTAGAAAGTCGACCAATTACAACGGTATGGGTACTTCTCCCCTGGGCCGTTCTAGTTATTCATTTCGAGCATCAGAACTGCGAAAATTTTGAGTTTCTCAAGCGTTTCTTACCTCCAAACTGCCATATCTCGCGAACGGATTGACCAATCCGCAAAATTTCTGTTGCTTCTGAAAGTAGAAACTCGCCCGATTACAACGGTATGCGCACTTTTCCCCTAGGCCGTCTAGTTATTCGTTTCGAGCATCAGAACTGCGAAAATTTTGAGTTTCTCAAGCGTTTCTTACATCCAAACGGCCATATCTCGCGAACTGATTGACCAATCCTCATAATTTCTGTTGCATCTGAAAGTAGAAACTCGCCCGATTACAACGGTATGCGTACTTCTCCCCTAGGCCGTTCTAGTCATTCGTTTCGAGCATCAGAACTGCGAAAATTTTGAGTTTCTCAAGCGTTTCTTATCTCCAAACTGCCATATCTCGCGAACCGATTGATCAATCCGCAAAATTTCTGTTGCATCTGAAAGTAGAAACTCGCCCGATTACAACGGTATGTGTACTTTTCCCCTAGGCCGTTCTAGTTATTCGTTTCGAGCATCAGAACTGCGAAAATTTTGAGTTTCTCAAGCGTTTCTTACTTCCAAACTGCCATATCTCGCGAACGGATAGACCAATCCGCAAAATTTCTGTTGCATCTGAAAGTAGAAACTCGCCCGATTACATCGGTATGCGTACTTTTCCCCTAGGCCGTTCTAGTTATTCGTTTCGAGCATCAGAACTGCGAAAATTTTGAGTTTCTCAAGCGTTTCTTACTTCCAAACTGCCATATCTCGCGAACGGATAGACCAATCCGCAAAATTTCTGTTGCATCTGAAAGTAGAAACTCGCCCGATTACATCGGTATGCGTACTTTTCCCCTAGGCCGTTCTAGTTATTCGTTTCGAGCATCAGAACTGCGAAAATTTTGAGCTTCTCAAGCGTTTCTTACCTCCACACTGCCACATCTCGCGAACGGATTGACCAATCCGCAAAATTTCTGTTGCATCTGGAAGTAGAAACCCGCCCGATTACAACGGTATGTGTAGTTTTCCCCTAGACCGTTCCAGTTATTCGTTTCGAGCATCAGAACTGCGAAAATTTTGAGTTTCTAAAGCGTTTCTTATCTCCAAACTGCCATATCTCGCGAACGGATAGACCAATCCGCAAAATTTCTGTTGCATCTGAAAGTAGAAACTCGCCCGATTACATCGGTATGCGTACTTTTCCCCTAGGCCGTTCTAGTTATTCGTTTCGAGCATCAGATCTGCGAAAATTTTGAGCTTCTCAAGCGTTTCTTACCTCCACACTGCCACATCTCGCGAACGGATTGACCAATCCGCAAAATTTCTGTTGCATCTGGAAGTAGAAACCCGCCCGATTACAACGGTATGTGTAGTTTTCCCCTAGACCGTTCCAGTTATTCGTTTCGAGCATCAGAACTGCGAAAATTTTGAGTTTCTCAAGCGTTTCTTACCTCCAAACTGCCATATCTCGCGAACGGATTGACCGATCCGCAAAATTTCTGTTGCATCTGAAAGTAGAAACTCGCCCGATTACAACGGTATGTGTAGTTTTCCCCTAGGCCGTTCTAGTTATTCGTTTCAAGCATCAGAACTGCGCAAATTTTGAGTTTCTCAAGCGTTTCTTACCTCCAAACTGCCATATCTCGCGAACGTATTGACCAATCCGCAAAATTTCTGTTGCATCTGAAAGTAGAGACTCGCCCGATTACAACGGTATGTGTAGTTTTCCCCTAGGACGTTCCAGTTATTCGTTTCGAGCATCAGAACTGCGAAAATTTCGAGTTTCTCAAGCGTTTCTTACATCCAAACTGCCATATCTCGCGAACGGATTGATGAATCCGCAAAATTTCTGTTGCATCTGAAAGTAGAAACTCGCTCGATTACAACGGTATGCGTACTTTTCCCCTAGGCCGTTCTAGTTACTCGTTTCTAGCATCAGAACTGCGAAAATTTTGAGTTTCTCAAGCGTTTCTTATTTCCAAACTGCCATATCTCGCGAACGGATTGATCAATCCGCAAAATTTCTGTTGCATCTGAAAGTAGAAAGTCGACCAATTACAACGGTATGCGTACTTCTCCCCTAGGCCGTTCTAGTTATTCATTTCGAGCAACAGAACTGCGAAAATTTTGAGTTTCTCAAGCGTTTCTTACCTCCAAACTGCCATATCTCGCGAACGGATTGACCAATCCGCAAAATTTCTGTTGCTTCTGAAAGTAGAAACTCGCCCGATTACAACGGTATGCGCACTTTTCCCCTAGGCCGTCTAGTTATTCGTTTCGAGCATCAGAACTGCGAAAATTTTGAGTTTCTCAAGCGTTTCTTACATCCAAACGGCCATATCTCGCGAACGGATTGACCAATCCTCATAATTTCTGTTGCATCTGAAAGTAGAAACTCGCCCGATTACAACGGTATGCGTACTTCTCCTCTAGGCCGTTCTAGTCATTCGTTTCGAGCATCAGAACTGCGAAAATTTTGAGTTTCTCAAGCGTTTCTTATCTCCAAACTGCCATATCTCGCGAACGGATTGATCAATCCGCAAAATTTCTGTTGCATCTGAAAGTAGAAACTCGCCCGATTACAACGGTATGCGTACTTCTCCCCTAGGCCGTTCTAGTCATTCGTTTCGAACATCAGAACAGCGAAAATTTTGAGTTTCTCAAGCGTTTCTTACTTCCAAACTGCCATATCTCGCGAACGGATTGACCAATCCGCAAAATTTCTGTTGCATCTGAAAGTAGAAACTCGCCCAATTACAACGGTATGTGTAGTTTCCCACTAGACCGTTCCAGTTATTCGTTTCGAGCATCAGAACTGCGAAAATGTTGAGTTTCTCAAGCGTTTCTTATTTCCAAACTGCCATATCTCGCGAACGGATAGACCAATCGGCAAAATTTCTGTTGCACCTGAAAGTAGAAACTCGCCCGATTACATCGGTATGCGTACTTTTTCCCTAGGCCGTTCTAGTTATTCGTTTCGAGCATCAGAACTGCGACAATTTTGAGTTTCTCAAGCGTTTCTTACCTCCAAACTGCCACATCTCGCGAACGGATTGACCAATCCGCAAAATTTCTGTTGCATCTGAAAGTGGAAACTCGCCCGATTACAACGGTATGTGTAGTTTTCCCCTAGACCGTTCCAGTTATTCGTTTCGAGCATCAGAACTGCGAAAATTTTGAGTTTCTCAAGCGTTTCTTATCTCCAAACTGCCATATCTCGCGAACGGATTGATCATTCCGCAAAATTTCTGTTGCATCTGAAAGTAGAAACTCGCCCGATTACAACGGTATGCGCACTTTTCCCCTAGGCGGTTCTAGTTATTCGTTTCGAGCATCAGAACTGCGAAAATTTTGAGTTTCTCAAGCGTTTCTTACCTCCAAACTGCCATATCTCGCGAACGGATTGATCATTCCGCAAAATTTCTGTTGCATCTGAAAGTAGAAACTCGCCCGATTACAACGGTATGCGCACTTTTCCCCTAGGCGGTTCTAGTTATTCGTTTCGAGCATCAGAACTGCGAAAATTTTGAGTTTCTCAAGCGTTTCTTACCTCCAAACTGCCATATCTCGCGAACGGATTGACCGATCCGCAAAATTTCTGTTGCATCTGAAAGTAGAAACTCGCCCGATTACAACGGTATGTGTAGTTTTCCCCTAGGCCGTTCTAGTTATTCGTTTCAAGCATCAGAACTGCGCAAATTTTGAGTTTCTCAAGCGTTTCTTACCTCCAAACTGCCATATCTCGCGAACGTATTGACCAATCCGCAAAATTTCTGTTGCATCTGAAAGTAGAGACTCGCCCGATTACAACGGTATGCGTACTTCTCCCCTAGGCCGTTCTAGTTATTCATTTCGAGCAACAGAACTGCGAAAATTTTGAGTTTCTCAAGCGTTTCTTACCTCCAAACTGCCATATCTCGCGAACGGATTGACCAATCCGCAAAATTTCTGTTGCTTCTGAAAGTAGAAACTCGCCCGATTACAACGGTATGCGCACTTTTCCCCTAGGCCGTCTAGTTATTCGTTTCGAGCATCAGAACTGCGAAAATTTTGAGTTTCTCAAGCGTTTCTTACATCCAAACGGCCATATCTCGCGAACGGATTGACCAATCCTCATAATTTCTGTTGCATCTGAAAGTAGAAACTCGCCCGATTACAACGGTATGCGTACTTCTCCTCTAGGCCGTTCTAGTCATTCGTTTCGAGCATCAGAACTGCGAAAATTTTGAGTTTCTCAAGCGTTTCTTATCTCCAAACTGCCATATCTCGCGAACGGATTGATCAATCCGCAAAATTTCTGTTGCATCTGAAAGTAGAAACTCGCCCGATTACAACGGTATGCGTACTTCTCCCCTAGGCCGTTCTAGTCATTCGTTTCGAACATCAGAACAGCGAAAATTTTGAGTTTCTCAAGCGTTTCTTACCTCCAAACTGCCACATCTCGCGAACGGATTGATCATTCCGCAAAATTTCTGTTGCATCTGAAAGTAGAAACTCGCCCGATTACAACGGTATGCGCACTTTTCCCCTAGGCGGTTCTAGTTATTCGTTTCGAGCATCAGAACTGCGAAAATTTTGAGTTTCTCAAGCGTTTCTTACCTCCAAACTGCCATATCTCGCGAACGGATTGACCGATCCGCAAAGTTTCTGTTGCATCTGAAAGTAGAAACTCGCCCGATTACAACGTTATGTGTAGTTTTCGCCTAGACCGTTCCAGTTATTCGTTTCGAGCATCAGAACTGCGAAAATTTTGAGTTTCTGAAGCGTTTCTTACCTCCAAACTGCCATATCTCGCGAACGGATTGAACAATCCGCAAAATTTCTGTTGCATCTGAAAGTAGAAACTCGCCCGATTACAACGGTATGTGTAGTTTTCCCCTAGACCGTTCCAGTTATTCGTTTCGAGCATCAGAACTGCGAAAATTTTGAGTTTCTGAAGCGTTTCTTACCTCCAAACTGCCATATCTCGCGAACGGATTGAACAATCCGCAAAATTTCTGTTGCATTTGAATGTAGAAACTCGCCCGATTACAACGATATACGCACTTTTCCCCTGGGCCGTTCTAGTTATTCGTTTCGAGCATCAGAACTGCGAAAATTTTGAGTTTCTCAATCGTTTCTTACATCCAAACGGCCATATCTCGCGAACGGATTGACCAATCCGCATGATTTCTGTTGCATCTGAAAGTAGAAACTCGCCCGATTACAACGGTATGCGTACTTATCCCCTGGGCCGTTCTAGTTATTCATTTCGAGCATCAGAACTGCGAAAATTTTGAGTTTCTCAAGCGTTTCTTACCTCCAAACTGCCATATCTCGCGAACGGATTGACCAATCCGCAAAATTTCTGTTGCTTCTGAAAGTAGAAACTCGCCCGATTACAACGGTATGCGCACTTCTCCCCTAGGCCGTTCTAGTTATTCATTTCGAGCATCAGAACTGCGAAAATTTTGAGTTTCTCAAGCGTTTCTTACCTCCAAACTGCCATATCTCGCGAACGGATTGACCAATCCGCAAAATTTCTGTTGCTTCTGAAAGTAGAAACTCGCCGATTACAACGGTATGTGTAGTTTTCCCCTAGACCGTTCCAGTTATTCGTTTCGAGCATCAGAACTGCGAAAATTTTGAGTTTCTGAAGCGTTTCTTAACTCCAAACTGCCATATCTCGCGAACGGATTGAACAATCCGCAAAATTTCTGTTGCATTTGAATGTAGAAACTCGCCCGATTACAACGATATGCGCACTTTTCCCCTGGGCCGTTCTAGTTATTCGTTTCGAGCATCAGAACTGCGAAAATTTTGAGTTTCTCAAGCGTTTCTTACCTCCAAACTGCCACATCTCGCGAACGGATTGACCAATCCGCAAAATTTCTGTTGCATCTGAAAGTAGAAACTCGCCCGATTACAACGGTATGTGTAGTTTTCACCTAGACCGTTGCAGTTATTCGTTTCGAGCATCAGAACTGCGAAAATTTTGAGTTTCTCAAGCGTTTCTTACTTCCAAACTGCCATATCTCGCGAACGGACCGACCAATCCGCAAAATTTCTGTTGCATCTGAAAGTAGAAACTCGCCCGATTACATCGGTATGCGTACTTTTCCCCTAGGTCGTTCTAGTTATTCGTTTCGAGCATCAGAACTGCGAAAATTTTGAGTTTCTCAAGCGTTTCTTTCCTCCAAACTGCCACATCTCGCGAACGGATTGACCAATCCGCAATATTTCTGTTGCATCTGAAAGTAGAAACTCGCCCGATTACAACGGTATGCGCACTTTTCCACTGGGCCGTTCTAGTTATTCGTTTCGAGCATCAGAACTGCGAAAATTTTGAGTTTCTCAAGCGTTTCTTACTTCCAAACTGCCATATCTCGCGAACGGATTGATCAATCCGCAAAGTTTCTGTTGCATCTGAAAGTAGAAACTCGCCCGATTTCAACGGTATGCGCATTTTTCCCCTAGGCTGTTCTAGTTAATCGTTTCGAGCATCAGAACTGCGAAAATTTTGAGTTTCACAAGCGTTTCTTACCTCCAAACTGCCATATCTCGCGAACGGATTGAACAATCCGCATAATTTCTGTTGCATCTGAAAGTAGAAACTCGCCCGATTACAACGGTATGCGTACTACTCCCCTAGGCCGTTCTAGTCATTCGTTTCGAGCATCAGAACTGCGAAAATTTTGAGTTTCTCAAGCGTTTCTTAGCTCCAAACTGCCATATCTCGCGAACGGATTGACCAATCCGCAAAATTTCTGTTGCATCTGAAAGTAGAAACTCGACCGATTACAACCGTATGCGTACTTTTCCCCTAGGCCGTTCTAGTTATTCGTTTCGAGCATCAGAACTGCGAAAATTTTGAGTTTCTCAAGCGTTTGTTACCTCCAAACTGCCACATCTCGCGAACGGATTGACCAATCCGCAAAATTTCTGTTGCATCTGAAAGTAGAAACTCGCCCGATTACAACGGTATGTGTAGTTTTCCCCTAGACCGTTCCAGTTATTCGTTTCGAGCATCAGAACTGCGAAAATTTTGAGTTTCTCAAGCGTTTCTTACTTCCAAACTGCCATATCTCGCGAACGGACCGACCAATCCGCAAAATTTCTGTTGCATCTGAAAGTAGAAACTCGCCCGATTACATCGGTATGCGTACTTTTCCCCTAGGTCGTTCTAGTTATTCGTTTCGAGCATCAGAACTGCGAAAATTTCGAGTTTCTCAAGCGTTTCTTACATCCAAACTGCCATATCTCGCGAACGGATTGATGAATCCGCAAAATTTCTGTTGCATCTGAAAGTAGAAACTCGCCCGATTACAACGGTATGCGCACTTTTCCCCTAGGCCGTTCTAGTTATTCGTTTCGAGCATCAGAACTGCGAAAATTTTGAGTTTCTCAAGCGTTTCTTACATCCAAACGGCCATATCTCGCGAACGGATTGACCAATCCTCATAATTTCTGTTGCATCTGAAAGTAGAAACTCGCCCGATTACAACGGTATGCGTACTTCTCCTCTAGGCCGTTCTAGTCATTCGTTTCGAGCATCAGAACTGCGAAAATTTTGAGTTTCTCAAGCGTTTCTTATCTCCAAACTGCCATATCTCGCGAACGGATTGATCAATCCGCAAAATTTCTGTTGCATCTGAAAGTAGAAACTCGCCCGATTACAACGGTATGCGTACTTCTCCCCTAGGCCGTTCTAGTCATTCGTTTCGAACATCAGAACAGCGAAAATTTTGAGTTTCTCAAGCGTTTCTTACTTCCAAACTGCCATATCTCGCGAACGGATTGACCAATCCGCAAAATTTCTGTTGCATCTGAAAGTAGAAACTCGCCCAATTACAACGGTATGTGTAGTTTCCCACTAGACCGTTCCAGTTATTCGTTTCGAGCATCAGAACTGCGAAAATTTTGAGTTTCTCAAGCGTTTCTTATTTCCAAACTGCCATATCTCGCGAACGGATAGACCAATCGGCAAAATTTCTGTTGCATCTGAAAGTAGAAACTCGCCCGATTACATCGGTATGCGTACTTTTCCCCTAGGCCGTTCTAGTTATTCGTTTCGAGCATCAGAACTGCGAAAATTTTGAGTATCTCAAGCGTTTCTTACCTCCAAACTGCCACATCTCGCGAACGGATTGACCAATCCGCAAAATTTCTGTTGCATCTGAAAGTGGAAACTCGCCCGATTACAACGGTATGTGTAGTTTTCCCCTAGACCGTTCCAGTTATTCGTTTCGAGCATCAGAACAGCGAAAATTTTGAGTTTCTCAAGCGTTTCTTATCTCCAAACTGCCATATCTCGCGAACGGATTGATCATTCCGCAAAATTTCTGTTGCATCTGAAAATAGAAACTCGCCCGATTACAACGGTATGCGCACTTTTCCCCTAGGCGGTTCTAGTTATTCGTTTCGAGCATCAGAACTGCGAAAATTTTGAGTTTCTCAAGCGTTTCTTACCTCCAAACTGCCATATCTCGCGAACGGATTGACCGATCCGCAAAATTTCTGTTGCATCTGAAAGTAGAAACTCGCCCGATTACAACGTTATGTGTAGTTTTCCCCTAGACCGTTCCAGTTATTCGTTTCGAGCACCAGAACTGCGAAAATTTTGAGTTTCTGAAGCGTTTCTTACCTCCAAACTGCCATATCTCGCGAACGGATTGAACAATCCGCAAAATTTCTGTTGCATTTGAATGTAGAAACTCGCCCGATTACATCGGTATGCGTACTTTTTCCCTAGGCCGTTCTTGTTATTCGTTTCGAGCATCAGAACTGCGAAAATTTTGAGTTTCTCAAGCGTTTCTTACCTCCAAACTGCAATATCTCGCGAACGGATTGACCAATCCGCAAAATTTCTGTTGCTTCTGAAAGTAGAAACTCGCCCGATTACAACGGTATGCGTACTTCTCCCCTAGGCCGATCTAGTTATTCATTTCGAGCATCAGAACTGCGAAAATTTTGAGTTTCTCAAGCGTTTCTTACCTCCAAACTGCCATATCTCGCGAACGGATTGACCAATCCGCAAAATTTCTGTTGCTTCTGAAAGTAGAAACTCGCCCGATTACAACGGTATGTGTAGTTTTCCCCTAGACCGTTCCAGTTATTCGTTTCGAGCATCAGAACTGCGAAAATTTTGAGTTTCTGAAGCGTTTCTTACCTCCAAACTGCCATATCTCGCGAACGGATTGAACAATCCGCAAAATTTCTGTTGCATTTGAATGTAGAAACTCGCCCGATTACAACGATATACGCACTTTTCCCCAGGGCCGTTCTAGTTATTCGTTTCGAGCATCAGAACTGCGAAAATTTTGAGTTTCTCAATCGTTTCTTACATCCAAACGGCCATATCTCACGAACGGATTGACCAATCCGCATGATTTCTGTTGCATCTGAAAGTAGAAACTCGCCCGATTACAACGGTATGCGTACTTATCCCCTGGGCCGTTCTAGTTATTCATTTCGAGCATCAGAACTGCGAAAATTTTGAGTTTCTCAAGCGTTTCTTACCTCCAAACTGCCATATCTCGCGAACGGATTGACCAATCCGCAAAATTTCTGTTGCTTCTGAAAGTAGAAACTCGCCCGATTACAACGATATGCGCACTTTTCCCCTGGGCCGTTCTAGTTATTCGTTTCGAGCATCAGAACTGCGAAAATTTTGAGTTTCTCAAGCGTTTCTTACCTCCAAACTGCCACATCTCGCGAACGGATTGACCAATCCGCAAAATTTCTGTTGCATCTGAAAGTAGAAACTCGCCCGATTACAACGGTATGTGTAGTTTTCACCTAGACCGTTGCAGTTATTCGTTTCGAGCATCAGAACTGCGAAAATTTTGAGTTTCTCAAGCGTTTCTTACTTCCAAACTGCCATATCTCGCGAACGGACCGACCAATCCGCAAAATTTCTGTTGCATCTGAAAGTAGAAACTCGCCCGATTACATCGGTATGCGTACTTTTCCCCTAGGTCGTTCTAGTTATTCGTTTCGAGCATCAGAACTGCGAAAATTTTGAGTTTCTCAAGCGTTTCTTACCTCCAAACTGCCACATCTCGCGAACGGATTGACCAATCCGCAATATTTCTGTTGCATCTGAATGTAGAAACTCGCCCGATTACAACGGTATGCGCACTTTTCCACTGGGCCGTTCTAGTTATTCGTTTCGAGCATCAGAACTGCGAAAATTTTGTGTTTCTCAAGCGTTTCTTACCTCCAAACTGCCATATCTCGCGAACGGATCGACCAATCCGCAAAATTTCTGTTGCTTCTGAAAGTAGAAACTCGCCCGATTACAACGGTATGTGTAGTTTTCCCCTAGACCGTTCCAGTTATTCGTTTCGAGCATCAGAACTGCGAAAATTTTGAGTTTCTGAAGCGTTTCTTAACTCCAAACTGCCATATCTCGCGAACGGATTGAACAATCCGCAAAATTTCTGTTGCATTTGAATGTAGAAACTCGCCCGATTACAACGATATGCGCACTTTTCCCCTGGGCCGTTCTAGTTATTCGTTTCGAGCATCAGAACTGCGAAAATTTTGAGTTTCTCAAGCGTTTATACCTCCAAACTGCCACATCTCGCGAACGGATTGACCAATCCGCAAAATTTCTGTTGCATCTGAAAGTAGAAACTCGCCCGATTACAACGGTATGTGTAGTTTTCACCTAGACCGTTGCAGTTATTCGTTTCGAGCATCAGAACTGCGAAAATTTTGAGTTTCTCAAGCGTTTCTTACTTCCAAACTGCCATATCTCGCGAACGGACCGACCAATCCGCAAAATTTCTGTTGCATCTGAAAGTAGAAACTCGCCCGATTACATCGGTATGCGTACTTTTCCCCTAGGTCGTTCTAGTTATTCGTTTCGAGCATCAGAACTGCGAAAATTTTGAGTTTCTCAAGCGTTTCTTTCCTCCAAACTGCCACATCTCGCGAACGGATTGACCAATCCGCAATATTTCTGTTGCATCTGAAAGTAGAAACTCGCCCGATTACAACGGTATGCGCACTTTTCCACTGGGCCGTTCTAGTTATTCGTTTCGAGCATCAGAACTGCGAAAATTTTGAGTTTCTCAAGCGTTTCTTACTTCCAAACTGCCATATCTCGCGAACGGATTGATCAATCCGCAAAGTTTCTGTTGCATCTGAAAGTAGAAACTCGCCCGATTTCAACGGTATGCGCATATTTCCCCTAGGCTGTTCTAGTTAATCGTTTCGAGCATCAGAACTGCGAAAATTTTGAGTTTCACAAGCGTTTCTTACCTCCAAACTGCCATATCTCGCGAACGGATTGAACAATCCGCATAATTTCTGTTGCATCTGAAAGTAGAAACTCGCCCGATTACAACGGTATGCGTACTACTCCCCTAGGCCGTTCTAGTCATTCGTTTCGAGCATCAGAACTGCGAAAATTTTGAGTTTCTCAAGCGTTTCTTAGCTCCAAACTGCCATATCTCGCGAACGGATTGACCAATCCGCAAAATTTCTGTTGCATCTGAAAGTAGAAACTCGACCGATTACAACGGTATGCGCACTTTTCCATTGGGCCGTTCTAGTTATTCGTTTCGAGCATCAGAACTGCGAAAATTTTGAGTTTCTAAAGCGTTTCTTATCTCCAAACTGCCATATCTCGCGAACGGATTGATCAATCCGCAAAGTTTCTGTTGCATCTGAAAGTAGAAACTCGCCCGATTTCAACCGTATGCGTACTTTTCCCCTAGGCCGTTCTAGTTATTCGTTTCGAGCATCAGAACTGCGAAAATTTTGAGTTTCTCAAGCGTTTGTTACCTCCAAACTGCCACATCTCGCGAACGGATTGACCAATCCGCAAAATTTCTGTTGCATCTGAAAGTAGAAACTCGCCCGATTACAACGGTATGTGTAGTTTTCCCCTAGACCGTTCCAGTTATTCGTTTCGAGCATCAGAACTGCGAAAATTTTGAGTTTCTCAAGCGTTTCTTACTTCCAAACTGCCATATCTCGCGAACGGACCGACCAATCCGCAAAATTTCTGTTGCATCTGAAAGTAGAAACTCGCCCGATTACATCGGTATGCGTACTTTTCCCCTAGGTCGTTCTAGTTATTCGTTTCGAGCATCAGAACTGCGAAAATTTCGAGTTTCTCAAGCGTTTCTTACATCCAAACTGCCATATCTCGCGAACGGATTGATGAATCCGCAAAATTTCTGTTGCATCTGAAAGTAGAAACTCGCCCGATTACAACGGTATGCGCACTTTTCCCCTAGGCCGTTCTAGTTATTCGTTTCGAGCATCAGAACTGCGAAAATTTTGAGTTTCTCAAGCGTTTCTTACATCCAAACGGCCATATCTCGCGAACGGATTGACCAATCCTCATAATTTCTGTTGCATCTGAAAGTAGAAACTCGCCCGATTACAACGGTATGCGTACTTCTCCTCTAGGCCGTTCTAGTCATTCGTTTCGAGCATCAGAACTGCGAAAATTTTGAGTTTCTCAAGCGTTTCTTATCTCCAAACTGCCATATCTCGCGAACGGATTGATCAATCCGCAAAATTTCTGTTGCATCTGAAAGTAGAAACTCGCCCGATTACAACGGTATGCGTACTTCTCCCCTAGGCCGTTCTAGTCATTCGTTTCGAACATCAGAACAGCGAAAATTTTGAGTTTCTCAAGCGTTTCTTACTTCCAAACTGCCATATCTCGCGAACGGATTGACCAATCCGCAAAATTTCTGTTGCATCTGAAAGTAGAAACTCGCCCAATTACAACGGTATGTGTAGTTTCCCACTAGACCGTTCCAGTTATTCGTTTCGAGCATCAGAACTGCGAAAATTTTGAGTTTCTCAAGCGTTTCTTATTTCCAAACTGCCATATCTCGCGAACGGATAGACCAATCGGCAAAATTTCTGTTGCATCTGAAAGTAGAAACTCGCCCGATTACATCGGTATGCGTACTTTTCCCCTAGGCCGTTCTAGTTATTCGTTTCGAGCATCAGAACTGCGAAAATTTTGAGTTTCTCAAGCGTTTCTTACCTCCAAACTGCCACATCTCGCGAACGGATTGACCAATCCGCAAAATTTCTGTTGCATCTGAAAGTGGAAACTCGCCCGATTACAACGGTATGTGTAGTTTTCCCCTAGACCGTTCCAGTTATTCGTTTCGAGCATCAGAACAGCGAAAATTTTGAGTTTCTCAAGCGTTTCTTATCTCCAAACTGCCATATCTCGCGAACGGATTGATCATTCCGCAAAATTTCTGTTGCATCTGAAAATAGAAACTCGCCCGATTACAACGGTATGCGCACTTTTCCCCTAGGCGGTTCTAGTTATTCGTTTCGAGCATCAGAACTGCGAAAATTTTGAGTTTCTCAAGCGTTTCTTACCTCCAAACTGCCATATCTCGCGAACGGATTGACCGATCCGCAAAATTTCTGTTGCATCTGAAAGTAGAAACTCGCCCGATTACAACGTTATGTGTAGTTTTCCCCTAGACCGTTCCAGTTATTCGTTTCGAGCATCAGAACTGCGAAAATTTTGAGTTTCTGAAGCGTTTCTTACCTCCAAACTGCCATATCTCGCGAACGGATTGAACAATCCGCAAAATTTCTGTTGCATTTGAATGTAGAAACTCGCCCGATTACATCGGTATGCGTACTTTTTCCCTAGGCCGTTCTTGTTATTCGTTTCGAGCATCAGAACTGCGAAAATTTTGAGTTTCTCAAGCGTTTCTTACCTCCAAACTGCAATATCTCGCGAACGGATTGACCAATCCGCAAAATTTCTGTTGCTTCTGAAAGTAGAAACTCGCCCGATTACAACTGTATGCGTACTTCTCCCCTAGGCCGATCTAGTTATTCATTTCGAGCATCAGAACTGCGAAAATTTTGAGTTTCTCAAGCGTTTCTTACCTCCAAACTGCCATATCTCGCGAACGGATTGACCAATCCGCAAAATTTCTGTTGCTTCTGAAAGTAGAAACTCGCCCGATTACAACGGTATGTGTAGTTTTCCCCTAGACCGTTCCAGTTATTCGTCTCGAGCATCAGAACTGCGAAAATTTTGAGTTTCTGAAGCGTTTCTTACCTCCAAACTGCCATATCTCGCGAACGGATTGAACAATCCGCAAAATTTCTGTTGCATTTGAATGTAGAAACTCGCCCGATTACAACGATATACGCACTTTTCCCCAGGGCCGTTCTAGTTATTCGTTTCGAGCATCAGAACTGCGAAAATTTTGAGTTTCTCAATCGTTTCTTACATCCAAACGGCCATATCTCACGAACGGATTAACCAATCCGCATGATTTCTGTTGCATCTGAAAGTAGAAACTCGCCCGATTACAACGGTATGCGTACTTATCCCCTGGGCCGTTCTAGTTATTCATTTCGAGCATCAGAACTGCGAAAATTTTGAGTTTCTCTAGCGTTTCTTACCTCCAAACTGCCATATCTCGCGAGCGGATTGACCAATCCGCAAAATTTCTGTTGCTTCTGAAAGTAGAAACTCGCCCGATTACAACGATATGCGCACTTTTCCCCTGGGCCGTTCTAGTTATTCGTTTCGAGCATCAGAACTGCGAAAATTTTGAGTTTCTCAAGCGTTTCTTACCTCCAAACTGCCACATCTCGCGAACGGATTGACCAATCCGCAAAATTTCCGTTGCATCTGAAAGTAGAAACTCGCCCGATTACAACGGTATGTGTAGTTTTCACCTAGACCGTTGCAGTTATTCGTTTCGAGCATCAGAACTGCGAAAATTTTGAGTTTCTCAAGCGTTTCTTACTTCCAAACTGCCATATCTCGCGAACGGACCGACCAATCCGCAAAATTTCTGTTGCATCTGAAAGTAGAAACTCGCCCGATTACATCGGTATGCGTACTTTTCCCCTAGGTCGTTCTAGTTATTCGTTTCGAGCATCAGAACTGCGAAAATTTTGAGTTTCTCAAGCGTTTCTTACCTCCAAACTGCCACATCTCGCGAACGGATTGACCAATCCGCAATATTTCTGTTGCATCTGAATGTAGAAACTCGCCCGATTACAACGGTATGCGCACTTTTCCACTGGGCCGTTCTAGTTATTCGTTTCGAGCATCAGAACTGCGAAAATTTTGTGTTTCTCAAGCGTTTCTTACATCCAAACGGCCATATCTCGCGAACGGATTGACCAATCCGCATAATTTCTGTTGCATCTGAAAGTAGAAACTCGCCCGATTACAACGGTATGCGTACTACTCCCCTAGGCCGTTCTAGTCATTCGTTTCGAGCATCAGAACTGCGAAAATTTTGAGTTTCTCAAGCGTTTCTTACTTCCAAACTGCCATATCTCGCGAACGGATTGATCAATCCGCAAAGTTTCTGTTGCATCTGAAAGTAGAAACTCGCCCGATTTCAACGGTATGCGCATTTTTCCCCTAGGCCGTTCTAGTTATTCGTTTCGAGCATCAGAACTGCGAAAATTTTGAGTTTCTCAATCGTTTCTTACATCCAAACGGCCATATCTCGCGAACGGATTGACCAATCCGCATGATTTCTGTTGCATCTGAAAGTAGAAACTCGCCCGATTACATCGGTATGCGTACTTTTCTCCTAGGCCGTTCTAGTTATTCGTTTCGAGCATCAGAACTGCGAAAATTTTGAGTTTCTCAAGCGTTTCTTACCTCCAAACTGCCATATCTCGCGAACGGATTGACCAATCCGCAAAATTTCTGTTGCTTCTGAAAGTAGAAACTCGCCCGATTACAACGGTATGTGTAGTTTTCCCCTAGACCGTTCCAGTTATTCGTTTCGAGCATCAGAACTGCGAAAATTTTGAGTTTCTGAAGCGTTTCTTACCTCCAAACTGCCATATCTCGCGAACGGATTGAACAATCCGCAAAATTTCTGTTGCATTTGAATGTAGAAACTCGCCCGATTACAACGATATACGCACTTTTCCCCAGGGCCGTTCTAGTTATTCGTTTCGAGCATCAGAACTGCGAAAATTTTGAGTTTCTCAATCGTTTCTTACATCCAAACGGCCATATCTCACGAACGGATTGACCAATCCGCATGATTTCTGTTGCATCTGAAAGTAGAAACTCGCCCGATTACAACGGTATGCGTACTTATCCCCTGGGCCGTTCTAGTTATTCATTTCGAGCATCAGAACTGCGAAAATTTTGAGTTTCTCAAGCGTTTCTTACCTCCAAACTGCCATATCTCGCGAACGGATTGACCAATCCGCAAAATTTCTGTTGCTTCTGAAAGTAGAAACTCGCCCGATTACAACGATATGCGCACTTTTCCCCTGGGCCGTTCTAGTCATTCGTTTCGAGCATCAGAACTGCGAAAATTTTGAGTTTCTCAAGCGTTTCTTATCTCCAAACTGCCATATCTCGCGAACGGATTGATCAATCCGCAAAATTTCTGTTGCATCTGAAAGTAGAAACTCGCCCGATTACAACGGTATGCGTACTTCTCCCCTAGGCCGTTCTAGTCATTCGTTTCGAACATCAGAACAGCGAAAATTTTGAGTTTCTCAAGCGTTTCTTACTTCCAAACTGCCATATCTCGCGAACGGATTGACCAATCCGCAAAATTTCTGTTGCATCTGAAAGTAGAAACTCGCCCAATTACAACGGTATGTGTAGTTTCCCACTAGACCGTTCCAGTTATTCGTTTCGAGCATCAGAACTGCGAAAATTTTGAGTTTCTCAAGCGTTTCTTATTTCCAAACTGCCATATCTCGCGAACGGATAGACCAATCGGCAAAATTTCTGTTGCATCTGAAAGTAGAAACTCGCCCGATTACATCGGTATGCGTACTTTTCCCCTAGGCCGTTCTAGTTATTCGTTTCGAGCATCAGAACTGCGAAAATTTTGAGTTTCTCAAGCGTTTCTTACCTCCAAACTGCCACATCTCGCGAACGGATTGACCAATCCGCAAAATTTCTGTTGCATCTGAAAGTGGAAACTCGCCCGATTACAACGGTATGTGTAGTTTTCCCCTAGACCGTTCCAGTTATTCGTTTCGAGCATCAGAACAGCGAAAATTTTGAGTTTCTCAAGCGTTTCTTATCTCCAAACTGCCATATCTCGCGAACGGATTGATCATTCCGCAAAATTTCTGTTGCATCTGAAAATAGAAACTCGCCCGATTACAACGGTATGCGCACTTTTCCCCTAGGCGGTTCTAGTTATTCGTTTCGAGCATCAGAACTGCGAAAATTTTGAGTTTCTCAAGCGTTTCTTACCTCCAAACTGCCATATCTCGCGAACGGATTGACCGATCCGCAAAATTTCTGTTGCATCTGAAAGTAGAAACTCGCCCGATTACAACGTTATGTGTAGTTTTCCCCTAGACCGTTCCAGTTATTCGTTTCGAGCATCAGAACTGCGAAAATTTTGAGTTTCTGAAGCGTTTCTTACCTCCAAACTGCCATATCTCGCGAACGGATTGAACAATCCGCAAAATTTCTGTTGCATTTGAATGTAGAAACTCGCCCGATTACATCGGTATGCGTACTTTTTCCCTAGGCCGTTCTTGTTATTCGTTTCGAGCATCAGAACTGCGAAAATTTTGAGTTTCTCAAGCGTTTCTTACCTCCAAACTGCAATATCTCGCGAACGGATTGACCAATCCGCAAAATTTCTGTTGCTTCTGAAAGTAGAAACTCGCCCGATTACAACTGTATGCGTACTTCTCCCCTAGGCCGATCTAGTTATTCATTTCGAGCATCAGAACTGCGAAAATTTTGAGTTTCTCAAGCGTTTCTTACCTCCAAACTGCCATATCTCACGAACGGATTAACCAATCCGCATGATTTCTGTTGCATCTGAAAGTAGAAACTCGCCCGATTACAACGGTATGCGTACTTATCCCCTGGGCCGTTCTAGTTATTCATTTCGAGCACCAGAACTGCGAAAATTTTGAGTTTCTCAAGCGTTTCTTACCTCCAAACTGCCATATCTCGCGAACGGATTGACCAATCCGCAAAATTTCTGTTGCTTCTGAAAGTAGAAACTCGCCCGATTACAACGATATGCGCACTTTTCCCCTGGGCCGTTCTAGTTATTCGTTTCGAGCATCAGAACTGCGAAAATTTTGAGTTTCTCAAGCGTTTCTTACCTCCAAACTGCCACATCTCGCGAACGGATTGACCAATCCGCAAAATTTCCGTTGCATCTGAAAGTAGAAACTCGCCCGATTACAACGGTATGTGTAGTTTTCACCTAGACCGTTGCAGTTATTCGTTTCGAGCATCAGAACTGCGAAAATTTTGAGTTTCTCAAGCGTTTCTTACTTCCAAACTGCCATATCTCGCGAACGGACCGACCAATCCGCAAAATTTCTGTTGCATCTGAAAGTAGAAACTCGCCCGATTACATCGGTATGCGTACTTTTCCCCTAGGTCGTTCTAGTTATTCGTTTCGAGCATCAGAACTGCGAAAATTTTGAGTTTCTCAAGCGTTTCTTACCTCCAAACTGCCACATCTCGCGAACGGATTGACCAATCCGCAATATTTCTGTTGCATCTGAATGTAGAAACTCGCCCGATTACAACGGTATGCGCACTTTTCCACTGGGCCGTTCTAGTTATTCGTTTCGAGCATCAGAACTGCGAAAATTTTGTGTTTCTCAAGCGTTTCTTACATCCAAACGGCCATATCTCGCGAACGGATTGACCAATCCGCATAATTTCTGTTGCATCTGAAAGTAGAAACTCGCCCGATTACAACGGTATGCGTACTACTCCCCTAGGCCGTTCTAGTCATTCGTTTCGAGCATCAGAACTGCGAAAATTTTGAGTTTCTCAAGCGTTTCTTACTTCCAAACTGCCATATCTCGCGAACGGATTGATCAATCCGCAAAGTTTCTGTTGCATCTGAAAGTAGAAACTCGCCCGATTTCAACGGTATGCGCATTTTTCCCCTAGGCCGTTCTAGTTATTCGTTTCGAGCATCAGAACTGCGAAAATTTTGAGTTTCTCAATCGTTTCTTACATCCAAACGGCCATATCTCGCGAACGGATTGACCAATCCGCATGATTTCTGTTGCATCTGAAAGTAGAAACTCGCCCGATTACATCGGTATGCGTACTTTTCTCCTAGGCCGTTCTAGTTATTCGTTTCGAGCATCAGAACTGCGAAAATTTTGAGTTTCTCAAGCGTTTCTTACCTCCAAACTGCCATATCTCGCGAACGGATTGACCAATCCGCAAAATTTCTGTTGCTTCTGAAAGTAGAAACTCGCCCGATTACAACGGTATGTGTAGTTTTCCCCTAGACCGTTCCAGTTATTCGTTTCGAGCATCAGAACTGCGAAAATTTTGAGTTTCTGAAGCGTTTCTTACCTCCAAACTGCCATATCTCGCGAACGGATTGAACAATCCGCAAAATTTCTGTTGCATTTGAATGTAGAAACTCGCCCGATTACAACGATATACGCACTTTTCCCCAGGGCCGTTCTAGTTATTCGTTTCGAGCATCAGAACTGCGAAAATTTTGAGTTTCTCAATCGTTTCTTACATCCAAACGGCCATATCTCACGAACGGATTGACCAATCCGCATGATTTCTGTTGCATCTGAAAGTAGAAACTCGCCCGATTACAACGGTATGCGTACTTATCCCCTGGGCCGTTCTAGTTATTCATTTCGAGCATCAGAACTGCGAAAATTTTGAGTTTCTCAAGCGTTTCTTACCTCCAAACTGCCATATCTCGCGAACGGATTGACCAATCCGCAAAATTTCTGTTGCTTCTGAAAGTAGAAACTCGCCCGATTACAACGATATGCGCACTTTTCCCCTGGGCCGTTCTAGTTATTCGTTTCGAGCATCAGAACTGCGAAAATTTTGAGTTTCTCAAGCGTTTCTTACCTCCAAACTGCCACATCTCGCGAACGGATTGACCAATCCGCAAAATTTCTGTTGCATCTGAAAGTAGAAACTCGCCCGATTACAACGGTATGTGTAGTTTTCACCTAGACCGTTGCAGTTATTCGTTTCGAGCATCAGAACTGCGAAAATTTTGAGTTTCTCAAGCGTTTCTTACTTCCAAACTGCCATATCTCGCGAACGGACCGACCAATCCGCAAAATTTCTGTTGCATCTGAAAGTAGAAACTCGCCCGATTACATCGGTATGCGTACTTTTCCCCTAGGTCGTTCTAGTTATTCGTTTCGAGAATCAGAACTGCGAAAATTTTGAGTTTCTCAAGCGTTTCTTACCTCCAAACTGCCACATCTCGCGAACGGATTGACCAATCCGCAATATTTCTGTTGCATCTGAAAGTAGAAACTCGCCCGATTACAACGGTATGCGCACTTTTCCACTGGGCCGTTCTAGTTATTCGTTTCGAGCATCAGAACTGCGAAAATTTTGTGTTTCTCAAGCGTTTCTTACATCCAAACGGCCATATCTCGCGAACGGATTGACCAATCCGCATAATTTCTGTTGCATCTGAAAGTAGAAACTCGCCCGATTACAACGGTATGCGTACTACTCCCCTAGGCCGTTCTAGTCATTCGTTTCGAGCATCAGAACTGCGAAAATTTTGAGTTTCTCAAGCGTTTCTTACTTCCAAACTGCCATATCTCGCGAACGGATTGATCAATCCGCAAAGTTTCTGTTGCATCTGAAAGTAGAAACTCGCCCGATTTCAACGGTATGCGCATTTTTCCCCTAGGCCGTTCTAGTTATTCGTTTCGAGCATCAGAACTGCGAAAATTTTGAGTTTCTCAATCGTTTCTTACATACAAACGGCCATATCTCGCGAACGGATTGACCAATCCGCATGATTTCTGTTGCATCTGAAAGTAGAAACTCGCCCGATTACATCGGTATGCGTACTTTTCTCCTAGGCCGTTCTAGTTATTCGTTTCGAGCATCAGAACTGCGAAAATTTTGAGTTTCTCAAGCGTTTCTTACCTCCAAACTGCCATATCTCGCGAACGGATTGACCAATCCGCAAAATTTCTGTTGCTTCTGAAAGTAGAAACTCGCCCGATTACAACGGTATGTGTAGTTTTCCCCTAGACCGTTCCAGTTATTCGTTTCGAGCATCAGAACTGCGAAAATTTTGAGTTTCTGAAGCGTTTCTTACCTCCAAACTGCCATATCTCGCGAACGGATTGAACAATCCGCAAAATTTCTGTTGCATTTGAATGTAGAAACTCGCCCGATTACAACGATATACGCACTTTTCCCCAGGGCCGTTCTAGTTATTCGTTTCGAGCATCAGAACTGCGAAAATTTTGAGTTTCTCAATCGTTTCTTACATCCAAACGGCCATATCTCACGAACGGATTGACCAATCCGCATGATTTCTGTTGCATCTGAAAGTAGAAACTCGCCCGATTACAACGGTATGCGTACTTATCCCCTGGGCCGTTCTAGTTATTCATTTCGAGCATCAGAACTGCGAAAATTTTGAGTTTCTCAAGCGTTTCTTACATCCAAACTGCCATATCTCGCGAACGGATTGACCAATCCGCAAAATTTCTGTTGCTTCTGAAAGTAGAAACTCGCCCGATTACAACGATATGCGCACTTTTCCCCTGGGCCGTTCTAGTTATTCGTTTCGAGCATCAGAACTGCGAAAATTTTGAGTTTCTCAAGCGTTTCTTACCTCCAAACTGCCACATCTCGCGAACGGATAGACCAATCCGCAAAATTTCTGTTGCATCTGAAAGTAGAAACTCGCCCGATCACAACGGTATGTGTAGTTTTCACCTAGACCGTTGCAGTTATTCGTTTCGAGCATCAGAACTGCGAAAATTTTGAGTTTCTCAAGCGTTTCTTACTTCCAAACTGCCATATCTCGCGAACGGACCGACCAATCCGCAAAATTTCTGTTGCATCTGAAAGTAGAAACTCGCCCGATTACATCGGTATGCGTACTTTTCCCCTAGGTCGTTCTAGTTATTCGTTTCGAGCATCAGAACTGCGAAAATTTTGAGTTTCTCAAGCGTTTCTTACCTCCAAACTGCCACATCTCGCGAACGGATTGACCAATCCGCAATATTTCTGTTGCATCTGAAAGTAGAAACTCGCCCGATTACAACGGTATGCGCACTTTTCCACTGGGCCGTTCTAGTTATTCGTTTCGAGCATCAGAACTGCGAAAATTTTGTGTTTCTCAAGCGTTTCTTACATCCAAACGGCCATATCTCGCGAACGGATTGACCAATCCGCATAATTTCTGTTGCATCTGAAAGTAGAAACTCGCCCGATTACAACCGTATGCGTACTACTCCCCTAGGCCGTTCTAGTCATTCGCTTCGAGCATCAGAACTGCGAAAATTTTGAGTTTCTCAAGCGTTTCTTACTTCCAAACTGCCATATCTCGCGAACGGATTGATCAATCCGCAAAGTTTCTGTTGCATCTGAAAGTAGAAACTCGCCCGATTTCAACGGTATGCGCATTTTTCCCCTAGGCCGTTCTAGTTATTCGTTTCGAGCATCAGAACTGCGAAAATTTTGAGTTTCTCAATCGTTTCTTACATCCAAACGGCCATATCTCGCGAACGGATTGACCAATCCGCATGATTTCTGTTGCATCTGAAAGTAGAAACTCGCCCGATTACATCGGTATGCGTACTTTTCTCCTAGGCCGTTCTAGTTATTCGTTTCGAGCATCAGAACTGCGAAAATTTTGAGTTTCTCAAGCGTTTCTTACATCCAAACTGCCATATCTCGCGAACGGATTGACCAATCCGCAAAATTTCTGTTGCATCTGAAAGTAGAAACTCGCCCGAATACAACGGTATGCGCACTTTTCCACTGGGCCGTTCTAGTTATTCGTTTCGAGCATCAGAACTGCGAAAATTTTGAGTTTCTCAATCGTTTCTTACATCCAAACGGCCATATCTCACGAACGGATTGACCAATCCGCATGATTTCTGTTGCATCTGAAAGTAGAAACTCGCCCGATTACAACGGTATGCGTACTTATCCCCTGGGCCGTTCTAGTTATTCATTTCGAGCATCAGAACTGCGAAAATTTTGAGTTTCTCAAGCGTTTCTTACATCCAAACTGCCATATCTCGCGAACGGATTGACCAATCCGCAAAATTTCTGTTGCTTCTGAAAGTAGAAACTCGCCCGATTACAACGATATGCGCACTTTTCCCCTGGGCCGTTCTAGTTATTCGTTTCGAGCATCAGAACTGCGAAAATTTTGAGTTTCTCAAGCGTTTCTTACCTCCAAACTGCCACATCTCGCGAACGGATAGACCAATCCGCAAAATTTCTGTTGCATCTGAAAGTAGAAACTCGCCCGATCACAACGGTATGTGTAGTTTTCACCTAGACCGTTGCAGTTATTCGTTTCGAGCATCAGAACTGCGAAAATTTTGAGTTTCTCAAGCGTTTCTTACTTCCAAACTGCCATATCTCGCGAACGGACCGACCAATCCGCAAAATTTCTGTTGCATCTGAAAGTAGAAACTCGCCCGATTACATCGGTATGCGTACTTTTCCCCTAGGTCGTTCTAGTTATTCGTTTCGAGCATCAGAACTGCGAAAATTTTGAGTTTCTCAAGCGTTTCTTACCTCCAAACTGCCACATCTCGCGAACGGATTGACCAATCCGCAATATTTCTGTTGCATCTGAAAGTAGAAACTCGCCCGATTACAACGGTATGCGCACTTTTCCACTGGGCCGTTCTAGTTATTCGTTTCGAGCATCAGAACTGCGAAAATTTTGTGTTTCTCAAGCGTTTCTTACATCCAAACGGCCATATCTCGCGAACGGATTGACCAATCCGCATAATTTCTGTTGCATCTGAAAGTAGAAACTCGCCCGATTACAACGGTATGCGTACTACTCCCCTAGGCCGTTCTAGTCATTCGCTTCGAGCATCAGAACTGCGAAAATTTTGAGTTTCTCAAGCGTTTCTTACTTCCAAACTGCCATATCTCGCGAACGGATTGATCAATCCGCAAAGTTTCTGTTGCATCTGAAAGTAGAAACTCGCCCGATTTCAACGGTATGCGCATTTTTCCCCTAGGCCGTTCTAGTTATTCGTTTCGAGCATCAGAACTGCGAAAATTTTGAGTTTCTCAATCGTTTCTTACATCCAAACGGCCATATCTCGCGAACGGATTGACCAATCCGCATGATTTCTGTTGCATCTGAAAGTAGAAACTCGCCCGATTACATCGGTATGCGTACTTTTCTCCTAGGCCGTTCTAGTTATTCGTTTCGAGCATCAGAACTGCGAAAATTTTGAGTTTCTCAAGCGTTTCTTACATCCAAACTGCCATATCTCGCGAACGGATTGACCAATCCGCAAAATTTCTGTTGCATCTGAAAGTAGAAACTCGCCCGAATACAACGGTATGCGCACTTTTCCACTGGGCCGTTCTAGTTATTCGTTTCGAGCATCAGAACTGCGAAAATTTTGAGTTTCTAAAGCGTTTCTTATCTCCAAACGGCCATATCTCGCGAACGGATTGACCAATCCGCATGATTTCTGTTGCATCTGAAAGTAGAAACTCGCCCGATTACATCGGTATGCGTACTTTTCCCCTAGGCCGTTCTAGTTATTCGTTTCGAGCATCAGAACTGCGAAAATTTTGAGTTTCTCAAGCGTTTCTTACCTCCAAACTGCCACATCTCGCGAACGGATTGACCAATCCGCAATATTTCTGTTGCATCTGAAAGTAGAAACTCGCCCGATTACAACGGTATGCGCACTTTTCCACTGGGCCGTTCTAGTTATTCGTTTCGAGCATCAGAACTGCGAAAATTTTGTGTTTCTCAAGCGTTTCTTACATCCAAACGGCCATATCTCGCGAACGGATTGACCAATCCGCATAATTTCTGTTGCATCTGAAAGTAGAAACTCGCCCGATTACAACGGTATGCGTACTACTCCCCTAGGCCGTTCTAGTCATTCGCTTCGAGCATCAGAACTGCGAAAATTTTGAGTTTCTCAAGCGTTTCTTACTTCCAAACTGCCATATCTCGCGAACGGATTGATCAATCCGCAAAGTTTCTGTTGCATCTGAAAGTAGAAACTCGCCCGATTTCAACGGTATGCGCATTTTTCCCCTAGGCCGTTCTAGTTATTCGTTTCGAGCATCAGAACTGCGAAAATTTTGAGTTTCTCAATCGTTTCTTACATCCAAACGGCCATATCTCGCGAACGGATTGACCAATCCGCATGATTTCTGTTGCATCTGAAAGTAGAAACTCGCCCGATTACATCGGTATGCGTACTTTTCTCCTAGGCCGTTCTAGTTATTCGTTTCGAGCATCAGAACTGCGAAAATTTTGAGTTTCTCAAGCGTTTCTTACATCCAAACTGCCATATCTCGCGAACGGATTGACCAATCCGCAAAATTTCTGTTGCATCTGAAAGTAGAAACTCGCCCGAATACAACGGTATGCGCACTTTTCCACTGGGCCGTTCTAGTTATTCGTTTCGAGCATCAGAACTGCGAAAATTTTGAGTTTCTAAAGCGTTTCTTATCTCCAAACGGCCATATCTCGCGAACGGATTGACCAATCCGCATGATTTCTGTTGCATCTGAAAGTAGAAACTCGCCCGATTACATCGGTATGCGTACTTTTCCCCTAGGCCGTTCTAGTTATTCGTTTCGAGCATCAGAACTGCGAAAATTTTGAGTTTCTCAAGCGTTTCTTACCTCCAAACTGCCACATCTCGCGAACGGATAAACCAATCCGCAAAATTTCTGTTGCATCAGAAAGTAGAAACTCGCCCGATTACAACGGTATGTGTAGTTTTCCCCTAGACCGTTCCAGTTATTCGTTTCGAGCATCAGAACTGCGAAAATTTTGAGTTTCTCAAGCGTTTCTTACTTCCAAACTGCCATATCTCGCGAACGGACCGACCAATCCGCAAAATTTCTGTTGCATCTGAAAGTAGAAACTCGCCCGATTACATCGGTATGCGTACTTTTCCCCTAGGTCGTTCTAGTTATTCGTTTCGAGCATCAGAACTGCGAAAATTTTGAGTTTCTCAAGCGTTTCTTACCTCCAAACTGCCACATCTCGCGAACGGATTGACCAATCCGCAATATTTCGGTTGCATCTGAAAGTAGAAACTCGCCCGATTACAACGGTATGCGCACTTTTCCACTGGGCCGTTCTAGTTATTCGTTTCGAGCATCAGAACTGCGAAAATTTTGTGTTTCTCAAGCGTTTCTTACATCCAAACGGCCATATCTCGCGAACGGATTTACCAATCCGCTTAATTTCTGTTGCATCTGAAAGTAGAAACTCGCCCGATTACAACGGTATGCGTACTACTCCCCTAGGCCGTTCTAGTCATTCGTTTCGAGCATCAGAACTGCGAAAATTTTGAGTTTCTCAAGCGTTTCTTAGCTCCAAACTGCCATATCTCGCGAACGGATTGACCAATCCGCAAAATTTCTGTTGCGTCTGAAAGTAGAAACTCGCCCGATTACAACGGTATGCGCACTTTTCCACTGGGCCGTTCTAGTTATTCGTTTCGAGCATCAGAACTGCGAAAATTTTGAGTTTCTAAAGCGTTTCTTATCTCCAAACTGCCATATCTCACGAACGGATTGATCAATCCGCAAAGTTTCTGTTGCATCTGAAAGTAGAAACTCGCCCGATTTCAACGGTATGCGCATTTTTCCCCTAGGCCGTTCTAGTTATTCGTTTCGAGCATCAGAACTGCGAAAATTTTGAGTTTCTCAATCGTTTCTTACATCCAAACGGCCATATCTCGCGAACGGATTGACCAATCCGCATGATTTCTGTTGCATCTGAAAGTAGAAACTCGCCCGATTACATCGGTATGCGTACTTTTCCCCTAGGCCGTTCTAGTTATTCGTTTCGAGTTTCAGAACTGCGAAAATTTTGAGTTTCTCAAGCGTTTCTTACCTCCAAACTGCCATATCTCGCGAACGGATTGAACAATCCGCATAATTTCTGTTGCATCTGAAAGTAGAAACTCGCCCGATTACAACGGTATGCGTACTACTCCCCTAGGCCGTTCTAGTCATTCGTTTCGAGCATCAGAACTGCGAAAATTTTGAGTTTCTAAAGCGTTTCTTATCTCCAAACTGCCATACTATATCTCCGAACGGATTGATCAATCCGCAACATTTCTGTTGCATCTGAAAGTAGAAACTCGCCCGATTACAACGGTATGCGCACTTTTCCCCTAGGCCGTTCTAGTTATTCGTTTCGAGCATCAGAACTGCGAAAATTTTGAGTTTCTCAAGCGTTTCTTATCTCCAAACTGCCATATCTCGCGAACGGATTTATCAATCCGCAAAATTTCTGTTGCATCTGAAAGTAGAAAGACGCCCGATTACAACGGTATGCGTACTTCTCCCCTAGGCCGTTCTAGTCATTCGTTTCGAGCATCAGAACTGCGAAAATTTTGAGTTTCTCAAGCGTTTCTTACTTCCAAACTGCCATATCTCTCGAACGGATTGACCAATCCGCAAAATTTCTGTTGCATCTGAAAGTAGAAACTCGCCCGATTACAACGGTATGCGCACTTTTCCCCTGAGCCGTTCTAGTTATTCGTTTCGAGCATCAGAACTGCGAAAATTTTGAGTTTCTAAAGTGTTTCTTATCTCCAAACTGCCATATCTCGCGAACGGATTGATCAATCCGCAAAGTTTCTGTTGCATCTGAAAGTAGAAACTCGCCCGATTTCAACGGTATGCGCATTTTTCCCCTAGGCCGTTCTAGTTATTCGTTTCGAGCATCAGAACTGCGAAAATTTTGAGTTCCTCAATCGTTTCTTACATCCAAACTGCCATATCTCGCGAACGGATTGAACAATCCGCATAATTTCTGTTGCATCTGAAAGTAGAAACTCGCCCGATTACAACGGTATGCGTACAACTCCCCTAGGCCGTTCTAGTCATTCGTTTCGAGCATCAGAACTGCGAAAATTTTGAGTTTCTAAAGCGTTTCTTAGCTCCAAACTGCCATATCTCGCGAACGGATTGATCAATCCGCAAAGTTTCTGTTGCATCTGAAAGTAGAAACTCGCCCGATTACAACGGTATGCGTACTTCTCCCCTAGGCCGTTCTAGTCATTCGTTTCGAGCATCAAAACTGCGAAAATTTTGAGTTTCTCAAGCGTTTCTTAGCTCCAAACTGCCATATCTCGCGAACGGATTGATCAATCCGCAAAATTTCTGTTGCATCTGAAAGTAGAAACACGCCCGATTACAACGGTATGCGTACTTCTCCCCTAGGCCGTTCTAGTCATTCGTTTCGAGCATCAGAACTGCGAAAATTTTGAGTTTCTCAAGCGTTTCTTACTTCCAAACTGCCATATCTCGCGAACGGATTGACCAATCCGCAAAATTTCTGTTGCATCTGAAAGTTGAAACTCGCCCGATTACAAAGGTATGCGCACTTTTCCCCTGGGCCGTTCTAGTTATTCGTTTCGAGCATCAGAACTGCGAAAATTTTGAGTTTCTAAAGCGTTTCTTATCTCCAAACTGCCATATCTCGCGAACGGATTGATCAATCCGCAAAGTTTCTGTTGCATCTGAAAGTAGAAACTCGCCCGATTACAACGGTATGCGTACTTCTCCCCTAGGCCGTTCTAGTCATTCGTTTCGAGCATCAAAACTGCGAAAATTCTGAGTTTCTCAAGCGTTTCTTAGCTCCAAACTGCCATATCTCGCGAACGGATTTATCAATCCGCAAAATTTCTGTTGCATCTGAAAGTAGAAACACGCCCGATTACAACGGTATGCGTACTTCTCCCCTAGGCCGTTCTAGTCATTCGTTTCGAGCATCAGAACTGCGAAAATTTTGAGTTTCTCAAGCGTTTCTTACTTCCAAACTGCCATATCTCGCGAACGGATTGACCAATCCGCAAAATTTCTGTTGCATCTGAAAGTTGAAACTCGCCCGATTACAAAGGTATGCGCACTTTTCCCCTGGGCCGTTCTAGTTATTCGTTTCGAGCATCAGAACTGCGAAAATTTTGAGTTTCTAAAGCGTTTCTTATCTCCAAACTGCCATATCTCGCGAACGGATTGATCAATCCGCAAAGTTTCTGTTGCATCTGAAAGTAGAAACTCGCCCGATTTCAATGGTATGCGCATTTTTCCCCTAGGCCGTTCTAGTTATTCGTTTCGAGCATCAGAACTGCGAAAATTTTGAGTTTCTCAATCGTTTCTTACATCCAAACTGCCATATCTCGCGAACGGATTGAACAATCCGCATAATTTCTGTTGCATCTGAAAGTAGAAACTCGCCCGATTACAACGGTATGCGTACTACTCCCCTAGGCCGTTCTAGTCATTCGTTTCGAGCATCAGAACTGCGAAAATTTTGAGTTTCTAAAGCGTTTCTTAGCTCCAAACTGCCATATCTCGCGAACGGATTGATCAATCCGCAAAGTTTCTGTTGCATCTGAAAGTAGAAACTCGCCCGATTTCAACGGTATGCGCATTTTTCCCCTAGGCCGTTCTAGTTATTCGTTTCGAGCATCAGAACTGCGAAAATTTTGAGTTTCTCAATCGTTTCTTACATCCAAACGGCCATATCTCGCGAACGGATTGACCAATCCGCATGATTTCTGTTGCATCTGAAAGTAGAAACTCGCCCGATTACATCGGTGTGCGTACTTTTCCCCTAGGACGTTCTAGTTATTCGTTTCGAGCATCAGAACTGCGAAAATTTTGTGTTTCTCAAGCGTTTCTTACCTCCAAACTGCCACATCTCGCGAACGGATTGACCAATCCGCAAAATTTCTGTTGCATCTGAAAGTAGAAACTCGCCCGATTACAACGGTATGTGTAGTTTTCCCCTAGACCGTTCCAGTTATTCGTTTCGAGCATCAGAACTGCGAAAATTTTGAGTTTCTCAAGCGTTTCTTACATCCAAACGGCCATATGTCGCGAACGGATTGACCAATCCGCATGATTTCTGTTGCATCTGAAAGTAGAAACTCGCCCGATTACATCGGTATGCGTACTTTTCCCCTAGGCCGTTCTAGTTATTCGTTTCGAGCATCAGAACTGCGAAAATTTTGAGTTTCTCAATCGTTTCTTACATCCAAACGGCCACATCTCGCGAACGGACCGACCAATCCGCAAAATTTCTGTTGCATCTGAAAGTAGAAACTCGCCCGATTACATCGGTATGCGTACTTTTCCCCTAGGTCGTTCTAGTTATTCGTTTCGAGCATCAGAACTGCGAAAATTTTGAGTTTCTCAAGCGTTTCTTACCTCCAAACTGCCACATCTCGCGAACGGATTGACCAATCCGCAAAATTTCTGTTGCATCTGAAAGTAGAAACTCGCCCGATTACAACGGTATGCGCACTTTTCCACTAGGCCGTTCTAGTTATTCGTTTCGAGCATCAGAACTGCGAAAATTTTGAGTTTCTAAAGCGTTTCTTATCTCCAAACTGACATATCTCGCGAACGGATTGATCAATCCGCAAAGTTTCTGTTGCATCTGAAAGTAGAAACTCGCCCGATTTCAACGGTATGCGCATTTTTCCCCTAGGCCGTTCTAGTTATTCGTTTCGAGCATCAGAACTGCGAAAATTTTGAGTTTCTCAATCGTTTCTTACATCCAAACAGCCATATCTCGCGAACGGATTGACCAATCCGCATGATTTCTGTTGCATCTGAAAGTAGAAACTCGCCCGATTACATCGGTATGCGTACTTTTCCCCTAGGCCGTTCTAGTTATTCGTTTCGAGCATCAGAACTGCGAAAATTTTGAGTTTCTCAAGCGTTTCTTACCTCCAAACTGCCACATCTCGCGAACGGATTGACAAATCCGCAAAATTTCTGTTGCATCTGAAAGTAGAAACTCGCCCGATTACAACGGTATGTGTAGTTTTCCCCTAGACCGTTCCAGTTATTCGTTTCGAGCATCAGAACTGCGAAAATTTTGAGTTTCTCAAGCGTTTCTTACTTCCAAACTGCCATATCTCGCGAACGGACCGACCAATCCGCAAAATTTCTGTTGCATCTGAAAGTAGAAACTCGCCCGATTACATCGGTATGCGTACTTTTCCCCTAGGTCGTTCTAGTTATTCGTTTCGAGCATCAGAACTGCGAAAATTCTGAGTTTCTCAAGCGTTTCTTACCTCCAAACTGCCACATATCGCGAACGGATTGACCAATCCGCAAAATTTCTGTTGCATCTGAAAGTAGAAACTCGCCCGATTACAACGGTATGTGTAGTTTTCCCCTAGACCGTTCCAGTTATTCGTTTCGAGCATCAGAACTGCGAAAATTTTGAGTTTCTCAAGCGTTTCTTACCTCCAAACTGCCATATCTTGCGAACGGATTGACCAATCCGAAAAATTTCTGTTGCATCTGAAAGTAGAAACTCGCCCGATTACTACGGTAGGTGTAGTTTTCCCCTAGGCCGCTCTAGTTATTCGTTTCGAGCATCAGAACTGCGAAAATTTTGAGTTTCTCAAGCGTTTCTTACCTCCAAACTGCCATATCTCGCGAACGGATTGACAAATCCGCAAAATTTCTGTTGCATCTGAAAGTAGAAACTAGCCCGATTACAACGGTATGTGTAGTTTTCACCTAGGCCGTTCCAGTTATTCGTTTCGAGCATCAGAACTGCGAAAATTTTGACTTTCTCATGCGTTTCTTACCTCCAAACTGCCATATCTCGCGAACGGAATGACCAATCCGCAAAATTTCTGTTGCTTCTGAAAGTAGAAACTCGCCCGATTACAACGGTATGCTCACTTTTCCCCTGGGCCGTTCTAGTCATTCGTTTCGAGCATCAGAACTGCGAAAATTTTGAGTTTCTCAAGCGTTTCTTACCTCCAAACTGCCACATCTCGCAAACGGATTGACCAATCCGCAAAATTTCTGTTGCATCTGAAAGTAGAAACTCGCCCGATTACAACGGTATGCATTCTTCTCCCCTAGGCCGTTCTAGTCATTCGTTTCGAGCATCAGAACTGCGACAATTTTGAGTTTCTCAAGCGTTTCTTACCTCCAAACTGCCATATCTCGCGAACGGATTGACCAATCCGCAAAATTTCTGTTGCATCTGAAAGTAGAAACTCGCCTGAATACGGCGGTATGCGCACTTTTCCCCTAGGCCGTTCTAGTTACTCGTTTCGAGCATCAGAACTGCGACAATTTTGAGTTTCTCAAGCGTTTCTTACCTCCAAACTGCCACATCTCGCAAACGGATTGACCAATCCGCAAGATTTCTGTTGTATCTGAAAGTAGAAACTCGCCCGATTACAACGGTATGTGTGGTTTTCCCCTACGCCGTTCCAGTTATTCGTTTCGAGCATCAGAACTGCGAAAATTTTGAGTTTCTCAAGCGTTTCTTACCTCCAAACTGCCATATCTCGCGAACGGATTGTCCAATCCGCAAAATTTCTGTTGCTTCTGAAAGTAGAAACCCTCCCGATTACAACGGTATGCGTACTTCTCCCCTAGGCCGTTCTAGTCATTCGTTTCGAGCATCAGAACTGCGACAATTTTGAGTTTCTCAAGCGTTTCTTACATCCAAACTGCCATATCTCGCGAACGGATTGACCAATCCGCAAAATTTCTGTTGCATCTGAAAGTAGAAACTCGCCTGAATACGGCGGTATGCGCACTTTTCCCCTAGGCCGTTCTAGTTACTCGTTTCGAGCATCAGAACTGCGACAATTTTGAGTTTCTCAAGCGTTTCTTACCTCCAAACTGCCACATCTCGCGAACGGATTGACAAATCCGCAAAATTTCTGTTGCATCTGAAAGTAGAAACTCGCCCGATTACAACGGTATGTGTAGTTTTCCCCTAGACCGTTCCAGTTATTCGTTTCGAGCATCAGAACTGCGAAAATTTTGAGTTTCTCAAGCGTTTCTTACTTCCAAACTGCCATATCTCGCGAACGGACCGACCAATCCGCAAAATTTCTGTTGCATCTGAAAGTAGAAACTCGCCCGATTACATCGGTATGCGTACTTTTCCCCTAGGTCGTTCTAGTTATTCGTTTCGAGCATCAGAACTGCGAAAATTCTGAGTTTCTCAAGCGTTTCTTACCTCCAAACTGCCACATATCGCGAACGGATTGACCAATCCGCAAAATTTCTGTTGCATCTGAAAGTAGAAACTCGCCCGATTACAACGGTATGTGTAGTTTTCCCCTAGACCGTTCCAGTTATTCGTTTCGAGCATCAGAACTGCGAAAATTTTGAGTTTCTCAAGCGTTTCTTACCTCCAAACTGCCATATCTTGCGAACGGATTGACCAATCCGAAAAATTTCTGTTGCATCTGAAAGTAGAAACTCGCCCGATTACTACGGTAGGTGTAGTTTTCCCCTAGGCCGCTCTAGTTATTCGTTTCGAGCATCAGAACTGCGAAAATTTTGAGTTTCTCAAGCGTTTCTTACCTCCAAACTGCCATATCTCGCGAACGGATTGACAAATCCGCAAAATTTCTGTTGCATCTGAAAGTAGAAACTAGCCCGATTACAACGGTATGTGTAGTTTTCACCTAGGCCGTTCCAGTTATTCGTTTCGAGCATCAGAACTGCGAAAATTTTGACTTTCTCATGCGTTTCTTACCTCCAAACTGCCATATCTCGCGAACGGAATGACCAATCCGCAAAATTTCTGTTGCTTCTGAAAGTAGAAACTCGCCCGATTACAACGGTATGCTCACTTTTCCCCTGGGCCGTTCTAGTCATTCGTTTCGAGCATCAGAACTGCGAAAATTTTGAGTTTCTCAAGCGTTTCTTACCTCCAAACTGCCACATCTCGCAAACGGATTGACCAATCCGCAAAATTTCTGTTGCATCTGAAAGTAGAAACTCGCCCGATTACAACGGTATGCATTCTTCTCCCCTAGGCCGTTCTAGTCATTCGTTTCGAGCATCAGAACTGCGACAATTTTGAGTTTCTCAAGCGTTTCTTACCTCCAAACTGCCATATCTCGCGAACGGATTGACCAATCCGCAAAATTTCTGTTGCATCTGAAAGTAGAAACTCGCCTGAATACGGCGGTATGCGCACTTTTCCCCTAGGCCGTTCTAGTTACTCGTTTCGAGCATCAGAACTGCGACAATTTTGAGTTTCTCAAGCGTTTCTTACCTCCAAACTGCCACATCTCGCAAACGGATTGACCAATCCGCAAGATTTCTGTTGTATCTGAAAGTAGAAACTCGCCCGATTACAACGGTATGTGTGGTTTTCCCCTACGCCGTTCCAGTTATTCGTTTCGAGCATCAGAACTGCGAAAATTTTGAGTTTCTCAAGCGTTTCTTACCTCCAAACTGCCATATCTCGCGAACGGATTGTCCAATCCGCAAAATTTCTGTTGCTTCTGAAAGTAGAAACCCTCCCGATTACAACGGTATGCGTACTTCTCCCCTAGGCCGTTCTAGTCATTCGTTTCGAGCATCAGAACTGCGACAATTTTGAGTTTCTCAAGCGTTTCTTACATCCAAACTGCCATATCTCGCGAACGGATTGACCAATCCGCAAAATTTCTGTTGCATCTGAAAGTAGAAACTCGCCCGATTACAGCGGTATGCGTACTTTTCCCCTAGGCCGTTCTAGTTACTCGTTTCGAGCATCAGAACTACGAAAATTTTGAGTTTCTAAAGCGTTTCTTATCTCCAAACTGCCATATCTCGCGAACGGATTGATCAATCCGCAAAGTTTCTGTTGCATCTGAAAGTAGAAACTCGCCCGATTTCAATGGTATGCGCATTTTTCCCCTAGGCCGTTCTAGTTATTCGTTTCGAGCATCAGAACTGCGAAAATTTTGAGTTTCTCAATCGTTTCTTACATCCAAACTGCCATATCTCGCGAACGGATTGAACAATCCGCATGATTTCTGTTGCATCTGAAAGTAGAAACTCGCCCGATTACAACGGTATGCGTACTTTTCCCCTAGGACGTTCTAGTTATTCGTTTCGAGCATCAGAACTGCGAAAATTTTGAGTTTCTCAAGCGTTTCTTACCTCCAAACTGCCACATCTCGCGAACGGATTGACCAATCCGCAAAATTTCTGTTGCATCTGAAAGTAGAAACTCGCCCGATTACAACGGTATGTGTAGTTTTCCCCTAGACCGTTCCAGTTATTCGTTTCGAGCATCAGAACTGCGAAAATTTTGAGTTTCTCAAGCGTTTCTTACATCCAAACGGCCATACGTCGCGAACGGATTGACCAATCCGCATGATTTCTGTTGCATCTGAAAGTAGAAACTCGCCCGATTACATCGGTATGCGTACTTTTCCCCTAGGCCGTTCTAGTTATTCGTTTCGAGCATCAGAACTGCGAAAATTTTGAGTTTCCCAATCGTTTCTTACATCCAAACGGCCATATCTCGCGAACGGACCGACCAATCCGCAAAATTTCCGTTGCATCTGAAAGTAGAAACTCGCCCGATTACAACGGTATGCGCACTTTTCCACTAGGCCGTTCTAGTTATTCGTTTCGAGCATCAGAACTGCGAAAATTTTGAGTTTCTAAAGCGTTTCTTATCTCCAAACTGACATATCTCGCGAACGGATTGATCAATCCGCAAAGTTTCTGTTGCATCTGAAAGTAGAAACTCGCCCGATTTCAACGGTATGCGCATTTTTCCCCTAGGCCGTTCTAGTTATTCGTTTCGAGCATCAGAACTGCGAAAATTTTGAGTTTCTCAATCGTTTCTTACATCCAAACGGCCATATCTCGCGAACGGATTGACCAATCCGCATGATTTCTGTTGCATCTGAAAGTAGAAACTCGCCCGATTACATCGGTATGCGTACTTTTCCCCTAGGCCGTTCTAGTTATTCGTTTCGAGCATCAGAACTGCGAAAATTTTGAGTTTCTCAAGCGTTTCTTACTTCCAAACTGCCATATCTCGCGAACGGACCGACCAATCCGCAAAATTTCTGTTGCATCTGAAAGTAGAAACTCGCCCGATTACATCGGTATGCGTACTTTTCCCCTAGGTCGTTCTAGTTATTCGTTTCGAGCATCAGAACTGCGAAAATTTTGAGTTTCTCAAGCGTTTCTTACTTCCAAACTGCCATATCTCGCGAACGGACCGACCAATCCGAAAAATTTCTGTTGCATCTGAAAGTAGAAACTCGCCCGATTACATCGGTATGCGTACTTTTCCCCTAGGTCGTTCTAGTTATTCGTTTCGAGCATCAGAACTGCGAAAATTCTGAGTTTCTCAAGCGTTTCTTACCTCCAAACTGCCACATCTCGCGAACGGATTGACCAATCCGCAAAATTTCTGTTGCATCTGAAAGTAGGAACTCGCCCGATTACAACGGTATGTGTAGTTTTCCCCTAGACCGTTCCAGTTATTCGTTTCGAGCATCAGAACTGCGAAAATTTTGAGTTTCTCAAGCGTTTCTTACCTCCAAACTGCCATATCTTGCGAACGGATTGACCAATCCGAAAAATTTCTGTTGCATCTGAAAGTAGAAACTCGCCCGATTACTACGGTAGGTGTAGTTTTCCCCTAGGCCGCTCTAGTTATTCGTTTCGAGCATCAGAACTGCGAAAATTTTGAGTTTCTCACGCGTTTCTTACCTCCAAACTGCCATATCTCGCGAACGGATTGACAAATCCGCAAGATTTCTGTTGTATCTGAAAGTAGAAACTCGCCCGATTACAACGGTATGTGTGGTTTTCCCCTACGCCGTTCCAGTTATTCGTTTCGAGCATCAGAACTGCGAAAATTTTGAGTTTCTCAAGCGTTTCTTACCTCCAAACTGCCATATCTCGCGAACGCATTGACCAATCCGCAAAATTTCTGTTGCATCTGAAAGTAGAAACTCGCCCGATTACAACGGTAGGTGTGGTTTTCCCCTAGGCCGCGCTAGTTATTCGTTTCGAGCATCAGAACTGCGAAAATTTTGAGTTTCTCAAGCGTTTCTTACCTCCAAACTGCCATATCTTGCGAGCGGGTTGACCAGTCCGAAAAATTTCTGTTGCACCTGAAAGTAGAAACTCGCCTGATTACAACGGTATGTGTAGTTTTCCCCTAGGCCGTTCCAGTTATTCGTTTCGAGCATCAGAACTGCGACAATTTTGAGTTTCGCAAGCGTTTCTTACCTCCAAACTGCCATATCTCGCGAACGGATTGACCAATCCGCAAAATTTCTGTTGCATCTGAAAGTAGAAACTCGCCCGATTACAGCGGTATGCGTACTTTTCCCCTAGGCCGTTCTAGTTACTCGTTTCGAGCATCAGAACTACGAAAATTTTGAGTTTCTCAAGCGTTTCTTATCTCCAAGCTGCCATATCTCGCGAACGGATTGATCAATCCGCAAAATTTCTGTTGCATCTGAAAGTAGAAACTCGCCCGATTACAACGATAGGTGTAGTTTTCCCCTAGGCCGCTCTAGCTATTCGTTTCGAGCATCAGAACTGCGAAAATTTTGAGTTTCTCAAGCGTTTCTTACTTCCAAACTGCCATATCTCGCGAACGGATCGACCAATCCGCAACATTTCTGTTGCATCTGAAAGTAGAAACTCGCCCGATTACATCGGTATGCGTACTTTTCCCCTAGGCCGTTCTAGTTATTCGTTTCGAGCATCAGAACTGCGACAATTTTGAGTTTCTCAAGCGTTTCTTATCTGCAAACTGCCATATCTTGCGAACGGATTGACCAATCCGAAAAATTTCTGTTGCATCTGAAAGTAGAAACTCGCCCGATTACATCGGTATGCGTACTTTTCCCCTAGGCCGTTCTAGTTATTCGTTTCGAGCATCAGAACTGCGAAAATTTTGAGTTTCTCAATCGTTTCTTACATCCAAACGGCCATATCTCGCGAACGGACCGACCAATCCGCAAAATTTCTGTTGCATCTGAAAGTAGAAACTCGCCCGATTACATCGGTATGCGTACTTTTCCCCTAGGTCGTTCTAGTTATTCGTTTCGAGCATCAGAACTGCGACAATTTTGAGTTTCTCAAGCGTTTCTTACATCCAGACTGCCATATCTCGCGAACGGATTGACCAATCCGCAAAATTTCTGTTGCATCTGAAAGTAGAAACTAGCCCGATTACAACGGTATGTGTAGTTTTCACCTAGGCCGTTCCAGTTATTCGTTTCGAGCATCAGAACTGCGAAAATTTTGAGTTTCTCATGCGTTTCTTACCTCCAAACTGCCATATCTCGCGAACGGAATGACCAATCCGCAAAATTTCTGTTGCTTCTGAAAGTAGAAACTCGCCCGATTACAACGGTATGCTCACTTTTCCCCTGGGCCGTTCTAGTCATTCGTTTCGAGCATCAGAACTGCGAAAATTTTGAGTTTCTCAAGCGTTTCTTACCTCCAAACTGCCACATCTCGCAAACGGATTGACCAATCCGCAAAATTTCTGTTGCATCTGAAAGTAGAAACTCGCCCGATTACAACGGTATGCATTCTTCTCCCCTAGGCCGTTCTAGTCATTCGTTTCGAGCATCAGAACTGCGACAATTTTGAGTTTCTCAAGCGTTTCTAACCTCCAAACTGCCATATCTCGCGAACGGATTGACCAATCCGCAAAATTTCTGTTGCATCTGAAAGTAGAAACTCGCCTGAATACGGCGGTATGCGCACTTTTCCCCTAGGCCGTTCTAGTTACTCGTTTCGAGCATCAGAACTGCGACAATTTTGAGTTTCTCAAGCGTTTCTTACCTCCAAACTGCCACATCTCGCAAACGGATTGACCAATCCGCAAGATTTCTGTTGTATCTGAAAGTAGAAACTCCCCCGATTACAACGGTATGTGTGGTTTTCCCCTACGCCGTTCCAGTTATTCGTTTCGAGCATCAGAACTGCGAAAATTTTGAGTTTCTCAAGCGTTTCTTACCTCCAAACTGCCATATCTCGCGAACGCATTGACCAATCCGCAAAATTTCTGTTGCATCTGAAAGTAGAAACTCGCCCGATTACAACGGTAGGTGTGGTTTTCCCCTAGGCCGCTCTAGTTATTCGTTTCGAGCATCAGAACTGCGAAAATTTTGAGTTTCTCAAGCGTTTCTTACCTCCAAACTGCCATATCTTGCGAACGGGTTGACCAGTCCGAAAAATTTCTGTTGCACCTGAAAGTAGAAACTCGCCTGATTACAACGGTATGTGTAGTTTTCCCCTAGGCCGTTCCAGTTATTCGTTTCGAGCATCAGAACTGCGACAATTTTGAGTTTCGCAAGCGTTTCTTACCTCCAAACTGCCATATCTCGCGAACGGATTGACCAATCCGCAAAATTTCTGTTGCATCTGAAAGTAGAAACTCGCCCGATTACAACGGTATGTGTAGTTTTCCCCTAGGCCGTTCCAGTTATTCATTTCGAGCACCAGAACTGCGAAAATTTTGAGTTTCTCAAGCGTTTCTTACCTCCAAACTGCCATATCTCGCGAACGGATTGTCCAATCCGCAAAATTTCTGTTGCTTCTGAAAGTAGAAACCCTCCCGATTACAACGGTATGCGTACTTCTCCCCTAGGCCGTTCTAGTCATTCGTTTCGAGCATCAGAACTGCGACAATTTTGAGTTTCTCAAGCGTTTCTTACATCCAAACTGCCATATCTCGCGAACGGATTGACCAATCCGCAAAATTTCTGTTGCATCTGAAAGTAGAAACTCGCCCGATTACAGCGGTATGCGTACTTTTCCCCTAGGCCGTTCTAGTTACTCGTTTCGAGCATCAGAACTACGAAAATTTTGAGTTTCTAAAGCGTTTCTTATCTCCAAACTGCCATATCTCGCGAACGGATTGATCAATCCGCAAAGTTTCTGTTGCATCTGAAAGTAGAAACTCGCCCGATTTCAATGGTATGCGCATTTTTCCCCTAGGCCGTTCTAGTTATTCGTTTCGAGCATCAGAACTGCGAAAATTTTGAGTTTCTCAATCGTTTCTTACATCCAAACTGCCATATCTCGCGAACGGATTGAACAATCCGCATGATTTCTGTTGCATCTGAAAGTAGAAACTCGCCCGATTACAACGGTATGCGTACTTTTCCCCTAGGACGTTCTAGTTATTCGTTTCGAGCATCAGAACTGCGAAAATTTTGAGTTTCTCAAGCGTTTCTTACATCCAAACGGCCATACGTCGCGAACGGATTGACCAATCCGCATGATTTCTGTTGCATCTGAAAGTAGAAACTCGCCCGATTACATCGGTATGCGTACTTTTCCCCTAGGCCGTTCTAGTTATTCGTTTCGAGCATCAGAACTGCGAAAATTTTGAGTTTCTCAATCGTTTCTTACATCCAACCGGCCATATCTCGCGAACGGACCGACCAATCCGCAAAATTTCCGTTGCATCTGAAAGTAGAAACTCGCCCGATTACAACGGTATGCGCACTTTTCCACTAGGCCGTTCTAGTTATTCGTTTCGAGCATCAGAACTGCGAAAATTTTGAGTTTCTAAAGCGTTTCTTATCTCCAAACTGACATATCTCGCGAACGGATTGATCAATCCGCAAAGTTTCTGTTGCATCTGAAAGTAGAAACTCGCCCGATTTCAACGGTATGCGCATTTTTCCCCTAGGCCGTTCTAGTTATTCGTTTCGAGCATCAGAACTGCGAAAATTTTGAGTTTCTCAATCGTTTCTTACATCCAAACGGCCATATCTCGCGAACGGATTGACCAATCCGCATGATTTCTGTTGCATCTGAAAGTAGAAACTCGCCCGATTACATCGGTATGCGTACTTTTCCCCTAGGCCGTTCTAGTTATTCGCTTCGAGCATCAGAACTGCGAAAATTTTGAGTTTCTCAAGCGTTTCTTACTTCCAAACTGCCATATCTCGCGAACGGACCGACCAATCCGCAAAATTTCTGTTGCATCTGAAAGTAGAAACTCGCCCGATTACATCGGTATGCGTACTTTTCCCCTAGGTCGTTCTAGTTATTCGTTTCGAGCATCAGAACTGCGAAAATTTTGAGTTTCTCAAGCGTTTCTTACTTCCAAACTGCCATATCTCGCGAACGGACCGACAAATCCGAAAAATTTCTGTTGCATCTGAAAGTAGAAACTCGCCCGATTACATCGGTATGCGTACTTTTCCCCTAGGTCGTTCTAGTTATTCGTTTCGAGCATCAGAACTGCGAAAATTCTGAGTTTCTCAAGCGTTTCTTACCTCCAAACTGCCACATCTCGCGAACGGATTGACCAATCCGCAAAATTTCTGTTGCATCTGAAAGTAGGAACTCGCCCGATTACAACGGTATGTGTAGTTTTCCCCTAGACCGTTCCAGTTATTCGTTTCGAGCATCAGAACTGCAAACATTTTGAGTTTCTCAAGCGTTTCTTACCTCCAAACTGCCATATCTCGCGAACGGATTGACAAATCCGCAAGATTTCTGTTGTATCTGAAAGTAGAAACTCGCCCGATTACAACGGTATGTGTGGTTTTCCCCTACGCCGTTCCAGTTATTCGTTTCGAGCATCAGAACTGCGAAAATTTTGAGTTTCTCAAGCGTTTCTTACCTCCAAACTGCCATATCTCGCGAACGCATTGACCAATCCGCAAAATTTCTGTTGCATCTGAAAGTAGAAACTCGCCCGATTACAACGGTAGGTGTGGTTTTCCCCTAGGCCGCGCTAGTTATTCGTTTCGAGCATCAGAACTGCGAAAATTTTGAGTTTCTCAAGCGTTTCTTACCTCCAAACTGCCATATCTTGCGAACGGGTTGACCAGTCCGAAAAATTTCTGTTGCACCTGAAAGTAGAAACTCGCCTGATTACAACGGTATGTGTAGTTTTCCCCTAGGCCGTTCCAGTTATTCGTTTCGAGCATCAGAACTGCGACAATTTTGAGTTTCGCAAGCGTTTCTTACCTCCAAACTGCCATATCTCGCGAACGGATTGACCAATCCGCAAAATTTCTGTTGCATCTGAAAGTAGAAACTCGCCCGATTACAGCGGTATGCGTACTTTTCCCCTAGGCCGTTCTAGTTACTCGTTTCGAGCATCAGAACTACGAAAATTTTGAGTTTCTCAAGCGTTTCTTATCTCCAAGCTGCCATATCTCGCGAACGGATTGATCAGTCCGCAAAATTTCTGTTGCATCTGAAAGTAGAAACTCGCCCGATTACAACGATAGGTGTAGTTTTCCCCTAGGCCGCTCTAGCTATTCGTTTCGAGCATCAGAACTGCGAAAATTTTGAGTTTCTCAAGCGTTTCTTACTTCCAAACTGCCATATCTCGCGAACGGATCGACCAATCCGCAACATTTCTGTTGCATCTGAAAGTAGAAACTCGCCCGATTACATCGGTATGCGTACTTTTCCCCTAGGCCGTTCTAGTTATTCGTTTCGAGCATCAGAACTGCGACAATTTTGAGTTTCTCAAGCGTTTCTTATCTGCAAACTGCCATATCTTGCGAACGGATTGACCAATCCGAAAAATTTCTGTTGCATCTGAAAGTAGAAACTCGCCCGATTACATCGGTATGCGTACTTTTCCCCTAGGCCGTTCTAGTTATTCGTTTCGAGCATCAGAACTGCGAAAATTTTGAGTTTCTCAATCGTTTCTTACATCCAAACGGCCATATCTCGCGAACGGACCGACCAATCCGCAAAATTTCTGTTGCATCTGAAAGTAGAAACTCGCCCGATTACATCGGTATGCGTACTTTTCCCCTAGGTCATTCTAGTTATTCGTTTCGAGCATCAGAACTGCGAAAATTTTGAGTTTCTCAAGCGTTTCTTACCTCCAAACTGCCACATCTCGCGAACGGATTGACCAATCCGCAAAATTTCTATTGCATCTGAAAGTAGAAACTCGCCCGATTACAACGGTATGCGCACTTTTCCACTAGGCCGTTCTAGTTATTCGTTTCGAGCATCAGAACTGCGAAAATTTTGAGTTTCTAAAGCGTTTCTTATCTCCAAACTGACATATCTCGCGAACGGATTGATCAATCCGCAAAGTTTCTGTTGCATCTGAAAGTAGAAACTCGCCCGATTTCAACGGTATGCGCATTTTTCCCCTAGGCCGTTCTGGTTATTCGTTTCGAGCATCAGAACTGCGAAAATTTTGAGTTTCTCAATCGTTTCTTACATCCAAACGGCCATGTCTCGCGAACGGACCGACCAATCCGCAAAATTTCTGTTGCATCTGAAAGTAGAAACTCGCCCGATTACATCGGTATGCGTACTTTTCCCCTAGGTCGTTCTAGTTATTCGTTTCGAGCATCAGAACTGCGACAATTCTGAGTTTCTCAAGCGTTTCTTACCTCCAAACTGCCACATCTCGCGAACGGATTGACCAATCCGCAAAATTTCTCTTGCATCTGAAAGTAGAAACTCGCCCGATTACAACGGTATGTGTAGTTTTCCCCTAGACCGTTCCAGTTATTCGTTTCGAGCATCAGAACTGCGAAAATTTTGAGTTTCTCAAGCGTTTCTTACATCCAAACTGCCATATCTCGCGAACGGACCGACCAATCCGCAAAATTTCTGTTGCATCTGAAAGTAGAAACTCGCCCGATTACATCGGTATGCGTACTTTTCCCCTAGGTCGTTCTAGTTATTCGTTTCGAGCATCAGAACTGCGAAAATTCTGAGTTTCTCAAGCGTTTCTTACCTCCAAACTGCCACATCTCGCGAACGGATTGACTAATCCGCAAAATTTCTGTTGCATCTGAAAGTAGAAACTCGCCCGATTACAACGGTATGTGTAGTTTTCCCCTAGACCGTTCCAGTTATTCGTTTCGAGCATCAGAACTGCGAAAATTTTGAGTTTCTCAAGCGTTTCTTACCTCCAAACTGCCATATCTTGCGAACGGATTGACCAATCCGAAAAATTTCTGTTGCATCTGAAAGTAGAAACTCGCCCGATTACTACGGTAGGTGTAGTTTTCCCCTAGGCCGCTCTAGTTATTCGTTTCGAGCATCAGAACTGCGAAAATTTTGAGTTTCTCAAGCGTTTCTTACCTCCAAACTGCCATATCTCGCGAACGGATTGACAAATCCGCAAAATTTCTGTTGCATCTGAAAGTAGAAACTAGCCCGATTACAACGGTATGTGTAGTTTTCCCCTAGGCCGTTCCAGTTATTCGTTTCGAGCATCAGAACTGCGAAAATTTTGAGTTTCTCATGCGTTTCTTACCTCCAAACTGCCATCTCTCGCGAACGGAATGACCAATCCGCAAAATTTCTGTTGCTTCTGAAAGTAGAAACTCGCCCGATTACAACGGTATGCTCACTTTTCCCCTGGGCCGTTCTAGTCATTCGTTTCCAGCATCAGAACTGCGAAAATTTTGAGTTTCTCAAGCGTTTCTTACCTCCAAACTGCCACATCTCGCAAACGGATTGACCAATCCGCAAAATTTCTGTTGCATCTGAAAGTAGAAACTCGCCCGATTACAACGGTATGCATTCTTCTCCCCTAGGCCGTTCTAGTCATTCGTTTCGAGCATCAGAACTGCGACAATTTTGAGTTTCTCAAGCGTTTCTTTTCTCCAAACTGCCATATCTCGCGAACGGATTGATCAATCCGCAAAATTTCTGTTGCATCTGATAGTAGAAACTCGCTCGATTACAACGGTAGGTGAAGTTTTCCCCTAGGCCGCTCTAGTTATTCGTTTCGAGCATCAGAACTGCGAAAATTTTGAGTTTCTCAAGCGTTTCTTATCTCCAAACTGGCATATCTTGCGAACGGATTGACCAATCCGAAAAATTTCTGTTGCATCTGAAAGTAGAAACTCGCCCGATTACAACGGTAGGTGTAGTTTTCCCCTAGGTCGTTCTAGTTATTCGTTTCGAGCATCAGAACTGCGAAAATTTTAAGTTTCTCAAGTGTTTCTTACCTCCAAACTGCCATATCTCGCGAACGGATTGACCAATCTGCAAAATTTCTGTTGCATCTGAATGTAGAAACTCGCCCGATTACAACGGTATGTGTAGTTTTCCCCTAGACCGTTCCAGTTATTCGTTTCGAGCATCAGAACTGCGAAAATTTTGAGTTTCTCAAGCGTTTCTTACTTCCAAACTGCCATATCTCGCGAACGGACCGACCAATCCGCAAAATTTCTGTTGCCTCTGAAAGTAGAAACTCTCCCGATTACAACGGTATGCGTACTTCTCCCCTAGGCCGTTCTAGTCATTCGTTTGGAGCATCAGAACTGCGAAAATTTTGAGTTTCTCAAGCGTTTCTTACTTCCAAACTGCCATATCTCGCGAACGGATCGACCAATCCGCAAAATTTCTGTTGCATCTGAAAGTAGAAACTCGCCCGATTACATCGGTATGCGTACTTTTACCCTAGGCCGTTCTAGTTATTCGTTTCGAGCATCAGAACTGCGACAATTTTGAGTTTCTCAAGCGTTTCTTACCTCCAAACTGCCACATCTCGCAAACGGATTGACCAATCCGCAAAATTTCTGTTGTATCTGAAAGTAGAAACTCGCCCGATTACAACGGTATGTGTAGTTTTCCCCTAGGCCGTTCCAGTTATTCGTTTCGAGCATCAGAACTGCGAAAATTTTGTGTTTCTCAAGCGTTTCTTACCTCCAAACTGCCATATCTCGCGAACGCATTGACCAATCCGCAAAATTTCTGTTGCATTTAAAAGTAGAAACTCGCCCGATTACAACGGTATGCGCACTTTTCCCCTAGGCCGTTCTAGTTACTCGTTTCGAGCATCAGAACTACGAAAATTTTGAGTTTCTCAAGCGTTTCTTATCTCCAAACTGCCATATCTCGCGAACGGATTGATCAATCCGCAAGATTTCTGTTGCATCTGAAAGTAGAAACTCGCCCGATTACTACGGTAGGTGTAGTTTTCCCCTAGGCCGCTCTAGTTATTCGTTTCGAGCATCAGAACTGCGAAAATTTTGAGTTTCTCAAGCGTTTCTTACCTCCAAACTGCCATATCTTGCGAACGGATTGACCAATCCGAAAAATTTCTGTTGCATCTGAAAGTAGAAACTCGCCCGATTACTACGGTAGGTGTAGTTTTCCCCTAGGCCGTTCTAGTTATTCGTTTCGAGCATCAGAACTGCGAAAATTTAGAGTTTCTCAAGCGTTTCTTACCTCCAAACTGCCATATCTCGCGAACGGATTGACAAATCCGCAAAATTTCTGTTGCATCTGAAAGTAGAAACTAGCCCGATTACAACGGTATGTGTAGTTTTCCCCTACGCCGTTCCAGTTATTCGTTTCGAGCATCAGAACTGCGACAATTTTGAGTTTCTCAAGCGTTTCTTACCTCCAAACTGCCACATCTCGCAAACGGATTGACCAATCCGCAAAATTTCTGTTGTATCTGAAAGTAGAAACTCGCCCGATTACAACGGTATGTGTGGTTTTCCCCTAGGCCGTTCCAGTTATTCGTTTCGAGCATCAGAACTGCGACAATTTTGAGTTTCGCAAGCGTTTCTTACCTCCAAACTGCCATATCTCGCGAACGGATTGACCAATCCGCAAAATTTCTGTTGCATCTGAAAGTAGAAACTCGCCCGATTACAACGGTATGTGTAGTTTTCCCCTAGGCCGTTCCAGTTATTCATTTCGAGCACCAGAACTGCGAAAATTTTGAGTTTCTCAAGCGTTTCTTACTTCCAAACTGCCATATCTCGCGAACGGATTGACCAATCCGCAAAATTTCTGTTGCTTCTGAAAGTAGAAACCCTCCCGATTACAACGGTATGCGTACTTCTCCCCTAGGCCGTTCTAGTCATTCGTTTCGAGCATCAGAACTGCGACAATTTTGAGTTTCTCAAGCGTTTCTTACTTCCAAACTGCCATATCTCGCGAACGGATCGACCAATCCGCAACATTTCTGTTGCATCTGAAAGTAGAAACTCGCCCGATTACATCGGTATGCGTACTTTTCCCCTAGGCCGCTCTAGCTACTCGTTTCGAGCATCAGAACTGCGAAAATTTTGAGTTTCTCAAGCGTTTCTTACTTCCAAACTGCCATGTCTCGCGAACGGATCGACCAATCCGCAACATTTCTGTTGCATCTGAAAGTAGAAACTCGCCCGATTACATCGGTATGCGTACTTTTCCCCTAGGCCGTTCTAGTTATTCGTTTCGAGCATCAGCACTGCGACAATTTTGAGTTTCTCAAGCGTTTCTTATCTGCAAACTGCCATATCTTGCGAACGGATTGACCAATCCGAAAAATTTCTGTTGCATCTGAAAGTAGAAACTCGCCCGATTACAACGGTAGGTGTAGTTTTCCCCTAGGCCGTTCTAGTTATTCGTTTCGAGCATCAGAACTGCGAAAATTTTGAGTTTCTCAAGCGTTTCTTACCTCCAAACTGCCATATCTCGCGAACGGATTGACCAATCCGCAAAATTTCTGTTGCATCTGAACGTAGAAACTCGCCCGATTACAACGGTATGTGTAGTTTTCCCCTAGGCAGTTCCAGTTATTCATTTCGAGCATCAGAACTGCCACAATTTTGAGTTTCTCAAGCGTTTCTTACCTCCAAACTGCCACATCTCGCAAACGGATTGACCAATCCGCAAAATTTCTGTTGTATCTGAAAGTAGAAACTCGCCCGATTACAACGGTATGTGTACTTTTCCCCTAGGCCGTTCTAGTTATTCGTTTCGAGCATCAGAACTGCGACAATTTTGAGTTTCTCAAGCGTTTCTTACCTCCAAACTGCCATATCTCGCGAACGGACTGACCAATCCGCAAAATTTCTGTTGCATCTGAAAGTAGAAACTCGCCTGAATACAGCGGTATGCGTACTTTTCCCCTAGGCCGTTCTAGTTACTCGTTTCGAGCATCAGAACTACGAAAATTTTGAGTTTCTCAAGCGTTTCTTCTCTCCAAACTGCCATATCTCGCGAACGGATTGATCAATCCGCAAAATTTCTGTTGCATCTGATAGTAGAAACTCGCCCGATTACAACGGTAGGTGTAGTTTTCCCCTAGGCCGCTCTAGTTATTCGTTTCGAGCATCAGAACTGCGAAAATTTTGAGTTTCTCAAGCGTTTCTTATCTCCAAACTGCCATATCTTGCGAACGGATTGACCAATCCGAAAAATTTCTGTTGCATCTGAAAGTAGAAACTCGCCCGATTACAACGGTAGGTGTAGTTTCCCCCTAGGCCGCTCTAGTTATTCGTTTCGAGCATCAGAACTGCGAAAATTTTGAGTTTCTCAAGAGTTTCTTACCTCCAAACTGCCACATCTCGCAAACGGATTGACCAATCCGCAAAATTTCTGTTGCATCTGAAAGTAGAAACTCGCCCGATTACAACGGTATGCATTCTTCTCCCCTAGGCCGTTCTAGTCATTCGTTTCGAGCATCAGAACTGCGACAATTTTGAGTTTCTCAAGCGTTTCTTACCTCCAAACTGCCACATCTCGCAAACGGATTGACCAATCCGCAAAATTTCTGTTGCATCTGAAAGTAGAAACTCGCCCGATTACATCGGTATGCGTACTTTTCCCCTAGGCAGTTCTAGTTATTCGTTTCGAGCATCAGAACTGCGACAATTTTGAGTTTCTCAAGCGTTTCTTACCTCCAAACTGCCATATCTCGCGAACGGATTGACCAATCCGCAAAATTTCTGTTGCATCTGAAAGTAGAAACTCGCCTGATTACAGCGGTATGCGTACTTTTCCCCTAGGCCGTTCTAGTTACTCGTTTCGAGCATCAGAACTACGAAAATTTTGAGTTTCTCAGGCGTTTCTTATCTCCAAACGTCCATATCTCGCGAACGGATTGATCAATCCGCAAAATTTCTGTTGCATCTGAAAGTAGAAACTAGCCCGATTACAACGGTAGGTGTAGTTTTCCCCTAGGCCGCTCTAGTTATTGGTTTCGAGCATCAGAACTGCGAAAATTTTGAGTTTCTCAAGCGTTTCTTACCTCCAAACTGCCATATCTTGCGAACGGATTGACGAATCCGAAAAATTTCTGTTGCATCTGAAAGTAGAAACTCGCCCGATTACAACGGTATGCGTACTTCTCCCCTAGGCCGTTCTAGTCATTCGTTTCGAGCATCAGAACTGCGAAAATTTTGAGTTTCTCAAGCGTTTATTACCTCCAAACTGCCACATCTCGCAAACGGATTGACCAATCCGCAAAATTTCTGTTGCATCTGAAAGTAAAAACTCGCCCGATTACAACGGTATGCATTCTTCTCCCCTAGGCCGTTCTAGTCATTCGTTTCGAGCATCAGAACTGCGAAAATTTTGAGTTTCTCAAGCGTTTCTTACTTCCAAACTGCCATATCTCGCGAACGGATCGACCAATCCGCAAAATTTCTGTTGCATCTGAAAGTAGAAACTCGCCCGATTACATCGGTATGCGTACTTCTCCCCTAGGCCGTTCTAGTCATTCGTTTCGAGCATAAGAACTGCGCAAATCTTGAGTTTCTCAAGCGTTTCTTATCTCCAAACTGCCATATCTCGCGAACGGATGACCAATCCGCAAAATTTCTGTTGCATCTGAAAGTAGAAACTCGCCCGATTACAACGGTATGCGTACTTTTCCCCTAGGCCGTTCCAGTTATTCGTTTCGAGCATCAGAACTGCGAAAATTTTGAGTTTCTCAAGCGTTTCTTACCTCCAAACTGCCATATCTCGCGAACGCATTGACCAATCCGCAAAATTTCTGCTGCATTTGAAAGTAGAATCTCGCCCGATTACAACGGTATGCTCACTTTTCCCCTGGGCCGTTCTAGTTATTCGTTTCGAGCATCAGAACTGCGAAAATTTTGAGTTCCTAAAGGGTTTCTTACATCCAAACGGCCATATCTCGCGAACGGAATGACCAATCCGCAAAATTTCTGTTGGATCTGAAAGTAGAAACTCGCCCGATTAAACGGTATGCGTACTTCTCCCCTAGGCCGTTCTAGTCATTCGTTTCGAGCATCAGAACTGCGAAAATTTTTAGTTTCTCAAGCGTTTCTTACCTCCAAACTGCCACATCTCGCAAACGGATTGACCAATCCGCAAAATTTCTGTTGCATCTGAAAGTAGAAACTTGCCCGATTACAACGGTATGCGTACTTCTCCCCTAGGCCGTTCTAGTCATTCGTTTCGAGCATCAGAACTGCGAAAATTTTGAGTTTCTCAAGCGTTTCTTACTTCCAAACTGCCATATCTCGCGAACGGATCGACCAATCCGCAAAATTTCTGTTGCATCTGAAAGTAAAAACTCGCCCGATTACAACGGTATGCATTCTTCTCCCCTAGGCCGTTCTAGTCATTCGTTTCGAGCATCAGAACTGCGAAAATTTTGAGTTTCTCAAGCGTTTCTTACCTCCAAACTGCCATATCTCGCGAACGGACTGACCAATCCGCAAAATTTCTGTTGCATCTGAAAGTAGAAACTCGCCTGAATACAGCGGTATGCGTACTTTTCCCCTAGGCCGTTCTAGTTACTCGTTTCGAGCATCAGAACTACGAAAATTTTGAGTTTCTCAAGCGTTTCTTCTCTCCAAACTGCCATATCTCGCGAACGGATTGATCAATCCGCAAAATTTCTGTTGCATCTGATAGTAGAAACTCGCCCGATTACAACGGTAGGTGTAGTTTTCCCCTAGGCCGCTCTAGTTATTCGTTTCGAGCATCAGAACTGCGAAAATTTTGAGTTTCTCAAGCGTTTCTTATCTCCAAACTGCCATATCTTGCGAACGGATTGACCAATCCGAAAAATTTCTGTTGCATCTGAAAGTAGAAAATCGCCCGATTACAACGGTAGGTGTAGTTTTCCCCTAGGCCGCTCTAGTTATTCGTTTCGAGCATCAGAACTGCGAAAATTTTGAGTTTCTCAAGCGTTTCTTACTTCCAAACTGCCATATCTTGCGAACGGATTGACCAATCCGAAAAATTTCTGTTGCATCTGAAAGTAGAAACTCGCCCGATTACTACGGTAGGTGTAGTTTTCCCCTAGGCCGCTCTAGTTATTCGTTTCGAGCATCAGAACTGCGAAAATTTTGAGTTTCTCAAGCGTTTCTTACCTCCAAACTGCCATATCTCGCGAACGGATTGACAAATCCGCAAAATTTCTGTTGCATCTGAAAGTAGAAACTAGCCCGATTACAACGGTATGTGTAGTTTTCCCCTAGGCCGTTCCGGTTATTCGTTTCGAGCATCAGAACTGCGAAAATTTTGAGTTTCTCATGCGTTTCTTACCTCCAAACTGCCATATCTCGCGAACGGAATGACCAATCCGCAAAATTTCTGTTGCATCTGAAAGTAGAAACTCGCCCGATTACAACGGTATGCGTACTTCTCCCCTAGGCCGTTCTAGTCATTCGTTTCGAGCATCAGAACTGCGAAAATTTTGAGTTTCTCAAGAGTTTCTTACCTCCAAACTGCCACATCTCGCAAACGGATTGACCAATCCGCAAAATTTCTGTTGCATCTGAAAGTAGAAACTCGCCCGATTACAACGGTATGCATTCTTCTCCCCTAGGCCGTTCTAGTCATTCGTTTCGAGCATCAGAACTGCCACAATTTTGAGTTTCTCAAGCGTTTCTTACCTCCAAACTGCCACATCTCGCAAACGGATTGACCAATCCGCAAAATTTCTGTTGTATCTGAAAGTAGAAACTCGCCCGATTACAACGGTATGTGTACTTTTCCCCTAGGCCGTTCTAGTTATTCGTTTCGAGCATCAGAACTGCGACAATTTTGAGTTTCTCAAGCGTTTCTTATCTCCAAACTGCCATATCTCGCGAACGGATTGATCAATCCGCAAAATTTCTGTTGCATCTGATAGTAGAAACTCGCCCGATTACAACGGTAGGTGTAGTTTTCCCCTAGGCCGCTCTAGTTATTCGTTTCGAGCATCAGAACTGCGAAAATTTTGAGTTTCTCAAGCGTTTCTTATCTCCAAACTGCCATATCTTGCGAACGGATTGACCAATCCGAAAAATTTCTGTTGCATCTGAAAGTAGAAACTCGCCCGATTACAACGGTAGGTGTAGTTTTCCCCTAGGCCGTTCTAGTTATTCGTTTCGAGCATCAGAACTGCGAAAATTTTAAGTTTCTCAAGTGTTTCTTACCTCCAAACTGCCATATCTCGCGAACGGATTGACCAATCTGCAAAATTTCTGTTGCATCTGAAAGTAGAAACTCGCCCGATTACAACGGTATGTGTAGTTTTCCCCTAGGCAGTTCCAGTTATTCATTTCGAGCATCAGAACTGCGAAAATTTTGAGTTTCTCAAGCGTTTCTTACCTCCAAACTGCCATATCTCGCGAACGGATTGACCAATCCGCAAAATTTCTGTTGCTTCTGAAAGTAGAAACTCTCCCGATTACAACGGTATGCGTACTTCTCCCCTAGGCCTTTCTAGTCATTCGTTTCGAGCATCAGAACTGCGAAAATTTTGAGTTTCTCAAGCGTTTCTTACATCCAAACTGCTTTATCTCGCGAACGGATCGACCAATCCGCAAAATTTCTGTTGCTTCTGAAAGTAGAAACTCTCCCGATTACAACGGTATGCGTACTTCTCCCCTTGGCCGTTCTAGCCATTCGTTTCGAGCATCAGAACTGCGAAAATTTTGAGTTTCTCAAGCGTTTCTTACTTCCAAACTGCCATATCTCGCGAACGGACCGACCAATCCGCAAAATTTCTGTTGCATCTGAAAGTAGAAACTCGCCCGATTACATCGGTATGCGTACTTTTCCCCTAGGCCGTTCTAGTTATTCGTTTCGAGCATCAGAACTGCGACAATTTTGAGTTTCTCAAGCGCTTCTTACCTCCAAACTGCCACATCTCGCAAACGGATTGACCAATCCGCAAAATTTCTGTTGTATCTGAAAGTAGAAACTCGCCCGATTACAACGGTATGTGTAGTTTTCCCCTAGGCCGTTCCAGTTATTCGTTTCGAGCATCAGAACTGCGAAAATTTTGAGTTTCTCAAGCGTTTCTTACCTCCAAACTGCCACATCTCGCAAACGGATTGACCAATCCGCAAAATTTCTGTTGCATCTGAAAGTAGAAACTCGCCTGATTACAGCGGTATGCGTACTTTTCCCCTAGGCCGTTCTAGTTACTCGTTTCGAGCATCAGAACTACGAAAATTTTGAGTTTCTCAGGCGTTTCTTATCTCCAAACGTCCATATCTCGCGAACGGATTGATCAATCCGCAAAATTTCTGTTGCATCTGAAAGTAGAAACTAGCCCGATTACAACGGTAGGTGTAGTTTTCCCCTAGGCCGCTCTAGTTATTGGTTTCGAGCATCAGAACTGCGAAAATTTTGAGTTTCTCAAGCGTTTCTTACCTCCAAACTGCCATATCTTGCGAACGGATTGACGAATCCGAAAAATTTCTGTTGCATCTGAAAGTAGAAACTCGCCCGATTACAACGGTATGCGTACTTCTCCCCTAGGCCGTTCTAGTCATTCGTTTCGAGCATCAGAACTGCGAAAATTTTGAGTTTCTCAAGCGTTTATTACCTCCAAACTGCCACATCTCGCAAACGGATTGACCAATCCGCAAAATTTCTGTTGCATCTGAAAGTAAAAACTCGCCCGATTACAACGGTATGCATTCTTCTCCCCTAGGCCGTTCTAGTCATTCGTTTCGAGCATCAGAACTGCGAAAATTTTGAGTTTCTCAAGCGTTTCTTACTTCCAAACTGCCATATCTCGCGAACGGATCGACCAATCCGCAAAATTTCTGTTGCATCTGAAAGTAGAAACTCGCCCGATTACATCGGTATGCGTACTTCTCCCCTAGGCCGTTCTAGTCATTCGTTTCGAGCATAAGAACTGCGCAAATCTTGAGTTTCTCAAGCGTTTCTTATCTCCAAACTGCCATATCTCGCGAACGGATGACCAATCCGCAAAATTTCTGTTGCATCTGAAAGTAGAAACTCGCCCGATTACAACGGTATGCGTACTTTTCCCCTAGGCCGTTCCAGTTATTCGTTTCGAGCATCAGAACTGCGAAAATTTTGAGTTTCTCAAGCGTTTCTTACCTCCAAACTGCCATATCTCGCGAACGCATTGACCAATCCGCAAAATTTCTGCTGCATTTGAAAGTAGAATCTCGCCCGATTACAACGGTATGCTCACTTTTCCCCTGGGCCGTTCTAGTTATTCGTTTCGAGCATCAGAACTGCGAAAATTTTGAGTTCCTAAAGGGTTTCTTACATCCAAACGGCCATATCTCGCGAACGGAATGACCAATCCGCAAAATTTCTGTTGGATCTGAAAGTAGAAACTCGCCCGATTAAACGGTATGCGTACTTCTCCCCTAGGCCGTTCTAGTCATTCGTTTCGAGCATCAGAACTGCGAAAATTTTTAGTTTCTCAAGCGTTTCTTATCTCCAAACGTCCATATCTCGCGAACGGATTGATCAATCCGCAAAATTTCTGTTGCATCTGAAAGTAGAAACTAGCCCGATTACAACGGTAGGTGTAGTTTTCCCCTAGGCCGCTCTAGTTATTGGTTTCGAGCATCAGAACTGCGAAAATTTTGAGTTTCTCAAGCGTTTCTTACCTCCAAACTGCCATATCTTGCGAACGGATTGACGAATCCGAAAAATTTCTGTTGCATCTGAAAGTAGAAACTCGCCCGATTACAACGGTATGCGTACTTCTCCCCTAGGCCGTTCTAGTCATTCGTTTCGAGCATCAGAACTGCGAAAATTTTGAGTTTCTCAAGCGTTTATTACCTCCAAACTGCCACATCTCGCAAACGGATTGACCAATCCGCAAAATTTCTGTTGCATCTGAAAGTAAAAACTCGCCCGATTACAACGGTATGCATTCTTCTCCCCTAGGCCGTTCTAGTCATTCGTTTCGAGCATCAGAACTGCGAAAATTTTGAGTTTCTCAAGCGTTTCTTACTTCCAAACTGCCATATCTCGCGAACGGATCGACCAATCCGCAAAATTTCTGTTGCATCTGAAAGTAGAAACTCGCCCGATTACATCGGTATGCGTACTTCTCCCCTAGGCCGTTCTAGTCATTCGTTTCGAGCATAAGAACTGCGCAAATCTTGAGTTTCTCAAGCGTTTCTTATCTCCAAACTGCCATATCTCGCGAACGGATGACCAATCCGCAAAATTTCTGTTGCATCTGAAAGTAGAAACTCGCCCGATTACAACGGTATGCGTACTTTTCCCCTAGGCCGTTCCAGTTATTCGTTTCGAGCATCAGAACTGCGAAAATTTTGAGTTTCTCAAGCGTTTCTTACCTCCAAACTGCCATATCTCGCGAACGCATTGACCAATCCGCAAAATTTCTGCTGCATTTGAAAGTAGAATCTCGCCCGATTACAACGGTATGCTCACTTTTCCCCTGGGCCGTTCTAGTTATTCGTTTCGAGCATCAGAACTGCGAAAATTTTGAGTTCCTAAAGGGTTTCTTACATCCAAACGGCCATATCTCGCGAACGGAATGACCAATCCGCAAAATTTCTGTTGGATCTGAAAGTAGAAACTCGCCCGATTAAACGGTATGCGTACTTCTCCCCTAGGCCGTTCTAGTCATTCGTTTCGAGCATCAGAACTGCGAAAATTTTTAGTTTCTCAAGCGTTTCTTACCTCCAAACTGCCACATCTCGCAAACGGATTGACCAATCCGCAAAATTTCTGTTGCATCTGAAAGTAGAAACTTGCCCGATTACAACGGTATGCGTACTTCTCCCCTAGGCCGTTCTAGTCATTCGTTTCGAGCATCAGAACTGCGAAAATTTTGAGTTTCTCAAGCGTTTCTTACTTCCAAACTGCCATATCTCGCGAACGGATCGACCAATCCGCAAAATTTCTGTTGCATCTGAAAGTAAAAACTCGCCCGATTACAACGGTATGCATTCTTCTCCCCTAGGCCGTTCTAGTCATTCGTTTCGAGCATCAGAACTGCGAAAATTTTGAGTTTCTCAAGCGTTTCTTACCTCCAAACTGCCATATCTCGCGAACGGACTGACCAATCCGCAAAATTTCTGTTGCATCTGAAAGTAGAAACTCGCCTGAATACAGCGGTATGCGTACTTTTCCCCTAGGCCGTTCTAGTTACTCGTTTCGAGCATCAGAACTACGAAAATTTTGAGTTTCTCAAGCGTTTCTTCTCTCCAAACTGCCATATCTCGCGAACGGATTGATCAATCCGCAAAATTTCTGTTGCATCTGATAGTAGAAACTCGCCCGATTACAACGGTAGGTGTAGTTTTCCCCTAGGCCGCTCTAGTTATTCGTTTCGAGCATCAGAACTGCGAAAATTTTGAGTTTCTCAAGCGTTTCTTATCTCCAAACTGCCATATCTTGCGAACGGATTGACCAATCCGAAAAATTTCTGTTGCATCTGAAAGTAGAAACTCGCCCGATTACAACGGTAGGTGTAGTTTTCCCCTAGGCCGCTCTAGTTATTCGTTTCGAGCATCAGAACTGCGAAAATTTTGAGTTTCTCAAGCGTTTCTTACTTCCAAACTGCCATATCTTGCGAACGGATTGACCAATCCGAAAAATTTCTGTTGCATCTGAAAGTAGAAACTCGCCCGATTACTACGGTAGGTGTAGTTTTCCCCTAGGCCGCTCTAGTTATTCGTTTCGAGCATCAGAACTGCGAAAATTTTGAGTTTCTCAAGCGTTTCTTACCTCCAAACTGCCATATCTCGCGAACGGATTGACAAATCCGCAAAATTTCTGTTGCATCTGAAAGTAGAAACTAGCCCGATTACAACGGTATGTGTAGTTTTCCCCTAGGCCGTTCCGGTTATTCGTTTCGAGCATCAGAACTGCGAAAATTTTGAGTTTCTCATGCGTTTCTTACCTCCAAACTGCCACATCTCGCGAACGGAATGACCAATCCGCAAAATTTCTGTTGCATCTGAAAGTAGAAACTCGCCCGATTACAACGGTATGCGTACTTCTCCCCTAGGCCGTTCTAGTCATTCGTTTCGAGCATCAGAACTGCGAAAATTTTGAGTTTCTCAAGAGTTTCTTACCTCCAAACTGCCACATCTCGCAAACGGATTGACCAATCCGCAAAATTTCTGTTGCATCTGAAAGTAGAAACTCGCCCGATTACAACGGTATGCATTCTTCTCCCCTAGGCCGTTCTAGTCATTCGTTTCGAGCATCAGAACTGCCACAATTTTGAGTTTCTCAAGCGTTTCTTACCTCCAAACTGCCACATCTCGCAAACGGATTGACCAATCCGCAAAATTTCTGTTGTATCTGAAAGTAGAAACTCGCCCGATTACAACGGTATGTGTACTTTTCCCCTAGGCCGTTCTAGTTATTCGTTTCGAGCATCAGAACTGCGACAATTTTGAGTTTCTCAAGCGTTTCTTATCTCCAAACTGCCATATCTCGCGAACGGATTGATCAATCCGCAAAATTTCTGTTGCATCTGATAGTAGAAACTCGCCCGATTACAACGGTAGGTGTAGTTTCCCCTAGGCCGCTCTAGTTATTCGTTTCGAGCATCAGAACTGCGAAAATTTTGAGTTTCTCAAGCGTTTCTTATCTCCAAACTGCCATATCTTGCGAACGGATTGACGAATCCGAAAAATTTCTGTTGCATCTGAAAGTAGAAACTCGCCCGATTACAACGGTATGCGTACTTCTCCCCTAGGCCGTTCTAGTCATTCGTTTCGAGCATCAGAACTGCGAAAATTTTGAGTTTCTCAAGCGTTTATTACCTCCAAACTGCCACATCTCGCAAACGGATTGACCAATCCGCAAAATTTCTGTTGCATCTGAAAGTAAAAACTCGCCCGATTACAACGGTATGCATTCTTCTCCCCTAGGCCGTTCTAGTCATTCGTTTCGAGCATCAGAACTGCGAAAATTTTGAGTTTCTCAAGCGTTTCTTACTTCCAAACTGCCATATCTCGCGAACGGATCGACCAATCCGCAAAATTTCTGTTGCATCTGAAAGTAGAAACTCGCCCGATTACATCGGTATGCGTACTTCTCCCCTAGGCCGTTCTAGTCATTCGTTTCGAGCATAAGAACTGCGCAAATCTTGAGTTTCTCAAGCGTTTCTTATCTCCAAACTGCCATATCTCGCGAACGGATGACCAATCCGCAAAATTTCTGTTGCATCTGAAAGTAGAAACTCGCCCGATTACAACGGTATGCGTACTTTTCCCCTAGGCCGTTCCAGTTATTCGTTTCGAGCATCAGAACTGCGAAAATTTTGAGTTTCTCAAGCGTTTCTTACCTCCAAACTGCCATATCTCGCGAACGCATTGACCAATCCGCAAAATTTCTGCTGCATTTGAAAGTAGAATCTCGCCCGATTACAACGGTATGCTCACTTTTCCCCTGGGCCGTTCTAGTTATTCGTTTCGAGCATCAGAACTGCGAAAATTTTGAGTTCCTAAAGGGTTTCTTACATCCAAACGGCCATATCTCGCGAACGGAATGACCAATCCGCAAAATTTCTGTTGGATCTGAAAGTAGAAACTCGCCCGATTAAACGGTATGCGTACTTCTCCCCTAGGCCGTTCTAGTCATTCGTTTCGAGCATCAGAACTGCGAAAATTTTTAGTTTCTCAAGCGTTTCTTACCTCCAAACTGCCACATCTCGCAAACGGATTGACCAATCCGCAAAATTTCTGTTGCATCTGAAAGTAGAAACTTGCCCGATTACAACGGTATGCGTACTTCTCCCCTAGGCCGTTCTAGTCATTCGTTTCGAGCATCAGAACTGCGAAAATTTTGAGTTTCTCAAGCGTTTCTTACTTCCAAACTGCCATATCTCGCGAACGGATCGACCAATCCGCAAAATTTCTGTTGCATCTGAAAGTAAAAACTCGCCCGATTACAACGGTATGCATTCTTCTCCCCTAGGCCGTTCTAGTCATTCGTTTCGAGCATCAGAACTGCGAAAATTTTGAGTTTCTCAAGCGTTTCTTACCTCCAAACTGCCATATCTCGCGAACGGACTGACCAATCCGCAAAATTTCTGTTGCATCTGAAAGTAGAAACTCGCCTGAATACAGCGGTATGCGTACTTTTCCCCTAGGCCGTTCTAGTTACTCGTTTCGAGCATCAGAACTACGAAAATTTTGAGTTTCTCAAGCGTTTCTTCTCTCCAAACTGCCATATCTCGCGAACGGATTGATCAATCCGCAAAATTTCTGTTGCATCTGATAGTAGAAACTCGCCCGATTACAACGGTAGGTGTAGTTTTCCCCTAGGCCGCTCTAGTTATTCGTTTCGAGCATCAGAACTGCGAAAATTTTGAGTTTCTCAAGCGTTTCTTATCTCCAAACTGCCATATCTTGCGAACGGATTGACCAATCCGAAAATTTTCTGTTGCATCTGAAAGTAGAAACTCGCCCGATTACAACGGTAGGTGTAGTTTTCCCCTAGGCCGCTCTAGTTATTCGTTTCGAGCATCAGAACTGCGAAAATTTTGAGTTTCTCAAGCGTTTCTTACTTCCAAACTGCCATATCTTGCGAACGGATTGACCAATCCGAAAAATTTCTGTTGCATCTGAAAGTAGAAACTCGCCCGATTACTACGGTAGGTGTAGTTTTCCCCTAGGCCGCTCTAGTTATTCGTTTCGAGCATCAGAACTGCGAAAATTTTGAGTTTCTCAAGCGTTTCTTACCTCCAAACTGCCATATCTCGCGAACGGATTGACAAATCCGCAAAATTTCTGTTGCATCTGAAAGTAGAAACTAGCCCGATTACAACGGTATGTGTAGTTTTCCCCTAGGCCGTTCCGGTTATTCGTTTCGAGCATCAGAACTGCGAAAATTTTGAGTTTCTCATGCGTTTCTTACCTCCAAACTGCCACATCTCGCGAACGGAATGACCAATCCGCAAAATTTCTGTTGCATCTGAAAGTAGAAACTCGCCCGATTACAACGGTATGCGTACTTCTCCCCTAGGCCGTTCTAGTCATTCGTTTCGAGCATCAGAACTGCGAAAATTTTGAGTTTCTCAAGAGTTTCTTACCTCCAAACTGCCACATCTCGCAAACGGATTGACCAATCCGCAAAATTTCTGTTGCATCTGAAAGTAGAAACTCGCCCGATTACAACGGTATGCATTCTTCTCCCCTAGGCCGTTCTAGTCATTCGTTTCGAGCATCAGAACTGCCACAATTTTGAGTTTCTCAAGCGTTTCTTACCTCCAAACTGCCACATCTCGCAAACGGATTGACCAATCCGCAAAATTTCTGTTGTATCTGAAAGTAGAAACTCGCCCGATTACAACGGTATGTGTACTTTTCCCCTAGGCCGTTCTAGTTATTCGTTTCGAGCATCAGAACTGCGACAATTTTGAGTTTCTCAAGCGTTTCTTATCTCCAAACTGCCATATCTCGCGAACGGATTGATCAATCCGCAAAATTTCTGTTGCATCTGATAGTAGAAACTCGCCCGATTACAACGGTAGGTGTAGTTTCCCCTAGGCCGCTCTAGTTATTCGTTTCGAGCATCAGAACTGCGAAAATTTTGAGTTTCTCAAGCGTTTCTTATCTCCAAACTGCCATATCTTGCGAACGGATTGACCAATCCGAAAAATTTCTGTTGCATCTGAAAGTAGAAACTCGCCCGATTACAACGGTAGGTGTAGTTTTCCCCTAGGCCGTTCTAGTTATTCGTTTCGAGCATCAGAACTGCGAAAATTTTAAGTTTCTCAAGTGTTTCTTACCTCCAAACTGCCATATCTCGCGAACGGATTGACCAATCTGCAAAATTTCTGTTGCATCTGAAAGTAGAAACTCGCCCGATTACAACGGTATGTGTAGTTTTCCCCTAGGCAGTTCCAGTTATTCATTTCGAGCATCAGAACTGCGAAAATTTTGAGTTTCTCAAGCGTTTCTTACCTCCAAACTGCCATATCTCGCGAACGGATTGACCAATCCGCAAAATTTCTGTTGCTTCTGAAAGTAGAAACTCTCCCGATTACAACGGTATGCGTACTTCTCCCCTAGGCCTTTCTAGTCATTCGTTTCGAGCATCAGAACTGCGAAAATTTTGAGTTTCTCAAGCGTTTCTTACATCCAAACTGCTTTATCTCGCGAACGGATCGACCAATCCGCAAAATTTCTGTTGCTTCTGAAAGTCGAAACTCTCCCGATTACAACGGTATGCGTACTTCTCCCCTTGGCCGTTCTAGCCATTCGTTTCGAGCATCAGAACTGCGAAAATTTTGAGTTTCTCAAGCGTTTCTTACTTCCAAACTGCCATATCTCGCGAACGGACCGACCAATCCGCAAAATTTCTGTTGCATCTGAAAGTAGAAACTCGCCCGATTACATCGGTATGCGTACTTTTCCCCTAGGCCGTTCTAGTTATTCGTTTCGAGCATCAGAACTGCGACAATTTTGAGTTTCTCAAGCGTTTCTTACCTCCAAACTGCCACATCTCGCAAACGGATTGACCAATCCGCAAAATTTCTGTTGTATCTGAAAGTAGAAACTCGCCCGATTACAACGGTCTGTGTAGTTTTCCCCTAGGCCGTTCCAGTTATTCGTTTCGAGCATCAGAACTGCGAAAATTTTGAGTTTCTCAAGCGTTTCTTACCTCCAAACTGCCATATCTCGCGAACGCATTGACCAATCCGCAAAATTTCTGTTGCATTTGAAAGTAGAAACTAGCCCGATTACAACGGTATGTGTAGTTTTCCCCTAGGCCGTTCCAGTTATTCGTTTCGAGCATCAGAACTGCGAAAATTTTGAGTTTCTCAAGCGTTTCTTACCTCCAAACTGCCATATCTCGCGAACGGATTGACAAATCCGCAAAATTTCTGTTGCATCTGAAAGTAGAAACTAGCCCGATTACAACGGTATGTGTAGTTTTCCCCTAGGCCGTTCCGGTTATTCGTTTCGAGCATCAGAACTGCGAAAATTTTGAGTTTCTCATGCGTTTCTTACCTCCAAACTGCCACATCTCGCGAACGGAATGACCAATCCGCAAAATTTCTGTTGCATCTGAAAGTAGAAACTCGCCCGATTACAACGGTATGCGTACTTCTCCCCTAGGCCGTTCTAGTCATTCGTTTCGAGCATCAGAACTGCGAAAATTTTGAGTTTCTCAAGAGTTTCTTACCTCCAAACTGCCACATCTCGCAAACGGATTGACCAATCCGCAAAATTTCTGTTGCATCTGAAAGTAGAAACTCGCCCGATTACAACGGTATGCATTCTTCTCCCCTAGGCCGTTCTAGTCATTCGTTTCGAGCATCAGAACTGCCACAATTTTGAGTTTCTCAAGCGTTTCTTACCTCCAAACTGCCACATCTCGCAAACGGATTGACCAATCCGCAAAATTTCTGTTGTATCTGAAAGTAGAAACTCGCCCGATTACAACGGTATGTGTACTTTTCCCCTAGGCCGTTCTAGTTATTCGTTTCGAGCATCAGAACTGCGACAATTTTGAGTTTCTCAAGCGTTTCTTATCTCCAAACTGCCATATCTCGCGAACGGATTGATCAATCCGCAAAATTTCTGTTGCATCTGATAGTAGAAACTCGCCCGATTACAACGGTAGGTGTAGTTTCCCCTAGGCCGCTCTAGTTATTCGTTTCGAGCATCAGAACTGCGAAAATTTTGAGTTTCTCAAGCGTTTCTTATCTCCAAACTGCCATATCTTGCGAACGGATTGACGAATCCGAAAAATTTCTGTTGCATCTGAAAGTAGAAACTCGCCCGATTACAACGGTATGCGTACTTCTCCCCTAGGCCGTTCTAGTCATTCGTTTCGAGCATCAGAACTGCGAAAATTTTGAGTTTCTCAAGCGTTTATTACCTCCAAACTGCCACATCTCGCAAACGGATTGACCAATCCGCAAAATTTCTGTTGCATCTGAAAGTAAAAACTCGCCCGATTACAACGGTATGCATTCTTCTCCCCTAGGCCGTTCTAGTCATTCGTTTCGAGCATCAGAACTGCGAAAATTTTGAGTTTCTCAAGCGTTTCTTACTTCCAAACTGCCATATCTCGCGAACGGATCGACCAATCCGCAAAATTTCTGTTGCATCTGAAAGTAGAAACTCGCCCGATTACATCGGTATGCGTACTTCTCCCCTAGGCCGTTCTAGTCATTCGTTTCGAGCATAAGAACTGCGCAAATCTTGAGTTTCTCAAGCGTTTCTTATCTCCAAACTGCCATATCTCGCGAACGGATGACCAATCCGCAAAATTTCTGTTGCATCTGAAAGTAGAAACTCGCCCGATTACAACGGTATGCGTACTTTTCCCCTAGGCCGTTCCAGTTATTCGTTTCGAGCATCAGAACTGCGAAAATTTTGAGTTTCTCAAGCGTTTCTTACCTCCAAACTGCCATATCTCGCGAACGCATTGACCAATCCGCAAAATTTCTGCTGCATTTGAAAGTAGAATCTCGCCCGATTACAACGGTATGCTCACTTTTCCCCTGGGCCGTTCTAGTTATTCGTTTCGAGCATCAGAACTGCGAAAATTTTGAGTTCCTAAAGGGTTTCTTACATCCAAACGGCCATATCTCGCGAACGGAATGACCAATCCGCAAAATTTCTGTTGGATCTGAAAGTAGAAACTCGCCCGATTAAACGGTATGCGTACTTCTCCCCTAGGCCGTTCTAGTCATTCGTTTCGAGCATCAGAACTGCGAAAATTTTTAGTTTCTCAAGCGTTTCTTACCTCCAAACTGCCACATCTCGCAAACGGATTGACCAATCCGCAAAATTTCTGTTGCATCTGAAAGTAGAAACTTGCCCGATTACAACGGTATGCGTACTTCTCCCCTAGGCCGTTCTAGTCATTCGTTTCGAGCATCAGAACTGCGAAAATTTTGAGTTTCTCAAGCGTTTCTTACTTCCAAACTGCCATATCTCGCGAACGGATCGACCAATCCGCAAAATTTCTGTTGCATCTGAAAGTAAAAACTCGCCCGATTACAACGGTATGCATTCTTCTCCCCTAGGCCGTTCTAGTCATTCGTTTCGAGCATCAGAACTGCGAAAATTTTGAGTTTCTCAAGCGTTTCTTACCTCCAAACTGCCATATCTCGCGAACGGACTGACCAATCCGCAAAATTTCTGTTGCATCTGAAAGTAGAAACTCGCCTGAATACAGCGGTATGCGTACTTTTCCCCTAGGCCGTTCTAGTTACTCGTTTCGAGCATCAGAACTACGAAAATTTTGAGTTTCTCAAGCGTTTCTTCTCTCCAAACTGCCATATCTCGCGAACGGATTGATCAATCCGCAAAATTTCTGTTGCATCTGATAGTAGAAACTCGCCCGATTACAACGGTAGGTGTAGTTTTCCCCTAGGCCGCTCTAGTTATTCGTTTCGAGCATCAGAACTGCGAAAATTTTGAGTTTCTCAAGCGTTTCTTATCTCCAAACTGCCATATCTTGCGAACGGATTGACCAATCCGAAAAATTTCTGTTGCATCTGAAAGTAGAAACTCGCCCGATTACAACGGTAGGTGTAGTTTTCCCCTAGGCCGCTCTAGTTATTCGTTTCGAGCATCAGAACTGCGAAAATTTTGAGTTTCTCAAGCGTTTCTTACTTCCAAACTGCCATATCTTGCGAACGGATTGACCAATCCGAAAAATTTCTGTTGCATCTGAAAGTAGAAACTCGCCCGATTACTACGGTAGGTGTAGTTTTCCCCTAGGCCGCTCTAGTTATTCGTTTCGAGCATCAGAACTGCGAAAATTTTGAGTTTCTCAAGCGTTTCTTACCTCCAAACTGCCATATCTCGCGAACGGATTGACAAATCCGCAAAATTTCTGTTGCATCTGAAAGTAGAAACTAGCCCGATTACAACGGTATGTGTAGTTTTCCCCTAGGCCGTTCCGGTTATTCGTTTCGAGCATCAGAACTGCGAAAATTTTGAGTTTCTCATGCGTTTCTTACCTCCAAACTGCCACATCTCGCGAACGGAATGACCAATCCGCAAAATTTCTGTTGCATCTGAAAGTAGAAACTCGCCCGATTACAACGGTATGCGTACTTCTCCCCTAGGCCGTTCTAGTCATTCGTTTCGAGCATCAGAACTGCGAAAATTTTGAGTTTCTCAAGAGTTTCTTACCTCCAAACTGCCACATCTCGCAAACGGATTGACCAATCCGCAAAATTTCTGTTGCATCTGAAAGTAGAAACTCGCCCGATTACAACGGTATGCATTCTTCTCCCCTAGGCCGTTCTAGTCATTCGTTTCGAGCATCAGAACTGCCACAATTTTGAGTTTCTCAAGCGTTTCTTACCTCCAAACTGCCACATCTCGCAAACGGATTGACCAATCCGCAAAATTTCTGTTGTATCTGAAAGTAGAAACTCGCCCGATTACAACGGTATGTGTACTTTTCCCCTAGGCCGTTCTAGTTATTCGTTTCGAGCATCAGAACTGCGACAATTTTGAGTTTCTCAAGCGTTTCTTATCTCCAAACTGCCATATCTCGCGAACGGATTGATCAATCCGCAAAATTTCTGTTGCATCTGATAGTAGAAACTCGCCCGATTACAACGGTAGGTGTAGTTTCCCCTAGGCCGCTCTAGTTATTCGTTTCGAGCATCAGAACTGCGAAAATTTTGAGTTTCTCAAGCGTTTCTTATCTCCAAACTGCCATATCTTGCGAACGGATTGACCAATCCGAAAAATTTCTGTTGCATCTGAAAGTAGAAACTCGCCCGATTACAACGGTAGGTGTAGTTTTCCCCTAGGCCGTTCTAGTTATTCGTTTCGAGCATCAGAACTGCGAAAATTTTAAGTTTCTCAAGTGTTTCTTACCTCCAAACTGCCATATCTCGCGAACGGATTGACCAATCTGCAAAATTTCTGTTGCATCTGAAAGTAGAAACTCGCCCGATTACAACGGTATGTGTAGTTTTCCCCTAGGCAGTTCCAGTTATTCATTTCGAGCATCAGAACTGCGAAAATTTTGAGTTTCTCAAGCGTTTCTTACCTCCAAACTGCCATATCTCGCGAACGGATTGACCAATCCGCAAAATTTCTGTTGCTTCTGAAAGTAGAAACTCTCCCGATTACAACGGTATGCGTACTTCTCCCCTAGGCCTTTCTAGTCATTCGTTTCGAGCATCAGAACTGCGAAAATTTTGAGTTTCTCAAGCGTTTCTTACATCCAAACTGCTTTATCTCGCGAACGGATCGACCAATCCGCAAAATTTCTGTTGCTTCTGAAAGTCGAAACTCTCCCGATTACAACGGTATGCGTACTTCTCCCCTTGGCCGTTCTAGCCATTCGTTTCGAGCATCAGAACTGCGAAAATTTTGAGTTTCTCAAGCGTTTCTTACTTCCAAACTGCCATATCTCGCGAACGGACCGACCAATCCGCAAAATTTCTGTTGCATCTGAAAGTAGAAACTCGCCCGATTACATCGGTATGCGTACTTTTCCCCTAGGCCGTTCTAGTTATTCGTTTCGAGCATCAGAACTGCGACAATTTTGAGTTTCTCAAGCGTTTCTTACCTCCAAACTGCCACATCTCGCAAACGGATTGACCAATCCGCAAAATTTCTGTTGTATCTGAAAGTAGAAACTCGCCCGATTACAACGGTCTGTGTAGTTTTCCCCTAGGCCGTTCCAGTTATTCGTTTCGAGCATCAGAACTGCGAAAATTTTGAGTTTCTCAAGCGTTTCTTACCTCCAAACTGCCATATCTCGCGAACGCATTGACCAATCCGCAAAATTTCTGTTGCATTTGAAAGTAGAAACTAGCCCGATTACAACGGTATGTGTAGTTTTCCCCTAGGCCGTTCCAGTTATTCGTTTCGAGCATCAGAACTGCGAAAATTTTGAGTTTCTCATGCGTTTCTTACTTCCAAACTGCCATATCTCGCGAACGGATCGACCAATCCGCAAAATTTCTGTTGCATCTGAAAGTAGAAACTCGCCCGATTACATCGGTATGCGTACTTTTCCCCTAGGCCGTTCTAGTTATTCGTTTCGAGCATCAGAACTGCGACAATTTTGAGTTTCTCAAGCGTTTCTTACCTCCAAACTGCCACATCTCGCAAACGGATTGACCAATCCGCAAAATTTCTGTTGTATCTGAAAGTAGAAACTCGCCCGATTACAACGGTATGTGTAGTTTTCCCCTAGGCCGTTCCAGTTATTCGTTTCGAGCATCAGAACTGCGAAAATTTTGAGTTTCTCAAGCGTTTCTTACCTCCAAACTGCCATATCTCGCGAACGCATTGACCAATCCGCAAAATTTCTGTTGCATTTGAAAGTAGAAACTCGCCCGATTACAACGGTATGCGCACTTTTCCCCTAGGCCGTTCTAGTTACTCGTTTCGAGCATCAGAACTACGAAAATTTTGAGTTTCTCAAGCGTTTCTTATCTCCAAACTGCCTTATCTCGCGAACGGATTGATCAATCCGCAAGATTTCTGTTGCATCTGAAAGTAGAAACTCGCCCGATTACTACGGTAGGTGTAGTTTTCCCCTAGGCCGCTCTAGTTATTCGTTTCGAGCATCAGAACTGCGAAAATTTTGAGTTTCTCAAGCGTTTCTTACCTCCAAACTGCCATATCTTGCGAACGGATTGACCAATCCGAAATATTTCTGTTGCATCTGAAAGTAGAAACTCGCCCGATTACTACGGTAGGTGTAGTTTTCCCCTAGGCCGCTCTAGTTATTCGTTTCGAGCATCAGAACTGCGAAAATTTTGAGTTTCTCAAGCGTTTCTTACCTCCAAACTGCCATATCTCGCGAACGGATTGACAAATCCGCAAAATTTCTGTTGCATCTGAAAGTAGAAACTAGCCCGATTACAACGGTATGTGTAGTTTTCCCCTAGGCCGTTCCAGTTATTCGTTTCGAGCATCAGAACTGCGAAAATTTTGAGTTTCTCATGCGTTTCTTACCTCCAAACTGCCATATCTCGCGAACGGAATGACCAATCCGCAAAATTTCTGTTGCTTCTGAAAGTAGAAACTCGCCCGATTACAACGGTATGCTCACTTTTCCCCTGGGCCGTTCTAGTCATTCGTTTCGAGCATCAGAACTGCGAAAATTTTGAGTTTCTTAAGCGTTTCTTACTTCCAAACTGCCATATCTCGCGAACGGATAGACCAATCCGCAAAATTTCTGTTGCATCTGAAAGTAGAAACTCGCCCGATTACATCGGTATGCGTACTTTTCCCCTAGGCAGTTCTAGTTATTCGTTTCGAGCATCAGAACTGCGACAATTTTGAGTTTCTCAAGCGTTTCTTACCTCCAAACTGCCATATCTCGCGAACGGATTGACCAATCCGCAAAATTTCTGTTGCATCTGAAAGTAGAAACTCGCCTGATTACAGCGGTATGCGTACTTTTCCCCTAGGCCGTTCTAGTTACTCGTTTCGAGCATCAGAACTACGAAAATTTTGAGTTTCTCAGGCGTTTCTTATCTCCAAACGTCCATATCTCGCGAACGGATTGATCAATCCGCAAAATTTCTGTTGCATCTGAAAGTAGAAACTAGCCCGATTACAACGGTAGGTGTAGTTTTCCCCTAGGCCGCTCTAGTTATTGGTTTCGAGCATCAGAACTGCGAAAATTTTGAGTTTCTCAAGCGTTTCTTACCTCCAAACTGCCATATCTTGCGAACGGATTGACGAATCCGAAAAATTTCTGTTGCATCTGAAAGTAGAAACTCGCCCGATTACAACGGTATGCGTACTTCTCCCCTAGGCCGTTCTAGTCATTCGTTTCGAGCATCAGAACTGCGAAAATTTTGAGTTTCTCAAGCGTTTATTACCTCCAAACTGCCACATCTCGCAAACGGATTGACCAATCCGCAAAATTTCTGTGGCATCTGAATGTAAAAACTCGCCCGATTACAACGGTATGCATTCTTCTCCCCTAGGCCGTTCTAGTCATTCGTTTCGAGCATCAGAACTGCGAAAATTTTGAGTTTCTCAAGCGTTTCTTACTTCCAAACTGCCATATCTCGCGAACGGATCGACCAATCCGCAAAATTTCTGTTGCATCTGAAAGTAGAAACTCGCCCGATTACATCGGTATGCGTACTTCTCCCCTAGGCCGTTCTAGTCATTCGTTTCGAGCATAAGAACTGCGCAAATCTTGAGTTTCTCAAGCGTTTCTTATCTCCAAACTGCCATATCTCGCGAACGGATGACCAATCCGCAAAATTTCTGTTGCATCTGAAAGTAGAAACTCGCCCGATTACAACGGTATGCGTACTTTTCCCCTAGGCCGTTCCAGTTATTCGTTTCGAGCATCAGAACTGCGAAAATTTTGAGTTTCTCAAGCGTTTCTTACCTCCAAACTGCCATATCTCGCGAACGCATTGACCAATCCGCAAAATTTCTGCTGCATTTGAAAGTAGAAACTCGCCCGATTACAACGGTATGCTCACTTTTCCCCTGGGCCGTTCTAGTTATTCGTTTCGAGCATCAGAACTGCGAAAATTTTGAGTTCCTAAAGGGTTTCTTACATCCAAACGGCCATATCTCGCGAACGGAATGACCAATCCGCAAAATTTCTGTTGGATCTGAAAGTAGAAACTCGCCCGATTAAACGGTATGCGTACTTCTCCCCTAGGCCGTTCTAGTTATTCGTGTCGAGCATCAGAACTGCGAAAATTTTTAGTTTCTCAAGCGTTTCTTACCTCCAAACTGCCACATCTCGCAAACGGATTGACCAATCCGCAAAATTTCTGTTGCATCTGAAAGTAGAAACTTGCCCGATTACAACGGTATGCGTACTTCTCCCCTAGGCCGTTCTAGTTATTCGTGTCGAGCATCAGAACTGCGAAAATTTTGAGTTTCTCAAGCGTTTCTTACCTCCAAACTGCCATATCTCGCGAACGGATTGACCAATCCGCAAAATTTCTGTTGCATCTGAAAGTAGAAACTCGCCCGATTACAACGGTATGCGTACTTCTCCCCTAGGCCGTTCTAGTTATTCGTGTCGAGCATCAGAACTGCGAAAATTTTGAGTTTCTCAAGCGTTTCTTACCTCCAAACTGCCATATCTCGCGAACGGATTGACCAATCCGCAAAATTTCTGTTGCTTCTGGAAGTAGAAACTCGCCCGATTACAACGGTATGGGCACTTTTCCCCTAGGCCGTTCTAGTTATTCGTGTCGAGCATCAGAACTGCGAAAATTTTGAGTTTCTCAAGCGTTTCTTGCCTCCAAACTGCCATATCTCGCGAACGGATTGACCAATCCGCAAAATTTCTATTGCATCTGAAAGTAGAAACTCGCCCGATTACAACGGTATGCGTACTTTTCCCCTAGGCCGTTCTAGTTACTCGTTTCGAGCATCAGAACTGCGAAAATTTTGAGTTTCTCAAGCGTTTCTTACTTCCAAACTGCCATATCTCGCGAACGGATCGACAAATCCGCAAAATTTCTGTTGCATCTGGAAGTAGAAACTCGCCCGATTACAACGGAAGGTGTAGTTTTCCCCTAGGCCGTTCAAGTTATTCGTTTCGAGCATCAGAACAGCGAAAATTTTGAGTTTCTCAAGCGTTTCTTACCTCCAAACTGCCATATCTCGCGAGCGGATTGACCAACCCGCAAAATTTCTGTTGCATCTGAAAGTAGAAACTCGCCCGATTACAACGGTAGGTGTAGTTTTTCCCTAGGCCGTTCTAGTCATTCGTTTCGAGAATCAGAACTGCGAAAATTTTGAGTTTCTAAAGCGTTTCTTACTTCCAAACTGCCATATCTCGCGAACGGATTGACCAATCCGCAAAATTCCTGTTGCATCTGAAAGTAGAAACTCGCCCGATTACAACGGTATGCGTACTTCTCCCCTAGGCCTTTCTAGTCATTCGTTTCGAGCATCAGAACTGCGAAAATTTTGAGTTTCTCAAGCGTTTCTTACTTCCAAACTGCCATATCTCGCAAACGGATTGACCAATCCGCAAAATTTCTGTTGCATCTGAAAGTAGAAACTTGCCCGATTACAACGGTATGCGTACTTCTCCCCTAGGCCGTTCTAGTTATTCGTGTCGAGCATCAGAACTGCGAAAATTTTGAGTTTCTCAAGCGTTTCTTACCTCCAAACTGCCATATCTCGCGAACGGATTGACCAATCCGCAAAATTTCTGTTGCATCTGAAAGTAGAAACTCGCCCGATTACAACGGTATGCGTACTTCTCCCCTAGGCCGTTCTAGTCATTCGTTTCGAGCATAAGAACTGCGCAAATCTTGAGTTTCTCAAGCGTTTCTTATCTCCAAACTGCCATATCTCGCGAACGGATGACCAATCCGCAAAATTTCTGTTGCATCTGAAAGTAGAAACTCGACCGATTACAACGGTATGCGTACTTTTCCCCTAGGCCGTTCCAGTTATTCGTTTCGAGCATCAGAACTGCGAAAATTTTGAGTTTCTCAAGCGTTTCTTACCTCCAAACTGCCATATCTCGCGAACGCATTGACCAATCCGCAAAATTTCTGCTGCATTTGAAAGTAGAAACTCGCCCGATTACAACGGTATGCTCACTTTTCCCCTGGGCCTTTCTAGTTATTCGTTTCGAGCATCAGAACTGCGAAAATTTTGAGTTCCTAAAGGGTTTCTTACATCCAAACGGCCATATCTCGCGAACGGAATGACCAACCCGCAAAATTTCTGTTGCATCTGAAAGTAGAAACTCGCCCGATTACAACGGTATGCGTACTTCTCCCCTAGGCCGTTCTAGTTATTCGTGTCGAGCATCAGAACTGCGAAAATTTTGAGTTTCTCAAGCGTTTCTTACCTCCAAACTGCCATATCTCGCGAACGGATTGACCAATCCGCAAAATTTCTGTTGCTTCTGGAAGTAGAAACTCGCCCGATTACAACGGTATGGGCACTTTTCCCCTAGGCCGTTCTAGTTATTCGTGTCGAGCATCAGAACTGCGAAAATTTTGAGTTTCTCAAGCGTTTCTTGCCTCCAAACTGCCATATCTCGCGAACGGATTGACCAATCCGCAAAATTTCTATTGCATCTGAAAGTAGAAACTCGCCCGATTACAACGGTATGCGTACTTTTCCCCTAGGCCGTTCTAGTTACTCGTTTCGAGCATCAGAACTGCGAAAATTTTGAGTTTCTCAAGCGTTTCTTACTTCCAAACTGCCATATCTCGCGAACGGATCGACCAATCCGCAAAATTTCTGTTGCATCTGGAAGTAGAAACTCGCCCGATTACAACGGTAGGTGTAGTTTTTCCCTAGGCCGTTCTAGTCATTCGTTTCGAGAATCAGAACTGCGAAAATTTTGAGTTTCTAAAGCGTTTCTTACTTCCAAACTGCCATATCTCGCGAACGGATTGACCAATCCGCAAAATTCCTGTTGCATCTGAAAGTAGAAACTCGCCCGATTACAACGGTATGCGTACTTCTCCCCTAGGCCTTTCTAGTCATTCGTTTCGAGCATCAGAACTGCGAAAATTTTGAGTTTCTCAAGCGTTTCTTACTTCCAAACTGCCATATCTCGCGAACGGATCGACCAATCCGCAAAATTTCTCTTGCTTCTGAAAGTAGAAACTCGCCCGATTACATCGGTATGCGTACTTTTCCCCTAGGCCGTTCTAGTTATTCGTTTCGAGCATCAGAACTGCGACAATTTTGAGTTTCTCAAGCGTTTCTTACCTCCAAACTGCCACATCTCGCAAACGGATTGACCAATCCGCAAAATTTCTGTTGCATCTGAAAGTAAAAACTCGCCCGATTACAACGGTATGCATTCTTCTCCCCTAGGCCGTTCTAGTCATTCGTTTCGAGCATCAGAACTGCGAAAATTTTGAGTTTCTCAGCGTTTCTTACTTCCAAAATGCAATATCTCGCGAACGGATCGACCAATCCGCAAAATTTCTGTTGCATCTGAAAGTAGAAACTCGCCCGATTACATCGGTATGCGTACTTCTCCCCTAGGCCGTTCTAGTCATTCGTTTCGAGCATAAGAACTGCGCAAATCTTGAGTTTCTCAAGCGTTTCTTATCTCCAAACTGCCATATCTCGCGAACGGATTGACCAATCCGCAAAATTTCTGTTGCATCTGAAAGTAGAAACTCGCCCGATTACAACGGTATGCGTAATTTTCCCCTAGGCCGTTCCAGTTATTCGTTTCGAGCATCAGAACTGCTAAAATTTTGAGTTTCTCAAGCGTTTCTCACCTCCAAACTGCCATATCTCGCGAACGCATTGACCAATCCGCAAAATTTCTGCTGCATTTGAAAGTAGAAACTCGCCCGATTACAACGGTATGCTCACTTTTCCCCTGGGCCGTTCTAGTTATTCGTTTCGAGCATCAGAACTGCGAAAATTTTGGGTTCATAAAGGGTTTCTTACATCCAAACGGCCATATCTCGCGAACGGATTGACCAACCCGCAAAATTTCTGTTGGATCTGAAAGTAGAAACTCGCCCGATTACAACGGTATGCGTACTTCTCCCCTAGGCCGTTCTAGTCATTCGTTTCGAGCATCATAACTGCGAAAATTTTTAGTTTCTCAAGCGTTTCTTACCTCCAAACTGCCACATCTCGCAAACGGATTGACCAATCCGCAAAATTTCTGTTGCATCTGAAAGTAGAAACTCGCCCGATTACAACGGTATGCATTCTTCTGCCCTAGGCCGTTCTAGTCATTCGTTTCGAGCATCAGAACTGCGAAAATTTTGAGTTTCTCAAGCGTTTCTTACTTCCAAACTGCCATATCTCGCGAACGGATCGACCAATCCGCAAAATTTCTGTTGCATCTGAAAGTAGAAACTCGCCCGATTACAACGGTATGCGTACTTCTCCCCTAGGCCGTTCTAGTTATTCGTGTCGAGCATCAGAACTGCGAAAATTTTGAGTTTCTCAAGCGTTTCTTACCTCCAAACTGCCATATCTCGCGAACGGATTGACCAATCCGCAAAATTTCTGTTGCTTCTGGAAGTAGAAACTCGCCCGATTACAACGGTATGGGCACTTTTCCCCTAGGCCGTTCTAGTTATTCGTGTCGAGCATCAGAACTGCGAAAATTTTGAGTTTCTCAAGCGTTTCTTGCCTCCAAACTGCCATATCTCGCGAACGGATTGACCAATCCGCAAAATTTCTATTGCATCTGAAAGTAGAAACTCGCCCGATTACAACGGTATGCGTACTTTTCCCCTAGGCCGTTCTAGTTACTCGTTTCGAGCATCAGAACTGCGAAAATTTTGAGTTTCTCAAGCGTTTCTTACTTCCAAACTGCCATATCTCGCGAACGGATCGACAAATCCGCAAAATTTCTGTTGCATCTGGAAGTAGAAACTCGCCCGATTACAACGGAAGGTGTAGTTTTCCCCTAGGCCGTTCAAGTTATTCGTTTCGAGCATCAGAACAGCGAAAATTTTGAGTTTCTCAAGCGTTTCTTACCTCCAAACTGCCATATCTCGCGAGCGGATTGACCAACCCGCAAAATTTCTGTTGCATCTGAAAGTAGAAACTCGCCCGATTACAACGGTAGGTGTAGTTTTTCCCTAGGCCGTTCTAGTCATTCGTTTCGAGAATCAGAACTGCGAAAATTTTGAGTTTCTAAAGCGTTTCTTACTTCCAAACTGCCATATCTCGCGAACGGATTGACCAATCCGCAAAATTCCTGTTGCATCTGAAAGTAGAAACTCGCCCGATTACAACGGTATGCGTACTTCTCCCCTAGGCCTTTCTAGTCATTCGTTTCGAGCATCAGAACTGCGAAAATTTTGAGTTTCTCAAGCGTTTCTTACTTCCAAACTGCCATATCTCGCAAACGGATTGACCAATCCGCAAAATTTCTGTTGCATCTGAAAGTAGAAACTTGCCCGATTACAACGGTATGCGTACTTCTCCCCTAGGCCGTTCTAGTTATTCGTGTCGAGCATCAGAACTGCGAAAATTTTGAGTTTCTCAAGCGTTTCTTACCTCCAAACTGCCATATCTCGCGAACGGATTGACCAATCCGCAAAATTTCTGTTGCATCTGAAAGTAGAAACTCGCCCGATTACAACGGTATGCGTACTTCTCCCCTAGGCCGTTCTAGTCATTCGTTTCGAGCATAAGAACTGCGCAAATCTTGAGTTTCTCAAGCGTTTCTTATCTCCAAACTGCCATATCTCGCGAACGGATGACCAATCCGCAAAATTTCTGTTGCATCTGAAAGTAGAAACTCGACCGATTACAACGGTATGCGTACTTTTCCCCTAGGCCGTTCCAGTTATTCGTTTCGAGCATCAGAACTGCGAAAATTTTGAGTTTCTCAAGCGTTTCTTACCTCCAAACTGCCATATCTCGCGAACGCATTGACCAATCCGCAAAATTTCTGCTGCATTTGAAAGTAGAAACTCGCCCGATTACAACGGTATGCTCACTTTTCCCCTGGGCCTTTCTAGTTATTCGTTTCGAGCATCAGAACTGCGAAAATTTTGAGTTCCTAAAGGGTTTCTTACATCCAAACGGCCATATCTCGCGAACGGAATGACCAACCCGCAAAATTTCTGTTGCATCTGAAAGTAGAAACTCGCCCGATTACAACGGTATGCGTACTTCTCCCCTAGGCCGTTCTAGTTATTCGTGTCGAGCATCAGAACTGCGAAAATTTTGAGTTTCTCAAGCGTTTCTTACCTCCAAACTGCCATATCTCGCGAACGGATTGACCAATCCGCAAAATTTCTGTTGCTTCTGGAAGTAGAAACTCGCCCGATTACAACGGTATGGGCACTTTTCCCCTAGGCCGTTCTAGTTATTCGTGTCGAGCATCAGAACTGCGAAAATTTTGAGTTTCTCAAGCGTTTCTTGCCTCCAAACTGCCATATCTCGCGAACGGATTGACCAATCCGCAAAATTTCTATTGCATCTGAAAGTAGAAACTCGCCCGATTACAACGGTATGCGTACTTTTCCCCTAGGCCGTTCTAGTTACTCGTTTCGAGCATCAGAACTGCGAAAATTTTGAGTTTCTCAAGCGTTTCTTACTTCCAAACTGCCATATCTCGCGAACGGATCGACCAATCCGCAAAATTTCTGTTGCATCTGGAAGTAGAAACTCGCCCGATTACAACGGTAGGTGTAGTTTTTCCCTAGGCCGTTCTAGTCATTCGTTTCGAGAATCAGAACTGCGAAAATTTTGAGTTTCTAAAGCGTTTCTTACTTCCAAACTGCCATATCTCGCGAACGGATTGACCAATCCGCAAAATTCCTGTTGCATCTGAAAGTAGAAACTCGCCCGATTACAACGGTATGCGTACTTCTCCCCTAGGCCTTTCTAGTCATTCGTTTCGAGCATCAGAACTGCGAAAATTTTGAGTTTCTCAAGCGTTTCTTACTTCCAAACTGCCATATCTCGCGAACGGATCGACCAATCCGCAAAATTTCTCTTGCTTCTGAAAGTAGAAACTCGCCCGATTACATCGGTATGCGTACTTTTCCCCTAGGCCGTTCTAGTTATTCGTTTCGAGCATCAGAACTGCGACAATTTTGAGTTTCTCAAGCGTTTCTTACCTCCAAACTGCCACATCTCGCAAACGGATTGACCAATCCGCAAAATTTCTGTTGCATCTGAAAGTAAAAACTCGCCCGATTACAACGGTATGCATTCTTCTCCCCTAGGCCGTTCTAGTCATTCGTTTCGAGCATCAGAACTGCGAAAATTTTGAGTTTCTCAGCGTTTCTTACTTCCAAAATGCAATATCTCGCGAACGGATCGACCAATCCGCAAAATTTCTGTTGCATCTGAAAGTAGAAACTCGCCCGATTACATCGGTATGCGTACTTCTCCCCTAGGCCGTTCTAGTCATTCGTTTCGAGCATAAGAACTGCGCAAATCTTGAGTTTCTCAAGCGTTTCTTATCTCCAAACTGCCATATCTCGCGAACGGATTGACCAATCCGCAAAATTTCTGTTGCATCTGAAAGTAGAAACTCGCCCGATTACAACGGTATGCGTAATTTTCCCCTAGGCCGTTCCAGTTATTCGTTTCGAGCATCAGAACTGCTAAAATTTTGAGTTTCTCAAGCGTTTCTCACCTCCAAACTGCCATATCTCGCGAACGCATTGACCAATCCGCAAAATTTCTGCTGCATTTGAAAGTAGAAACTCGCCCGATTACAACGGTATGCTCACTTTTCCCCTGGGCCGTTCTAGTTATTCGTTTCGAGCATCAGAACTGCGAAAATTTTGGGTTCATAAAGGGTTTCTTACATCCAAACGGCCATATCTCGCGAACGGATTGACCAACCCGCAAAATTTCTGTTGGATCTGAAAGTAGAAACTCGCCCGATTACAACGGTATGCGTACTTCTCCCCTAGGCCGTTCTAGTCATTCGTTTCGAGCATCATAACTGCGAAAATTTTTAGTTTCTCAAGCGTTTCTTACCTCCAAACTGCCACATCTCGCAAACGGATTGACCAATCCGCAAAATTTCTGTTGCATCTGAAAGTAGAAACTCGCCCGATTACAACGGTATGCATTCTTCTGCCCTAGGCCGTTCTAGTCATTCGTTTCGAGCATCAGAACTGCGAAAATTTTGAGTTTCTCAAGCGTTTCTTACTTCCAAACTGCCATATCTCGCGAACGGATCGACCAATCCGCAAAATTTCTGTTGCATCTGAAAGTAGAAACTCGCCCGATTACAACGGTATGCGTACTTCTCCCCTAGGCCGTTCTAGTTATTCGTGTCGAGCATCAGAACAGCGAAAATTTTGAGTTTCTCAAGCGTTTCTTACCTCCAAACTGCCATATCTCGCGAACGGATTGACCAATCCGCAAAATTTCTGTTGCATCTGAAAGTAGAAACTCGCCCGATTACAACGGTATGCGTACTTCTCCCCTAGGCCGTTCTAGTTATTCGTGTCGAGCATCAGAACTGCGAAAATTTTGAGTTTCTCAAGCGTTTCTTGCCTCCAAACTGCCATATCTCGCGAACGGATTGACCAATCCGCAAAATTTCTATTGCATCTGAAAGTAGAAACTCGCCCGATTACAACGGTATGCGTACTTTTCCCCTAGGCCGTTCTAGTTACTCGTTTCGAGCATCAGAACTGCGAAAATTTTGAGTTTCTCAAGCGTTTCTTATCTCCAAACTGCCATATCTCGCGAACGGATTGACCAATCCGCAAAATTTCTGTTGCATCTGAAAGTAGAAAGTCGCCCGATTACATCGGTATGCGTACTTTTCCCCTAGGCAGTTCTAGTTATTCGTTTCGAGCATCAGAACTGCGACAATTTTGAGTTTCTCAAGCGTTTCTTACCTCCAAACTGCCACATCTCGCAAACGGATTGACCAATCCGCAAAATTTCTGTTGCATCTGAAAGTAAAAACTCGCCCGATTACAACGGTATGCATTCTTCTCCCCTAGGCCGTTCTAGTCATTCGTTTCGAGCATCAGAACTGCGAAAATTTTGAGTTTCTCAAGCGTTTCTTACTTCCAAAATGCAATATCTCGCGAACGGATCGACCAATCCGCAAAATTTCTGTTGCATCTGAAAGTAGAAACTCGCCCGATTACATCGGTATGCGTACTTCTCCCCTAGGCCGTTCTAGTCATTCGTTTCGAGCATAAGAACTGCGCAAATCTTGAGTTTCTCAAGCGTTTCTTATCTCCAAACTGCCATATCTCGCGAACGGATTGACCAATCCGCAAAATTTCTGTTGCATCTGAAAGTAGAAACTCGCCCGATTACAACGGTATGCGTAATTTTCCCCTAGGCCGTTCCAGTTATTCGTTTCGAGCATCAGAACTGCTAAAATTTTGAGTTTCTCAAGCGTTTCTCACCTCCAAACTGCCATATCTCGCGAACGCATTGACCAATCCGCAAAATTTCTGCTGCATTTGAAAGTAGAAACTCGCCCGATTACAACGGTATGCTCACTTTTCCCCTGGGCCGTTCTAGTTATTCGTTTCGAGCATCAGAACTGCGAAAATTTTGGGTTCATAAAGGGTTTCTTACATCCAAACGGCCATATCTCGCGAACGGATTGACCAATCCGCAAAATTTCTGTTGGATCTGAAAGTAGAAACTCGCCCGATTACAACGGTATGCGTACTTCTCCCCTAGGCCGTTCTAGTCATTCGTTTCGAGCATCAGGACTGCGAAAATTTTTAGTTTCTCAAGCGTTTCTTACCTCCAAACTGCCACATCTCGCAAACGGATTGACCAATCCGCAAAATTTCTGTTGCATCTGAAAGTAGAAACTCGCCCGATTACAACGGTATGCATTCTTCTGCCCTAGGCCGTTCTAGTCATTCGTTTCGAGCATCAGAACTGCGAAAATTTTGAGTTTCTCAAGCGTTTCTTACTTCCAAACTGCCATATCTCGCGAACGGATCGACCAATCCGCAAAATTTCTGTTGCATCTGAAAGTAGAAACTCGCCCGATTACAACGGTATGCGTACTTCTCCCCTAGGCCGTTCTAGTTATTCGTGTCGAGCATCAGAACAGCGAAAATTTTGAGTTTCTCAAGCGTTTCTTACCTCCAAACTGCCATATCTCGCGAACGGATTGACCAATCCGCAAAATTTCTGTTGCATCTGAAAGTAGAAACTCGCCCGATTACAACGGTATGCGTACTTCTCCCCTAGGCCGTTCTAGTTATTCGTGTCGAGCATCAGAACTGCGAAAATTTTGAGTTTCTCAAGCGTTTCTTGCCTCCAAACTGCCATATCTCGCGAACGGATTGACCAATCCGCAAAATTTCTATTGCATCTGAAAGTAGAAACTCGCCCGATTACAACGGTATGCGTACTTTTCCCCTAGGCCGTTCTAGTTACTCGTTTCGAGCATCAGAACTGCGAAAATTTTGAGTTTCTCAAGCGTTTCTTATCTCCAAACTGCCATATCTCGCGAACGGATTGACCAATCCGCAAAATTTCTGTTGCATCTGAAAGTAGAAACTCGCCCGATTACAACGGAAGGTGTAGTTTTCCCCTAGGCCGTTCTAGTTATTCGTTTCGAGCATCAGAACAGCGAAAATTTTGAGTTTCTCAAGCGTTTCTTACTTCCAAACTGCCATATCTCGCGAACGGATAGACCAATCCGCAAAATTTCTGTTGCATCTGAAAGTAGAAAGTCGCCCGATTACATCGGTATGCGTACTTTTCCCCTAGGCAGTTCTAGTTATTCGTTTCGAGCATCAGAACTGCGACAATTTTGAGTTTCTCAAGCGTTTCTTACCTCCAAACTGCCATATCTCGCGAACGGATTGACCAATCCGCAAAATTTCTGTTGCATCTGAAAGTAGAAACTCGCCTGATTACAGCGGTATGCGTACCTTTCCCCTAGGCCGTTCTAGTTACTCGTTTCGAGCATCAGAACTACGAAAATTTTGAGTTTCTCAGGCGTTTCTTATCTCCAAACGTCCATATCTCGCGAACGGATTGATCAATCCGCAAAATTTCTGTTGCATCTGAAAGTAGAAACTAGCCCGATTACAACGGTAGGTGTAGTTTTCCCCTAGGCCGCTCTAGTTATTGGTTTCGAGCATCAGAACTGCGAAAATTTTGAGTTTCTCAAGCGTTTCTTACCTCCAAACTGCCATATCTTGCGAACGGATTGACCAATCCGAAAAATTTCTGTTGCATCTGAAAGTAGAAACTCGCCCGATTACAACGGTATGCTCACTTTTCCCCTGGGCCGTTCTAGTTATTCGTTTCGAGCATCAGAACTGCGAAAATTTTGAGTTCATAAAGGGTTTCTTACATCCAAACGGCCATATCTCGCGAACGGATTGACCAATCCGCAAAATTTCTGTTGGATCTGAAAGTAGAAACTCGCCCGATTACAACGGTATGCGTACTTCTCCCCTAGGCCGTTCTAGTCATTCGTTTCGAGCATCAGAACTGCGAAAATTTTTAGTTTCTAAAGCGTTTCTTACTTCCAAACTGCCATATCTCGCGAACGGATTGACCAATCCGCAAAATTCCTGTTGCATCTGAAAGTAGAAACTCGCCCGATTACAACGGTATGCGTACTTCTCCCCTAGGCCTTTCTAGTCATTCGTTTCGAGCATCAGAACTGCGAAAATTTTGAGTTTCTCAAGCGTTTCTTACTTCCAAACTGCCATATCTCGCGAACGGATCGACCAATCCGCAAAATTTCTCTTGCTCCTGAAAGTAGAAACTCGCCCGATTACATCGGTATGCGTACTTTTCCCCTAGGCCGTTCTAGTTATTCGTTTCGAGCATCAGAACTGCGACAATTTTGAGTTTCTCAAGCGTTTCTTACCTCCAAACTGCCACATCTCGCAAACGGATTGACCAATCCGCAAAATTTCTGTTGCATCTGAAAGTAAAAACTCGCCCGATTACAACGGTATGCATTCTTCTCCCCTAGGCCGTTCTAGTCATTCGTTTCGAGCATCAGAACTGAGAAAATTTTGAGTTTCTCAAGCGTTTCTTACTTCCAAAATGCAATATCTCGCGAACGGATCGACCAATCCGCAAAATTTCTGTTGCATCTGAAAGTAGAAACTCGCCCGATTACATCGGTATGCGTACTTCTCCCCTAGGCCGTTCTAGTCATTCGTTTCGAGCATAAGAACTGCGCAAATCTTGAGTTTCTCAAGCGTTTCTTATCTCCAAACTGCCATATCTCGCGAACGGATTGACCAATCCGCAAAATTTCTGTTGCATCTGAAAGTAGAAACTCGCCCGATTACAACGGTATGCGTAATTTTCCCCTAGGCCGTTCCAGTTATTCGTTTCGAGCATCAGAACTGCTAAAATTTTGAGTTTCTCAAGCGTTTCTCACCTCCAAACTGCCATATCTCGCGAACGCATTGACCAATCCGCAAAATTTCTGCTGCATTTGAAAGTAGAAACTCGCCCGATTACAACGGTATGCTCACTTTTCCCCTGGGCCGTTCTAGTTATTCGTTTCGAGCATCAGAACTGCGAAAATTTTGAGTTCATAAAGGGTTTCTTACATCCAAACGGCCATATCTCGCGAACGGATTGACCAATCCGCAAAATTTCTGTTGGATCTGAAAGTAGAAACTCGCCCGATTACAACGGTATGCGTACTTCTCCCCTAGGCCGTTCTAGTCATTCGTTTCGAGCATCAGAACTGCGAAAATTTTTAGTTTCTCAAGCGTTTCTTACCTCCAAACTGCCACATCTCGCAAACGGATTGACCAATCCGCAAAATTTCTGTTGCATCTGAAAGTAGAAACTCGCCCGATTACAACGGTATGCATTCTTCTGCCCTAGGCCGTTCTAGTCATTCGTTTCGAGCATCAGAACTGCGAAAATTTTGAGTTTCTCAAGCGTTTCTTACTTCCAAACTGCCATATCTCGCGAACGGATCGACCAATCCGCAAAATTTCTGTTGCATCTGAAAGTAGAAACTCGCCCGATTACAACGGTATGCGTACTTCTCCCCTAGGCCGTTCTAGTTATTCGTGTCGAGCATCAGAACAGCCAAAATTTTGAGTTTCTCAAGCGTTTCTTACCTCCAAACTGCCATATCTCGCGAACGGATTGACCAATCCGCAAAATTTCTGTTGCATCTGAAAGTAGAAACTCGCCCGATTACAACGGTATGCGTACTTTTCCCCTAGGCCGTTCTAGTTACTCGTTTCGAGCATCAGAACTGCGAAAATTTTGAGTTTCTCAAGCGTTTCTTATCTCCAAACTGCCATATCTCGCGAACGGATTGACCAATCCGCAAAATTTCTGTTGCATCTGAAAGTAGAAACTCGCCCGATTACAACGGAAGGTGTAGTTTTCCCCTAGGCCGTTCTAGTTATTCGTTTCGAGCATCAGAACAGCGAAAATTTTGAGTTTCTCAAGCGTTTCTTACTTCCAAACTGCCATATCTCGCGAACGGATAGACCAATCCGCAAAATTTCTGTTGCATCTGAAAGTAGAAACTCGCCCGATTACATCGGTATGCGTACTTTTCCCCTAGGCAGTTCTAGTTATTCGTTTCGAGCATCAGAACTGCGACAATTTTGAGTTTCTCAAGCGTTTCTTACCTCCAAACTGCCATATCTCGCGAACGGATTGACCAATCCGCAAAATTTCTGTTGCATATGAAAGTAGAAACTCGCCTGATTACAGCGGTATGCGTACTTTTCCCCTAGGCCGTTCTAGTTACTCGTTTCGAGCATCAGAACTACGAAAATTTTGAGTTTCTCAGGCGTTTCTTATCTCCAAACGTCCATATCTCGCGAACGGATTGATCAATCCGCAAAATTTCTGTTGCATCTGAAAGTAGAAACTAGCCCGATTACAACGGTAGGTGTAGTTTTCCCCTAGGCCGCTCTAGTTATTGGTTTCGAGCATCAGAACTGCGAAAATTTTGAGTTTCTCAAGCGTTTCTTACCTCCAAACTGCCATATCTTGCGAACGGATTGACCAATCCGAAAAATTTCTGTTGCATCTGAAAGTAGAAACTCGCCCGATTACAACGGTATGCGTACTTCTCCCCTAGGCCGTTCTAGTCATTCGTTTCGAGCATCAGAACTGCGAAAATTTTGAGTTTCTCAAGCGTTTCTTACCTCCAAACTGCCACATCTCGCAAACGGATTGACCAATCCGCAAAATTTCTGTTGCATCTGAAAGTAAAAACTCACCCGATTACAACGGTATGCATTCTTCTCCCCTAGGCCGTTCTAGTCATTCGTTTCGAGCATCAGAACTGCGAAAATTTTGAGTTTCTCAAGCGTTTCTTACTTCCAAACTGCCATATCTCGCGAACGGATCGACCAATCCGCAAAATTTCTGTTGCATCTGAAAGTAGAAACTCGCCCGATTACATCGGTATGCGTACTTCTCCCCTAGGCCGTTCTAGTCATTCGTTTCGAGCATAAGAACTGCGAAAATTTTGAGTTTCTCAAGCGTTTCTTATCTCCAAACTGCCATATCTCGCGAACGGATGACCAATCCGCAAAATTTCTGTTGCATCTGAAAGTAGAAACTCGCCCGATTACAACGGTATGCGTACTTTTCCCCTAGGCCGTTCCAGTTATTCGTTTCGAGCATCAGAACTGCGAAAATTTTGAGTTTCTCAAGCGTTTCTTACCTCCAAACTGCCATATCTCGCGAACGCATTGACCAATCCGCAAAATTTCTGCTGCATTTGAAAGTAGAAACTCGCCCGATTACAACGGTATGCTCACTTTTCCCCTGGGCCGTTCTAGTTATTCGTTTCGAGCATCAGAACTGCGAAAATTTTGAGTTCCTAAAGGGTTTCTTACATCCAAACGGCCATATCTCGCGAACGGATTGACCAATCCGCAAAATTTCTGTTGGATCTGAAAGTAGAAACTCGCCCGATTACAACGGTATGCGTACTTCTCCCCTAGGCCGTTCTAGTCATTCGTTTCGAGCATCAGAACTGCGAAAATTTTTAGTTTCTCAAGCGTTTCTTACATCCAAACTGCCACATCTCGCAAACGGATTGACCAATCCGCAAAATTTCTGTTGCATCTGAAAGTAGAAACTTGCCCGATTACAACGGTATGCGTACTTCTCCCCTAGGCCGTTCTAGTTATTCATGTCGAGCATCAGAACTGCGAAAATTTTGAGTTTCTCAAGCGTTTCTTACCTCCAAACTGCCATATCTCGCGAACGGATTGACCAATCCGCAAAATTTCTGTTGCATCTGAAAGTAGAAACTCGCCCGATTACAACGGTATGCGTACTTCTCCCCTAGGCCTTTCTAGTCATTCGTTTCGAGCATCAGAACTGCGAAAATTTTGAGTTTCTCAAGCGTTTCTTACTTCCAAACTGCCATATCTCGCGAACGGATCGACCAATCCGCAAAATTTCTGTTGCATCTGAAAGTAGGAACTCGCCCGATTACAACGGAAGGTGTAGTTTTCCCCTAGGCCGTTCTAGTTATTCGTTTCGAACATCAGAACAGCGAAAATTTTGAGTTTCTCAAGCGTTTCTTACCTCCAAACTGCCATATCTCGCGAACGGATTGACCAACCCGCAAAATTTCTGTTGCATCTGAAAGTAGAAACTCGCCCGATTACAACGGTATGCGTACTTCTCCCCTAGGCCTTTCCAGTCATTCGTTTCGAGCATCAGAACTGCGAAAATTTTGAGTTTCTCAAGCGTTTCTTACTTCCAAACTGCCACATCTCGCGAACGGATCGACCAATCCGCAAAATTTCTCTTGCTTCTGAAAGTAGAAACTCGCCCGATTACATCGGTATGCGTGCTTTTCCCCTAGGCCGTTCTAGTTATTCGTTTCGAGCATCAGAACTGCGACAATTTTGAGTTTCTCAAGCGTTTCTTACCTCCAAACTGCCACATCTCGCAAACGGATTGACCAATCCGCAAAATTTCTGTTGCATCTGAAAGTAAAAACTCGCCCGATTACAACGGTATGCATTCTTCTCCCCTAGGCCGTTCTAGTCATTCGTTTCGAGCATCAGAACTGCGAAAATTTTGAGTTTCTCAAGCGTTTCTTACTTCCAAAATGCAATATCTCGCGAACGGATCGACCAATCCGCAAAATTTCTGTTGCATCTGAAAGTAGAAACTCGCCCGATTACAACGGTAGGTATAGTTTTCCCCTAGGCCGTTCTAGTTATTCGTTTCGAGCATCAGAACTGCGAAAATTTTGAGTTTCTCAAGCGTTTCTTATCTCCAAACTGCCATATCTCGCGAACGGATGACCAATCCGCAAAATTTCTGTTGCATCTGAAAGTAGAAACTCGCCCGATTACAACGGTAGGTGTAGTTTTCCCCTAGGCCGTTCTAGTTATTCGTTTCGAGCATCAGAACTGCGAAAATTTTGAGTTTCTCAAGCGTTTCTTACCTCCAAACTGCCATATCTCGCGAACGCATTGACCAATCCGCAAAATTTCTGCTGCATTTGAAAGTAGAAACTCGCCCGATTACAACGGTATGCTCACTTTTCCCCTGGGCCGTTCTAGTTATTCGTTTCGAGCATCACAACTGCGAAAATTTTGAGTTCCTAAAGGGTTTCTTACATCCAAACGGCCATATCTCGCGAACGGATTGACCAATCCGCAAAATTTCTGTTGCATCTGAAAGTAGAAACTTGCCCGATTACAACGGTATGCGTACTTCTCCCCTAGGCCGTTCTAGTTATTCGTGTCGAGCATCAGAACTGCGAAAATTTTGAGTTTCTCAAGCGTTTCTTACCTCCAAACTGCCATATCTCGCGAACGGATTGACCAATCCGCAAAATTTCTGTTGCTTCTGGAAGTAGAAACTCGCCCGATTACAACGGTATGGGCACTTTTCCCCTAGGCCGTTCTAGTTATTCGTGTCGAGCATCAGAACTGCGAAAATTTTGAGTTTCTCAAGCGTTTCTTGCCTCCAAACTGCCATGTCTCGCGAACGGATTGACCAATCCGCAAAATTTCTATTGCATCTGAAAGTAGAAACTCGCCCGATTACAACGGTATGCGTACTTTTCCCCTAGGCCGTTCTAGTTACTCGTTTCGAGCATCAGAACTGCGAAAATTTTGAGTTTCTCAAGCGTTTCTTACTTCCAAACTGCCATATCTCGCGAACGGATCGACCAATCCGCAAAATTTCTGTTGCATCTGAAAGTAGAAACTCGCCCGATTACAACGGAAGGTGTAGTTTTCCCCTTGGCCGATCTAGTTATTCGTTTCGAGCATCAGAACAGCGAAAATTTTGAGTTTCTCAAGCGTTTCTTGCCTCCAAACTGCCATGTCTCGCGAACGGATTGACCAATCCGCAAAATTTCTATTGCATCTGAAAGTAGAAACTCGCCCGATTACAACGGTATGCGTACTTTTCCCCTAGGCCGTTCTAGTTACTCGTTTCGAGCATCAGAACTGCGAAAATTTTGAGTTTCTCAAGCGTTTCTTACTTCCAAAATGCAATATCTCGCGAACGGATCGACCAATCCGCAAAATTTCTGTTGCCTCTGAAAGTAGAAACTCGCCCGATTACATCGGTATGCGTACTTCTCCCCTAGGCCGTTCTAGTCATTCGTTTCGAGCATAAGAACTGCGCAAATCTTGAGTTTCTCAAGCGTTTCTTATCTCCAAACTGCCATATCTCGCGAACGGATTGACCAATCCGCAAAATTTCTGTTGCATCTGAAAGTAGAAACTCGCCCGATTACAACGGTATGCGTACTTTTCCCCTAGGCCGTTCCAGTTATTCGTTTCGAGCATCAGAACTGCGAAAATTTTGAGTTTCTCAAGCGTTTCTCACCTCCAAACTGCCATATCTCGCGAACGCATTGACCAATCCGCAAAATTTCTGCTGCATTTGAAAGTAGAAACTCGCCCGATTACAACGGTATGCTCACTTTTCCCCTGGGCCGTTCTAGTTATTCGTTTCGAGCATCAGAACTGCGAAAATTTTGAGTTCCTAAAGGGTTTCTTACATCCAAACGGCCATATCTCGCGAACGGATTGACCAATCCGCAAAATTTCTGTTGGATCTGAAAGTAGAAACTCGCCCGATTACAACGGTATGCGTACTTCTCCCCTAGGCCGTTCTAGTCATTCGTTTCGAGCATCAGAACTGCGAAAATTTTTAGTTTCTCAAGCGTTTCTTACCTCCAAACTGCCACATCTCGCAAACGGATTGACCAATCCGCAAAATTTCTGTTGCATCTGAAAGTAGAAACTCGCCCGATTACAACGGTATGCATTCTTCTGCCCTAGGCCGTTCTAGTCATTCGTTTCGAGCATCAGAACTGCGAAAATTTTGAGTTTCTCAAGCGTTTCTTACTTCCAAACTGCCATATCTCGCGAACGGATCGACCAATCCGCAAAATTTCTGTTGCATCTGAAAGTAGAAACTCGCCCGATTACAACGGTATGCGTACTTCTCCCCTAGGCCGTTCTAGTTATTCGTGTCGAGCATCAGAACTGCGAAAATTTTGAGATTCTCAAGCGTTTCTTACCTCCAAACTGCCATATCTCGCGAACGGATTGACCAATCCGCAAAATTTCTGTTGCATCTGAAAGTAGAAACTCGCCCGATTACAACGGTATGCGTACTTCTCCCCTAGGCCGTTCTAGTTATTCGTGTCGAGCATCAGAACTGCGAAAATTTTGAGTTTCTCAAGCGTTTCTTGCCTCCAAACTGCCATATCTCGCGAACGGATTGACCAATCCGCAAAATTTCTATTGCATCTGAAAGTAGAAACTCGCCCGATTACAACGGTATGCGTACTTTTCCCCTAGGCCGTTCTAGTTACTCGTTTCGAGCATCAGAACTGCGAAAATTTTGAGTTTCTCAAGCGTTTCTTATCTCCAAACTGCCATATCTCGCGAACGGATTGACCAATCCGCAAAATTTCTGTTGCATCTGAAAGTAGAAACTCGCCCGATTACAACGGAAGGTGTAGTTTTCCCCTAGGCCGTTCTAGTTATTCGTTTCGAGCATCAGAACAGCGAAAATTTTGAGTTTCTCAAGCGTTTCTTACCTCCAAACTGCCATATCTCGCGAACGGATTGACCAACCCGCAAAATTTCTGTTGCATCTGAAAGTAGAAACTCGCTCGATTACATCGGTATGCGTACTTTTCCCCTAGGCCGTTCTAGTTATTCGTTTCGAGCATCAGAACTGCGACAATTTTGAGTTTCTCAAGCGTTTCTTACCTCCAAACTGCCATATCTCGCGAACGGATCGACCAATCCGCAAAATTTCTGTTGCACCTGAAAGTAGAAACTCGCCCGATTACATCGGGATGCGTAGTTTTACCCTAGGCCGTTCTAGTTATTCGTTTCGAGCATCAGAACTGCGAAAATTTTGAGTTTCTCAAGCGTTTCTTACCTCCAAACTGCCATATCTCGCGAACGGATTGACCAATCCGCAAAATTTCTGTTGCATCTGAAAGTAGAAACTAGCCCGATTACAACGGTATGTGTAGTTTTCCCCTAGACCGTTCCAGTTATTCGTTTCGAGCATCAGAACTGCGAAAATTTTGAGTTTCTCAAGCGTTTCTTACCTCCAAACTGCCATATCTCGCGAACGGATTGACCAATCCGCAAAATTTCTGTTGCTTCTGAAAGTAGAAACTCTCCCGATTACAACGGTATGTGTACTTCTCCCCTAGGCCGTTCTAGTCATTCGTATCGAGCATCAGAACTGCGAAAATTTTGAGTTTCTCAAGCGTTTCTTACTTCCAAACTGCCATATCTCGCGAACGGATAGACCAATCCGCAAAATTTCTGTTGCATCTGAAAGTAGAAACTCGCCCGATTACATCGGTATGCGTACTTTTCCCCTAGGCCGTTCTAGTTATTCGTTTCGAGCATCAGAACTGCGACAATTTTGAGTTTCTCAAGCGTTTCTTACCTCCAAACTGCCATATCTCGCGAACGGATTGACCAATCCGCAAAATTTCTGTTGCATCTGAAAGTAGAAACTCGCCTGATTACAGCGGTATGCGTACTTTTCCCCTAGGCCGTTCTAGTTACTCGTTTCGAGCATCAGAACTACGAAAATTTTGAGTTTCTCAAGCGTTTCTTATCTCCAAACGTCCATATCTCGCGAACGGATTGATCAAACCGCAAAATTTCTGTTGCATCTGAAAGTAGAAACTAGCCCGATTACAACGGTAGGTGTAGTTTTCCCCTAGGCCGCTCTAGTTATTGGTTTCGAGCATCAGAACTGCGAAAATTTTGAGTTTCTCAAGCGTTTCTTACCTCCAAACTGCCATATCTTGCGAACGGATTGACCAATCCGAAATATTTCTGTTGCATCTGAAAGTAGAAACTCGCCCGATTACAACGGTATGTGTAGTTTTCCCCTAGGCAGTTCCAGTTATTCATTTCGAGCATCAGAACTACGAAAATTTTGAGTTTCTCAAGCGTTTCTTACCTCCAAACTGCCACATCTCGCAAACGGATTGACCAATCCGCAAAATTTCTGTTGCATCTGAAAGTAGAAACTCGCCCGATTACAACGGTAGGTGTAGTTTTTCCCTAGGCCGTTCTAGTTATTCGTTCCGAGCATCAGACTGCGAAAATGTTGAGTTTCTCAAGCGTTTCTTACCTCCAAACTGCCATATCTCGCGAACGGATTGACCAATCCGCAAAATTTCTGTTGCTTCTGAAAGTAGAAACTCTCCCGATTACAACGGTATGCGTACTTCTCCCCTAGGCCGTTCTAGTCATTCGTTTCGAGAATCAGAACTGCGAAAATTTTGAGTTTCTAAAGCGTTTCTTACTTCCAAACTGCCATATCTCGCGAACAGATTGACCAATCCGCAAAATTTCTGTTGCATCTGAAAGTAGAAACTCGCCCGATTACAACGGTATGCGTACTTCTCCCCTAGGCCGTTCTAGTCATTCGTTTCGAGCATCAGAACTGCGAAAATTTTGAGTTTCTCAAGCGTTTCTTACCTCCAAACTGCCACATCTCGCAAACGGATTGACCAATCCGCAAAATTTCTGTTGCATCTGAAAGTAAAAACTCGCCCGATTACAACGGTATGCATTCTTCTCCCCTAGGCCGTTCTAGTCATTCGTTTCGAGCATCAGAACTGCGAAAATTTTGTGTTTCTCAAGCGTTTCTTACTTCCAAACTGCCATATCTCGCGAACGGATCGACCAATCCGCAAAATTTCTCTTGCTTCTGAAAGTAGAAACTCTCCCGATTACAACGGTATGTGTACTTCTCCCCTAGGCCGTTCTAGTCATTCGTTTCGAGCATCAGAACTGCGAAAATTTTGAGTTTCTCAAGCGTTTCTTACTTCCAAACTGCCATATCTCGCGAACGGATAGACCAATCCGCAAAATTTCTGTTGCATCTGAAAGTAGAAACTCGCCCGATTACATCGGTATGCGTACTTTTCCCCTAGGCCGTTCTAGTTATTCGTTTCGAGCATCAGAACTGCGACAATTTTGACTTTTCTCAAGCGTTTCTTACCTCCAAACTGCCATATCTCGCGAACGGATCGACCAATCCGCAAAATTTCTGTTGCATCTGAAAGTAGAAACTCGCCCGATTACATCGGTATGCGTAGTTTTACCCTAGGCCGTTCTAGTTATTCGTTTCGAGCATCAGAACTGCGACAATTTTGAGTTTCTCAAGCGTTTCTTACCTCCAAACTGCCATATCTCGCGAACGGATCGACCAATCCGCAAAATTTCTGTTGCACCTGAAAGTAGAAACTCGCCCGATTACATCGGGATGCGTAGTTTTACCCTAGGCCGTTCTAGTTATTCGTTTCGAGCATCAGAACTGCGAAAATTTTGAGTTTCTCAAGCGTTTCTTACCTCCAAACTGCCATATCTCGCGAACGGATTGACCAATCCGCAAAATTTCTGTTGCATCTGAAAGTAGAAACTAGCCCGATTACAACGGTATGTGTAGTTTTCCCCTAGACCGTTCCAGTTATTCGTTTCGAGCATCAGAACTGCGAAAATTTTGAGTTTCTCAAGCGTTTCTTACCTCCAAACTGCCATATCTCGCGAACGGATTGACCAATCCGCAAAATTTCTGTTGCTTCTGAAAGTAGAAACTCTCCCGATTACAACGGTATGTGTACTTCTCCCCTAGGCCGTTCTAGTCATTCGTATCGAGCATCAGAACTGCGAAAATTTTGAGTTTCTCAAGCGTTTCTTACTTCCAAACTGCCATATCTCGCGAACGGATAGACCAATCCGCAAAATTTCTGTTGCATCTGAAAGTAGAAACTCGCCCGATTACATCGGTATGCGTACTTTTCCCCTAGGCCGTTCTAGTTATTCGTTTCGAGCATCAGAACTGCGACAATTTTGAGTTTCTCAAGCGTTTCTTACCTCCAAACTGCCATATCTCGCGAACGGATTGACCAATCCGCAAAATTTCTGTTGCATCTGAAAGTAGAAACTCGCCTGATTACAGCGGTATGCGTACTTTTCCCCTAGGCCGTTCTAGTTACTCGTTTCGAGCATCAGAACTACGAAAATTTTGAGTTTCTCAAGCGTTTCTTATCTCCAAACGTCCATATCTCGCGAACGGATTGATCAAACCGCAAAATTTCTGTTGCATCTGAAAGTAGAAACTAGCCCGATTACAACGGTAGGTGTAGTTTTCCCCTAGGCCGCTCTAGTTATTGGTTTCGAGCATCAGAACTGCGAAAATTTTGAGTTTCTCAAGCGTTTCTTACCTCCAAACTGCCATATCTTGCGAACGGATTGACCAATCCGAAAAATTTCTGTTGCATCTGAAAGTAGAAACTCGCCCGATTACAACGGTATGTGTAGTTTTCCCCTAGGCAGTTCCAGTTATTCATTTCGAGCATCAGAACTGCGAAAATTTTGAGTTTCTCAAGCGTTTCTTACCTCCAAACTGCCACATCTCGCAAACGGATTGACCAATCCGCAAAATTTCTGTTGCATCTGAAAGTAGAAACTCGCCCGATTACAACGGTAGGTGTAGTTTTTCCCTAGGCCGTTCTAGTTATTCGTTCCGAGCATCAGACTGCGAAAATGTTGAGTTTCTCAAGCGTTTCTTACCTCCAAACTGCCATATCTCGCGAACGGATTGACCAATCCGCAAAATTTCTGTTGCTTCTGAAAGTAGAAACTCTCCCGATTACAACGGTATGCGTACTTCTCCCCTAGGCCGTTCTAGTCATTCGTTTCGAGAATCAGAACTGCGAAAATTTTGAGTTTCTAAAGCGTTTCTTACTTCCAAACTGCCATATCTCGCGAACAGATTGACCAATCCGCAAAATTTCTGTTGCATCTGAAAGTAGAAACTCGCCCGATTACAACGGTATGCGTACTTCTCCCCTAGGCCGTTCTAGTCATTCGTTTCGAGCATCAGAACTGCGAAAATTTTGAGTTTCTCAAGCGTTTCTTACCTCCAAACTGCCACATCTCGCAAACGGATTGACCAATCCGCAAAATTTCTGTTGCATCTGAAAGTATAAACTCGCCCGATTACAACGGTATGCATTCTTCTCCCCTAGGCCGATCTAGTCATTCGTTTCGAGCATCAGAACTGCGAAAATTTTGTGTTTCTCAAGCGTTTCTTACTTCCAAACTGCCATATCTCGCGAACGGATCGACCAATCCGCAAAATTTCTCTTGCTTCTGAAAGTAGAAACTCTCCCGATTACAACGGAATGTGTACTTCTCCCCTAGGCCGTTCTAGTCATTCGTTTCGAGCATCAGAACTGCGAAAATTTTGAGTTTCTCAAGCGTTTCTTACTTCCAAACTGCCATATCTCGCGAACGGATAGACCAATCCGCAAAATTTCTGTTGCATCTGAAAGTAGAAACTCGCCCGATTACATCGGTATGCGTACTTTTCCCCTAGGCCGTTCTAGTTATTCGTTTCGAGCATCAGAACTGCGAAAATTTTGAGTTTCTCAAGCGTTTCTTACCTCCAAACTGCCATATCTCGCGAACGGATTGACCAATCCGCAAAATTTCTATTGCATCTGAAAGTAGAAACTCGCCCGATTACAACGGTATGCGTACTTTTCCCCTAGGCCGTTCTAGTTACTCGTTTCGAGCATCAGAACTGCGAAAATTTTCAGTTTCTCAAGCGTTTCTTATCTCCAAACTGCCATATCTCGCGAACGGATTGACCAATCCGCAAAATTTCTGTTGCATCTGAAAGTAGAAACTCGCCCGATTACAACGGAAGGTGTAGTTTTCCCCTAGGCCGTTCTAGTTATTCGTTTCGAGCATCAGAACAGCGAAAATTTTGAGTTTCTCAAGCGTTTCTTACCTCCAAACTGCCATATCTCGCGAACGGATTGACCAACCCGCAAAATTTCTGTTGCATCTGAAAGTAGAAACTCGCTCGATTACATCCGTATGCGTACTTTTCCCCTAGGCCGTTCTAGTTATTCGTTTCGAGCATCAGAACTGCGACAATTTTGAGTTTCTCAAGCGTTTCTTACCTCCAAACTGCCATATCTCGCGAACGGATCGACCAATCCGCAAAATTTCTGTTGCACCTGAAAGTAGAAACTCGCCCGATTACATCGGGATGCGTAGTTTTACCCTAGGCCGTCCTAGTTATTCGTTCCGAGCATCAGAACTGCGAAAATTTTGAGTTTCTCAAGCGTTTCTTACCTCCAAACTGCCATATCTCGCGAACGGATTGACCAATCCGCAAAATTTCTGTTGCTTCTGAAAGTAGAAACTCTCCCGATTACAACGGTATGCGTACTTCTCCCCTAGGCCGTTCTAGTCATTCGTTTCGAGAATCAGAACTGCGAAAATTTTGAGTTTCTAAAGCGTTTCTTACTTCCAAACTGCCATATCTCGCGAACAGATTGACCAATCCGCAAAATTTCTGTTGCATCTGAAAGTAGAAACTCGCCCGATTACAACGGTATGCGTACTTCTCCCCTAGGCCGTTCTAGTCATTCGTTTCGAGCATCAGAACTGCGAAAATTTTGAGTTTCTCAAGCGTTTCTTACCTCCAAACTGCCACATCTCGCAAACGGATTGACCAATCCGCAAAATTTCTGTTGCATCTGAAAGTAAAAACTCGCCCGATTACAACGGTATGCATTCTTCTCCCCTAGGCCGTTCTAGTCATTCGTTTCGAGCATCAGAACTGCGAAAATTTTGTGTTTCTCAAGCGTTTCTTACTTCCAAACTGCCATATCTCGCGAACGGATCGACCAATCCGCAAAATTTCTCTTGCTTCTGAAAGTAGAAACTCTCCCGATTACAACGGAATGTGTACTTCTCCCCTAGGCCGTTCTAGTCATTCGTTTCGAGCATCAGAACTGCGAAAATTTTGAGTTTCTCAAGCGTTTCTTACTTCCAAACTGCCATATCTCGCGAACGGATAGACCAATCCGCAAAATTTCTGTTGCATCTGAAAGTAGAAACTCGCCCGATTACATCGGTATGCGTACTTTTCCCCTAGGCCGTTCTAGTTATTCGTTTCGAGCATCAGAACTGCGAAAATTTTGAGTTTCTCAAGCGTTTCTTACCTCCAAACTGCCATATCTCGCGAACGGATTGACCAATCCGCAAAATTTCTATTGCATCTGAAAGTAGAAACTCGCCCGATTACAACGGTATGCGTACTTTTCCCCTAGGCCGTTCTAGTTACTCGTTTCGAGCATCAGAACAGCGAAAATTTTGAGTTTCTCAAGCGTTTCTTACCTCCAAACTGCCATATCTCGCGAACGGATCGACCAATCCGCAAAATTTCTCTTGCTTCTGAAAGTAGAAACTCTCCCGATTACAACGGAATGTGTACTTCTCCCCTAGGCCGTTCTAGTCATTCGTTTCGAGCATCAGAACTGCGAAAATTTGGAGTTTCTCAAGCGTTTCTTACTTCCAAACTGCCATATCTCGCGAACGGATAGACCAATCCGCAAAATTTCTGTTGCATCTGAAAGTAGAAACTCGCCCGATTACATCGGTATGCGTACTTTTCCCCTAGGCCGTTCTAGTTATTCGTTTCGAGCATCAGAACTGCGAAAATTTTGAGTTTCTCAAGCGTTTCTTATCTCCAAACTGCCATATCTCGCGAACGGATTGACCAATCCGCAAAATTTCTGTTGCATCTGAAAGTAGAAACTCGCCCGATTACAACGGAAGGTGTAGTTTTCCCCTAGGCCGTTCTAGTTATTCGTTTCGAGCATCAGAACAGCGAAAATTTTGAGTTTCTCAAGCGTTTCTTACCTCCAAACTGCCATATCTCGCGAACGGATTGACCAACCCGCAAAATTTCTGTTGCATCTGAAAGTAGAAACTCGCTCGATTACATCGGTATGCGTACTTTTCCCCTAGGCCGTTCTAGTTATTCGTTTCGAGCATCAGAACTGCGACAATTTTGAGTTTCTCAAGCGTTTCTTACCTCCAAACTGCCATATCTCGCGAACGGATCGACCAATCCGCAAAATTTCTGTTGCACCTGAAAGTAGAAACTCGCCCGATTACATCGGGATGCGTAGTTTTACCCTAGGCCGTTCTAGTTATTCGTTTCGAGCATCAGAACTGCGAAAATTTTGAGTTTCTCAAGCGTTTCTTACCTCCAAACTGCCATATCTCGCGAACGGATTGACCAATCCGCAAAATTTCTGTTGCATCTGAAAGTAGAAACTAGCCCGATTACAACGGTATGTGTAGTTTTCCCCTAGACCGTTCCAGTTATTCGTTTCGAGCATCAGAACTGCGAAAATTTTGAGTTTCTCAAGCGTTTCTTACCTCCAAACTGCCATATCTCGCGAACGGATTGACCAATCCGCAAAATTTCTGTTGCTTCTGAAAGTAGAAACTCTCCCGATTACAACGGTATGTGTACTTCTCCCCTAGGCCGTTCTAGTCATTCGTATCGAGCATCAGAACTGCGAAAATTTTGAGTTTCTCAAGCGTTTCTTACTTCCAAACTGCCATATCTCGCGAACGGATAGACCAATCCGCAAAATTTCTGTTGCATCTGAAAGTAGAAACTCGCCCGATTACATCGGTATGCGTACTTTTCCCCTAGGCCGTTCTAGTTATTCGTTTCGAGCATCAGAACTGCGACAATTTTGAGTTTCTCAAGCGTTTCTTACCTCCAAACTGCCATATCTCGCGAACGGATTGACCAATCCGCAAAATTTCTGTTGCATCTGAAAGTAGAAACTCGCCTGATTACAGCGGTATGCGTACTTTTCCCCTAGGCCGTTCTAGTTACTCGTTTCGAGCATCAGAACTACGAAAATTTTGAGTTTCTCAAGCGTTTCTTATCTCCAAACGTCCATATCTCGCGAACGGATTGATCAAACCGCAAAATTTCTGTTGCATCTGAAAGTAGAAACTAGCCCGATTACAACGGTAGGTGTAGTTTTCCCCTAGGCCGCTCTAGTTATTGGTTTCGAGCATCAGAACTGCGAAAATTTTGAGTTTCTCAAGCGTTTCTTACCTCCAAACTGCCATATCTTGCGAACGGATTGACCAATCCGAAAAATTTCTGTTGCATCTGAAAGTAGAAACTCGCCCGATTACAACGGTATGTGTAGTTTTCCCCTAGGCAGTTCCAGTTATTCATTTCGAGCATCAGAACTGCGAAAATTTTGAGTTTCTCAAGCGTTTCTTACCTCCAAACTGCCACATCTCGCAAACGGATTGACCAATCCGCAAAATTTCTGTTGCATCTGAAAGTAGAAACTCGCCCGATTACAACGGTAGGTGTAGTTTTTCCCTAGGCCGTTCTAGTTATTCGTTCCGAGCATCAGACTGCGAAAATGTTGAGTTTCTCAAGCGTTTCTTACCTCCAAACTGCCATATCTCGCGAACGGATTGACCAATCCGCAAAATTTCTGTTGCTTCTGAAAGTAGAAACTCTCCCGATTACAACGGTATGCGTACTTCTCCCCTAGGCCGTTCTAGTCATTCGTTTCGAGAATCAGAACTGCGAAAATTTTGAGTTTCTAAAGCGTTTCTTACTTCCAAACTGCCATATCTCGCGAACAGATTGACCAATCCGCAAAATTTCTGTTGCATCTGAAAGTAGAAACTCGCCCGATTACAACGGTATGCGTACTTCTCCCCTAGGCCGTTCTAGTCATTCGTTTCGAGCATCAGAACTGCGAAAATTTTGAGTTTCTCAAGCGTTTCTTACCTCCAAACTGCCACATCTCGCAAACGGATTGACCAATCCGCAAAATTTCTGTTGCATCTGAAAGTAAAAACTCGCCCGATTACAACGGTATGCATTCTTCTCCCCTAGGCCGTTCTAGTCATTCGTTTCGAGCATCAGAACTGCGAAAATTTTGTGTTTCTCAAGCGTTTCTTACTTCCAAACTGCCATATCTCGCGAACGGATCGACCAATCCGCAAAATTTCTCTTGCTTCTGAAAGTAGAAACTCTCCCGATTACAACGGTATGTGTACTTCTCCCCTAGGCCGTTCTAGTCATTCGTTTCGAGCATCAGAACTGCGAAATTTTTGAGTTTCTCAAGCGTTTCTTACTTCCAAACTGCCATATCTCGCGAACGGATAGACCAATCCGCAAAATTTCTGTTGCATCTGAAAGTAGAAACTCGCCCGATTACATCGGTATGCGTACTTTTCCCCTAGGCCGTTCTAGTTATTCGTTTCGAGCATCAGAACTGCGACAATTTTGACTTTTCTCAAGCGTTTCTTACCTCCAAACTGCCATATCTCGCGAACGGATCGACCAATCCGCAAAATTTCTGTTGCATCTGAAAGTAGAAACTCGCCCGATTACATCGGTATGCGTAGTTTTACCCTAGGCCGTTCTAGTTATTCGTTTCGAGCATCAGAACTGCGACAATTTTGATTTTCTCAAGCGTTTCTTACCTCCAAACTGCCATATCTCGCGAACGGATCGACCAATCCGCAAAATTTCTGTTGCACCTGAAAGTAGAAACTCGCCCGATTACATCGGGATGCGTAGTTTTACCCTAGGCCGTTCTAGTTATTCGTTTCGAGCATCAGAACTGCGAAAATTTTGAGTTTCTCAAGCGTTTCTTACCTCCAAACTGCCATATCTCGCGAACGGATTGACCAATCCGCAAAATTTCTGTTGCATCTGAAAGTAGAAACTAGCCCGATTACAACGGTATGTGTAGTTTTCCCCTAGACCGTTCCAGTTATTCGTTTCGAGCATCAGAACTGCGAAAATTTTGAGTTTCTCAAGCGTTTCTTACCTCCAAACTGCCATATCTCGCGAACGGATTGACCAATCCGCAAAATTTCTGTTGCTTCTGAAAGTAGAAACTCTCCCGATTACAACGGTATGTGTACTTCTCCCCTAGGCCGTTCTAGTCATTCGTATCGAGCATCAGAACTGCGAAAATTTTGAGTTTCTCAAGCGTTTCTTACTTCCAAACTGCCATATCTCGCGAACGGATAGACCAATCCGCAAAATTTCTGTTGCATCTGAAAGTAGAAACTCGCCCGATTACAACGGTATGTGTAGTTTTCCCCTAGGCAGTTCCAGTTATTCATTTCGAGCATCAGAACTGCGAAAATTTTGAGTTTCTCAAGCGTTTCTTACCTCCAAACTGCCACATCTCGCAAACGGATTGACCAATCCGCAAAATTTCTGTTGCATCTGAAAGTAGAAACTCGCCCGATTACAACGGTAGGTGTAGTTTTTCCCTAGGCCGTTCTAGTTATTCGTTCCGAGCATCAGACTGCGAAAATGTTGAGTTTCTAAAGCGTTTCTTACTTCCAAACTGCCATATCTCGCGAACAGATTGACCAATCCGCAAAATTTCTGTTGCATCTGAAAGTAGAAACTCGCCCGATTACAACGGTATGCGTACTTCTCCCCTAGGCCGTTCTAGTCATTCGTTTCGAGCATCAGAACTGCGAAAATTTTGAGTTTCTCAAGCGTTTCTTACCTCCAAACTGCCACATCTCGCAAACGGATTGACCAATCCGCAAAATTTCTGTTGCATCTGAAAGTAAAAACTCGCCCGATTACAACGGTATGCATTCTTCTCCCCTAGGCCGTTCTAGTCATTCGTTTCGAGCATCAGAACTGCGAAAATTTTGTGTTTCTCAAGCGTTTCTTACTTCCAAACTGCCATATCTCGCGAACGGATCGACCAATCCGCAAAATTTCTCTTGCTTCTGAAAGTAGAAACTCTCCCGATTACAACGGAATGTGTACTTCTCCCCTAGGCCGTTCTAGTCATTCGTTTCGTGCATCAGAACTGCGAAAATTTTGAGTTTCTCAAGCGTTTCTTACTTCCAAACTGCCATATCTCGCGAACGGATAGACCAATCCGCAAAATTTCTGTTGCATCTGAAAGTAGAAACTCGCCCGATTACATCGGTATGCGTACTTTTCCCCTAGGCCGTTCTAGTTATTCGTTTCGAGCATCAGAACTGCGACAATTTTGACTTTTCTCAAGCGTTTCTTACCTCCAAACTGCCATATCTCGCGAACGGATCGACCAATCCGCAAAATTTCTGTTGCATCTGAAAGTAGAAACTCGCCCGATTACATCGGTATGCGTAGTTTTACCCTAGGCCGTTCTAGTTATTCGTTTCGAGCATCAGAACTGCGAAAATTTTGAGTTTCTCAAGCGTTTCTTACCTCCAAACTGCCATATCTCGCGAACGGATTGACCAATCCGCAAAATTTCTGTTGCTTCTGAAAGTAGAAACTCTCCCGATTACAACGGTATGTGTACTTCTCCCCTAGGCCGTTCTAGTCATTCGTATCGAGCATCAGAACTGCGAAAATTTTGAGTTTCTCAAGCGTTTCTTACCTCCAAACTGCCACATCTCGCGAACGGATTGACCAATCCGCAAAATTTCTGTTGCATCTGAAAATAGAAACTCGCCCGATTACAACGGTACGTGTAGTGATCCCCTAGGCCGTTCTACTTATTCATTTCGAGCATCAGAACAGCGAAAATTTTGAGTTTCTCAAGCGTTTCTTACATCCAAACTGCCATATCTCGCGAACGGATTGACCAATCCGCAAAATTTCTGTTGCTTCTGAAAGTAGGAGCTCTCCCGATTACAACGGTATGCGTACTTCTCCCCTAGGCCGTACTAGTCATTCGTTTCGAGAATCAGAACTGCGAAAATTTTGAGTTTCTAAAGCGTTTCTTACTTCCAAACTGCCATATCTCGCGAAAGGATTGACCAATCCGCAAAATTTCTGCTGCATCTGAAAGTAGAAACTCGCCCGATTACAACGGTATGCGTACTTCTCCCCTAGGCCGTTCTAGTCATTCGTTTCGAGCATCAGAACTGCGAAAATTTTGAGTTTCTCAAGCGTTTCTTACCTCCAAACTGCCACATCTCGCAAACGGATTGACCAATCCGCAAAATTTCTGTTGCATCTGAAAGTAAAAACTCGCCCGATTACAACGGTATGCGTACTTTTCCCCTAGGCCGTTCTAGTTACTCGTTTCGAGCATCAGAACTACGAAAATTTTGAGTTTCTCAAGCGTTTCTTATCTCCAAACGTCCATATCTCGCGAACGGATTGATCAAACCGCAAAATTTCTGTTGCATCTGAAAGTAGAAACTAGCCCGATTACAACGGTAGGTGTAGTTTTCCCCTAGGCCGCTCTAGTTATTGGTTTCGAGCATCAGAACTGCGAAAATTTTGAGTTTCTCAAGCGTTTCTTACCTCCAAACTGCCATATCTTGCGAACGGATTGACCAATCCGAAAAATTTCTGTTGCATCTGAAAGTAGAAACTCGCCCGATTACAACGGTATGTGTAGTTTTCCCCTAGGCAGTTCCAGTTATTCATTTCGAGCATCAGAACTGCGAAAATTTTGAGTTTCTCAAGCGTTTCTTACCTCCAAACTGCCACATCTCGCAAACGGATTGACCAATCCGCAAAATTTCTGTTGCATCTGAAAGTAAAAACTCGCCCGATTACAACGGTATGCATTCTTCTCCCCTAGGCCGTTCTAGTCATTCGTTTCGAGCATCAGAACTGCGAAAATTTTGTGTTTCTCGAGCGTTTCTTACTTCCAAACTGCCATATCTCGCGAACGGATCGACCAATCCGCAAAATTTCTCTTGCTTCTGAAAGTAGAAACTCTCCCGATTACAACGGTATGTGTACTTCTCCCCTAGGCCGTTCTAGTCATTCGTTTCGAGCATCAGAACTGCGAAAATTTTGAGTTTCTCAAGCGTTTCTTACTTCCAAACTGCCATATCTCGCGAACGGATAGACCAATCCGCAAAATTTCTGTTGCATCTGAAAGTAGAAACTCGCCCGATTACATCGGTATGCGTACTTTTCCCCTAGGCCGTTCTAGTTATTCGTTTCGAGCATCAGAACTGCGAAAATTTTGTGTTTCTCGAGCGTTTCTTACTTCCAAACTGCCATATCTCGCGAACGGATTGACCAATCCGCAAAATTTCTGTTGCTTCTGAAAGTAGAAACTCTCCCGATTACAACGGTATGTGTACTTCTCCCCTAGGCCGTTCTAGTCATTCGTATCGAGCATCAGAACTGCGAAAATTTTGAGTTTCTCAAGCGTTTCTTACCTCCAAACTGCCACATCTCGCGAACGGATTGACCAATCCGCAAAATTTCTGTTGCATCTGAAAATAGAAACTCGCCCGATTACAACGGTACGTGTAGTGTTCCCCTAGGCAGTTCTACTTATTCGTTTCGAGCATCAGAAGTGCGAAAATTTTGAGTTTCTCAAGCGTTTCTTACCTCCAAACTGCCATATCTCGCGAACGGATTGACCAATCCGCAAAATTTCTGTTGCATCTGAAAGTAAAAACTCGCCCGATTACAACGGTAGGTGTAGTTTTCCCCTAGGCCGCTCTAGTTATTGGTTTCGAGCATCAGAACTGCGAAAATTTTGAGTTTCTCAAGCGTTTCTTACCTCCAAACTGCCATATCTTGCGAACGGATTGACCAATCCGAAAAATTTCTGTTGCATCTGAAAGTAGAAACTCGCCCGATTACAACGGTATGTGTAGTTTTCCCCTAGGCAGTTCCAGTTATTCATTTCGAGCATCAGAACAGCGAAAATTTTGAGTTTCTCAAGCGTTTTCTTACATCCAAACTGCCATATCTCGCGAACGGATGGACCAATCCGCAAAATTTCTGTTGCTTCTGAAAGTAGGAGCTCTCCCGATTACAACGGTATGCGTACTTCTCCCCTAGGCCGTTCTAGTCATTCGTTTCGAGAATCAGAACTGCGAAAATTTTGAGTTTCTAAAGCGTTTCTTACTTCCAAACTGCCATATCTCGCGAACGGATTGACCAATCCGCAAAATTTCTGTTGCATCTGAAAGTAGAAACTCGCCCGATTACAACGGTATGCGTACTTCTCCCCTAGGCCGTTCTAGTCATTCGTTTCGAGCATCAGAACTGCGAAAATTTTGAGTTTCTCAAGCGTTTCTTACCTCCAAACTGCCACATCTCGCAAACGGATTGACCAATCCGCAAAATTTCTGTTGCATCTGAAAGTAAAAACTCGCCCGATTACAACGGTATGCGTACTTTTCCCCTAGGCCGTTCCAGTTATTCGTTTCGAGCATCAGAACTGCGAAAATTTTGAGTTTCTCAAGCGTTTCTTACCTCCAAACTGCCATATCTCGCGAACGCATTGACCAATCCGCAAAATTTCTGCTGCATTTGAAAGTAAAAACTCGCCGGATTACAACGGTATGCGTACATCTCCCCTAGGCCGTTCTAGTCATTCGTTTCGAGCATCAGAACTGCGAAAACTTTTAGTTTCTCAAGCGTTTCTTACCTCCAAACTGCCACATCTCGCAAACGGATTGACCAATCCGCAAAGTTTCTGTTGCATCTGAAAGTAGAAACTCGCCCGATTACAACGGTATGCATTCTTCTCCCCTAGGCCGTTCTAGTCATTCGTTTCGAGCATCAGAACTGCGAAAATTTTGAGTTTCTCAAGCGTTTCTAACTTCCAAACTGCCATATCTCGCGAACGGATTGACCAATCCGCAAAATTTCTGTTGCATCTGAAAGTAGAAACTCGCCCGATTACAACGGTAGGTGTAGTTTTCCCCTAGGCCGTTCTAGTTATTCGTTCCGAGCATCAGACTGCGAAAATATTGAGTTTCTCAAGCGTTTCTTACATCCAAACTGCCATATCTCGCGAACGGATTGACCAATCCGCAAAATTTCTGTTGCTTCTGAAAGTAGAAACTCTCCCGATTACAACGGTGTGCGTACTTCTCCCCTAGGCCGTTCTAGTTATTCGTTTTCGAGCATCAGAACTGCGACAATTTTGAGTTTCTCAAGCGTTTCTTTCCTCCAAACTGCCATATCTCGCGAACGGATTGACCAATCTGCAGAATTTCTGTTGCATCAGAAAGTAGAAACCCGCCCGATTACAGCGGTATTCGTACTTTTCCCCTAGGCCGTTCTAGTTACTCGTTTCGAGCATCAGAACTGCGAAAATTTTGAGTTTCTCAAGCGTTTCTTATCTCCAAACTGCCATATCTCGCGAACGGATTGATCAATCCGCAAAATTTCTGTTGCATCTGAAAGTAGAAACTAGCCCGATTACAACGGTAGGTGTAGTTTTCCCCTAGGCCGCTCTAGTTATTCGTTTCGAGCATCAGAACTGCGAAAATTTTCAGTTTCTCAAGCGTTTCTTACCTCCAAACTGCCATATCTTGCGAACGGATTGACCAATCCGCAAAATTTCTGTTGCTTCTGAAAGTAGAAACTCTCCCGATTACAACGGTATGCGTACATCTCCCTAGGCCGTTCTAGTCATTCGTTTCGAGCATCAGAGCTGCGACAATTTTGAGTTTCTCAAGCGTTTCTTACCTCCAAACTGCCATATCTCGCGAACGGATTGACCAATCCGCAAAATTTCTGTTGCATCTGAAAGTAGAAACTCGCCTGATTACAGCGGTATGCGTACTTTTCCCTAGGCCGTTCTAGTTACTCGTTTCGAGCATCAGAACTACGAAAATTTTGAGTTTCTCAAGCGTTTCTTATCTCCAAACTGCCATATCTCGCGAACGGATTGATCAATCCGCAAAATTTCTGTTGCATCTGAAAGTAGAAACTCGCCCGATTACAACGGTAGGTGTAGTTTTCCCCTAGGCCGTTCTAGTTATTCGTTTCGAGCATCAGAACTGCGAAAATTTTGAGTTTCTCAAGCGTTTCTTACCTCCAAACTGCCATATCTCGCGAACGGATTGACCAATCCGCAAAATTTCTGTTGCATCTGAAAGTAGAAACTCGCCCGATTACAATGGTATGTGTAGTTTTCCCCTAGGCCGTTCCAGTTATTCATTTCGAGCATCAGAACTGCGAAAATTTTGAGTTTCTCAAGCGTTTCTTACCTCCAAACTGCCACATCTCGCAAACGGATTGACCAATCCGCAAAATTTCTGTTGCATCTGAAAGTAGAAACTCGCCCGATTACAACGGTATGCATTCTTCTCCCCTAGGCCGTTCTAGTCATTCGTTTCGAGCATCAGAACTGCGAAAATTTTGAGTTTCTCAAGCGTTTCTTATCTCCAAACTGCCATATCTCGCGAACGGATTGATCAATCCGCAAAATTTCTGTTGCATCTGAAAGTAGAAACTCGCCCGATTACAAAGGTATGCGCACTTTTCCCCTAGGCCGTTCTAGTTATTCGTGTCGAGCATCAGAACTGCGAAAATTTTGAGTTTCTCAAGCGTTTCTTACCTCCAAACTGCCATATCTCGCGAACGGTTTGACCAATCCGCAAAATTTCTGTTGCTTCTGGAAGTAGAAACTCGCCCGATTACAACGGTACGGGCACTTTTCCCCTAGGCCGTTCTAGTTATTCGTGTCGAGCATCAGAACTGCGAAAATTTTGAGTTTCTCAAGCGTTTCTTACCTCCAAACTGCCATATCTTGCGAACGGATTGACCAATCCGCAAAATTTCTGTTGCATCTGAAAGTAGAAACTCGCCCGATTACAACGGTATGCGTACTTCTCCCCTAGGCCGTTCTAGTCATTCGTTTCGAGCATCAGAACTGCGAAAATTTTGAGTTTCTCAAGCGTTTCTTACCTCCAAACTGCCATATCTCGCGAACGGATTGACCAATCCGCAAAATTTCTGTTGCATCTGAAAGTAGAAACTCGCCCGATTACAACGGTAGGTGTAGTTTTTCCCTAGGCCGTTCTAGTTATTCGTTCCGAGCATCAGACTGCGAAAATGTTGAGTTTCTCAAGCGTTTCTTACCTCCAAACTGCCATATCTCGCGAACGGATTGACCAATCCGCAAAATTTCTGTTGCATCTGAAAGTAAAAACTCGCCCGATTACAACGGTATGCATTCTTCTCCCCTAGGCCGTTCTAGTCATTCGTTTCGAGCATCAGAACTGCGAAAATTTTGTGTTTCTCAAGCGTTTCTTACTTCCAAACTGCCATATCTCGCGAACGGATCGACCAATCCGCAAAATTTCTCTTGCTTCTGAAAGTAGAAACTCTCCCGATTACAACGGTATGTGTACTTCTCCCCTAGGCCGTTCTAGTCATTCGTTTCGAGCATCAGAACTGCGAAAATTTTGAGTTTCTCAAGCGTTTCTTACTTCCAAACTGCCATATCTCGCGAACGGATAGACCAATCCGCAAAATTTCTGTTGCATCTGAAAGTAGAAACTCGCCCGATTACATCGGTATGCGTACTTTTCCCCTAGGCCGTTCTAGTTATTCGTTTCGAGCATCAGAACTGCGACAATTTTGACTTTTCTCAAGCGTTTCTTACCTCCAAACTGCCATATCTCGCGAACGGATCGACCAATCCGCAAAATTTCTGTTGCATCTGAAAGTAGAAACTCGTCCGATTACAACGGTATGTGTAGTTTTGCCCTAGGCCGTTCTAGTTATTCGTTTCGAGCATCAGAACTGCGAAAATTTTGAGTTTCTCAAGCGTTTCTTACCTCCAAACTGCCACATCTCGCGAACGGATTGACCAATCCGCAAAATTTCTGTTGCATCTGAAAATAGAAACTCGCCCGATTACAACGGTACGTGTAGTGTTCCCCTAGGCAGTTCTACTTATTCGTTTCGAGCATCAGAAGTGCGAAAATTTTGAGTTTCTCAAGCGTTTCTTACCTCCAAACTGCCATATCTCGCGAACGGATTGACCAATCCGCAAAATTTCTGTTGCATCTGAAAGTAGAAACTCGCCTGATTACAGCGGTATGCGTACTTTTCCCCTAGGCCGTTCTAGTTACTCGTTTCGAGCATCAGAACTACGAAAATTTTGAGTTTCTCAAGCGTTTCTTATCTCCAAACGTCCATATCTCGCGAACGGATTGATCAATCCGCAAAATTTCTGTTGCATCTGAAAGTAGAAACTAGCCCGATTACAACGGTAGGTGTAGTTTTCCCCTAGGCCGCTCTAGTTATTGGTTTCGAGCATCAGAACTGCGAAAATTTTGAGTTTCTCAAGCGTTTCTTACCTCCAAACTGCCATATCTTGCGAACGGATTGACCAATCCGAAAAATTTCTGTTGCATCTGAAAGTAGAAACTCGCCCGATTACAACGGTATGTGTAGTTTTCCCCTAGGCAGTTCCAGTTATTCATTTCGAGCATCAGAACAGCGAAAATTTTGAGTTTCTCAAGCGTTTCTTACATCCAAACTGCCATATCTCGCGAACGGATTGACCAATCCGCAAAATTTCTGTTGCTTCTGAAAGTAGGAGCTCTCCCGATTACAACGGTATGCGTACTTCTCCCCTAGGCCGTTCTAGTCATTCGTTTCGAGAATCAGAACTGCGAAAATTTTGAGTTTCTAAAGCGTTTCTTACTTCCAAACTGCCACATCTCGCGAACGGATTGACCAATCCGCAAAATTTCTGTTGCATCTGAAAGTAGAAACTCGCCCGATTACAACGGTATGCGTACTTCTCCCCTAGGCCGTTCTAGTCATTCGTTTCGAGCATCAGAACTGCGAAAATTTTGAGTTTCTCAAGCGTTTCTTACCTCCAAACTACCACATCTCGCAAACGGATTGACCAATCCGCAAAATTTCTGTTGCATCTGAAAGTAAAAACTCGCCCGATTACAGCGGTATTCGTACTTTTCCCCTAGGCCGTTCTAGTTACTCGTTTCGAGCATCAGAACTGCGAAAATTTTGAGTTTCTCAAGCGTTTCTTATCTCCAAACTGCCATATCTCGCGAACGGATTGATCAATCCGCAAAATTTCTGTTGCATCTGAAAGTAGAAACTAGCCCGATTACAACGGTAGGTGTAGTTTTCCCCTAGGCCGCTCTAGTTATTCGTTTCGAGCATCAGAACTGCGAAAATTTTCAGTTTCTCAAGCGTTTCTTACCTCCAAACTGCCATATCTTGCGAACGGACTGACCAATCCGCAAAATTTCTGTTGCTTCTGAAAGTAGAAACTCTCCCGATTACAACGGTATGCGTACATCTCCCCTAGGCCGTTCTAGTCATTCGTTTCGAGCATCAGAGCTGCGACAATTTTGAGTTTCTCAAGCGTTTCTTACCTCCAAACTGCCATATCTCGCGAACGGATTGACCAATCCGCAAAATTTCTGTTGCATCTGAAAGTAGAAACTCGCCTGATTACAGCGGTATGCGTACTTTTCCCCTAGGCCGTTCTAGTTACTCGTTTCGAGCATCAGAACTACGAAAATTTTGAGTTTCTCAAGCGTTTCTTATCTCCAAACTGCCATATCTCGCGAACGGATTGATCAATCCGCAAAATTTCTGTTGCATCTGAAAGTAGAAACTCGCCCGATTACAACGGTAGGTGTAGTTTTCCCCTAGGCCGTTCTAGTTATTCGTTTCGAGCATCAGAACTGCGAAAATTTTGAGTTTCTCAAGCGTTTCTTACCTCCAAACTGCCATATCTCGCGAACGGATTGACCAATCCGCAAAATTTCTGTTGCATCTGAAAGTAGAAACTCGCCCGATTACAATGGTATGTGTAGTTTTCCCCTAGGCCGTTCCAGTTATTCATTTCGAGCATCAGAACTGCGAAAATTTTGAGTTTCTCAAGCGTTTCTTACCTCCAAACTGCCACATCTCGCAAACGGATTGACCAATCCGCAAAATTTCTGTTGCATCTGAAAGTAGAAACTCGCCCGATTACAACGGTATGCATTCTTCTCCCCTAGGCCGTTCTAGTCATTCGTTTCGAGCATCAGAACTGCGAAAATTTTGAGTTTCTCAAGCGTTTCTTATCTCCAAACTGCCATATCTCGCGAACGGATTGATCAATCCGCAAAATTTCTGTTGCATCTGAAAGTAGAAACTCGCCCGATTACAAAGGTATGCGCACTTTTCCCCTAGGCCGTTCTAGTTATTCGTGTCGAGCATCAGAACTGCGAAAATTTTGAGTTTCTCAAGCGTTTCTTACCTCCAAACTGCCATATCTCGCGAACGGTTTGACCAATCCGCAAAATTTCTGTTGCTTGTGGAAGTAGAAACTCGCCCGATTACAACGGTACGGGCACTTTTCCCCTAGGCCGTTCTAGTTATTCGTGTCGAGCATCAGAACTGCGAAAATTTTGAGTTTCTCAAGCGTTTCTTACCTCCAAACTGCCATATCTTGCGAACGGATTGACCAATCCGCAAAATTTCTGTTGCATCTGAAAGTAGAAACTCGCCCGATTACAACGGTATGCGTACTTCTCCCCTAGGCCGTTCTAGTCATTCGTTTCGAGCATCAGAACTGCGAAAATTTTGAGTTTCTCAAGCGTTTCTTACCTCCAAACTGCCATATCTCGCGAACGGATTGACCAATCCGCAAAATTTCTGTTGCATCTGAAAGTAGAAACTCGCCCGATTACAACGGTAGGTGTAGTTTTTCCCTAGGCCGTTCTAGTTATTCGTTCCGAGCATCAGACTGCGGAAATGTTGAGTTTCTCAAGCGTTTCTTACCTCCAAACTGCCATATCTCGCGAACGGATTGACCAATCCGCAAAATTTCTGTTGCATCTGAAAGTAAAAACTCGCCCGATTACAACGGTATGCATTCTTCTCCCCTAGGCCGTTCTAGTCATTCGTTTCGAGCATCAGAACTGCGAAAATTTTGTGTTTCTCAAGCGTTTCTTACTTCCAAACTGCCATATCTCGCGAACGGATCGACCAATCCGCAAAATTTCTCTTGCTTCTGAAAGTAGAAACTCTCCCGATTACAACGGTATGTGTACTTCTCCCCTAGGCCGTTCTAGTCATTCGTTTCGAGCATCAGAACTGCGAAAATTTTGAGTTTCTCAAGCGTTTCTTACTTCCAAACTGCCATATCTCGCGAACGGATAGACCAATCCGCAAAATTTCTGTTGCATCTGAAAGTAGAAACTCGCCCGATTACATCGGTATGCGTACTTTTCCCCTAGGCCGTTCTAGTTATTCGTTTCGAGCATCAGAACTGCGACAATTTTGACTTTTCTCAAGCGTTTCTTACCTCCAAACTGCCATATCTCGCGAACGGATCGACCAATCCGCAAAATTTCTGTTGCATCTGAAAGTAGAAACTCGTCCGATTACAACGGTATGTGTAGTTTTGCCCTAGGCCGTTCTAGTTATTCGTTTCGAGCATCAGAACTGCGAAAATTTTGAGTTTCTCAAGCGTTTCTTACCTCCAAACTGCCACATCTCGCGAACGGATTGACCAATCCGCAAAATTTCTGTTGCATCTGAAAATAGAAACTCGCCCGATTACAACGGTACGTGTAGTGTTCCCCTAGGCAGTTCTACTTATTCGTTTCGAGCATCAGAAGTGCGAAAATTTTGAGTTTCTCAAGCGTTTCTTACCTCCAAACTGCCATATCTCGCGAACGGATTGACCAATCCGCAAAATTTCTGTTGCATCTGAAAGTAGAAACTCGCCTGATTACAGCGGTATGCGTACTTTTCCCCTAGGCCGTTCTAGTTACTCGTTTCGAGCATCAGAACTACGAAAATTTTGAGTTTCTCAAGCGTTTCTTATCTCCAAACGTCCATATCTCGCGAACGGATTGATCAATCCGCAAAATTTCTGTTGCATCTGAAAGTAGAAACTAGCCCGATTACAACGGTAGGTGTAGTTTTCCCCTAGGCCGCTCTAGTTATTGGTTTCGAGCATCAGAACTGCGAAAATTTTGAGTTTCTCAAGCGTTTCTTACCTCCAAACTGCCATATCTTGCGAACGGATTGACCAATCCGAAAAATTTCTGTTGCATCTGAAAGTAGAAACTCGCCCGATTACAACGGTATGTGTAGTTTTCCCCTAGGCAGTTCCAGTTATTCATTTCGAGCATCAGAACAGCGAAAATTTTGAGTTTCTCAAGCGTTTCTTACATCCAAACTGCCATATCTCGCGAACGGATTGACCAATCCGCAAAATTTCTGTTGCTTCTGAAAGTAGGAGCTCTCCCGATTACAACGGTATGCGTACTTCTCCCCTAGGCCGTTCTAGTCATTCGTTTCGAGAATCAGAACTGCGAAAATTTTGAGTTTCTAAAGCGTTTCTTACTTCCAAACTGCCACATCTCGCGAACGGATTGACCAATCCGCAAAATTTCTGTTGCATCTGAAAGTAGAAACTCGCCCGATTACAACGGTATGCGTACTTCTCCCCTAGGCCGTTCTAGTCATTCGTTTCGAGCATCAGAACTGCGAAAATTTTGAGTTTCTCAAGCGTTTCTTACCTCCAAACTACCACATCTCGCAAACGGATTGACCAATCCGCAAAATTTCTGTTGCATCTGAAAGTAAAAACTCGCCCGATTACAGCGGTATTCGTACTTTTCCCCTAGGCCGTTCTAGTTACTCGTTTCGAGCATCAGAACTGCGAAAATTTTGAGTTTCTCAAGCGTTTCTTATCTCCAAACTGCCATATCTCGCGAACGGATTGATCAATCCGCAAAATTTCTGTTGCATCTGAAAGTAGAAACTAGCCCGATTACAACGGTAGGTGTAGTTTTCCCCTAGGCCGCTCTAGTTATTCGTTTCGAGCATCAGAACTGCGAAAATTTTCAGTTTCTCAAGCGTTTCTTACCTCCAAACTGCCATATCTTGCGAACGGACTGACCAATCCGCAAAATTTCTGTTGCTTCTGAAAGTAGAAACTCTCCCGATTACAACGGTATGCGTACATCTCCCCTAGGCCGTTCTAGTCATTCGTTTCGAGCATCAGAGCTGCGACAATTTTGAGTTTCTCAAGCGTTTCTTACCTCCAAACTGCCATATCTCGCGAACGGATTGACCAATCCGCAAAATTTCTGTTGCATCTGAAAGTAGAAACTCGCCTGATTACAGCGGTATGCGTACTTTTCCCCTAGGCCGTTCTAGTTACTCGTTTCGAGCATCAGAACTGCGAAAATTTTGAGTTTCTCAAGCGTTTCTTATCTCCAAACTGCCATATCTCGCGAACGGATTGATCAATCCGCAAAATTTCTGTTGCATCTGAAAGTAGAAACTCGCCCGATTACAAAGGTATGCGCACTTTTCCCCTAGGCCGTTCTAGTTATTCGTGTCGAGCATCAGAGCTGCGAAAATTTTGAGTTTCTCAAGCGTTTCTTACCTCCAAACTGCCATATCTCGCGAACGGTTTGACCAATCCGCAAAATTTCTGTTGCTTCTGGAAGTAGAAACTCGCCCGATTACAACGGTACGGGCACTTTTCCCCTAGGCCGTTCTAGTTATTCGTGTCGAGCATCAGAACAGCGAAAATTTTGAGTTTCTCAAGCGTTTCTTACCTCCAAACTGCCATATCTTGCGAACGGATTGACCAATCCGCAAAATTTCTGTTGCATCTGAAAGTAGAAACTCGCCCGATTACAACGGTATGCGTACTTCTCCCCTAGGCCGTTCTAGTCATTCGTTTCGAGCATCAGAACTGCGAAAATTTTGAGTTTCTCAAGCGTTTCTTACCTCCAAACTGCCATATCTCGCGAACGGATTGACCAATCCGCAAAATTTCTGTTGCATCTGAAAGTAGAAACTCGCCCGATTACAACGGTAGGTGTAGTTTTTCCCTAGGCCGTTCTAGTTATTCGTTCCGAGCATCAGACTGCGAAAATGTTGAGTTTCTCAAGCGTTTCTTACCTCCAAACTGCCATATCTCGCGAACGGATTGACCAATCCGCAAAATTTCTGTTGCATCTGAAAGTAAAAACTCGCCCGATTACAACGGTATGCATTCTTCTCCCCTAGGCCGTTCTAGTCATTCGTTTCGAGCATCAGAACTGCGAAAATTTTGTGTTTCTCAAGCGTTTCTTACTTCCAAACTGCCATATCTCGCGAACGGATCGACCAATCCGCAAAATTTCTCTTGCTTCTGAAAGTAGAAACTCTCCCGATTACAACGGTATGTGTACTTCTCCCGTAGGCCGTTCTAGTCATTCGTTTCGAGCATCAGAACTGCGAAAATTTTGAGTTTCTCAAGCGTTTCTTACTTCCAAACTGCCATATCTCGCGAACGGATAGACCAATCCGCAAAATTTCTGTTGCATCTGAAAGTAGAAACTCGCCCGATTACATCGGTATGCGTACTTTTCCCCTAGGCCGTTCTAGTTATTCGTTTCGAGCATCAGAACTGCGACAATTTTGACTTTTCTCAAGCGTTTCTTACCTCCAAACTGCCATATCTCGCGAACGGATCGACCAATCCGCAAAATTTCTGTTGCATCTGAATGTAGAAACTCGTCCGATTACAACGGTATGTGTAGTTTTACCCTAGGCCGTTCTAGTTATTCGTTTCGAGCATCAGAACTGCGAAAATTTTGAGTTTCTCAAGCGTTTCTTACCTCCAAACTGCCATATCTCGCGAACGGATTGAGCAATCCGCAAAATTTCTGTTGCTTCTGAAAGTAGAAACTCTCCCGATTACAACGGTATGTGTACTTCTCCCCTAGGCCGTTCTAGTCATTCGTATCGAGCATCAGAACTGCGAAAATTTTGAGTTTCTCAAGCGTTTCTTACCTCCAAACTGCCACATCTCGCGAACGGATTGACCAATCCGCAAAATTTCTGTTGCATCTGAAAATAGAAACTCGCCCGATTACAACGGTACGTGTAGTGTTCCCCTAGGCAGTTCTACTTATTCGTTTCGAGCATCAGAAGTGCGAAAATTTTGAGTTTCTCAAGCGTTTCTTACCTCCAAACTGCCATATCTCGCGAACGGATCGACCAATCCGCAAAATTTCTGTTGCATCTGAAAGTAGAAACTCGCCTGATTACAGCGGTATGCGTACTTTTCCCCTAGGCCGTTCTAGTTACTCGTTTCGAGCATCAGAACTACGAAAATTTTGAGTTTCTCAAGCGTTTCTTATCTCCAAACGTCCATATCTCGCGAACGGATTGATCAATCCGCAAAATTTCTGTTGCATCTGAAAGTAGAAACTAGCCCGATTACAACGGTAGGTGTAGTTTTCCCCTAGGCAGTTCCAGTTATTCATTTCGAGCATCAGAACAGCGAAAATTTTGAGTTTCTCAAGCGTTTCTTACATCCAAACTGCCATATCTCGCGAACGGATTGACCAATCCGCAAAATTTCTGTTGCTTCTGAAAGTAGGAGCTCTCCCGATTACAACGGTATGCGTACTTCTCCCCTAGGCCGTTCTAGTCATTCGTTTCGAGAATCAGAACTGCGAAAATTTTGAGTTTCTAAAGCGTTTCTTACTTCCAAACTGCCACATCTCGCGAACGGATTGACCAATCCGCAAAATTTCTGTTGCATCTGAAAGTAGAAACTCGCCCGATTACAACGGTATGCGTACTTTTCCCCTAGGCCGTTCCAGTTATTCGTTTCGAGCATCAGAACTGCGAAAATTTTGAGTTTCTCAAGCGTTTCTTACCTCCAAACTGCCATATCTCGCGAACGCATTGACCAATCCGCAAAATTTCTGCTGCATTTGAAAGTAAAAACTCGCCGGATTACAACGGTATGCGTACATCTCCCCTAGGCCGTTCTAGTCATTCGTTTCGAGCATCAGAACTGCGAAAACTTTTAGTTTCTCAAGCGTTTCTTACCTCCAAACTGCCACATCTCGCAAACGGATTGACCAATCCGCAAAGTTTCTGTTGCATCTGAAAGTAGAAACTCGCCCGATTACAACGGTATGCATTCTTCTCCCCTAGGCCGTTCTAGTCATTCGTTTCGAGCATCAGAACTGCGAAAATTTTGAGTTTCTCAAGCGTTTCTAACTTCCAAACTGCCATATCTCGCGAACGGATTGACCAATCCGCAAAATTTCTGTTGCATCTGAAAGTAGAAACTCGCCCGATTACAACGGTAGGTGTAGTTTTCCCCTAGGCCGTTCTAGTTATTCGTTCCGAGCATCAGACTGCGAAAATATTGAGTTTCTCAAGCGTTTCTTACCTCCAAACTGCCATATCTCGCGAACGGATTGACCAATCCGCAAAATTTCTGTTGCTTCTGAAAGTAGAAACTCTCCCGATTACAACGGTATGCGTACTTCTCCCCTAGGCCGTTCTAGTTATTCGTTTCGAGCATCAGAACTGCGACAATTTTGAGTTTCTCAAGCGTTTCTTTCCTCCAAACTGCCATATCTCGCGAACGGATTGACCAATCTGCAAAATTTCTGTTGCATCTGAAAGTAGAAACCCGCCCGATTACAGCGGTATTCGTACTTTTCCCCTAGGCCGTTCTAGTTACTCGTTTCGAGCATCAGAACTGCGAAAATTTTGAGTTTCTCAAGCGTTTCTTATCTCCAAACTGCCATATCTCGCGAACGGATTGATCAATCCGCAAAATTTCTGTTGCATCTGAAAGTAGAAACTAGCCCGATTACAACGGTAGGTGTAGTTTTCCCCTAGGCCGCTCTAGTTATTCGTTTCGAGCATCAGAACTGCGAAAATTTTCAGTTTCTCAAGCGTTTCTTACCTCCAAACAGCCATATCTTGCGAACGGATTGACCAATCCGCAAAATTTCTGTTGCTTCTGAAAGTAGAAACTCTCCCGATTACAACGGTATGCGTACTTCTCCCCTAGGCCGTGTTAGTCATTCGTTTCGAGCATCAGAGCTGCGACAATTTTAAGTTTCTCAAGCGTTTCTTACCTCCAAACTGCCATATCTCGCGAACGGATTGACCAATCCGCAAAATTTCTGTTGCATCTGAAAGTAGAAACTCGCCTGATTACAGCGGTATGCGTACTTTTCCCCTAGGCCGTTCTAGTTACTCGTTTCGAGCATCAGAACTACGAAAATTTTGAGTTTCTCAAGCGTTTCTTATCTCCAAACTGCCATATCTCGCGAACGGATTGATCAATCCGCAAAATTTCTGTTGCATCTGAAAGTAGAAACTCGCCCGATTACAACGGTAGGTGTAGTTTTCCCCTAGGCCGTTCTAGTTATTCGTTTCGAGCATCAGAACTGCGAAAATTTTGAGTTTCTCAAGCGTTTCTTACCTCCAAACTGCCATATCTCGCGAACGGATTGAACAATCCGCAAAATTTCTGTTGCATCTGAAAGTAGAAACTCGCCCGATTACAATGGTATGTGTAGTTTTCCCCTAGGCCGTTCCAGTTATTCATTTCGAGCATCAGAACTGCGAAAATTTTGAGTTTCTCAAGCGTTTCTTACCTCCAAACTGCCACATCTCGCAAACGGATTGACCAATCCGCAAAATTTCTGTTGCATCTGAAAGTAGAAACTCGCCCGATTACAACGGTATGCATTCTTCTCCCCTAGGCCGTTCTAGTCATTCGTTTCGAGCATCAGAACTGCGAAAATTTTGAGTTTCTCAAGCGTTTCTTATCTCCAAACTGCCATATCTCGCGAACGGATTGATCAATCCGCAAAATTTCTGTTGCATCTGAAAGGAGAAACTCGCCCGATTACAAAGGTATGCGCACTTTTCCCCTAGGCCGTTCTAGTTATTCGTGTCGAGCATCAGAACTGCGAAAATTTTGAGTTTCTCAAGCGTTTCTTACCTCCAAACTGCCATATCTCGCGAACGGTTTGACCAATCCGCAAAATTTCTGTTGCTTCTGGAAGTAGAAACTCGCCCGATTACAACGGTACGGGCACTTTTCCCCTAGGCCGTTCTAGTTATTCGTGTCGAGCATCAGAACTGCGAAAATTTTGAGTTTCTCAAGCGTTTCTTACCTCCAAACTGCCATATCTTGCGAACGGATTGACCAATCCGAAAAATTTCTGTTGCATCTGAAAGTAGAAACTCGCCCGATTACAACGGTATGTGTAGTTTTCCCCTAGGCAGTTCCAGTTATTCATTTCGAGCATCAGAACTGCGAAAATTTTGAGTTTCTCAAGCGTTTCTTACATCCAAACTGCCATATCTCGCGAACGGATTGACCAATCCGCAAAATTTCTGTTGCTTCTGAAAGTAGGAGCTCTCCCGATTACAACGGTATGCGTACTTCTCCCCTAGGCCGTTCTAGTCATTCGTTTCGAGAATCAGAACTGCGAAAATTTTGAGTTTCTAAAGCGTTTCTTACTTCCAAACTGCCATATCTCGCGAACGGATTGACCAATCCGCAAAATTTCTGTTGCATCTGAAAGTAGAAACTCGCCCGATTACAACGGTATGCGTACTTCTCCCCTTAGCCGTTCTAGTCATTCGTTTCGAGCATCAGAACTGCGAAAGTTCTGAGTTTCTCAAGCGTTTCTTACCTCCAAACTGCCACATCTCGCAAACGGATTGACCAATCCGCAAAATTTCTGTTGCATCTGAAAGTAAAAACTCGCCCGATTACAACGGTATGCGTACTTTTCCCCTAGGCCGTTCCAGTTATTCGTTTCGAGCATCAGAACTGCGAAAATTTTGAGTTTCTCAAGCGTTTCTTACCTCCAAACTGCCATATCTCGCGAACGCATTGACCAATCCGCAAAATTTCTGCTGCATTTGAAAGTAAAAACTCGCCCGATTACAACGGTATGCGTACATCTCCCCTAGGCCGTTCTAGTCATTCGTTTCGAGCATCAGAACTGCGAAAACTTTTAGTTTCTCAAGCGTTTCTTACCTCCAAACTGCCACATCTCGCAAACGGATTGACCAATCCGCAAAGTTTCTGTTGCATCTGAAAGTAGAAACTCGCCCGAATACAACGGTATGCATTCTTCTCCCCTAGGCCGTTCTAGTCATTCGTTTCGAGCATCAGAACTGCGAAAATTTTGAGTTTCTAAAGCGTTTCTTACTTCCAAACTGCCATATCTCGCGAACGGATTGACCAATCCGCAAAATTTCTGTTGCATCTGAAAGTAGAAACTCGCCCGATTACAACGGTATGCGTACTTTTCCCCTAGGCCGTTCTAGTTACTCGTTTCGAGCATCAGAACTACGAAAATTTTGAGTTTCTCAAGCGTTTCTTATCTCCAAACTGCCATATCTCGCGAACGGATTGATCAATCCGCAAAATTTCTGTTGCATCTGAAAGTAGAAACTTGCCCGATTACAACGGTAGGTGTAGTTTTCCCCTAGGCCGCTCTAGTTATTCGTTTCGAGCATCAGAACTGCGAAAATTTTGAGTTTCTCAAGCATTTCTTACCTCCAAACTGCCATATCTTGCGAACGGATTGACCAATCCGAAAAATTTCTGTTGCATCTGAAAGTAGAAACTCGCCCGATTACAACGGTAGGTGTAGTTTTCCCCTAGGCCGTTCTAGTCATTCGTTTCGAGCATCAGAACTGCGAAAACTTTTAGTTTCTCAAGCGTTTCTTACCTCCAAACTGCCACATCTCGCAAACGGATTGACCAATCCGCAAAGTTCCTGTTGCATCTGAAAGTAGAAACTCGCCCGATTACAACGGTATGCATTCTTCTCCCCTAGGCCGTTCTAGTCATTCGTTTCGAGCATCAGAACTGCGAAAGTTTTGAGTTTCTCAAGCGTTTCTTACCTCCAAACTGCCACATCTCGCAAACGGATTGACCAATCCGCAAAATTTCTGTTGCATCTGAAAGTAAAAACTCGCCCGATTACAACGGTATGCGTACTTTTCCCCTAGGCCGTTCCAGTTATTCGTTTCGAGCATCAGAACTGCGAAAATTTTGAGTTTCTCAAGCGTTTCTTACCTCCAAACTGCCATATCTCGCGAACGCATTGACCAATCCGCAAAATTTCTGCTGCATTTGAAAGTAAAAACTCGCCCGATTACAACGGTATGCGTACATCTCCCCTAGGCCGTTCTAGTCATTCGTTTCGAGCATCAGAACTGCGAAAACTTTTAGTTTCTCAAGCGTTTCTTACCTCCAAACTGCCACATCTCGCAAACGGATTGACCAATCCGCAAAGTTTCTGTTGCATCTGAAAGTAGAAACTCGCCCGATTACAACGGTATGAATTCTTCTCCCCTAGGCCGTTCTAGTCATTCGTTCCGAGCATCAGAACTGCGAAAATTTTGAGTTTCTAAAGCGTTTCTTACTTCCAAACTGCCATATCTCGCGAACGGATTGACCAATCCGCAAAATTTCTGTTGCATCTGAAAGTAGAAACTCGCCCGATTACAACGGTATGCGTACTTTTCCCCTAGGCCGTTCTAGTTACTCGTTTCGAGCATCAGAACTACGAAAATTTTGAGTTTCTCAAGCGTTTCTTATCTCCAAACTGCCATATCTCGCGAACGGATTGATCAATCCGCAAAATTTCTGTTGCATCTGAAAGTAGAAACTTGCCCGATTACAACGGTAGGTGTAGTTTTCCCCTAGGCCGCTCTAGTTATTCGTTTCGAGCATCAGAACTGCGAAAATTTTGAGTTTCTCAAGCGTTTGTTACATCCAAACTGCCACATCTCGCAAACGGATTGACCAATCCGCAAAGTTTCTGTTGCATCTGAAAGTAGAAACTCGCCCGATTACAACGGTATGCATTCTTCTCCCCTAGGCCGTTCTAGTCATTCGTTTCGAGCATCAGAACTGCGAAAGTTTTGAGTTTCTCAAGCGTTTCTTACCTCCAAACTGCCACATCTCGCAAACGGATTGACCAATCCGCAAAATTTCTGTTGCATCTGAAAGTAAAAACTCGCCCGATTACAACGGTATGCGTACTTTTCCCCTAGGCCGTTCCAGTTATTCGTTTCGAGCATCAGAACTGCGAAAATTTTGAGTTTATCAAGCGTTTCTTACCTCCAAACTGCCATATCTCGCGAACGCATTGACCAATCCGCAAAATTTCTGCTGCATTTGAAAGTAAAAACTCGCCCGATTACAACGGTATGCGTACATCTCCCCTAGGCCGTTCTAGTCATTCGTTTCGAGCATCAGAACTGCGAAAACTTTTAGTTTCTCAAGCGTTTCTTACCTCCAAACTGCCACATCTCGCAAACGGATTGACCAATCCGCAAAGTTTCTGTTGCATCTGAAAGTAGAAACTCGCCCGATTACAACGGTATGCATTCTTCTCCCCTAGGCCGTTCTAGTCATTCGTTCCGAGCATCAGAACTGCGAAAATTTTGAGTTTCTAAAGCGTTTCTTACTTCCAAACTGCCATATCTCGCGAACGGATTGACCAATCCGCAAAATTTCTGTTGCATCTGAAAGTAGAAACTCGCCCGATTACAACGGTATGCGTACTTTTCCCCTAGGCCGTTCTAGTTACTCGTTTCGAGCATCAGAACTACGAAAATTTTGAGTTTCTCAAGCGTTTCTTATCTCCAAACTGCCATATCTCGCGAACGGATTGATCAATCCGCAAAATTTCTGTTGCATCTGAAAGTAGAAACTTGCCCGATTACAACGGTAGGTGTAGTTTTCCCCTAGGCCGCTCTAGTTATTCGTTTCGAGCATCAGAACTGCGAAAATTTTGAGTTTCTCAAGCGTTTGTTACATCCAAACTGCCATATCTCGCGAACGGATTGACCAATCCGCAAAATTTCTGTTGCTTCTGAAAGTAGAAACTCGCCCGATTACAACGGTATGCGTACTTCTCCCCTAGGCCGTTGTAGTCATTCGTTTCGAGCATCAGAACTGCGAAAATTTTGAGTTTCTCAAGCGTTTCTTACCTCCAAACTGCCACATCTCGCAAACGGATTGACCAATCCGCAAAATTTCTGTTGCATCTGAAAGTAAAAACTCGCCCGATTACAACGGTATGCGTACTTTTCCCCTAGGCCGTTCCAGTTATTCGTTTCGAGCATCAGAACTGCGAAAATTTTGAGTTTCTCAAGCGTTTCTTACATCCAAACTGCCATATCTCGCGAACGCATTGACCAATCCGCAAAATTTCTGCTGCATTTGAAAGTAAAAACTCGCCCGATTACAGCGGTATGCGTACATCTCCCCTAGGCCGTTCTAGTCATTCGTTTCGAGCATCAGAACTGCGAAAACTTTTAGTTTCTCAAGCGTTTCTTACCTCCAAACTGCCACATCTCGCAAACGGATTGACCAATCCGCAAAGTTTCTGTTGCATCTGAAAGTAGAAACTCGCCCGATTACAACGGTATGCATTCTTCTCCCCTAGGCCGTTCTAGTCATTCGTTTCGAGCATCAGAACTGCGAAAATTTTGAGTTTCTCAAGCGTTTCTTACTTCCAAACTGCCATATCTCGCGAACGGATTGACCAATCCGCAAAATTTCTGTTGCATCTGAAAGTAGAAACTCGCCCGATTACAACGGTATGTGTAGTTTTCCCCTAGGCCGTTCTAGTTATTCGTTCCGAGCATCAGACTGCGAAAATATTGAGTTTCTCAAGCGTTTCTTACCTCCAAACTGCCATATCTCGCGAACGGATTGACCAATCCGCAAAATTTCTGTTGCTTCTGAAAGTAGAAACTCTCCCGATTACAACGGTATGCGTACTTCTCCCCTAGGCCGTTCTAGTTATTCGTTTCGAGCATCAGAACTGCGACAATTTTGAGTTTCTCAAGCGTTTCTTTCCTCCAAACTGCCATATCTCGCGAACGGATTGACCAATCTGCAAAATTTCTGTTGCATCTGAAAGTAGAAACCCGCCCGATTACAGCGGTATGCGTACTTTTCCCCTAGGCCGTTCTAGTTACTCGTTTCGAGCATCAGAACTACGAAAATTTTGAGTTTCTCAAGCGTTTCTTATCTCCAAACTGCCATATCTCGCGAACGGATTGATCAATCCGCAAAATTTCTGTTGCATCTGAAAGTAGAAACTTGCCCGATTACAACGGTAGGTGTAGTTTTCCCCTAGGCCGCTCTAGTTATTCGTTTCGAGAATCAGAACTGCGAAAATTTTGAGTTTCTCAAGCGTTTCTTACCTCCAAACTGCCATATCTTGCGAACGGATTGACCAATCCGAAAAATTTCTGTTGCATCTGAAAGTAGAAACTCGCCCGATTACAACGGTAGGTGTAGTTTTCCCCTAGGCCGTTCTAGTTATTCGTTTCGAGCATCAGAACTGCGAAAATTTTGAGTTTCTCAAGCGTTTCTTACCTCCAAACTGCCATATCTCGCGAACGGATTGACCAATCCGCAAAATTTCTGTTGCATCTGAAAGTAGAAACTCGCCCGATTACAACGGTATGTGTAGTTTTCCCCTAGGACGTTCCAGTTATTCATTTCGAGCATCAGAACTGCGAAAATTTTGAGTTTCTCAAGCGTTTCTTACCTCCAAACTGCCACATCTCGCAAACGGATTGACCAATCCGCAAAATTTCTGTTGCATCTGAAAGTAGAAACTCGCCCGATTACAACGGTATGCATTCTTCTCCCCTAGGCCGTTCTAGTCATTCGTTTCGAGCATCAGAACTGCGAAAATTTTGAGTTTCTCAAGCGTTTCTTATCTGCAAACTGCCATATCTCGCGAACGGATTGATCAATCCGCAAAATTTCTGTTGCATCTGAAAGTAGGAACTCGCCCGATTACAACGGTATGCGCACTTTTCCCCTAGGCTATTCTAGTTATTCGTTTCGAGCATCAGAACAGCGAAAATTTTGAGTTTCTCAAGCGTTTCTTACATCCAAACTGCCACATCTCGCGAAGGGATTGACCAATCCGCAAAATTTCTGTTGCATCTGAAAGTAGAAACTCGCCCGATTACAATGGTATGCGCACTTTTCCTCTGGCCCGTTCTAGTTATTCGTTTCGAGCATCAGAACTGCGAAAATTTTGAGTTTCTAAAGCGTTTCTTACATCCAAACGGCCATATCTCGCGAACGGATTGATCAATACGCAAAACTTCTGTTGCATCTGAAAGTAGAAACTCGCCCAATTACAACGGTATGTGTAGTTTTCCCCTAGGCCGTTCTAGTTATTCGTTTCGAGCATCAGAACTGCGCAACTTTTGAGTTTCTCAAGCGTTTCTTACCTCCAAACTGCTATACCTCGCGAACGGATTGACCAATCCGCAAAATTTCTGTCGCATCTGAAAGTAGAAACTCGCCCGATTACAACGGTAGGTGTAGTTTTCCCCTAGGCCGTTCTAGTTATTCGTTCCGAGCATCAGAACAGCGAAAATTTTGAGTTTCTCAAGCGTTTCTTACCTCCAAACTGCCATATCTCGCGAACGGATTAACCAATCCGCAAAATTTCTGTTGCATCTGAAAGTAGAAACTCGCCCGATTACAGCGGTATTCGTACTTTTCCCCTAGGCCGTTCTAGTTACTCGTTTCGAGCATCAGAACTGCGAAAATTTTGAGTTTCTCAAGCGTTTCTTATCTCCAAACTGCCATATCTCGCGAACGGATTGATCAATCCGCAAAATTTCTGTTGCATCTGAAAGTAGAAACTCGCCCAATTACAACGGTATGTGTAGTTTTCCCCTAGGCCGTTCTAGTTATTCGTTTCGAGCATCAGAACTGCGCAACTTTTGAGTTTCTCAAGCGTTTCTTACCTCCAAACTGCTATACCTCGCGAACGGATTGACCAATCCGCAAAATTTCTGTCGCATCTGAAAGTAGAAACTCGCCCGATTACAACGGTAGGTGTAGTTTTCCCCTAGGCCGTTCTAGTTATTCATTTCGAGCATCAGAACTGCGAAAATTTTGAGTTTCTCAAGCGTTTCTTACATCCAAACGGCCATATCTCGCGAACGGATTGACTAATCCGCAAAATTTCTGTTGCGTCTGAAAGTAGAAACTCTCCCGATTACAACGGTATGCGTACTTCTCCCCTAGGCCGTTCTAGTTATTCGTTTCGAGCATCAGAACTGCGACAATTTTGAGTTTCTCAAGCGTTTCTTTCCTCCAAACTGCCATATCTCGCGAACGGATTGACCAATCTGCAAAATTTCTGTTGCATCTGAAAGTAGAAACCCGCCCGATTACGGCGGTATACGTACTTTTCCCCTAGGCCGTTCTAGTTACTCGTTTCGAGCATCAGAACTGCGAAAATTTTGAGTTTCTCAAGCGTTTCTTATCTCCAAACTGCCATATCTCGCGAACGGATTGATCAATCCGCAAAATTTCTGTTGCATCTGAAAGTAGAAACTAGCCCGATTACAACGGTAGGTGTAGTTTTCCCCTAGGCCGCTCTAGTTATTCGTTTCGAGCATCAGAACTGCGAAAATTTTCAGTTTCTCAAGCGTTTCTTACCTCCAAACTGCCATATCTTGCGAACGGATTGACCAATCCGCAAAATTTCTGTTGCTTCTGAAAGTAGAAACTCTCCCGATTACAACGGTATGCGTACTTCTCCCCTAGGCCGTTCTAGTCACTCGTTTCGAGCATCAGAGCTGCGACAATTTTGAGTTTCTCAAGCGTTTCTTACCTCCAAACTGCCATATCTCGCGAACGGATTGACCAATCCGCAAAATTTCTGTTGCATCTGAAAGTAGAAACTCGCCTGATTACAGCGGTATGCGTACTTTTCCCCTAGGCCGTTCTAGTTATTCTATTCGAGCATCAGAACTGCGAAAATTTTGAGTTTCTCAAGCGTTTCTTACCTCCAAACTGCCATATCTCGCGAACGGATTGACCAATCCGCAAAATTTCTGTTGCATCTGAAAGTAGAAACTCGCCCGATTACAACGGTATGTGTAGTTTTCCCCTAGGACGTTCCAGTTATTCATTTCGAGCATCAGAACTGCGAAAATTTTGAGTTTCTCAAGCGTTTCTTACCTCCAAACTGCCACATCTCGCAAACGGATTGACCAATCCGCAAAATTTCTGTTGCATCTGAAAGTAGAAACTCGCCCGATTACAAAGGTATGCGCACTTTTCCCCTAGGCCGTTCTAGTTATTCGTGTCGAGCATCAGAACTGCGAAAATTTTGAGTTTCTCAAGCGTTTCTTACATCCAAACTGCCACATCTCGCGAAGGGATTGACCAATCCGCAAAATTTCTGTTGCATCTGAAAGTAGAAACTCGCCCGATTACAATGGTATGCGCACTTTTCCCCTGGCCCGTTCTAGTTATTCGTTTCGAGCATCAGAACTGCGAAAATTTTGAGTTTCTAAAGCGTTTCTTACATCCAAACGGCCATATCTCGCGAACGGATTGATCAATACGCAAAACTTCTGTTGCATCTGAAAGTAGAAACTCGCCCAATTACAACGGTATGTGTAGTTTTCCCCTAGGCCGTTCTAGTTATTCGTTTCGAGCATCAGAACTGCGCAACTTTTGAGTTTCTCAAGCGTTTCTTACCTCCAAACTGCTATACCTCGCGAACGGATTGACCAATCCGCAAAATTTCTGTCGCATCTGAAAGCAGAAACTCGCCCGATTACAACGGTAGGTGTAGTTTTCCCCTAGGCCGTTCTAGTTATTCGTTCCGAGCATCAGAACAGCGAAAATTTTGAGATTCTCAAGCGTTTCTTACCTCCAAACTGCCATATCTCGCGAACGGATTGACCAATCCGCAAAATTTCTGTTGCATCTGAAAGTAGAAACTCGCCCGATTACAGCGGTATTCGTACTTTTCCCCTAGGCCGTTCTAGTTACTCGTTTCGAGCATCAGAACTGCGAAAATTTTGAGTTTCTCAAGCGTTTCTTATCTCCAAACTGCCATATCTCGCGAACGGATTGATCAATCCGCAAAATTTCTGTTGCATCTGAAAGTAGAAACTCGCCCGATTACAACGGTGGGTGTAGTTTTCCCCTAGGCCGCTCTAGTTATTCGTTTCGAGCATCAGAACTGCGAAAATTTTGAGTTTCTCAAGCGTTTCTTACCTCCAAATTGCCATATCTTGCGAACGGATTGACCAATCCGCAAAATTTCTGTTGCTTCTGAAAGTAGAAACTCGCCCGATTACAACGGTATGTGTAGTTTTCCCCTAGGCCGTTCCAGTTATTCGTTTCGAGCATCAGAACTGCGAAAATTTTGAGTTTCTCAAGCGTTTCTTACCTCCAAACTGCCATATCTCGCGAACGCATTGACCAATCCGCAAAATTTCTGTTGTATCTGAAAGTAGAAACACGCCCGATTACAACGGTATGTGTAGTTTTCCCCTAGGCCGTTCCAGTTATTCATTTCGAGCATCCGAACTGCGAAAATTTTGAGTTTCTCAAGCGTTTCTTACATCCAAACGGCCATATCTCGCGAACGGATTGACTAATCCGCAAAATTTCTGTTGCATCTGAAAGTAGAAACTCGCCCGATTACAACGGTATGCGTACTTCTCCCCTAGGCCGTTCTAGTCATTCGTTTCGAGCATCAGAACTGCGAAAATTTTGAGTTTCTCAAGCGTTTCTTATCTCTAAACTGCCATATCTCGCGAACGGATTGACCAATCCGCAAAATTTCTGTTGCATCTGAAAGTAGAAACTCGCCCGATTACAGCGGTATTCGTACTTTTCCTCTAGGCCGTTCCAGTTACTCGTTTCGAGCATCAGAACTGCGAAAATTTTGAGTTCCTCAAGCGTTTCTTATCTCCAAACTGCCATATCTCGCGAACGGATTGATCAATCCGCAAAATTTCTGTTGCATCTGAAAGTAGAAACTCGCCCGATTACAACGGTATGCGCACTTTTCACCTAGGCCATTCTAGTTTTTCGTTTCGAGCATCAGAACAGCGAAAATTTTGAGTTTCTCAAGCGTTTCTTACCTCCAAACTGCCACATCTCGCGAACGGATTGACCAATCCGCAAAATTTCTGTTGCATCTGAAAGTAGAAACTCGCCCGATTGCATCGGTATGCGTACTTTTCCCCTAGGCCGTTCTTGTTATTCGTTTCGAGCATCAGAACTGCGACAATTTTGAGTTTCTCAAGCGTTTCTTATCTCCAAACTGCCATATCTCGCGAACGGATTGACCAATCCGCAAAATTTCTGTTGCATCTGAAAGTAGAAACTCGCCCGATTACAACGGTATGCGCACTTTTCCCCTAGGCCATTCTAGTTATTCGTTTCGAGCATCAGAACAGCGAAAATTTTGAGTTTCTCAAGCGTTTCTTACATCCAAACTGCCACATCTCGCGAACGGATTGACCAATCCGCAAAATTTCTGTTGCATCTGAAAGTAGAAACTCGCCCGATTACAATGGTATGCGCACTTTTCCCCTAGGCCGTTCTAGTTACTCGTTTCGAGCATCAGAACTGCGAAAATTTTGAGTTTCTCAAGCGTTTCTTATTTCCAAACTGCCATATCTCGCGAACGGATTGACCAATCCGCAAAATTTCTGTTGCTTCTGGAAGTAGAAACTCGCCCGATTACAACGGTATGGGCACTTTTCCCCTAGGCCGTTCTAGTTATTCGTGTCGAGCATCAGAACTGCGAAAATTTTGAGTTTCTCAAGCGTTTCTTACCTCCAAACTGCCATATCTCGCGAACGGATTGACCAATCCGCAAAATTTCTGTTGCATCTGAAAGTAGAAACTCGCCCGGTTACAACGGTAGGTGTAGTTTTCCCCTAGGCCGTTCTAGTTATTCGTTCCGAGCATCAGACTGCGAAAATTTTGAGTTTCTCAAGCGTTTCTTACCTCCAAACTGCCATATCTCGCGAACGGATTGACCAATCCGCAAAATTTCTGTTGTAGCTGAAAGTAGAAACACGCCCGATTACAACGGTATGCGCACTTTTCCCCTAGGCCATTCTAGTTATTCGTTTGGAGCATCAGAACAGCGAAAATTTTGAGTTTCTCAAGCGTTTCTTACCTCCAAACTGCCACATCTCGCGAACGAATTGACCAATCCGCAAAATTTCTGTTGCATCTGAAAGTAGAAACTCACCCGATTACAATGGTATGCGCACTTTTCCCCTGGCCCGTTCTAGTTATTCGTTTCGAGCATCAGAACTGCGAAAATTTTGAGTTTCTAAAGCGTTTCTTACATCCAAACGGCCATATCTCGCGAACGGATTGATCAATCCGCAAAATTTCTGTTGCATCTGAAAGTAGAAACTCGCCCGATTACAACGGTATGTGTAGTTTTCCCCTAGGCCGTTCTAGTTATTCGTTTCGAGCATCAGAACTGCGCAAATTTTGAGTTTCTCAAGCGTTTCTTACTTCCAAACTGCCATATCTCGCGAACGGATCGACCAATCCGCAAAATTTCTGTTGCATCTGAAAGTAGAAACTCGCCCGATTACATCGGTATGCGTACTTTTCCCCTAGGCCGTTCTAGTTATTCGTTTCGAGCATCAGAACTGCGACAATTTTGAGTTTCTCAAGCGTTTCTTACCTCCAAACTGCCATATCTCGCGAACGGATTGACCAATCCGCAAAATTTCTGTTGCATCTGAAAGTAGAAACTCGCCTGATTACAGCGGTATGCGTACTTTTCCCCTAGGCCGTTCTAGTTACTCGTTTCGAGCATCAGAACTACGAAAATTTTGAGTTTCTCAAGCGTTTCTTATCTCCAAACTGCCATATCTCGCGAACGGATTGATCAATCCGCAAAATTTCTGTTGCATCTGAAAGTAGAAACTCGCCCGATTACAACGGTAGGTGTAGTTTTCCCCTAGGCCGCTCTAGTTATTCGTTTCGAGCATCAGAACTGCGAAAATTTTGAGTTTCTCAAGCGTTTCTTACCTCCAAACTGCCATATCTTGCGAACGGATGGACCAATCCAAAAAATTTCTGTTGCATCTGAAAGTAGAAACTCGCCCGATTACAACGGTATGTGTAGTTTTCCCCTAGGCCTTTCTAGTTATTCGTTTCGAGCATCAGAACTGCGAAAATTTTGAGTTTCTCAAGCGTTTCTTACCTCCAAACTGCCATATCTCGCGAACGGATTGATCAATCCGCAAAATTTCTGTTGCATCTGAAAGTAGAAACTCGCCCGATTACAACGGTAGGTGTAGTTTTCCCCTAGGCCGCTCTAGTTATTCGTTTCGAGCATCAGAACTGCGAAAATTTTGAGTTTCTCAAGCGTTTCTTACTTCCAAACTGCCATATCTCGCGAACGGATCGACCAATCCGCAAAATTTCTGTTGCATCTGAAAGTAGAAACTCGCCCGATTACAACGGTAAGTGTAGTTTTCCCCTAGGCCGCTCTAGTTATTCGTTTCGAGCATCAGAACTGCGAAAATTTTGAGTTTCTCAAGCGTTTCTTACCTCCAAACTGCCATATCTTGCGAACGGATGGACCAATCCAAAAAATTTCTGTTGCATCTGAAAGTAGAAACTCGCCCGATTACAACGGTACGTGTAGTTTTCCCCTAGGCCTTTCTAGTTATTCGTTTCGAGCATCAGAACTGCGAAAATTTTGAGTTTCTTAAGCGTTTCTTACCTCCAAACTGCCATATCTCGCGAACGGATTGATCAATCCGCAAAATTTCTGTTGCATCTGAAAGTAGAAACTCGCCCGATTACAACGGTAGGTGTAGTTTTCCCCTAGGCCGCTCTAGTTATTCGTTCCGAGCATCAGAACAGCGAAAATTTTGAGTTTCTCAAGCGTTTCTTACCTCCAAACTGCCATATCTCGCGAACGGATTGACCAATCCGCAAAATTTCTGTTGCATCTGAAAGTAGAAACTCGCCCGATTACAGCGGTATTCGTACTTTTCCCCTAGGCCGTTCTAGTTACTCGTTTCGAGCATCAGAACTGCGAAAATTTTGAGTTTCTCAAGCGTTTCTTATCTCCAAACTGCCATATCTCGCGAACGGATTGATCAATCCGCAAAATTTCTGTTGCATCTGAAAGTAGAAACTCGCCCAATTACAACGGTATGTGTAGTTTTCCCCTAGGCCGTTCTAGTTATTCGTTTCGAGCATCAGAACTGCGCAACTTTTGAGTTTCTCAAGCGTTTCTTACTTCCAAACTGCTATACCTCGCGAACGGATTGACCAATCCGCAAAATTTCTGTCGCATCTGAAAGTAGAAACTCGCCCGATTACAACGGTAGGTGTAGTTTTCCCCTAGGCCGTTCTAGTTATTCATTTCGAGCATCAGAACTGCGAAAATTTTGAGTTTCTCAAGCGTTTCTTACATCCAAACGGCCATATCTCGCGAACGGATTGACTAATCCGCAAAATTTCTGTTGCGTCTGAAAGTAGAAACTCTCCCGATTACAACGGTATGCGTACTTCTCCCCTAGGCCGTTCTAGTTATTCGTTTCGAGCATCAGAACTGCGACAATTTTGAGTTTCTCAAGCGTTTCTTTCCTCCAAACTGCCATATCTCGCGAACGGATTGACCAATCTGCAAAATTTCTGTTGCATCTGAAAGTAGAAACCCGCCCGATTACAGCGGTATTCGTACTTTTCCCCTAGGCCGTTCTAGTTACTCGTTTCGAGCATCAGAACTGCGAAAATTTTGAGTTTCTCAAGCGTTTCTTATCTCCAAACTGCCATATCTCGCGAACGGATTGATCAATCCGCAAAATTTCTGTTGCATCTGAAAGTAGAAACTAGCCCGATTACAACGGTAGGTGTAGTTTTCCCCTAGGCCGCTCTAGTTATTCGTTTCGAGCATCAGAACTGCGAAAATTTTCAGTTTCTCAAGCGTTTCTTACCTCCAAACTGCCATATCTTGCGAACGGATTGACCAATCCGCAAAATTTCTGTTGCTTCTGAAAGTAGAAACTCTCCCGATTACAACGGTATGCGTACTTCTCCCCTAGGCCGTTCTAGTCACTCGTTTCGAGCATCAGAGCTGCGACAATTTTGAGTTTCTCAAGCGTTTCTTACCTCCAAACTGCCATATCTCGCGAACGGATTGACCAATCCGCAAAATTTCTGTTGCATCTGAAAGTAGAAACTCGCCTGATTACAGCGGTATGCGTACTTTTCCCCTAGGCCGTTCTAGTTATTCTATTCGAGCATCAGAACTGCGAAAATTTTGAGTTTCTCAAGCGTTTCTTACCTCCAAACTGCCATATCTCGCGAACGGATTGACCAATCCGCAAAATTTCTGTTGCTTCTGGAAGTAGAAACTCGCCCGATTACAACGGTATGGGCACTTTTCCCCTAGGCCGTTCTAGTTATTCGTGTCGAGCATCAGAACTGCGAAAATTTTGAGTTTCTCAAGCGTTTCTTACCTCCAAACTGCCATATCTCGCGAACGGATTGACCAATCCGCAAAATTTCTGTTGCATCTGAAAGTAGAAACTCGCCCGATTACAGCGGTATTCGTACTTTTCCCCTAGGCCGTTCTAGTTACTCGTTTCGAGCATCAGAACTGCGAAAATTTTGAGTTTCTCAAGCGTTTCTTATCTCCAAACTGCCATATCTCGCGAACGGATTGATCAATCCGCAAAATTTCTGTTGCATCTGAAAGTAGAAACTCGCCCGATTACAACGGTGGGTGTAGTTTTCCCCTAGGCCGCTCTAGTTATTCGTTTCGAGCATCAGAACTGCGAAAATTTTGAGTTTCTCAAGCGTTTCTTACCTCCAAATTGCCATATCTTGCGAACGGATTGACCAATCCGCAAAATTTCTGTTGCTTCTGAAAGTAGAAACTCGCCCGATTACAACGGTATGTGTAGTTTTCCCCTAGGCCGTTCCAGTTATTCGTTTCGAGCATCAGAACTGCGAAAATTTTGAGTTTCTCAAGCGTTTCTTACCTCCAAACTGCCATATCTCGCGAACGCATTGACCAATCCGCAAAATTTCTGTTGTATCTGAAAGTAGAAACACGCCCGATTACAACGGTATGTGTAGTTTTCCCCTAGGCCGTTCCAGTTATTCATTTCGAGCATCCGAACTGCGAAAATTTTGAGTTTCTCAAGCGTTTCTTACATCCAAACGGCCATATCTCGCGAACGGATTGACTAATCCGCAAAATTTCTGTTGCATCTGAAAGTAGAAACTCGCCCGATTACAACGGTATGCGTACTTCTCCCCTAGGCCGTTCTAGTCATTCGTTTCGAGCATCAGAACTGCGAAAATTTTGAGTTTCTCAAGCGTTTCTTACTTCCAAACTGCCATATCTCGCGAACGGATTGATCAATCCGCAAAATTTCTGTTGCATCTGAAAGTAGAAACTAGCCCGATTACAACGGTAGGTGTAGTTTTCCCCTAGGCCGCTCTAGTTATTCGTTTCGAGCATCAGAACTGCGAAAATTTTCAGTTTCTCAAGCGTTTCTTACCTCCAAACTGCCATATCTCGCGAACGGATTGATCAATCCGCAAAATTTCTGTTGCATCTGAAAGTAGAAACTCGCCCGATTACAACGGTATGCGCACTTTTCCCCTAGGCCATTCTAGTTTTTCGTTTCGAGCATCAGAACAGCGAAAATTTTGAGTTTCTCAAGCGTTTCTTACCTCCAAACTGCCACATCTCGCGAACGGATTGACCAATCCGCAAAATTTCTGTTGCATCTGAAAGTAGAAACTCGCCCGATTGCATCGGTATGCGTACTTTTCCCCTAGGCCGTTCTTGTTATTCGTTTCGAGCATCAGAACTGCGACAATTTTGAGTTTCTCAAGCGTTTCTTATCTCCAAACTGCCATATCTCGCGAACGGATTGACCAATCCGCAAAATTTCTATTGCATCTGAAAGTAGAAACTCGCCCGATTACAACGGTATGCGCACTTTTCCCCTAGGCCATTCTAGTTATTCGTTTCGAGCATCAGAACAGCGAAAATTTTGAGTTTCTCAAGCGTTTCTTACATCCAAACTGCCACATCTCGCGAACGGATTGACCAATCCGCAAAATTTCTGTTGCGTCTGAAAGTAGAAACTCGCCCGATTACAATGGTATGCGCACTTTTCCCCTAGGCCGTTCTAGTTACTCGTTTCGAGCATCAGAACTGCGAAAATTTTGAGTTTCTCAAGCGTTTCTTATTTCCAAACTGCCATATCTCGCGAACGGATTGACCAATCCGCAAAATTTCTGTTGCTTCTGGAAGTAGAAACTCACCCGATTACAACGGTATGGGCACTTTTCCCCTAGGCCGTTCTAGTTATTCGTGTCGAGCATCAGAACTGCGAAAATTTTGAGTTTCTCAAGCGTTTCTTACCTCCAAACTGCCATATCTCGCGAACGGATTGACCAATCCGCAAAATTTCTGTTGCATCTGAAAGTAGAAACTCGCCCGGTTACAACGGTAGGTGTAGTTTTCCCCTAGGCCGTTCTAGTTATTCGTTCCGAGCATCAGACTGCGAAAATTTTGAGTTTCTCAAGCGTTTCTTACCTCCAAACTGCCATATCTCGCGAACGGATTGACCAATCCGCAAAATTTCTGTTGTAGCTGAAAGTAGAAACACGCCCGATTACAACGGTATGCGCACTTTTCCCCTAGGCCATTCTAGTTATTCGTTTGGAGCATCAGAACAGCGAAAATTTTGAGTTTCTCAAGCGTTTCTTACCTCCAAACTGCCACATCTCGCGAACGAATTGACCAATCCGCAAAATTTCTGTTGCATCTGAAAGTAGAAACTCACCCGATTACAATGGTATGCGCACTTTTCCCCTGGCCCGTTCTAGTTATTCGTTTCGAGCATCAGAACTGCGAAAATTTTGAGTTTCTAAAGCGTTTCTTACATCCAAACGGCCATATCTCGCGAACGGATTGATCAATCCGCAAAATTTCTGTTGCATCTGAAAGTAGAAACTCGCCCGATTACAACGGTATGTGTAGTTTTCCCCTAGGCCGTTCTAGTTATTCGTTTCGAGCATCAGAACTGCGCAAATTTTGAGTTTCTCAAGCGTTTCTTACTTCCAAACTGCCATATCTCGCGAACGGATCGACCAATCCGCAAAATTTCTGTTGCATCTGAAAGTAGAAACTCGCCCGATTACATCGGTATGCGTACTTTTCCCCTAGGCCGTTCTAGTTATTCGTTTCGAGCATCAGAACTGCGACAATTTTGAGTTTCTCAAGCGTTTCTTACCTCCAAACTGCCACATCTCGCGAACGAATTGACCAATCCGCAAAATTTCTGTTGCATCTGAAAGTAGAAACTCACCCGATTACAATGGTATGCGCACTTTTCCCCTGGCCCGTTCTAGTTATTCGTTTCGAGCATCAGAACTGCGAAAATTTTGAGTTTCTAAAGCGTTTCTTACATCCAAACGGCCATATCTCGCGAACGGATTGATCAATCCGCAAAATTTCTGTTGCATCTGAAAGTAGAAACTCGCCCGATTACAACGGTATGTGTAGTTTTCCCCTAGGCCGTTCTAGTTATTCGTTTCGAGCATCAGAACTGCGCAAATTTTGAGTTTCTCAAGCGTTTCTTACTTCCAAACTGCCATATCTCGCGAACGGATCGACCAATCCGCAAAATTTCTGTTGCATCTGAAAGTAGAAACTCGCCCGATTACATCGGTATGCGTACTTTTCCCCTAGGCCGTTCTAGTTATTCGTTTCGAGCATCAGAACTGCGACAATTTTGAGTTTCTCAAGCGTTTCTTACCTCCAAACTGCCATATCTCGCGAACGGATTGACCAATCCGCAAAATTTCTGTTGCATCTGAAAGTAGAAACTCGCCTGATTACAGCGGTATGCGTACTTTTCCCCTAGGCCGTTCTAGTTACTCGTTTCGAGCATCAGAACTACGAAAATTTTGAGTTTCTCAAGCGTTTCTTATCTCCAAACTGCCATATCTCGCGAACGGATTGATCAATCCGCAAAATTTCTGTTGCATCTGAAAGTAGAAACTCGCCCGATTACAACGGTAGGTGTAGTTTTCCCCTAGGCCGCTCTAGTTATTCGTTTCGAGCATCAGAACTGCGAAAATTTTGAGTTTCTCAAGCGTTTCTTACCTCCAAACTGCCATATCTTGCGAACGGATGGACCAATCCAAAAAATTTCTGTTGCATCTGAAAGTAGAAACTCGCCCGATTACAACGGTAGGTGTAGTTTTCCCCTAGGCCTTTCTAGTTATTCGTTTCGAGCATCAGAACTGCGAAAATTTTGAGTTTCTCAAGCGTTTCTTACCTCCAAACTGCCATATCTCGCGAACGGATTGATCAATCCGCAAAATTTCTGTTGCATCTGAAAGTAGAAACTCGCCCGATTACAACGGTAGGTGTAGTTTTCCCCTAGGCCGCTCTAGTTATTCGTTTCGAGCATCAGAACTGCGAAAATTTTGAGTTTCTCAAGCGTTTCTTACTTCCAAACTGCCATATCTCGCGAACGGATCGACCAATCCGCAAAATTTCTGTTGCATCTGAAAGTAGAATCTCGCCCGATTACAACGGTAAGTGTAGTTTTCCCCTAGGCCGCTCTAGTTATTCGTTTCGAGCATCAGAACTGCGAAAATTTTGAGTTTCTCAAGCGTTTCTTACCTCCAAACTGCCATATCTTGCGAACGGATGGACCAATCCAAAAAATTTCTGTTGCATCTGAAAGTAGAAACTCGCCCGATTACAACGGTAGGTGTAGTTTTCCCCTAGGCCTTTCTAGTTATTCGTTTCGAGCATCAGAACTGCGAAAATTTTGAGTTTCTTAAGCGTTTCTTACCTCCAAACTGCCATATCTCGCGAACGGATTGATCAATCCGCAAAATTTCTGTTGCATCTGAAAGTAGAAACTCGCCCGATTACAACGGTAGGTGTAGTTTTCCCCTAGGCCGCTCTAGTTATTCGTTTCGAGCATCAGAACTGCGAAAATTTTGAGTTTCTCAAGCGTTTCTTACTTCCAAACTGCCATATCTCGCGAACGGATCGACCAATCCGCAAAATTTCTGTTGCATCTGAAAGTAGAAACTAGCCCGATTACATCGGTATGCGTACTTTTCCCCTAGGCCGTTCTAGTTATTCGTTTCGAGCATCAGAACTGCGAAAATTTTGAGTTTCTCAAGCGTTTCTTATCTCCAAACTGCCATATCTTGCGAACGGATGGACCAATCCAAAAAATTTCTGTTGCATCTGAAAGTAGAAACTCGCCCGATTACATCGGTATGCGTACTTTTCCCCTAGGCCGTTCTAGTTATTCGTTTCGAGCATCAGAACTGCGCAAATTTTGAGTTTCTCAAGCGTTTCTTACCTCCAAACTGCTATACCTCGCGAACGGATTGACCAATCCGCAAAATTTCTGTCGCATCTGAAAGCAGAAACTCGCCCGATTACAACGGTAGGTGTAGTTTTCCCCTAGGCCGTTCTAGTTATTCGTTCCGAGCATCAGAACAGCGAAAATTTTGAGTTTCTCAAGCGTTTCTTACCTCCAAACTGCCATATCTCGCGAACGGATTGACCAATCCGCAAAATTTCTGTTGCATCTGAAAGTAGAAACTCGCCCGATTACAGCGGTATGAGTACTTTTCCCCTAGGCCGTTCTAGTTACTCGTTTCGAGCATCAGAACTGCGAAAATTTTGAGTTTCTCAAGCGTTTCTTATCTCCAAACTGCCATATCTCGCGAACGGATTGATCAATCCGCAAAATTTCTGTTGCATCTGAAAGTAGAAACTCGCCCGATTACAACGGTGGGTGTAGTTTTCCCCTAGGCCGCTCTAGTTATTCGTTTCGAGCATCAGAACTGCGAAAATTTTGAGTTTCTCAAGCGTTTCTTACCTCCAAATTGCCATATCTTGCGAACGGATTGACCAATCCGCAAAATTTCTGTTGCTTCTGAAAGTAGAAACTCGCCCGATTACAACGGTATGTGTAGTTTTCCCCTAGGCCGTTCCAGTTATTCGTTTCGAGCATCAGAACTGCGAAAATTTTGAGTTTCTCAAGCGTTTCTTACCTCCAAACTGCCATATCTCGCGAACGCATTGACCAATCCGCAAAATTTCTGTTGTATCTGAAAGTAGAAACACGCCCGATTACAACGGTATGTGTAGTTTTCCCCTAGGCCGTTCCAGTTATTCATTTCGAGCATCCGAACTGCGAAAATTTTGAGTTTCTCAAGCGTTTCTTACATCCAAACGGCCATATCTCGCGAACGGATTGACTAATCCGCAAAATTTCTGTTGCATCTGAAAGTAGAAACTCGCCCGATTACAACGGTATGCGTACTTCTCCCCTAGGCCGTTCTAGTCATTCGTTTCGAGCATCAGAACTGCGAAAATTTTGAGTTTCTCAAGCGTTTCTTACTTCCAAACTGCCATATCTCGCGAACGGATTGATCAATCCGCAAAATTTCTGTTGCATCTGAAAGTAGAAACTAGCCCGATTACAACGGTAGGTGTAGTTTTCCCCTAGGCCGCTCTAGTTATTCGTTTCGAGCATCAGAACTGCGAAAATTTTCAGTTTCTCAAGCGTTTCTTACCTCCAAACTGCCATATCTCGCGAACGGATTGATCAATCCGCAAAATTTCTGTTGCATCTGAAAGTAGAAACTCGCCCGATTACAACGGTATGCGCACTTTTCCCCTAGGCCATTCTAGTTTTTCGTTTCGAGCATCAGAACAGCGAAAATTTTGAGTTTCTCAAGCGTTTCTTACCTCCAAACTGCCACATCTCGCGAACGGATTGACCAATCCGCAAAATTTCTGTTGCATCTGAAAGTAGAAACTCGCCCGATTGCATCGGTATGCGTACTTTTCCCCTAGGCCGTTCTTGTTATTCGTTTCGAGCATCAGAACTGCGACAATTTTGAGTTTCTCAAGCGTTTCTTATCTCCAAACTGCCATATCTCGCGAACGGATTGACCAATCCGCAAAATTTCTGTTGCATCTGAAAGTAGAAACTCGCCCGATTACAACGGTATGCGCACTTTTCCCCTAGGCCATTCTAGTTATTCGTTTCGAGCATCAGAACAGCGAAAATTTTGAGTTTCTCAAGCGTTTCTTACATCCAAACTGCCACATCTCGCGAACGGATTGACCAATCCGCAAAATTTCTGTTGCATCTGAAAGTAGAAACTCGCCCGATTACAATGGTATGCGCACGTTTCCCCTAGGCCGTTCTAGTTACTCGTTTCGAGCATCAGAACTGCGAAAATTTTGAGTTTCTCAAGCGTTTCTTATTTCCAAACTGCCATATCTCGCGAACGGATTGACCAATCCGCAAAATTTCTGTTGCTTCTGGAAGTAGAAACTCGCCCGATTACAACGGTATGGGCACTTTTCCCCTAGGCCGTTCTAGTTATTCGTGTCGAGCATCAGAACTGCGAAAATTTTGAGTTTCTCAAGCGTTTCTTACCTCCAAACTGCCATATCTCGCGAACGGATTGACCAATCCGCAAAATTTCTGTTGCATCTGAAAGTAGAAACTCGCCCGGTTACAACGGTAGGTGTAGTTTTCCCCTAGGCCGTTCTAGTTATTCGTTCCGAGCATCAGACTGCGAAAATTTTGAGTTTCTCAAGCGTTTCTTACCTCCAAACTGCCATATCTCGCGAACGGATTGACCAATCCGCAAAATTTCTGTTGTAGCTGAAAGTAGAAACACGCCCGATTACAACGGTATGCGCACTTTTCCCCTAGGCCATTCTAGTTATTCGTTTGGAGCATCAGAACAGCGAAAATTTTGAGTTTCTCAAGCGTTTCTTACCTCCAAACTGCCACATCTCGCGAACGAATTGACCAATCCGCAAAATTTCTGTTGCATCTGAAAGTAGAAACTCACCCGATTACAATGGTATGCGCACTTTTCCCCTGGCCCGTTCTAGTTATTCGTTTCGAGCATCAGAACTGCGAAAATTTTGAGTTTCTAAAGCGTTTCTTACATCCAAACGGCCATATCTCGCGAACGGATTGATCAATCCGCAAAATTTCTGTTGCATCTGAAAGTAGAAACTCGCCCGATTACAACGGTATGTGTAGTTTTCCCCTAGGCCGTTCTAGTTATTCGTTTCGAGCATCAGAACTGCGCAAATTTTGAGTTTCTCAAGCGTTTCTTACTTCCAAACTGCCATATCTCGCGAACGGATCGACCAATCCGCAAAATTTCTGTTGCATCTGAAAGTAGAAACTCGCCCGATTACATCGGTATGCGTACTTTTCCCCTAGGCCGTTCTAGTTATTCGTTTCGAGCATCAGAACTGCGAAAATTTTGAGTTTCTCAAGCGTTTCTTACCTCCAAACTGCCATATCTCGCGAACGGATTGATCAATCCGCAAAATTTCTGTTGCATCTGAAAGTAGAAACTCGCCCGATTACAACGGTAGGTGTAGTTTTCCCCTAGGCCGCTCTAGTTATTCGTTTCGAGCATCAGAACTGCGAAAATTTTGAGTTTCTCAAGCGTTTCTTACTTCCAAACTGCCATATCTCGCGAACGGATCGACCAATCCGCAAAATTTCTGTTGCATCTGAAAGTAGAAACTCGCCCGATTACAACGGTAAGTGTAGTTTTCCCCTAGGCCGCTCTAGTTATTCGTTTCGAGCATCAAAACTGCGAAAATTTTGAGTTTCTCAAGCGTTTCTTACCTCCAAACTGCCATATCTTGCGAACGGATGGACCAATCCAAAAAATTTCTGTTGCATCTGAAAGTAGAAACTCGCCCGATTACAACGGTAGGTGTAGTTTTCCCCTAGGCCTTTCTAGTTATTCGTTTCGAGCATCAGAACTGCGAAAATTTTGAGTTTCTTAAGCGTTTCTTACCTCCAAACTGCCATATCTCGCGAACGGATTGATCAATCCGCAAAATTTCTGTTGCATCTGAAAGTAGAAACTCGCCCGATTACAACGGTAGGTGTAGTTTTCCCCTAGGCCGCTCTAGTTATTCGTTTCGAGCATCAGAACTGCGAAAATTTTGAGTTTCTCAAGCGTTTCTTACTTCCAAACTGCCATATCTCGCGAACGGATCGACCAATCCGCAAAATTTCTGTTGCATCTGAAAGTAGAAACTAGCCCGATTACATCGGTATGCGTACTTTTCCCCTAGGCCGTTCTAGTTATTCGTTTCGAGCATCAGAACTGCGAAAATTTTGAGTTTCTCAAGCGTTTCTTATCTCCAAACTGCCATATCTTGCGAACGGATGGACCAATCCAAAAAATTTCTGTTGCATCTGAAAGTAGAAACTCGCCCGATTACATCGGTATGCGTACTTTTCCCCTAGGCCGTTCTAGTTATTCGTTTCGAGCATCAGAACTGCGAAAATTTTGAGTTTCTCAAGCGTTTCTTACCTCCAAACTGCCACATCTCGCGAACGGATTGACCAATCCGCAAAATTTCTGTTGCATCTGAAAGTAGAAACTCGCCCGATTACAACGGTATGTGTAGTTTTCCCCTAGACCGTTTCAGTTATTCGTTTCGAGCATCAGAACTGCGAAAATTTTGAGTTTCTCAAGCGTTTCTTACCTCCAAACTGCCATATCTCGCGAGCGGATTGACCAATCCGCAAAATTTCTGTTCCATTTGAAAGTAGAAACTCGCCCGATTACAACGGTATGCGTACTTCTCCCCTGGGCCGTTCTAGTCATTCGTTTCGAGCATCAGAACTGCGAAAATTTTGAGTTTCTCAAGCGTTTCTTACCTCAAAACTGCCATACCTCGCGAACGGATTGACCAATCCGCAAAATTTCTGTTGCATCTGAAAGTAGAAACTCGCCCGATTACAACGGTATGCGTACTTTCCCCCTAGGCCGTTCTAGTTATTCGTTTCGAGCATCAGAACGGCGAAAATTTTGAGTTTCTCAAGCGTTTCTTACATCCAAACTGCCATATCTCGCGAACGGATTGATCAATCCGCAAAATTTCTGTTGCATCTGAAAGTAGAAACTCGCCCGATTACAACGGTATGCGTACTTCTCCCCTAGGCCGTTCTAGTCATTCGTTTCGAGCATCAGAACTGCGAAAATTTTGAGTTTCTCAAGCGTTTCTTACCTCAAAACTGCCATACCTCGCGAACGGATTGACCAATCCGCAAAATTTCTGTTGCATCTGAAAGTAGAAACTCGCCCGATTACAACGGTATGTGTAGTTTTCCCCTAGGCCGTTCCAGTTATTCATTTTGAGCATCAGAACTGCGAAAATTTTGAGTTTCTCAAGCGTTTCTTACATCCAAACGGCCATATCTCGCGAACGGATTGACTAATCCGCAAAATTTCTGTTGCATCTGAAAGTAGAAACTCGCCCGATTACAACGGTATGCGTACTTCTCCCCTAGGCCGTTCTAGTCATTCGTTTCGAGCATCAGAACTGCGAAAATTTTGAGTTTCTCAAGCGTTTCTTATCTGCAAACTGCCATATCTCGCGAACGGATTGATCAATCCGCAAAATTTCTGTTGCATCTGAAAGTAGAAACTCGCCCGATTACAACGGTATGCGCACTTTTCCCCTAGGCTGTTCTAGTTATTCGTTTCGAGCATGAGAACAACGAAAATTTTGAGTTTCTCAAGCGTTTCTTACCTCCAAACTGCCACATCTCGCGAACGGATTGACCAATCCGCAAAATTTCTGTTGCATCTGAAAATAGAAACTCGCCCGATTACAACGGTACGTGTAGTGTTCCCCTAGGCCGTTCTACTTATTCGTTTCGAGCATCAGAAGTGCGAAAATTTTGAGTTTCTCAAGCGTTTCTTACTTGCAAACTGCCATATCTCGCGAACGGATTGACCAATCCGCAAAATTTCTGTTGCATCTGAAAGTAGAAACTCGCCCGATTACAACGGTAGGTGCAGTTTTCCCCTAGGCCGTTCTAGTTATTCGTTCCGAGCATCAGACTGCGAAAATTTTGAGTTTCTCAAGCGTTTCTTACCTCCAAACTGCCATATCTCGCGAACGGATTGACCAATCCGCAAAATTTCTGTTGTATCTGAAAGTAGAAACACGCCCGATTACAACGGTATGTGTAGTTTTCCCCTAGGCCGTTCCAGTTATTCATTTTGAGCATCAAAACTGCGAAAATTTTGAGTTTCTCAAGCGTTTCTTACATCCAAACGGCCATATCTCGCGAACGGATTGACTAATCCGCAAAATTTCTGTTGCATCTGAAAGTAGAAACTCGCCCGATTACAACGGTATGCGTACTTCTCCCCTAGGCCGTTCTAGTCATTCGTTTCGAGCATCAGAACTGCGAAAATTTTGAGTTTCTCAAGCGTTTCTTATCTGCAAACTGCCATATCTCGCGAACGGATTGTTCAATCCGCAAAATTTCTGTTGCATCTGAAAGTAGAAACTCGCCCGATTACAACGGTGTGCGCACTTTTCCCCTAGGCTGTTCTAGTTATTCGTTTCGAGCATCAGAACAACGAAAATTTTGAGTTTCTCAAGCGTTTCTTACCTCCAAACTGCCACATCTCGCGAACGGATTGACCAATCCGCAAAATTTCTGTTGCATCTGAAAATAGAAACTCGCCCGATTACAACGGTACGTGTAGTTCTCCCCTAGGCCGTTCCAGTTATTCATTTCGAGCATCAGAACTGCGAAAATTTTGAGTTTGTCAAGCGTTTCTTACCTCCAAACTGCCACATCTCGCGAACGGATTGACCAATCCGAAAAATTTCTGTTGCATCTGAAAGTAGAAACTCGCCCGATTACAACGGTATGTCTAGTTCTCCCCTAGGCCGTGCCAGTTATTCATTTCGAGCATCAGAACTGCGAAAATTTTGAGTTTCTCAAGCGTTTCTTACCTCCAAACTGCCATATCTCGCGAACGGATTGACCAATTCGCAAAATTTCTGTTGCATCTGAAAGTAGAAACTCGCCCGATTACAACGGTCGGTGTAGTTTTCCCCAAGGCCGTTCTAGTTATTCGTTTCGAGCATCAGAACTGCGAAAATTTTGAGTTTCTCAAGCGTTTCTTATCTCCAAACTGCCATATCTCGCGAACGGATTGATCAATCCGCAAAATTTCTGTTGCATCTGAAAGTAGAAACTCGCCCGATTACAACGGTATGCGTACCTCTCCCCTAGGCCGTTCTAGTCATTCGTTTCGTGCATCAGAACTGCGAAAATTTTGAGTTTGTCAAGCGTTTCTTACTTCCAAACTGCCATATCTCGCGAACGGATCGACCAATCCGCAAAATTTCTGTTGCATCTGAATGTAGAAATTCGCCCGATTACATCGCTATGCGCACTATTCCCCTAGGCCGTTGTAGTTATTCGTTTCGAGCAGCAGAACTGCGAAAATTTTGAGTTTCTCAAGCGTTTCTTACATCCAAACTGCCACATCTCGCGAACGGATTGACCAAGCCGCAAAATTTCTGTTGCATCTGAAAGTAGAAACTCGCCCGATTACAACGGTATGTGTAGTTTTCCCCTAGACCGTTCCAGTTATTCGTTTCGAGCATCAGAACTGCGAAAATTTTGAGTTTCTCAAGCGTTTCTTACCTCCAAACTGCCATATCTCGCGAACGGATTGACCAATCCGCAAAATTTCTGTTGCATCTGAAAGTAGAAACTCGTCCGATTACATCGGTATGCGTACTTTTCCCCTAGGCCGTTCTAGTTATTCGTTTCGAGCATCAGAACTGCGACAATTTTGAGTATCTCAAGCGTTTCTTACCTCCAAACTGCCATATCTCGCGAACGGATTGATCAATCCGCAAAATTTCTGTTGCTTCTGAAAGTAGAAACTCGCCCGATTACAACGGTAAGCTCACTTTTCCCCTAGGCCGTTCTAGTTATTCGTTTCGAGCATCAGAACTGCGAAAATTTTGGGTTTCTCAAGCGTTTCTTACCTCCAAACTGCCACATCTCGCGAACGGATTGACCAATCCGCAAAATTTCTGTTGCATCTGAAAGTAGAAACTCGCCCGATTACAACGCTATGCGCACTTTTCCCCTAGGCGGTTCTAGTTATTCGTTTCGAGCATCAGAAGTGCGAAAACTTTGAGTTTCTCAAGCGTTTCTTACCTCCAAACTGCCACATCTCGCGAACGGATTGACCAATCCGAAAAATTTCTGTTGCATCTGAAAGTAGAAACTCGCCCGATTACAACGGTATGTGTAGTTCTCCCCTAGCCGTTCCAGTTATTCATTTCGAGCATCAGAACTGCGAAAATGTTGAGTTTGTCAAGCGTTTCTTACCTCCAAACTGCCACATCTCGCGAACGGATTGACCAATCCGAAAAATTTCTGTTGCATCTGAAAGTAGAAACTCGCCCGATTACAACGGTATGTGTAGTTCTCCCCTAGGCCGTTCCAGTTATTCATTTCGAGCATCAGAACTGCGAAAATTTTGTGTTTCTCAAGCGTTTCTTACCTCCAAACTGCCATATCTCGCGAACGGATTGACCAATTCGCAAAGTTTCTGTTGCATCTGAAAGTAGAAACTCGCCCGATTACAACGGTATGTGTAGTCTTCCCCTAGACCGTTCCAGTTATTCGTTTCAAGCATCAGAACTGCGAAAATTTTGAGTTTCTCAAGCGTTTCTTACTTCCAAACTGCCATATCTCGCGAACGGATTGACCAATCCGCAAAATTTCTGTTGCATCTGAAAGTAGAAACTCGCCCGATTACATCGGTATGCGTACTATTCCCCTAGGCCGTTCTAGTTATTCGTTTCGAGCATCAGAACTGCGAAAATTTTGAGTTTCTCAAGCGTTTCTTACCTCCAAACTGCCACAACTCGCGAACGGATTGACCAATCCGCAAAATTTCTGTTGCATCTGAAAGTAGAAACTCCCCCGATTACAACGGTATGTGTAGTTTTCCCCTAGACCGTTCCAGTTATTCGTTTCGAGCATCAGAACTGCGAAAATTTTGAGTTTCTCAAGCGTTTCTTACCTCCAAACTGCCATATCTCGCGAACGGATTGACCAATCCGCAAAATTTCTGTTGCATCTGAAAGTAGAAATTCGCCCGATTACATCGGTATGCGTACTATTCCCCTAGGCCGTTCTAGTTATTCGTTTCGAGCATCAGAACTGCGAAAATTTTGAGTTTCTCAAGCGTTTCTTACTTCCAAACGGCCATATCTCGCGAACGGATCGACCTATCCGCAAAATTTCTGTTGCATCTGAAAGTAGAAACTCGCCCGATTACATCGGTATGCGTACTTTTCCCCTAGGCCGTTCTAGTTATTCGTTTCGAGCATCAGAACTGCGACAATTTTGAGTTTCTCAAGCGTTTCTTACCTCCAAACTGCCATATCTCGCGAACGGATTGATCAATCCGCAAAATTTCTGTTGCTTCTGAAAGTAGAAACTCGCCCGATTACAACGGTATGCGCACTTTTCCCCTAGGCCGTTCTAGTTATTCGTTTCGAGCATCAGAACTGCGAAAATTTTGGGTTTCTCGAGCGTTTCTTACCTCCAAACTGCCACATCTCGCGAACGGATTGACCAATCCGAAAAATTTCTGTTGCATCTGAAAGTAGAAACTCGCCCGATTACAACGGAATGTGTAGTTCTCCCCTAGGCCGTTCCAGTTATTCATTTCGAGCATCAGAACTGCGAAAATGTTGAGTTTGTCAAGCGTTTCTTACCTCCAAACTGCCACATCTCGCGAACGGATTGACCAATCCGAAAAATTTCTGTTGCATCTGAAAGTAGAAACTCGCCCGATTACAACGGTATGTGTAGTTCTCCCCTAGGCCGTTCCAGTTATTCATTTCGAGCATCAGAACTGCGAAAATTATAAGTTTCTCAAGCGTTTCTTACCTCCAAACTGCCATATCTCGCGAACGGATTGACCAATTCGCAAAATTTCTGTTGCATCTGAAAGTAGAAACTCGCCCGATTACAACGGTCGGTGTAGTTTTCCCCAGGACCGTTCTAGTTATTCGTTTCGAGCATCAGAACTGCGAAAATTTTGAGTTTCTCAAGCGTTTCTTATCTCCAAACTGCCATATCTCGCGAACGGATTGATCAATCCGCAAAATTTCTGTTGCATCTGAAAGTAGAAACTCGCCCGATTACAACGGTATGCGTACCTCTCCCCTAGGCCGTTCTAGTCATTCGTTTCGAGCATCAGAACTGCGAAAATTTTGAGTTTGTCAAGCGTTTCTTACTTCCAAACTGCCATATCTCGCGAACGGATCGACCAATCCGCAAAATTTCTGTTGCATCTGAAAGTAGAAATTCGCCCGATTACATCGGTATGCGTACTATTCCCCTAGGCCGTTCTAGTTATTCGTTTCGAGCATCAGAACTGCGAAAATTTTGAGTTTCTCAAGCGTTTCTTACCTCCAAACTGCCACATCTCGCGAACGGATTGACCAATCCGCAAAATTTCTGTTGCATCTGAAAGTAGAAACTCGCCCGATTACAACGGTATGTGTAGTTTTCCCCTAGACCGTTCCAGTTATTCGTTTCGAGCATCAGAACTGCGAAAATTTTGAGTTTCTCAAGCGTTTCTTACCTCCAAACTGCCATATCTCGCGAACGGATTGACCAATCCGCAAAATTTCTGTTCCATTTGAAAGTAGAAACTCGCCCGATTACAATGGTATGCGCACTTTTCCCCTGGGCCGTTTTAGTTATTCGTTTCGAGCATCAGTACTGCGAAAATTTTGAGTTTCTCAAGCGTTTCTTACCTCCAAACTGCCACATCTCGCGAACGGATTGACCAATCCGCAAAATTTCTGCTGCATCTGAAAGTAGAAACTCGCCCGATTACAACGGTATGTGTAGTGTTCCCCTAGGCCGTTCCAGTTATTCGTTTCGAGCATCAGAACTGCGAAAATTTTGAGTTTCTAAAGCGTTTCTTACCTCCAAACTGCCATATCTCGCGAACGGAACGATCAATCCGCAAAATTTCTGTTGCATCTGAAAGTAGACACTCGCCCGATTACAACGGTATGCGTACTTCTCCCCTAGGCCGTTCTAGTCATTCGTTTCGAGCATCAGAACTGCGAAAATTTTGAGTTTCTCAAGCGTTTCTTATCTCCAAACTGCCATATCTCGCGAACGGATTGATCAATCCGCAAAATTTCTGTTGCATCTGAAAGTAGAAACTCGCCCGATTACAACGGTATGCGCACTTTTCCCTTAGGCGGTTCTAGTTATTCGTTTCGAGCATCAGAACTGCGAAAATTTTGAGTTTCTCAAGCGTTTCTTACTTCCAAACTGCCATATCTCGCGAACGGATCGACCAATCCGCAAAATTTCTGCTGCATCTGAAAGTAGAAACTCGCCCGATTACAACGGTATGTGTAGTTTTCCCCTAGGCCGTTCCAGTCATTCGTTTCGTGCATCAGAACTGCGAAAATTTTGAGTTTCTCAAGCGTTTCTTACCTCCAAACTGCCATATCTCGCGAACGGATTGACCAATCCGCAAAATTTCTGTTGCATCTGAAAGTAGAAACTCGCCCGATTACAACGGTATGTGTAGTTTTCCCCTAGGCCGTTCCAGTTATACGTTTCGAGCATCAGAACTACGAAAATTTTGAGTTTCTCAAGCGTTTCTTATCTCCAAACTGCCATATCTCGCGAACGGATTGATCAATCCGCAAAATTTCTGTTGCATCTGAAAGTAGAAACTCGCCCGATTACAGCGGTATGCGCACTTTTCCCCTAGGCGGTTCTAGTTATTCGTTTCGAGCATCACACTGCGAAAATTTTGAGTTTCTCAAGCGTTTCTTACCTCCAAACTGCCATATCTCGCGAACGGATGGACCAATCCGCAAAATTTCTATTGCATCTGAAAGTAGAAACTCGCCCGATTACAACGGTACGTGTAGTTTTCCCCTAGGCCGTTCTAGTTATTCGTTTCGAGCATCAGAAGTGCGAAAATTTTGAGTTTCTCAAGCGTTTCTCACCTCCAAACTGCCACATCTCGCGAACGGATTGACCAATCCGCAAAAATTTCTGTTGCATCTGAAAGTAGAAACTCGCCCGATTACAACGGTATGCGCACTTTTCCCCTAGGCGGTTCTAGTTATTCGTTTCGAGCATCAAAACTGCGAAAATTTTGAGTTTCTCAAGCGTTTCTTACCTCCAAACTGCCATATCTCGCGAACGGATCGACCAATCCGCAAAATTTCTGTTGCATCTGAAAGTAGAAACTCGCCCCATTACATCGGTATGCGTACTTTTCCCCAGGCCGTTCTAGTTATTCGTTTCGAGCATCAGAACTGCGAAAATTTTGAGTTTCTCAAGCGTTTCTTATCTCCAAACTGCCATATCTCGCGAACGGATTGATCAATCCGCAAAATTTCTGTTGCATCCGAAAGTAGAAACTCGCCCGATTACAACGGTATGCGTACTTCTCCCCTAGGCCGTTCTAGTCATTCGTTTCGAGCATCAGAACTGCAAAAATTTTGAGTTTCTCAAGCGTTTCTTACTTCCAAACTGCCATATCTCGCGAACGGATCGACCAATCCGCAAAATTTCTGTTGCATCTGAAAGTAGAAACTCGCCCGATTACATCGGTATGCGTACTTTTCCCCAGGCCGTTCTAGTTATTCGTTTCGAGCATCAGAACTGCGAAAATTTTGAGTTTCTCAAGCGTTTCTTACCTCCAAACTGCCATATCTCGCGAACGGATTGACCAATCTGCAAAATTTCTGTTGCATCTGAAAATAGAAACTCGCCCGATTACAACGGTACGTGTTGTGTTCCCCTAGGCCGTTCTAGTTATTCGTTTCGAGCATCAGAAGTGCGAAAATTTTGAGTTTCTCAAGCGTTTCTTACTTCCAAACTGCCACATCTCGCGAACGTATTGACCAATCCGCAAAATTTCTGTTGCATCTGAAAGTAGAAACTCGCCCGATTACAACGATATGTGTAGTTCTCCCCTAGGCCGTTCCAGTTATTCATTTCGAGCATCAGAACTGCGAAAATTTTGAGTTTCTCAAGCGTTTCTTACCTCCAAACAGCCATATCTCGCGAACGGATTGACCAATCCGCAAAATTTCTGTTGCATCTGAAAGTAGAAACTCGCCCGATTACATCGGTATGCGTACTTTTCCCCAGGCCGTTCTAGTCATTCGTTTCGAGCATCAGAACTGAGAAAATTTTGAGTTTCTCAAGCGTTTCATACTTCCAAACTGCCATATCTCGCGAACGGATTGACCAATCCGCAAAATTTCTATTGCATCTGAAAGTAGAAACTCGCCCCAATTACAACGGTATGTGTAGTTTTCCACTAGACCGTTCCAGTTATTCGTTTCGAGCATCAGAACTGCGAAAATTTTGAGTTTCTCAAGCGTTTCTTACTTCCAAACTGCCACATCTCGCGAACGTATTGACCAATCCGCAAAATTTCTGTTGCATCTGAAAGTAGAAACTCGCCCGATTACAACGGTATGCATTCTTCTCCCCTAGGCCGTTCTAGTCATTCGTTTCGAGCATCAGAACTGCGAAAATTTTGAGTTTCTCAAGCGTTTCTTACTTCCAAAGTGCCATATCTCGCGAATGGATCGACCAATCCGCAAAATTTCTGTTGCACCTGAAAATAGAAACTCGCCCGATTACATCGGTATGCGTACTTCTCCCCTAGGCCGTTCTAGTCATTCGTTTCGAGCATCAGAACTGCGAAAATTTTGAGTTTCTCAAGCGTTTCTTATCTCCAAACTGCCATAACTCGCGAACGGATTGATCAATCCGCAAAATTTCGGTTGCATCTGAAAGTAGAAACTCGCCCGATTACAACGGTATGCGTACTTCTCCCCTAGGCCGTTCTAGTCATTCGTTTCGAGCATCAGAACTGCGAAAATTTTGAGTTTCTCAAGCGTTCCTTATCTCCAAACTGCCATATCTCGCGAACGGATTGATCAATCCGCAAAATTTCTGTTGCATCTGAAAGTAGAAACTGGCCCGATTACAACGGTATGCGTACTTTTCCCCTAGGCCGTTCTAGTTATTCGTTTCGAGCATCAGAACTGCGAAAATTTTGAGTTTCTCAAGCGTTTCTTACTTCCAAACTGCCATATCTCGCGAACGGATAGACCAATCCGCAAAATTTCTGTTGCATCTGAAAGTAGAAACTCGCCCGATTACATCGGTATGCGTACTTTTCCCCTAGGCCGTTCTAGTTATTCGTTTCGAGCATCAGAACTGCGAAAATTTTGAGTTTCTCAAGCGTTTCTTACTTCCAAACTGCCATATCTCGCGAACGGATAGACCAATCCGCAAAATTTCTGTTGCATCTGAAAGTAGAAACTCGCCCGATTACATCGGTATGCGTACTTTTCCCCTAGGCCGTTCTAGTTATTCGTTTCGAGCATCAGAACTGCGAAAATTTTGATTTTCTCAAGCGTTTCTTACCTCCAAACTGCAATATCTCGCGAACGGATTGAACAATCCGCAAAATTTCTGTTGCATTTGAATGTAGAAACTCGCCCGATTACAACGATATGCGCACTTTTCCCCTGGGCCGTTCTAGTTATTCGTTTCGAACATCAGAACTGCGAAAATTTTGAGTTTCTAAAGCGTTTCTTATCACCAAACTGCCATATCTCGCGAACGGATTGATCAATCCGCAACATTTCTGTTGCATCTGAAAGTGGAATCTCGCCCGATTACAACAGTATCCGTACTTCTCCCCAAGGCCGTTCTAGTCATTCGTTTCGAGCATCAGAACTGCGAAAATTTTGAGTTTCTAAAGCGTTTCTTACATCCAAACGGCCATATCTCGCGAACGGATCGACCAATCCTCATAATTTCTGTTGCATCTGAAAGTAGAAACTCGCCCGATTACAACGGTATGCGTACTTCTCCCCTAGGCCGTTCTAGTCATTCGTTTGGAGCATCAGAACTGCGAAAATTTTGAGTTTCTCAAGCGTTTCTTATCTCCAAACTGCCATAACTCGCGAACGGATTGATCAATCCGCAAAATTTCGGTTGCATCTGAAAGTAGAAACTCGCCCGATTACAACGGTATGCGTACTTCTCCCCTAGGCCGTTCTAGTCATTCGTTTCGAGCATCAGAACTGAGAAAATTTTGAGTTTCTCAAGCGTTTCATACTTCCAAACTGCCATATCTCGCGAACGGATTGACCAATCCGCAAAATTTCTATTGCATCTGAAAGTAGAAACTCGCCCCAATTACAACGGTATGTGTAGTTTTCCACTAGACCGTTCCAGTTATTCGTTTCGAGAATCAGAACTGCGAAAATTTTGAGTTTCTCAAGCGTTTCTTACCTCCAAACTGCCATATCTCGCGAACGGATTGATCAATCCGCAAAGTTTCTGTTGCATCTGAAAGTAGAAACTCGCCCGATTACAACGGTATGCGTACTTCTCCCCTAGGCCGTTCTAGTCATTCGTTTCGAGCATCAGAACTGCGAAAATTTTGAGTTTCTCAAGCGTTTCTTATCTCCAAACTGCCATAACTCGCGAACGGATTGATCAATCCGCAAAATTTCTGTTGCATCTGAAAGTAGAAACTCGCTCGATTACAACGGTATGCGTACTTTTCCCCTAGGCCGTTCTAGTTACTCGTTTCTAGCATCAGAACTGCGAAAATTTTGAGTTTCTCAAGCGTTTCTTATTTCCAAACTGCCATATCTCGCGAACGGATTGATCAATCCGCAAAATTTCTGTTGCATCTGAAAGTAGAAAGTCGACCAATTACAACGGTATGGGTACTTCTCCCCTGGGCCGTTCTAGTCATTCGTTTCGAGCATCAGAACTGCGAAAATTTTGAGTTTCTCAAGCGTTTCTTATCTCCAAACAGCCATATCTCGCGAACGGATTGATCAATCCGCAAAATTTCTGTTGCATCTGAAAGTAGAAACTCGCCCGATTACAACGGTATGCGTACTTTTCCCCTAGGCCGTTCTAGTTATTCGTTTCGAGCATCAGAACTGCGAAAATTTTGAGTTTCTCAAGCGTTTCTTACTTCCAAACTGCCATATCTCGCGAACGGATAGACCAATCCGCAAAATTTCTGTTGCATCTGAAAGTAGAAACTCGCCCGATTACATCGGTATGCGTACTTTTCCCCTAGGCCGTTCTAGTTATTCGTTTCGAGCATCAGAACTGCGAAAATTTTGAGTTTCTCAAGCGTTTCTTACCTCCAAACTGCCATATCTCGCGAATGGATTGAACAATCCGCAAAATTTCTGTTGCATTTGAATGTAGAAGCTCGCCCGATTACAACGATATGCGCACTTTTCCCCTGGGCCGTTCTAGTTATTCGTTTCGAACATCAGAACTGCGAAAATTTTGAGTTTCTCAAGCGCTTCTTACCTCCAAACTACCATATCTCGCGAACGTATTGACCAATCCGCAAAATTTCTGTTGCATCTGAAAGTAGAGACTCGCCCGATTACAACGGTATGTGTAGTTTTCCCCTAGGACGTTCCAGTTATTCGTTTCGAGCATCAGAACTGCGAAAATTTCGAGTTTCTCAAGCGTTTCTTACATCCAAACTGCCATATCTCGCGAACGGATTGATGAATCCGCAAAATTTCTGTTGCATCTGAAAGTAGAAACTCGCTCGATTACAACGGTATGCGTACTTTTCCCCTAGGCCGTTCTAGTTACTCGTTTCTAGCATCAGAACCGCGAAAATTTTGAGTTTCTCAAGCGTTTCTTATTTCCAAACTGCCATATCTCGCGAACGGATTGATCAATCCGCAAAATTTCTGTTGCATCTGAAAGTAGAAAGTCGACCAATTACAACGGTATGGGTACTTCTCCCCTGGGCCGTTCTAGTTATTCATTTCGAGCATCAGAACTGCGAAAATTTTGAGTTTCTCAAGCGTTTCTTACCTCCAAACTGCCATATCTCGCGAACGGATTGACCAATCCGCAAAATTTCTGTTGCTTCTGAAAGTAGAAACTCGCCCGATTACAACGGTATGCGCACTTTTCCCCTAGGCCGTCTAGTTATTCGTTTCGAGCATCAGAACTGCGAAAATTTTGAGTTTCTCAAGCGTTTCTTACATCCAGACGGCCATATCTCGCGAACTGATTGACCAATCCTCATAATTTCTGTTGCATCTGAAAGTATAAACTCGCCCGATTACAACGGTATGCGTACTTCTCCCCTAGGCCGTTCTAGTCATTCGTTTCGAGCATCAGAACTGCGAAAATTTTGAGTTTCTCAAGCGTTTCTTATCTCCAAACTGCCATATCTCGCGAACGGATTGACCAATCCGCAAAATTTCTATTGCATCTGAAAGTAGAAACTCGCCCCAATTACAACGGTATGTGTAGTTTTCCACTAGACCGTTCCAGTTATTCGTTTCGAGCATCAGAACTGCGAAAATTTTGAGTTTCTCAAGCGTTTCTTACTTCCAAACTGCCACATCTCGCGAACGTATTGACCAATCCGCAAAATTTCTGTTGCATCTGAAAGTAGAAACTCGCCCGATTACATCGGTATGCGTACTTTTCCCCTAGGCCGTTCTAGTTATTCGTTTCGAGCATCAGAACTGCGAAAATTTTGAGTTTCTCAAGCGTTTCTTACTTCCAAACTGCCATATCTCGCGAACGGATAGACCAATCCGCAAAATTTCTGTTGCATCTGAAAGTAGAAACTCGCCCGATTACATCGGTATGCGTACTTTTCCCCTAGGCCGTTCTAGTTATTCGTTTCGAGCATCAGAACTGCGAAAATTTTGATTTTCTCAAGCGTTTCTTACCTCCAAACTGCAATATCTCGCGAACGGATTGAACAATCCGCAAAATTTCTGTTGCATTTGAATGTAGAAACTCGCCCGATTACAACGATATGCGCACTTTTCCCCTGGGCCGTTCTAGTTATTCGTTTCGAACATCAGAACTGCGAAAATTTTGAGTTTCTAAAGCGTTTCTTATCACCAAACTGCCATATCTCGCGAACGGATTGATCAATCCGCAACATTTCTGTTGCATCTGAAAGTGGAATCTCGCCCGATTACAACAGTATCCGTACTTCTCCCCAAGGCCGTTCTAGTCATTCGTTTCGAGCATCAGAACTGCGAAAATTTTGAGTTTCTAAAGCGTTTCTTACATCCAAACGGCCATATCTCGCGAACGGATCGACCAATCCTCATAATTTCTGTTGCATCTGAAAGTAGAAACTCGCCCGATTACAACGGTATGCGTACTTCTCCCCTAGGCCGTTCTAGTCATTCGTTTGGAGCATCAGAACTGCGAAAATTTTGAGTTTCTCAAGCGTTTCTTATCTCCAAACTGCCATAACTCGCGAACGGATTGATCAATCCGCAAAATTTCGGTTGCATCTGAAAGTAGAAACTCGCCCGATTACAACGGTATGCGTACTTCTCCCCTAGGCCGTTCTAGTCATTCGTTTCGAGCATCAGAACTGAGAAAATTTTGAGTTTCTCAAGCGTTTCATACTTCCAAACTGCCATATCTCGCGAACGGATTGACCAATCCGCAAAATTTCTATTGCATCTGAAAGTAGAAACTCGCCCCAATTACAACGGTATGTGTAGTTTTCCACTAGACCGTTCCAGTTATTCGTTTCGAGAATCAGAACTGCGAAAATTTTGAGTTTCTCAAGCGTTTCTTACCTCCAAACTGCCATATCTCGCGAACGGATTGATCAATCCGCAAAGTTTCTGTTGCATCTGAAAGTAGAAACTCGCCCGATTACAACGGTATGCGTACTTCTCCCCTAGGCCGTTCTAGTCATTCGTTTCGAGCATCAGAACTGCGAAAATTTTGAGTTTCTCAAGCGTTTCTTATCTCCAAACTGCCATAACTCGCGAACGGATTGATCAATCCGCAAAATTTCTGTTGCATCTGAAAGTAGAAACTCGCTCGATTACAACGGTATGCGTACTTTTCCCCTAGGCCGTTCTAGTTACTCGTTTCTAGCATCAGAACTGCGAAAATTTTGAGTTTCTCAAGCGTTTCTTATTTCCAAACTGCCATATCTCGCGAACGGATTGATCAATCCGCAAAATTTCTGTTGCATCTGAAAGTAGAAAGTCGACCAATTACAACGGTATGGGTACTTCTCCCCTGGGCCGTTCTAGTCATTCGTTTCGAGCATCAGAACTGCGAAAATTTTGAGTTTCTCAAGCGTTTCTTATCTCCAAACAGCCATATCTCGCGAACGGATTGATCAATCCGCAAAATTTCTGTTGCATCTGAAAGTAGAAACTCGCCCGATTACAACGGTATGCGTACTTTTCCCCTAGGCCGTTCTAGTTATTCGTTTCGAGCATCAGAACTGCGAAAATTTTGAGTTTCTCAAGCGTTTCTTACTTCCAAACTGCCATATCTCGCGAACGGATAGACCAATCCGCAAAATTTCTGTTGCATCTGAAAGTAGAAACTCGCCCGATTACATCGGTATGCGTACTTTTCCCCTAGGCCGTTCTAGTTATTCGTTTCGAGCATCAGAACTGCGAAAATTTTGAGTTTCTCAAGCGTTTCTTACCTCCAAACTGCCATATCTCGCGAATGGATTGAACAATCCGCAAAATTTCTGTTGCATTTGAATGTAGAAGCTCGCCCGATTACAACGATATGCGCACTTTTCCCCTGGGCCGTTCTAGTTATTCGTTTCGAACATCAGAACTGCGAAAATTTTGAGTTTCTCAAGCGCTTCTTACCTCCAAACTACCATATCTCGCGAACGTATTGACCAATCCGCAAAATTTCTGTTGCATCTGAAAGTAGAGACTCGCCCGATTACAACGGTATGTGTAGTTTTCCCCTAGGACGTTCCAGTTATTCGTTTCGAGCATCAGAACTGCGAAAATTTCGAGTTTCTCAAGCGTTTCTTACATCCAAACTGCCATATCTCGCGAACGGATTGATGAATCCGCAAAATTTCTGTTGCATCTGAAAGTAGAAACTCGCTCGATTACAACGGTATGCGTACTTTTCCCCTAGGCCGTTCTAGTTACTCGTTTCTAGCATCAGAACCGCGAAAATTTTGAGTTTCTCAAGCGTTTCTTATTTCCAAACTGCCATATCTCGCGAACGGATTGATCAATCCGCAAAATTTCTGTTGCATCTGAAAGTAGAAAGTCGACCAATTACAACGGTATGGGTACTTCTCCCCTGGGCCGTTCTAGTTATTCATTTCGAGCATCAGAACTGCGAAAATTTTGAGTTTCTCAAGCGTTTCTTACCTCCAAACTGCCATATCTCGCGAACGGATTGACCAATCCGCAAAATTTCTGTTGCTTCTGAAAGTAGAAACTCGCCCGATTACAACGGTATGCGCACTTTTCCCCTAGGCCGTCTAGTTATTCGTTTCGAGCATCAGAACTGCGAAAATTTTGAGTTTCTCAAGCGTTTCTTACATCCAGACGGCCATATCTCGCGAACTGATTGACCAATCCTCATAATTTCTGTTGCATCTGAAAGTATAAACTCGCCCGATTACAACGGTATGCGTACTTCTCCCCTAGGCCGTTCTAGTCATTCGTTTCGAGCATCAGAACTGCGAAAATTTTGAGTTTCTCAAGCGTTTCTTATCTCCAAACTGCCATATCTCGCGAACGGATTGATCAATCCGCAAAATTTCTGTTGCATCTGAAAGTAGAAACTCGCCCGATTACAACGGTATGCGTACTTTTCCCCTAGGCCGTTCTAGTTATTCGTTTCGAGCATCAGAACTGCGAAAATTTTGAGTTTCTCAAGCGTTTCTTACTTCCAAACTGCCATATCTCGCGAACGGATAGACCAATCCGCAAAACTTCTGTTGCATCTGAAAGTAGAAACTCGCCCGATTACATCGGTATGCGTACTTTTCCCCTAGGCCGTTCTAGTTATTCGTTTCGAGCATCAGAACTGCGAAAATTTTGAGCTTCTCAAGCGTTTCTTACCTCCACACTGCCACATCTCGCGAACGGATTGACCAATCCGCAAAATTTCTGTTGCATCTGGAAGTAGAAACCCGCCCGATTACAACGGTATGTGTAGTTTTCCCCTAGACCGTTCCAGTTATTCGTTTCGAGCATCAGAACTGCGAAAATTTTGAGTTTCTAAAGCGTTTCTTATCTCCAAACTGCCATATCTCGCGAACGGATTGATCAATCCGCAACATTTCTGTTGCATCTGAAAGTAGAATCTCGCCCGATTACAACGGTATCCGTACTTCTCCCCTAGGCCGTTCTAGTCATTCGGTTCGAGCATCAGAACTGCGAAAATTTTGAGTTTCTCAAGCGTTTCTTATCTCCAAACTGCCATATCTCGCGAACGGATTGATCATTCCGCAAAATTTCTGTTGCATCTGAAAGTAGAAACTCGCCCGATTACAACGGTATGCGCACTTTTCCCCTAGGCGGTTCTAGTTATTCGTTTCGAGCATCAGAACTGCGAAAATTTTGAGTTTCTCAAGCGTTTCTTACCTCCAAACTGCCATATCTCGCGAACGGATTGACCGATCCGCAAAATTTCTGTTGCATCTGAAAGTAGAAACTCGCCCGATTACAACGGTATGTGTAGTTTTCCCCTAGGCCGTTCTAGTTATTCGTTTCAAGCATCAGAACTGCGCAAATTTTGAGTTTCTCAAGCGTTTCTTACCTCCAAACTGCCATATCTCGCGAACGTATTGACCAATCCGCAAAATTTCTGTTGCATCTGAAAGTAGAGACTCGCCCGATTACAACGGTATGTGTAGTTTTCCCCTAGGACGTTCCAGTTATTCGTTTCGAGCATCAGAACTGCGAAAATTTCGAGTTTCTCAAGCGTTTCTTACATCCAAACTGCCATATCTCGCGAACGGATTGATGAATCCGCAAAATTTCTGTTGCATCTGAAAGTAGAAACTCGCTCGATTACAACGGTATGCGTACTTTTCCCCTAGGCCGTTCTAGTTACTCGTTTCTAGCATCAGAACTGCGAAAATTTTGAGTTTCTCAAGCGTTTCTTATTTCCAAACTGCCATATCTCGCGAACCGATTGATCAATCCGCAAAATTTCTGTTGCATCTGAAAGTAGAAAGTCGACCAATTACAACGGTATGCGTACTTCTCCCCTAGGCCGTTCTAGTTATTCATTTCGAGCAACAGAACTGCGAAAATTTTGAGTTTCCCAAGCGTTTCTTACCTCCAAACTGCTATATCTCGCGAACGGATTGACCAATCCGCAAAATTTCTGTTGCTTCTGAAAGTAGAAACTCGCCCGATTACAACGGTATGCGCACTTTTCCCCTAGGCCGTCTAGTTATTCGTTTCGAGCATCAGAACTGCGAAAATTTTGAGTTTCTCAAGCGTTTCTTACATCCAAACGGCCATATCTCGCGAACGGATTGACCAATCCTCATAATTTCTGTTGCATCTGAAAGTAGAAACTCGCCCGATTACAACGGTATGCGTACTTCTCCTCTAGGCCGTTCTAGTCATTCGTTTCGAGCATCAGAACTGCGAAAATTTTGAGTTTCTCAAGCGTTTCTTATCTCCAAACTGCCATATCTCGCGAACGGATTGATCAATCCGCAAAATTTCTGTTGCATCTGAAAGTAGAAACTCGCCCGATTACAACGGTATGCGTACTTCTCCCCTAGGCCGTTCTAGTCATTCGTTTCGAACATCAGAACAGCGAAAATTTTGAGTTTCTCTAGCGTTTCTTACTTCCAAACTGCCATATCTCGCGAACGGATTGACCAATCCGCAAAATTTCTGTTGCATCTGAAAGTAGAAACTCGCCCAATTACAACGGTATGTGTAGTTTCCCACTAGACCGTTCCAGTTATTCGTTTCGAGCATCAGAACTGCGAAAATGTTGAGTTTCTCAAGCGTTTCTTATTTCCAAACTGCCATATCTCGCGAACGGATAGACCAATCGGCAAAATTTCTGTTGCACCTGAAAGTAGAAACTCGCCCGATTACATCGGTATGCGTACTTTTTCCCTAGGCCGTTCTAGTTATTCGTTTCGAGCATCAGAACTGCGAAAATTTTGAGTTTCTCAAGCGTTTCTTACCTCCAAACTGCCACATCTCGCGAACGGATTGACCAATCCGCAAAATTTCTGTTGCATCTGAAAGTGGAAACTCGCCCGATTACAACGGTATGTGTAGTTTTCCCCTAGACCGTTCCAGTTATTCGTTTCGAGCATCAGAACTGCGAAAATTTTGTGTTTCTCAAGCGTTTCTTATCTCCAAACTGCCATATCTCGCGAACGGATTGATCATTCCGCAAAATTTCTGTTGCATCTGAAAGTAGAAACTCGCCCGATTACAACGGTATGCGCACCTTTCCCCTAGGCGGTTCTAGTTATTCGTTTCGAGCATCAGAACTGCGAAAATTTTGAGTTTCTCAAGCGTTTCTTACCTCCAAACTGCCATATCTCGCGAACGGATTGACCGATCCGCAAAGTTTCTGTTGCATCTGAAAGTAGAAACTCGCCCGATTACAACGTTATGTGTAGTTTTCGCCTAGACCGTTCCAGTTATTCGTTTCGAGCATCAGAACTGCGAAAATTTTGAGTTTCTGAAGCGTTTCTTACCTCCAAACTGCCATATCTCGCGAACGGATTGAACAATCCGCAAAATTTCTGTTGCATCTGAAAGTAGAAACTCGCCCGATTACAACAGTATGTGTAGTTTTCCCCTAGACCGTTCCAGTTATTCGTTTCGAGCATCAGAACTGCGAAAATTTTGAGTTTCTGAAGCGTTTCTTACCTCCAAACTGCCATATCTCGCGAACGGATTGAACAATCCGCAAAATTTCTGTTGCATTTGAATGTAGAAACTCGCCCGATTACAACGATATACGCACTTTTCCCCTGGGCCGTTCTAGTTATTCGTTTCGAGCATCAGAACTGCGAAAATTTTGAGTTTCTCAATCGTTTCTTACATCCAAACGGCCATATCTCGCGAACGGATTGACCAATCCGCATGATTTCTGTTGCATCTGAAAGTAGAAACTCGCCCGATTACAACGGTATGCGTACTTATCCCCTGGGCCGTTCTAGTTATTCATTTCGAGCATCAGAACTGCGAAAATTTTGAGTTTCTCAAGCGTTTCTTACCTCCAAACTGCCATATCTCGCGAACGGATTGACCAATCCGCAAAATTTCTGTTGCTTCTGAAAGTAGAAACTCGCCCGATTACAACGGTATGCGCACTTCTCCCCTAGGCCGTTCTAGTTATTCATTTCGAGCATCAGAACTGCGAAAATTTTGAGTTTCTCAAGCGTTTCTTACCTCCAAACTGCCATATCTCGCGAACGGATTGACCAATCCGCAAAATTTCTGTTGCTTCTGAAAGTAGAAACTCGCCGATTACAACGGTATGTGTAGTTTTCCCCTAGACCGTTCCAGTTATTCGTTTCGAGCATCAGAACTGCGAAAATTTTGAGTTTCTGAAGCGTTTCTTAACTCCAAACTGCCATATCTCGCGAACGGATTGAACAATCCGCAAAATTTCTGTTGCATTTGAATGTAGAAACTCGCCCGATTACAACGATATGCGCACTTTTCCCCTGGGCCGTTCTAGTTATTCGTTTCGAGCATCAGAACTGCGAAAATTTTGAGTTTCTCAAGCGTTTCTTACCTCCAAACTGCCACATCTCGCGAACGGATTGACCAATCCGCAAAATTTCTGTTGCATCTGAAAGTAGAAACTCGCCCGATTACAACGGTATGTGTAGTTTTCACCTAGACCGTTGCAGTTATTCGTTTCGAGCATCAGAACTGCGAAAATTTTGAGTTTCTCAAGCGTTTCTTACTTCCAAACTGCCATATCTCGCGAACGGACCGACCAATCCGCAAAATTTCTGTTGCATCTGAAAGTAGAAACTCGCCCGATTACAACGGTATGTGTAGTTTTCCCCTAGGCCGTTCTAGTTATTCGTTTCAAGCATCAGAACTGCGCAAATTTTGAGTTTCTCAAGCGTTTCTTACCTCCAAACTGCCATATCTCGCGAACGTATTGACCAATCCGCAAAATTTCTGTTGCATCTGAAAGTAGAGACTCGCCCGATTACAACGGTATGTGTAGTTTTCCCCTAGGACGTTCCAGTTATTCGTTTCGAGCATCAGAACTGCGAAAATTTCGAGTTTCTCAAGCGTTTCTTACATCCAAACTGCCATATCTCGCGAACGGATTGATGAATCCGCAAAATTTCTGTTGCATCTGAAAGTAGAAACTCGCTCGATTACAACGGTATGCGTACTTTTCCCCTAGGCCGTTCTAGTTACTCGTTTCTAGCATCAGAACTGCGAAAATTTTGAGTTTCTCAAGCGTTTCTTATTTCCAAACTGCCATATCTCGCGAACCGATTGATCAATCCGCAAAATTTCTGTTGCATCTGAAAGTAGAAAGTCGACCAATTACAACGGTATGCGTACTTCTCCCCTAGGCCGTTCTAGTTATTCATTTCGAGCAACAGAACTGCGAAAATTTTGAGTTTCTCAAGCGTTTCTTACCTCCAAACTGCTATATCTCGCGAACGGATTGACCAATCCGCAAAATTTCTGTTGCTTCTGAAAGTAGAAACTCGCCCGATTACAACGGTATGCGCACTTTTCCCCTAGGCCGTCTAGTTATTCGTTTCGAGCATCAGAACTGCGAAAATTTTGAGTTTCTCAAGCGTTTCTTACATCCAAACGGCCATATCTCGCGAACGGATTGACCAATCCTCATAATTTCTGTTGCATCTGAAAGTAGAAACTCGCCCGATTACAACGGTATGCGTACTTCTCCTCTAGGCCGTTCTAGTCATTCGTTTCGAGCATCAGAACTGCGAAAATTTTGAGTTTCTCAAGCGTTTCTTATCTCCAAACTGCCATATCTCGCGAACGGATTGATCAATCCGCAAAATTTCTGTTGCATCTGAAAGTAGAAACTCGCCCGATTACAACGGTATGCGTACTTCTCCCCTAGGCCGTTCTAGTCATTCGTTTCGAACATCAGAACAGCGAAAATTTTGAGTTTCTCTAGCGTTTCTTACTTCCAAACTGCCATATCTCGCGAACGGATTGACCAATCCGCAAAATTTCTGTTGCATCTGAAAGTAGAAACTCGCCCAATTACAACGGTATGTGTAGTTTCCCACTAGACCGTTCCAGTTATTCGTTTCGAGCATCAGAACTGCGAAAATGTTGAGTTTCTCAAGCGTTTCTTATTTCCAAACTGCCATATCTCGCGAACGGATAGACCAATCGGCAAAATTTCTGTTGCACCTGAAAGTAGAAACCCGCCCGATTACATCGGTATGCGTACTTTTTCCCTAGGCCGTTCTAGTTATTCGTTTCGAGCATCAGAACTGCGAAAATTTTGAGTTTCTCAAGCGTTTCTTACCTCCAAACTGCCACATCTCGCGAACGGATTGACCAATCCGCAAAATTTCTGTTGCATCTGAAAGTGGAAACTCGCCCGATTACAACGGTATGTGTAGTTTTCCCCTAGACCGTTCCAGTTATTCGTTTCGAGCATCAGAACTGCGAAAATTTTGTGTTTCTCAAGCGTTTCTTATCTCCAAACTGCCATATCTCGCGAACGGATTGATCATTCCGCAAAATTTCTGTTGCATCTGAAAGTAGAAACTCGCCCGATTACAACGGTATGCGCACCTTTCCCCTAGGCGGTTCTAGTTATTCGTTTCGAGCATCAGAACTGCGAAAATTTTGAGTTTCTCAAGCGTTTCTTACCTCCAAACTGCCATATCTCGCGAACGGATTGACCGATCCGCAAAGTTTCTGTTGCATCTGAAAGTAGAAACTCGCCCGATTAGAACGTTATGTGTAGTTTTCGCCTAGACCGTTCCAGTTATTCGTTTCGAGCATCAGAACTGCGAAAATTTTGAGTTTCTGAAGCGTTTCTTACCTCCAAACTGCCATATCTCGCGAACGGATTGAACAATCCGCAAAATTTCTGTTGCATCTGAAAGTAGAAACTCGCCCGATTACAACAGTATGTGTAGTTTTCCCCTAGACCGTTCCAGTTATTCGTTTCGAGCATCAGAACTGCGAAAATTTTGAGTTTCTCAAGCGTTTCTTACTTCCAAACTGCCATATCTCGCGAACGGATAGACCAATCCGCAAAACTTCTGTTGCATCTGAAAGTAGAAACTCGCCCGATTACATCGGTATGCGTACTTTTCCCCTAGGCCGTTCTAGTTATTCGTTTCGAGCATCAGAACTGCGAAAATTTTGAGCTTCTCAAGCGTTTCTTACCTCCACACTGCCACATCTCGCGAACGGATTGACCAATCCGCAAAATTTCTGTTGCATCTGGAAGTAGAAACCCGCCCGATTACAACGGTATGTGTAGTTTTCCCCTAGACCGTTCCAGTTATTCGTTTCGAGCATCAGAACTGCGAAAATTTTGAGTTTCTAAAGCGTTTCTTATCTCCAAACTGCCATATCTCGCGAACGGATTGATCAATCCGCAACATTTCTGTTGCATCTGAAAGTAGAATCTCGCCCGATTACAACGGTATCCGTACTTCTCCCCTAGGCCGTTCTAGTCATTCGGTTCGAGCATCAGAACTGCGAAAATTTTGAGTTTCTCAAGCGTTTCTTATCTCCAAACTGCCGTATCTCGCGAACGGATTGATCATTCCGCAAAATTTCTGTTGCATCTGAAAGTAGAAACTCGCCCGATTACAACGGTATGCGCACTTTTCCCCTAGGCGGTTCTAGTTATTCGTTTCGAGCATCAGAACTGCGAAAATTTTGAGTTTCTCAAGCGTTTCTTACCTCCAAACTGCCATATCTCGCGAACGGATTGACCGATCCGCAAAATTTCTGTTGCATCTGAAAGTAGAAACTCGCCCGATTACAACGGTATGTGTAGTTTTCCCCTAGGCCGTTCTAGTTATTCGTTTCAAGCATCAGAACTGCGCAAATTTTGAGTTTGTCAAGCGTTTCTTACCTCCAAACTGCCATATCTCGCGAACGTATTGACCAATCCGCAAAATTTCTGTTGCATCTGAAAGTAGAGACTCGCCCGATTACAACGGTATGTGTAGTTTTCCCCTAGGACGTTCCAGTTATTCGTTTCGAGCATCAGAACTGCGAAAATTTCGAGTTTCTCAAGCGTTTCTTACATCCAAACTGCCATATCTCGCGAACGGATTGATGAATCCGCAAAATTTCTGTTGCATCTGAAAGTAGAAACTCGCTCGATTACAACGGTATGCGTACTTTTCCCCTAGGCCGTTCTAGTTACTCGTTTCTAGCATCAGAACTGCGAAAATTTTGAGTTTCTCAAGCGTTTCTTATTTCCAAACTGCCATATCTCGCGAACCGATTGATCAATCCGCAAAATTTCTGTTGCATCTGAAAGTAGAAAGTCGACCAATTACAACGGTATGCGTACTTCTCCCCTAGGCCGTTCTAGTTATTCATTTCGAGCAACAGAACTGCGAAAATTTTGAGTTTCTCAAGCGTTTCTTACCTCCAAACTGCTATATCTCGCGAACGGATTGACCAATCCGCAAAATTTCTGTTGCTTCTGAAAGTAGAAACTCGCCCGATTACAACGGTATGCGCACTTTTCCCCTAGGCCGTCTAGTTATTCGTTTCGAGCATCAGAACTGCGAAAATTTTGAGTTTCTCAAGCGTTTCTTACATCCAAACGGCCATATCTCGCGAACGGATTGACCAATCCTCATAATTTCTGTTGCATCTGAAAGTAGAAACTCGCCCGATTACAACGGTATGCGTACTTCTCCTCTAGGCCGTTCTAGTCATTCGTTTCGAGCATCAGAACTGCGAAAATTTTGAGTTTCTCAAGCGTTTCTTATCTCCAAACTGCCATATCTCGCGAACGGATTGATCAATCCGCAAAATTTCTGTTGCATCTGAAAGTAGAAACTCGCCCGATTACAACGGTATGCGTACTTCTCCCCTAGGCCGTTCTAGTCATTCGTTTCGAACATCAGAACAGCGAAAATTTTGAGTTTCTCTAGCGTTTCTTACTTCCAAACTGCCATATCTCGCGAACGGATTGACCAATCCGCAAAATTTCTGTTGCATCTGAAAGTAGAAACTCGCCCAATTACAACGGTATGTGTAGTTTCCCACTAGACCGTTCCAGTTATTCGTTTCGAGCATCAGAACTGCGAAAATGTTGAGTTTCTCAAGCGTTTCTTATTTCCAAACTGCCATATCTCGCGAACGGATAGACCAATCGGCAAAATTTCTGTTGCTCCTGAAAGTAGAAACTCGCCCGATTACATCGGTATGCGTACTTTTTCCCTAGGCCGTTCTAGTTATTCGTTTCGAGCATCAGAACTGCGAAAATTTTGAGTTTCTCAAGCGTTTCTTACCTCCAAACTGCCACATCTCGCGAACGGATTGACCAATCCGCAAAATTTCTGTTGCATCTGAAAGTAGAAACTCGCCCGATTACAACAGTATGTGTAGTTTTCCCCTAGACCGTTCCAGTTATTCGTTTCGAGCATCAGAACTGCGAAAATTTTGAGTTTCTGAAGCGTTTCTTACCTCCAAACTGCCATATCTCGCGAACGGATTGAACAATCCGCAAAATTTCTGTTGCATTTGAATGTAGAAACTCGCCCGATTACAACGATATACGCACTTTTCCCCTGGGCCGTTCTAGTTATTCGTTTCGAGCATCAGAACTGCGAAAATTTTGAGTTTCTCAATCGTTTCTTACATCCAAACGGCCATATCTCGCGAACGGATTGACCAATCCGCATGATTTCTGTTGCATCTGAAAGTAGAAACTCGCCCGATTACAACGGTATGCGTACTTATCCCCTGGGCCGTTCTAGTTATTCATTTCGAGCATCAGAACTGCGAAAATTTTGAGTTTCTCAAGCGTTTCTTACCTCCAAACTGCCATATCTCGCGAACGGATTGACCAATCCGCAAAATTTCTGTTGCTTCTGAAAGTAGAAACTCGCCCGATTACAACGGTATGCGCACTTCTCCCCTAGGCCGTTCTAGTTATTCATTTCGAGCATCAGAACTGCGAAAATTTTGAGTTTCTCAAGCGTTTCTTACCTCCAAACTGCCATATCTCGCGAACGGATTGACCAATCCGCAAAATTTCTGTTGCTTCTGAAAGTAGAAACTCGCCGATTACAACGGTATGTGTAGTTTTCCCCTAGACCGTTCCAGTTATTCGTTTCGAGCATCAGAACTGCGAAAATTTTGAGTTTCTGAAGCGTTTCTTAACTCCAAACTGCCATATCTCGCGAACGGATTGAACAATCCGCAAAATTTCTGTTGCATTTGAATGTAGAAACTCGCCCGATTACAACGATATGCGCACTTTTCCCCTGGGCCGTTCTAGTTATTCGTTTCGAGCATCAGAACTGCGAAAATTTTGAGTTTCTCAAGCGTTTCTTACCTCCAAACTGCCACATCTCGCGAACGGATTGACCAATCCGCAAAATTTCTGTTGCATCTGAAAGTAGAAACTCGCCCGATTACAACGGTATGTGTAGTTTTCACCTAGACCGTTGCAGTTATTCGTTTCGAGCATCAGAACTGCGAAAATTTTGAGTTTCTCAAGCGTTTCTTACTTCCAAACTGCCATATCTCGCGAACGGACCGACCAATCCGCAAAATTTCTGTTGCATCTGAAAGTAGAAACTCGCCCGATTACAACGGTATGTGTAGTTTTCCCCTAGGCCGTTCTAGTTATTCGTTTCAAGCATCAGAACTGCGCAAATTTTGAGTTTCTCAAGCGTTTCTTACCTCCAAACTGCCATATCTCGCGAACGTATTGACCAATCCGCAAAATTTCTGTTGCATCTGAAAGTAGAGACTCGCCCGATTACAACGGTATGTGTAGTTTTCCCCTAGGACGTTCCAGTTATTCGTTTCGAGCATCAGAACTGCGAAAATTTCGAGTTTCTCAAGCGTTTCTTACATCCAAACTGCCATATCTCGCGAACGGATTGATGAATCCGCAAAATTTCTGTTGCATCTGAAAGTAGAAACTCGCTCGATTACAACGGTATGCGTACTTTTCCCCTAGGCCGTTCTAGTTACTCGTTTCTAGCATCAGAACTGCGAAAATTTTGAGTTTCTCAAGCGTTTCTTATTTCCAAACTGCCATATCTCGCGAACCGATTGATCAATCCGCAAAATTTCTGTTGCATCTGAAAGTAGAAAGTCGACCAATTACAACGGTATGCGTACTTCTCCCCTAGGCCGTTCTAGTTATTCATTTCGAGCAACAGAACTGCGAAAATTTTGAGTTTCTCAAGCGTTTCTTACCTCCAAACTGCTATATCTCGCGAACGGATTGACCAATCCGCAAAATTTCTGTTGCTTCTGAAAGTAGAAACTCGCCCGATTACAACGGTATGCGCACTTTTCCCCTAGGCCGTCTAGTTATTCGTTTCGAGCATCAGAACTGCGAAAATTTTGAGTTTCTCAAGCGTTTCTTACATCCAAACGGCCATATCTCGCGAACGGATTGACCAATCCTCATAATTTCTGTTGCATCTGAAAGTAGAAACTCGCCCGATTACAACGGTATGCGTACTTCTCCTCTAGGCCGTTCTAGTCATTCGTTTCGAGCATCAGAACTGCGAAAATTTTGAGTTTCTCAAGCGTTTCTTATCTCCAAACTGCCATATCTCGCGAACGGATTGATCAATCCGCAAAATTTCTGTTGCATCTGAAAGTAGAAACTCGCCCGATTACAACGGTATGCGTACTTCTCCCCTAGGCCGTTCTAGTCATTCGTTTCGAACATCAGAACAGCGAAAATTTTGAGTTTCTCTAGCGTTTCTTACTTCCAAACTGCCATATCTCGCGAACGGATTGACCAATCCGCAAAATTTCTGTTGCATCTGAAAGTAGAAACTCGCCCAATTACAACGGTATGTGTAGTTTCCCACTAGACCGTTCCAGTTATTCGTTTCGAGCATCAGAACTGCGAAAATGTTGAGTTTCTCAAGCGTTTCTTATTTCCAAACTGCCATATCTCGCGAACGGATAGACCAATCGGCAAAATTTCTGTTGCACCTGAAAGTAGAAACTCGCCCGATTACATCGGTATGCGTACTTTTTCCCTAGGCCGTTCTAGTTATTCGTTTCGAGCATCAGAACTGCGAAAATTTTGAGTTTCTCAAGCGTTTCTTACCTCCAAACTGCCACATCTCGCGAACGGATTGACCAATCCGCAAAATTTCTGTTGCATCTGAAAGTGGAAACTCGCCCGATTACAACGGTATGTGTAGTTTTCCCCTAGACCGTTCCAGTTATTCGTTTCGAGCATCAGAACTGCGAAAATTTTGTGTTTCTCAAGCGTTTCTTATCTCCAAACTGCCATATCTCGCGAACGGATTGATCATTCCGCAAAATTTCTGTTGCATCTGAAAGTAGAAACTCGCCCGATTACAACGGTATGCGCACCTTTCCCCTAGGCGGTTCTAGTTATTCGTTTCGAGCATCAGAACTGCGAAAATTTTGAGTTTCTCAAGCGTTTCTTACCTCCAAACTGCCATATCTCGCGAACGGATTGACCGATCCGCAAAGTTTCTGTTGCATCTGAAAGTAGAAACTCGCCCGATTAGAACGTTATGTGTAGTTTTCGCCTAGACCGTTCCAGTTATTCGTTTCGAGCATCAGAACTGCGAAAATTTTGAGTTTCTGAAGCGTTTCTTACCTCCAAACTGCCATATCTCGCGAACGGATTGAACAATCCGCAAAATTTCTGTTGCATCTGAAAGTAGAAACTCGCCCGATTACAACAGTATGTGTAGTTTTCCCCTAGACCGTTCCAGTTATTCGTTTCGAGCATCAGAACTGCGAAAATTTTGAGTTTCTCAAGCGTTTCTTACTTCCAAACTGCCATATCTCGCGAACGGATAGACCAATCCGCAAAACTTCTGTTGCATCTGAAAGTAGAAACTCGCCCGATTACATCGGTATGCGTACTTTTCCCCTAGGCCGTTCTAGTTATTCGTTTCGAGCATCAGAACTGCGAAAATTTTGAGCTTCTCAAGCGTTTCTTACCTCCACACTGCCACATCTCGCGAACGGATTGACCAATCCGCAAAATTTCTGTTGCATCTGGAAGTAGAAACCCGCCCGATTACAACGGTATGTGTAGTTTTCCCCTAGACCGTTCCAGTTATTCGTTTCGAGCATCAGAACTGCGAAAATTTTGAGTTTCTAAAGCGTTTCTTATCTCCAAACTGCCATATCTCGCGAACGGATTGATCAATCCGCAACATTTCTGTTGCATCTGAAAGTAGAATCTCGCCCGATTACAACGGTATCCGTACTTCTCCCCTAGGCCGTTCTAGTCATTCGGTTCGAGCATCAGAACTGCGAAAATTTTGAGTTTCTCAAGCGTTTCTTATCTCCAAACTGCCATATCTCGCGAACGGATTGATCATTCCGCAAAATTTCTGTTGCATCTGAAAGTAGAAACTCGCCCGATTACAACGGTATGCGCACTTTTCCCCTAGGCGGTTCTAGTTATTCGTTTCGAGCATCAGAACTGCGAAAATTTTGAGTTTCTCAAGCGTTTCTTATTTCCAAACTGCCATATCTCGCGAACCGATTGATCAATCCGCAAAATTTCTGTTGCATCTGAAAGTAGAAAGTCGACCAATTACAACGGTATGCGTACTTCTCCCCTAGGCCGTTCTAGTTATTCATTTCGAGCAACAGAACTGCGAAAATTTTGAGTTTCTCAAGCGTTTCTTACCTCCAAACTGCTATATCTCGCGAACGGATTGACCAATCCGCAAAATTTCTGTTGCTTCTGAAAGTAGAAACTCGCCCGATTACAACGGTATGCGCACTTTTCCCCTAGGCCGTCTAGTTATTCGTTTCGAGCATCAGAACTGCGAAAATTTTGAGTTTCTCAAGCGTTTCTTACATCCAAACGGCCATATCTCGCGAACGGATTGACCAATCCTCATAATTTCTGTTGCATCTGAAAGTAGAAACTCGCCCGATTACAACGGTATGCGTACTTCTCCTCTAGGCCGTTCTAGTCATTCGTTTCGAGCATCAGAACTGCGAAAATTTTGAGTTTCTCAAGCGTTTCTTATCTCCAAACTGCCATATCTCGCGAACGGATTGATCAATCCGCAAAATTTCTGTTGCATCTGAAAGTAGAAACTCGCCCGATTACAACGGTATGCGTACTTCTCCCCTAGGCCGTTCTAGTCATTCGTTTCGAACATCAGAACAGCGAAAATTTTGAGTTTCTCTAGCGTTTCTTACTTCCAAACTGCCATATCTCGCGAACGGATTGACCAATCCGCAAAATTTCTGTTGCATCTGAAAGTAGAAACTCGCCCAATTACAACGGTATGTGTAGTTTCCCACTAGACCGTTCCAGTTATTCGTTTCGAGCATCAGAACTGCGAAAATGTTGAGTTTCTCAAGCGTTTCTTATTTCCAAACTGCCATATCTCGCGAACGGATAGACCAATCGGCAAAATTTCTGTTGCACCTGAAAGTAGAAACTCGCCCGATTACATCGGTATGCGTACTTTTTCCCTAGGCCGTTCTAGTTATTCGTTTCGAGCATCAGAACTGCGAAAATTTTGAGTTTCTCAAGCGTTTCTTACCTCCAAACTGCCACATCTCGCGAACGGATTGACCAATCCGCAAAATTTCTGTTGCATCTGAAAGTGGAAACTCGCCCGATTACAACGGTATGTGTAGTTTTCCCCTAGACCGTTCCAGTTATTCGTTTCGAGCATCAGAACTGCGAAAATTTTGTGTTTCTCAAGCGTTTCTTATCTCCAAACTGCCATATCTCGCGAACGGATTGATCATTCCGCAAAATTTCTGTTGCATCTGAAAGTAGAAACTCGCCCGATTACAACGGTATGCGCACCTTTCCCCTAGGCGGTTCTAGTTATTCGTTTCGAGCATCAGAACTGCGAAAATTTTGAGTTTCTCAAGCGTTTCTTACCTCCAAACTGCCATATCTCGCGAACGGATTGACCGATCCGCAAAATTTCTGTTGCATCTGAAAGTAGAAACTCGCCCGATTACAACGGTATGTGTAGTTTTCCCCTAGGCCGTTCTAGTTATTCGTTTCAAGCATCAGAACTGCGCAAATTTTGAGTTTGTCAAGCGTTTCTTACCTCCAAACTGCCATATCTCGCGAACGTATTGACCAATCCGCAAAATTTCTGTTGCATCTGTAAGTAGAGACTCGCCCGATTACAACGGTATGTGTAGTTTTCCCCTAGGACGTTCCAGTTATTCGTTTCGAGCATCAGAACTGCGAAAATTTCGAGTTTCTCAAGCGTTTCTTACATCCAAACTGCCATATCTCGCGAACGGATTGATGAATCCGCAAAATTTCTGTTGCATCTGAAAGTAGAAACTCGCTCGATTACAACGGTATGCGTACTTTTCCCCTAGGCCGTTCTAGTTACTCGTTTCTAGCATCAGAACTGCGAAAATTTTGAGTTTCTCAAGCGTTTCTTATTTCCAAACTGCCATATCTCGCGAACCGATTGATCAATCCGCAAAATTTCTGTTGCATCTGAAAGTAGAAAGTCGACCAATTACAACGGTATGCGTACTTCTCCCCTAGGCCGTTCTAGTTATTCATTTCGAGCAACAGAACTGCGAAAATTTTGAGTTTCTCAAGCGTTTCTTACCTCCAAACTGCTATATCTCGCGAACGGATTGACCAATCCGCAAAATTTCTGTTGCTTCTGAAAGTAGAAACTCGCCCGATTACAACGGTATGCGCACTTTTCCCCTAGGCCGTCTAGTTATTCGTTTCGAGCATCAGAACTGCGAAAATTTTGAGTTTCTCAAGCGTTTCTTACATCCAAACGGCCATATCTCGCGAACGGATTGACCAATCCTCATAATTTCTGTTGCATCTGAAAGTAGAAACTCGCCCGATTACAACGGTATGCGTACTTCTCCTCTAGGCCGTTCTAGTCATTCGTTTCGAGCATCAGAACTGCGAAAATTTTGAGTTTCTCAAGCGTTTCTTATCTCCAAACTGCCATATCTCGCGAACGGATTGATCAATCCGCAAAATTTCTGTTGCATCTGAAAGTAGAAACTCGCCCGATTACAACGGTATGCGTACTTCTCCCCTAGGCCGTTCTAGTCATTCGTTTCGAACATCAGAACAGCGAAAATTTTGAGTTTCTCTAGCGTTTCTTACTTCCAAACTGCCATATCTCGCGAACGGATTGACCAATCCGCAAAATTTCTGTTGCATCTGAAAGTAGAAACTCGCCCAATTACAACGGTATGTGTAGTTTCCCACTAGACCGTTCCAGTTATTCGTTTCGAGCATCAGAACTGCGAAAATGTTGAGTTTCTCAAGCGTTTCTTATTTCCAAACTGCCATATCTCGCGAACGGATAGACCAATCGGCAAAATTTCTGTTGCACCTGAAAGTAGAAACTCGCCCGATTACATCGGTATGCGTACTTTTTCCCTAGGCCGTTCTAGTTATTCGTTTCGAGCATCAGAACTGCGAAAATTTTGAGTTTCTCAAGCGTTTCTTACCTCCAAACTGCCACATCTCGCGAACGGATTGACCAATCCGCAAAATTTCTGTTGCATCTGAAAGTGGAAACTCGCCCGATTACAACGGTATGTGTAGTTTTCCCCTAGACCGTTCCAGTTATTCGTTTCGAGCATCAGAACTGCGAAAATTTTGTGTTTCTCAAGCGTTTCTTATCTCCAAACTGCCATATCTCGCGAACGGATTGATCATTCCGCAAAATTTCTGTTGCATCTGAAAGTAGAAACTCGCCCGATTACAACGGTATGCGCACCTTTCCCCTAGGCGGTTCTAGTTATTCGTTTCGAGCATCAGAACTGCGAAAATTTTGAGTTTCTCAAGCGTTTCTTACCTCCAAACTGCCATATCTCGCGAACGGATTGACCGATCCGCAAAGTTTCTGTTGCATCTGAAAGTAGAAACTCGCCCGATTACAACGTTATGTGTAGTTTTCGCCTAGACCGTTCCAGTTATTCGTTTCGAGCATCAGAACTGCGAAAATTTTGAGTTTCTGAAGCGTTTCTTACCTCCAAACTGCCATATCTCGCGAACGGATTGAACAATCCGCAAAATTTCTGTTGCATCTGAAAGTAGAAACTCGCCCGATTACAACAGTATGTGTAGTTTTCCCCTAGACCGTTCCAGTTATTCGTTTCGAGCATCAGAACTGCGAAAATTTTGAGTTTCTGAAGCGTTTCTTACCTCCAAACTGCCATATCTCGCGAACGGATTGAACAATCCGCAAAATTTCTGTTGCATTTGAATGTAGAAACTCGCCCGATTACAACGATATGCGCACTTTTCCCCTGGGCCGTTCTAGTTATTCGTTTCGAGCATCAGAACTGCGAAAATTTTGAGTTTCTCAAGCGTTTCTTACCTCCAAACTGCCACATCTCGCGAACGGATTGACCAATCCGCAAAATTTCTGTTGCATCTGAAAGTAGAAACTCGCCCGATTACAACGGTATGTGTAGTTTTCACCTAGACCGTTGCAGTTATTCGTTTCGAGCATCAGAACTGCGAAAATTTTGAGTTTCTCAAGCGTTTCTTACTTCCAAACTGCCATATCTCGCGAACGGACCGACCAATCCGCAAAATTTCTGTTGCATCTGAAAGTAGAAACTCGCCCGATTACAACGGTATGTGTAGTTTTCCCCTAGGCCGTTCTAGTTATTCGTTTCAAGCATCAGAACTGCGCAAATTTTGAGTTTCTCAAGCGTTTCTTACCTCCAAACTGCCATATCTCGCGAACGTATTGACCAATCCGCAAAATTTCTGTTGCATCTGAAAGTAGAGACTCGCCCGATTACAACGGTATGTGTAGTTTTCCCCTAGGACGTTCCAGTTATTCGTTTCGAGCATCAGAACTGCGAAAATTTCGAGTTTCTCAAGCGTTTCTTACATCCAAACTGCCATATCTCGCGAACGGATTGATGAATCCGCAAAATTTCTGTTGCATCTGAAAGTAGAAACTCGCTCGATTACAACGGTATGCGTACTTTTCCCCTAGGCCGTTCTAGTTACTCGTTTCTAGCATCAGAACTGCGAAAATTTTGAGTTTCTCAAGCGTTTCTTATTTCCAAACTGCCATATCTCGCGAACCGATTGATCAATCCGCAAAATTTCTGTTGCATCTGAAAGTAGAAAGTCGACCAATTACAACGGTATGCGTACTTCTCCCCTAGGCCGTTCTAGTTATTCATTTCGAGCAACAGAACTGCGAAAATTTTGAGTTTCTCAAGCGTTTCTTACCTCCAAACTGCTATATCTCGCGAACGGATTGACCAATCCGCAAAATTTCTGTTGCTTCTGAAAGTAGAAACTCGCCCGATTACAACGGTATGCGCACTTTTCCCCTAGGCCGTCTAGTTATTCGTTTCGAGCATCAGAACTGCGAAAATTTTGAGTTTCTCAAGCGTTTCTTACATCCAAACGGCCATATCTCGCGAACGGATTGACCAATCCTCATAATTTCTGTTGCATCTGAAAGTAGAAACTCGCCCGATTACAACGGTATGCGTACTTCTCCTCTAGGCCGTTCTAGTCATTCGTTTCGAGCATCAGAACTGCGAAAATTTTGAGTTTCTCAAGCGTTTCTTATCTCCAAACTGCCATATCTCGCGAACGGATTGATCAATCCGCAAAATTTCTGTTGCATCTGAAAGTAGAAACTCGCCCGATTACAACGGTATGCGTACTTCTCCCCTAGGCCGTTCTAGTCATTCGTTTCGAACATCAGAACAGCGAAAATTTTGAGTTTCTCTAGCGTTTCTTACTTCCAAACTGCCATATCTCGCGAACGGATTGACCAATCCGCAAAATTTCTGTTGCATCTGAAAGTAGAAACTCGCCCAATAACAACGGTATGTGTAGTTTCCCACTAGACCGTTCCAGTTATTCGTTTCGAGCATCAGAACTGCGAAAATGTTGAGTTTCTCAAGCGTTTCTTATTTCCAAACTGCCATATCTCGCGAACGGATAGACCAATCGGCAAAATTTCTGTTGCACCTGAAAGTAGAAACTCGCCCGATTACATCGGTATGCGTACTTTTTCCCTAGGCCGTTCTAGTTATTCGTTTCGAGCATCAGAACTGCGAAAATTTTGAGTTTCTCAAGCGTTTCTTACCTCCAAACTGCCACATCTCGCGAACGGATTGACCAATCCGCAAAATTTCTGTTGCATCTGAAAGTGGAAACTCGCCCGATTACAACGGTATGTGTAGTTTTCCCCTAGACCGTTCCAGTTATTCGTTTCGAGCATCAGAACTGCGAAAATTTTGTGTTTCTCAAGCGTTTCTTATCTCCAAACTGCCATATCTCGCGAACGGATTGATCATTCCGCAAAATTTCTGTTGCATCTGAAAGTAGAAACTCGCCCGATTACAACGGTATGCGCACCTTTCCCCTAGGCGGTTCTAGTTATTCGTTTCGAGCATCAGAACTGCGAAAATTTTGAGTTTCTCAAGCGTTTCTTACCTCCAAACTGCCATATCTCGCGAACGGATTGACCGATCCGCAAAGTTTCTGTTGCATCTGAAAGTAGAAACTCGCCCGATTAGAACGTTATGTGTAGTTTTCGCCTAGACCGTTCCAGTTATTCGTTTCGAGCATCAGAACTGCGAAAATTTTGAGTTTCTGAAGCGTTTCTTACCTCCAAACTGCCATATCTCGCGAACGGATTGAACAATCCGCAAAATTTCTGTTGCATCTGAAAGTAGAAACTCGCCCGATTACAACAGTATGTGTAGTTTTCCCCTAGACCGTTCCAGTTATTCGTTTCGAGCATCAGAACTGCGAAAATTTTGAGTTTCTGAAGCGTTTCTTACCTCCAAACTGCCATATCTCGCGAACGGATTGAACAATCCGCAAAATTTCTGTTGCATTTGAATGTAGAAACTCGCCCGATTACAACGATATACGCACTTTTCCCCTGGGCCGTTCTAGTTATTCGTTTCGAGCATCAGAACTGCGAAAATTTTGAGTTTCTCAATCGTTTCTTACATCCAAACGGCCATATCTCGCGAACGGATTGACCAATCCGCATGATTTCTGTTGCATCTGAAAGTAGAAACTCGCCCGATTACAACGGTATGCGTACTTATCCCCTGGGCCGTTCTAGTTATTCATTTCGAGCATCAGAACTGCGAAAATTTTGAGTTTCTCAAGCGTTTCTTACCTCCAAACTGCCATATCTCGCGAACGGATTGACCAATCCGCAAAATTTCTGTTGCTTCTGAAAGTAGAAACTCGCCCGATTACAACGGTATGCGCACTTCTCCCCTAGGCCGTTCTAGTTATTCATTTCGAGCATCAGAACTGCGAAAATTTTGAGTTTCTCAAGCGTTTCTTACCTCCAAACTGCCATATCTCGCGAACGGATTGACCAATCCGCAAAATTTCTGTTGCTTCTGAAAGTAGAAACTCGCCGATTACAACGGTATGTGTAGTTTTCCCCTAGACCGTTCCAGTTATTCGTTTCGAGCATCAGAACTGCGAAAATTTTGAGTTTCTGAAGCGTTTCTTAACTCCAAACTGCCATATCTCGCGAACGGATTGAACAATCCGCAAAATTTCTGTTGCATTTGAATGTAGAAACTCGCCCGATTACAACGATATGCGCACTTTTCCCCTGGGCCGTTCTAGTTATTCGTTTCGAGCATCAGAACTGCGAAAATTTTGAGTTTCTCAAGCGTTTCTTACCTCCAAACTGCCACATCTCGCGAACGGATTGACCAATCCGCAAAATTTCTGTTGCATCTGAAAGTAGAAACTCGCCCGATTACAACGGTATGTGTAGTTTTCACCTAGACCGTTGCAGTTATTCGTTTCGAGCATCAGAACTGCGAAAATTTTGAGTTTCTCAAGCGTTTCTTACTTCCAAACTGCCATATCTCGCGAACGGACCGACCAATCCGCAAAATTTCTGTTGCATCTGAAAGTAGAAACTCGCCCGATTACATCGGTATGCGTACTTTTCCCCTAGGTCGTTCTAGTTATTCGTTTCGAGCATCAGAACTGCGAAAATTTTGAGTTTCTCAAGCGTTTCTTTCCTCCAAACTGCCACATCTCGCGAACGGATTGACCAATCCGCAATATTTCTGTTGCATCTGAAAGTAGAAACTCGCCCGATTACAACGGTATGCGCACTTTTCCACTGGGCCGTTCTAGTTATTCGTTTCGAGCATCAGAACTGCGAAAATTTTGAGTTTCTCAAGCGTTTCTTACTTCCAAACTGCCATATCTCGCGAACGGATTGATCAATCCGCAAAGTTTCTGTTGCATCTGAAAGTAGAAACTCGCCCGATTTCAACGGTATGCGCATTTTTCCCCTAGGCTGTTCTAGTTAATCGTTTCGAGCATCAGAACTGCGAAAATTTTGAGTTTCACAAGCGTTTCTTACCTCCAAACTGCCATATCTCGCGAACGGATTGAACAATCCGCATAATTTCTGTTGCATCTGAAAGTAGAAACTCGCCCGATTACAACGGTATGCGTACTACTCCCCTAGGCCGTTCTAGTCATTCGTTTCGAGCATCAGAACTGCGAAAATTTTGAGTTTCTCAAGCGTTTCTTAGCTCCAAACTGCCATATCTCGCGAACGGATTGATCATTCCGCAAAATTTCTGTTGCATCTGAAAGTAGAAACTCGCCCGATTACAACGGTATGTGTAGTTTTCCCCTAGGCCGTTCTAGTTATTCGTTTCAAGCATCAGAACTGCGCAAATTTTGAGTTTCTCAAGCGTTTCTTACCTCCAAACTGCCATATCTCGCGAACGTATTGACCAATCCGCAAAATTTCTGTTGCATCTGAAAGTAGAGACTCGCCCGATTACAACGGTATGTGTAGTTTTCCCCTAGGACGTTCCAGTTATTCGTTTCGAGCATCAGAACTGCGAAAATTTCAAGTTTCTCAAGCGTTTCTTACATCCAAACTGCCATATCTCGCGAAGGGATTGATGAATCCGCAAAATTTCTGTTGCATCTGAAAGTAGAAACTCGCTCGATTACAACGGTATGCGTACTTTTCCCCTAGGCCGTTCTAGTTACTCGTTTCTAGCATCAGAACTGCGAAAATTTTGAGTTTCTCAAGCGTTTCTTATTTCCAAACTGCCATATCTCGCGAACCGATTGATCAATCCGCAAAATTTCTGTTGCATCTGAAAGTAGAAAGTCGACCAATTACAACGGTATGCGTACTTCTCCCCTAGGCCGTTCTAGTTATTCATTTCGAGCAACAGAACTGCGAAAATTTTGAGTTTCTCAAGCGTTTCTTACCTCCAAACTGCTATATCTCGCGAACGGATTGACCAATCCGCAAAATTTCTGTTGCTTCTGAAAGTAGAAACTCGCCCGATTACAACGGTATGCGCACTTTTCCCCTAGGCCGTCTAGTTATTCGTTTCGAGCATCAGAACTGCGAAAATTTTGAGTTTCTCAAGCGTTTCTTACATCCAAACGGCCATATCTCGCGAACGGATTGACCAATCCTCATAATTTCTGTTGCATCTGAAAGTAGAAACTCGCCCGATTACAACGGTATGCGTACTTCTCCTCTAGGCCGTTCTAGTCATTCGTTTCGAGCATCAGAACTGCGAAAATTTTGAGTTTCTCAAGCGTTTCTTATCTCCAAACTGCCATATCTCGCGAACGGATTGATCAATCCGCAAAATTTCTGTTGCATCTGAAAGTAGAAACTCGCCCGATTACAACGGTATGCGTACTTCTCCCCTAGGCCGTTCTAGTCATTCGTTTCGAACATCAGAACAGCGAAAATTTTGAGTTTCTCTAGCGTTTCTTACTTCCAAACTGCCATATCTCGCGAACGGATTGACCAATCCGCAAAATTTCTGTTGCATCTGAAAGTAGAAACTCGCCCAATTACAACGGTATGTGTAGTTTCCCACTAGACCGTTCCAGTTATTCGTTTCGAGCATCAGAACTGCGAAAATGTTGAGTTTCTCAAGCGTTTCTTATTTCCAAACTGCCATATCTCGCGAACGGATAGACCAATCGGCAAAATTTCTGTTGCACCTGAAAGTAGAAACTCGCCCGATTACATCGGTATGCGTACTTTTTCCCTAGGCCGTTCTAGTTATTCGTTTCGAGCATCAGAACTGCGAAAATTTTGAGTTTCTCAAGCGTTTCTTACCTCCAAACTGCCACATCTCGCGAACGGATTGACCAATCCGCAAAATTTCTGTTGCATCTGAAAGTGGAAACTCGCCCGATTACAACGGTATGTGTAGTTTTCCCCTAGACCGTTCCAGTTATTCGTTTCGAGCATCAGAACTGCGAAAATTTTGTGTTTCTCAAGCGTTTCTTATCTCCAAACTGCCATATCTCGCGAACGGATTGATCATTCCGCAAAATTTCTGTTGCATCTGAAAGTAGAAACTCGCCCGATTACAACGGTATGCGCACCTTTCCCCTAGGCGGTTCTAGTTATTCGTTTCGAGCATCAGAACTGCGAAAATTTTGAGTTTCTCAAGCGTTTCTTACCTCCAAACTGCCATATCTCGCGAACGGATTGACCAATCCGCAAAATTTCTGTTGCTTCTGAAAGTAGAAACTCGCCGATTACAACGGTATGTGTAGTTTTCCCCTAGACCGTTCCAGTTATTCGTTTCGAGCATCAGAACTGCGAAAATTTTGAGTTTCTGAAGCGTTTCTTAACTCCAAACTGCCATATCTCGCGAACGGATTGAACAATCCGCAAAATTTCTGTTGCATTTGAATGTAGAAACTCGCCCGATTACAACGATATGCGCACTTTTCCCCTGGGCCGTTCTAGTTATTCGTTTCGAGCATCAGAACTGCGAAAATTTTGAGTTTCTCAAGCGTTTCTTACCTCCAAACTGCCACATCTCGCGAACGGATTGACCAATCCGCAAAATTTCTGTTGCATCTGAAAGTAGAAACTCGCCCGATTACAACGGTATGTGTAGTTTTCACCTAGACCGTTGCAGTTATTCGTTTCGAGCATCAGAACTGCGAAAATTTTGAGTTTCTCAAGCGTTTCTTACTTCCAAACTGCCATATCTCGCGAACGGACCGACCAATCCGCAAAATTTCTGTTGCATCTGAAAGTAGAAACTCGCCCGATTACATCGGTATGCGTACTTTTCCCCTAGGTCGTTCTAGTTATTCGTTTCGAGCATCAGAACTGCGAAAATTTTGAGTTTCTCAAGCGTTTCTTTCCTCCAAACTGCCACATCTCGCGAACGGATTGACCAATCCGCAATATTTCTGTTGCATCTGAAAGTAGAAACTCGCCCGATTACAACGGTATGCGCACTTTTCCACTGGGCCGTTCTAGTTATTCGTTTCGAGCATCAGAACTGCGAAAATTTTGAGTTTCTCAAGCGTTTCTTACTTCCAAACTGCCATATCTCGCGAACGGATTGATCAATCCGCAAAGTTTCTGTTGCATCTGAAAGTAGAAACTCGCCCGATTTCAACGGTATGCGCATTTTTCCCCTAGGCTGTTCTAGTTAATCGTTTCGAGCATCAGAACTGCGAAAATTTTGAGTTTCACAAGCGTTTCTTACCTCCAAACTGCCATATCTCGCGAACGGATTGAACAATCCGCATAATTTCTGTTGCATCTGAAAGTAGAAACTCGCCCGATTACAACGGTATGCGTACTACTCCCCTAGGCCGTTCTAGTCATTCGTTTCGAGCATCAGAACTGCGAAAATTTTGAGTTTCTCAAGCGTTTCTTAGCTCCAAACTGCCATATCTCGCGAACGGATTGATCATTCCGCAAAATTTCTGTTGCATCTGAAAGTAGAAACTCGCCCGATTACAACGGTATGTGTAGTTTTCCCCTAGGCCGTTCTAGTTATTCGTTTCAAGCATCAGAACTGCGCAAATTTTGAGTTTCTCAAGCGTTTCTTACCTCCAAACTGCCATATCTCGCGAACGTATTGACCAATCCGCAAAATTTCTGTTGCATCTGAAAGTAGAGACTCGCCCGATTACAACGGTATGTGTAGTTTTCCCCTAGGACGTTCCAGTTATTCGTTTCGAGCATCAGAACTGCGAAAATTTCGAGTTTCTCAAGCGTTTCTTACATCCAAACTGCCATATCTCGCGAAGGGATTGATGAATCCGCAAAATTTCTGTTGCATCTGAAAGTAGAAACTCGCTCGATTACAACGGTATGCGTACTTTTCCCCTAGGCCGTTCTAGTTACTCGTTTCTAGCATCAGAACTGCGAAAATTTTGAGTTTCTCAAGCGTTTCTTATTTCCAAACTGCCATATCTCGCGAACCGATTGATCAATCCGCAAAATTTCTGTTGCATCTGAAAGTAGAAAGTCGACCAATTACAACGGTATGCGTACTTCTCCCCTAGGCCGTTCTAGTTATTCATTTCGAGCAACAGAACTGCGAAAATTTTGAGTTTCTCAAGCGTTTCTTACCTCCAAACTGCTATATCTCGCGAACGGATTGACCAATCCGCAAAATTTCTGTTGCTTCTGAAAGTAGAAACTCGCCCGATTACAACGGTATGCGCACTTTTCCCCTAGGCCGTCTAGTTATTCGTTTCGAGCATCAGAACTGCGAAAATTTTGAGTTTCTCAAGCGTTTCTTACATCCAAACGGCCATATCTCGCGAACGGATTGACCAATCCTCATAATTTCTGTTGCATCTGAAAGTAGAAACTCGCCCGATTACAACGGTATGCGTACTTCTCCTCTAGGCCGTTCTAGTCATTCGTTTCGAGCATCAGAACTGCGAAAATTTTGAGTTTCTCAAGCGTTTCTTATCTCCAAACTGCCATATCTCGCGAACGGATTGATCAATCCGCAAAATTTCTGTTGCATCTGAAAGTAGAAACTCGCCCGATTACAACGGTATGCGTACTTCTCCCCTAGGCCGTTCTAGTCATTCGTTTCGAACATCAGAACAGCGAAAATTTTGAGTTTCTCTAGCGTTTCTTACTTCCAAACTGCCATATCTCGCGAACGGATTGACCAATCCGCAAAATTTCTGTTGCATCTGAAAGTAGAAACTCGCCCAATTACAACGGTATGTGTAGTTTCCCACTAGACCGTTCCAGTTATTCGTTTCGAGCATCAGAACTGCGAAAATGTTGAGTTTCTCAAGCGTTTCTTATTTCCAAACTGCCATATCTCGCGAACGGATAGACCAATCGGCAAAATTTCTGTTGCACCTGAAAGTAGAAACTCGCCCGATTACATCGGTATGCGTACTTTTTCCCTAGGCCGTTCTAGTTATTCGTTTCGAGCATCAGAACTGCGAAAATTTTGAGTTTCTCAAGCGTTTCTTACCTCCAAACTGCCACATCTCGCGAACGGATTGACCAATCCGCAAAATTTCTGTTGCATCTGAAAGTGGAAACTCGCCCGATTACAACGGTATGTGTAGTTTTCCCCTAGACCGTTCCAGTTATTCGTTTCGAGCATCAGAACTGCGAAAATTTTGTGTTTCTCAAGCGTTTCTTATCTCCAAACTGCCATATCTCGCGAACGGATTGATCATTCCGCAAAATTTCTGTTGCATCTGAAAGTAGAAACTCGCCCGATTACAACGGTATGCGCACCTTTCCCCTAGGCGGTTCTAGTTATTCGTTTCGAGCATCAGAACTGCGAAAATTTTGAGTTTCTCAAGCGTTTCTTACCTCCAAACTGCCATATCTCGCGAACGGATTGACCGATCCGCAAAGTTTCTGTTGCATCTGAAAGTAGAAACTCGCCCGATTACAACGTTATGTGTAGTTTTCGCCTAGACCGTTCCAGTTATTCGTTTCGAGCATCAGAACTGCGAAAATTTTGAGTTTCTGAAGCGTTTCTTACCTCCAAACTGCCATATCTCGCGAACGGATTGAACAATCCGCAAAATTTCTGTTGCATCTGAAAGTAGAAACTCGCCCGATTACAACAGTATGTGTAGTTTTCCCCTAGACCGTTCCAGTTATTCGTTTCGAGCATCAGAACTGCGAAAATTTTGAGTTTCTGAAGCGTTTCTTACCTCCAAACTGCCATATCTCGCGAACGGATTGAACAATCCGCAAAATTTCTGTTGCATTTGAATGTAGAAACTCGCCCGATTACAACGATATACGCACTTTTCCCCTGGGCCGTTCTAGTTATTCGTTTCGAGCATCAGAACTGCGAAAATTTTGAGTTTCTCAATCGTTTCTTACATCCAAACGGCCATATCTCGCGAACGGATTGACCAATCCGCATGATTTCTGTTGCATCTGAAAGTAGAAACTCGCCCGATTACAACGGTATGCGTACTTATCCCCTGGGCCGTTCTAGTTATTCATTTCGAGCATCAGAACTGCGAAAATTTTGAGTTTCTCAAGCGTTTCTTACCTCCAAACTGCCATATCTCGCGAACGGATTGACCAATCCGCAAAATTTCTGTTGCTTCTGAAAGTAGAAACTCGCCCGATTACAACGGTATGCGCACTTCTCCCCTAGGCCGTTCTAGTTATTCATTTCGAGCATCAGAACTGCGAAAATTTTGAGTTTCTCAAGCGTTTCTTACCTCCAAACTGCCATATCTCGCGAACGGATTGACCAATCCGCAAAATTTCTGTTGCTTCTGAAAGTAGAAACTCGCCGATTACAACGGTATGTGTAGTTTTCCCCTAGACCGTTCCAGTTATTCGTTTCGAGCATCAGAACTGCGAAAATTTTGAGTTTCTGAAGCGTTTCTTAACTCCAAACTGCCATATCTCGCGAACGGATTGAACAATCCGCAAAATTTCTGTTGCATTTGAATGTAGAAACTCGCCCGATTACAACGATATGCGCACTTTTCCCCTGGGCCGTTCTAGTTATTCGTTTCGAGCATCAGAACTGCGAAAATTTTGAGTTTCTCAAGCGTTTCTTACCTCCAAACTGCCACATCTCGCGAACGGATTGACCAATCCGCAAAATTTCTGTTGCATCTGAAAGTAGAAACTCGCCCGATTACAACGGTATGTGTAGTTTTCACCTAGACCGTTGCAGTTATTCGTTTCGAGCATCAGAACTGCGAAAATTTTGAGTTTCTCAAGCGTTTCTTACTTCCAAACTGCCATATCTCGCGAACGGACCGACCAATCCGCAAAATTTCTGTTGCATCTGAAAGTAGAAACTCGCCCGATTACATCGGTATGCGTACTTTTCCCCTAGGTCGTTCTAGTTATTCGTTTCGAGCATCAGAACTGCGAAAATTTTGAGTTTCTCAAGCGTTTCTTTCCTCCAAACTGCCACATCTCGCGAACGGATTGACCAATCCGCAATATTTCTGTTGCATCTGAAAGTAGAAACTCGCCCGATTACAACGGTATGCGCACTTTTCCACTGGGCCGTTCTAGTTATTCGTTTCGAGCATCAGAACTGCGAAAATTTTGAGTTTCTCAAGCGTTTCTTACTTCCAAACTGCCATATCTCGCGAACGGATTGATCAATCCGCAAAGTTTCTGTTGCATCTGAAAGTAGAAACTCGCCCGATTTCAACGGTATGCGCATTTTTCCCCTAGGCTGTTCTAGTTAATCGTTTCGAGCATCAGAACTGCGAAAATTTTGAGTTTCACAAGCGTTTCTTACCTCCAAACTGCCATATCTCGCGAACGGATTGAACAATCCGCATAATTTCTGTTGCATCTGAAAGTAGAAACTCGCCCGATTACAACGGTATGCGTACTACTCCCCTAGGCCGTTCTAGTCATTCGTTTCGAGCATCAGAACTGCGAAAATTTTGAGTTTCTCAAGCGTTTCTTACATCCAAACGGCCATATCTCGCGAACGGATTGACCAATCCTCATAATTTCTGTTGCATCTGAAAGTAGAAACTCGCCCGATTACAACGGTATGCGTACTTCTCCTCTAGGCCGTTCTAGTCATTCGTTTCGAGCATCAGAACTGCGAAAATTTTGAGTTTCTCAAGCGTTTCTTATCTCCAAACTGCCATATCTCGCGAACGGATTGATCAATCCGCAAAATTTCTGTTGCATCTGAAAGTAGAAACTCGCCCGATTACAACGGTATGCGTACTTCTCCCCTAGGCCGTTCTAGTCATTCGTTTCGAACATCAGAACAGCGAAAATTTTGAGTTTCTCAAGCGTTTCTTACTTCCAAACTGCCATATCTCGCGAACGGATTGACCAATCCGCAAAATTTCTGTTGCATCTGAAAGTAGAAACTCGCCCAATTACAACGGTATGTGTAGTTTCCCACTAGACCGTTCCAGTTATTCGTTTCGAGCATCAGAACTGCGAAAATTTTGAGTTTCTCAAGCGTTTCTTATTTCCAAACTGCGATATCTCGCGAACGGATAGACCAATCGGCAAAATTTCTGTTGCATCTGAAAGTAGAAACTCGCCCGATTACATCGGTATGCGTACTTTTCCCCTAGGCCGTTCTAGTTATTCGTTTCGAGCATCAGAACTGCGAAAATTTTGAGTTTCTCAAGCGTTTCTTACCTCCAAACTGCCACATCTCGCGAACGGATTGACCAATCCGCAAAATTTCTGTTGCATCTGAAAGTGGAAACTCGCCCGATTACAACGGTATGTGTAGTTTTCCCCTAGACCGTTCCAGTTATTCGTTTCGAGCATCAGAACAGCGAAAATTTTGAGTTTCTCAAGCGTTTCTTATCTCCAAACTGCCATATCTCGCGAACGGATTGATCATTCCGCAAAATTTCTGTTGCATCTGAAAATAGAAACTCGCCCGATTACAACGGTATGCGCACTTTTCCCCTAGGCGGTTCTAGTTATTCGTTTCGAGCATCAGAACTGCGAAAATTTTGAGTTTCTCAAGCGTTTCTTACCTCCAAACTGCCATATCTCGCGAACGGATCGACCAATCCGCAAAATTTCTGTTGCATCTGAAAGTAGAAACTCGCCCGATTACATCGGTATGCGTAGTTTTACCCTAGGCCGTTCTAGTTATTCGTTTCGAGCATCAGAACTGCGAAAATTTTGAGTTTCTAAAGCGTTTCTTATCTCCAAACTGCCATATCTCGCGAACGGATTGATCAATCCGCAAAGTTTCTGTTGCATCTGAAAGTAGAAACTCGCCCGATTTCAACCGTATGCGTACTTTTCCCCTAGGCCGTTCTAGTTATTCGTTTCGAGCATCAGAACTGCGAAAATTTTGAGTTTCTCAAGCGTTTGTTACCTCCAAACTGCCACATCTCGCGAACGGATTGACCAATCCGCAAAATTTCTGTTGCATCTGAAAGTAGAAACTCGCCCGATTACAACGGTATGTGTAGTTTTCCCCTAGACCGTTCCAGTTATTCGTTTCGAGCATCAGAACTGCGAAAATTTTGAGTTTCTCAAGCGTTTCTTACTTCCAAACTGCCATATCTCGCGAACGGACCGACCAATCCGCAAAATTTCTGTTGCATCTGAAAGTACAAACTCGCCCGATTACATCGGTATGCGTACTTTTCCCCTAGGTCGTTCTAGTTATTCGTTTCGAGCATCAGAACTGCGAAAATTTCGAGTTTCTCAAGCGTTTCTTACATCCAAACTGCCATATCTCGCGAACGGATTGATGAATCCGCAAAATTTCTGTTGCATCTGAAAGTAGAAACTCGCCCGATTACAACGGTATGCGCACTTTTCCCCTAGGCCGTTCTAGTTATTCGTTTCGAGCATCAGAACTGCGAAAATTTTGAGTTTCTCAAGCGTTTCTTACATCCAAACGGCCATATCTCGCGAACGGATTGACCAATCCTCATAATTTCTGTTGCATCTGAAAGTAGAAACTCGCCCGATTACAACGGTATGCGTACTTCTCCTCTAGGCCGTTCTAGTCATTCGTTTCGAGCATCAGAACTGCGAAAATTTTGAGTTTCTCAAGCGTTTCTTATCTCCAAACTGCCATATCTCGCGAACGGATTGATCAATCCGCAAAATTTCTGTTGCATCTGAAAGTAGAAACTCGCCCGATTACAACGGTATGCGTACTTCTCCCCTAGGCCGTTCTAGTCATTCGTTTCGAACATCAGAACAGCGAAAATTTTGAGTTTCTCAAGCGTTTCTTACTTCCAAACTGCCATATCTCGCGAACGGATTGACCAATCCGCAAAATTTCTGTTGCATCTGAAAGTAGAAACTCGCCCAATTACAACGGTATGTGTAGTTTCCCACTAGACCGTTCCAGTTATTCGTTTCGAGCATCAGAACTGCGAAAATTTTGAGTTTCTCAAGCGTTTCTTATTTCCAAACTGCCATATCTCGCGAACGGATAGACCAATCGGCAAAATTTCTGTTGCATCTGAAAGTAGAAACTCGCCCGATTACATCGGTATGCGTACTTTTCCCCTAGGCCGTTCTAGTTATTCGTTTCGAGCAGCAGAACTGCGAAAATTTTGAGTTTCTCAAGCGTTTCTTACCTCCAAACTGCCACATCTCGCGAACGGATTGACCAATCCGCAAAATTTCTGTTGCATCTGAAAGTGGAAACTCGCCCGATTACAACGGTATGTGTAGTTTTCCCCTAGACCGTTCCAGTTATTCGTTTCGAGCATCAGAACAGCGAAAATTTTGAGTTTCTCAAGCGTTTCTTATCTCCAAACTGCCATATCTCGCGAACGGATTGATCATTCCGCAAAATTTCTGTTGCATCTGAAAATAGAAACTCGCCCGATTACAACGGTATGCGCACTTTTCCCCTAGGCGGTTCTAGTTATTCGTTTCGAGCATCAGAACTGCGAAAATTTTGAGTTTCTCAAGCGTTTCTTACCTCCAAACTGCCATATCTCGCGAACGGATTGACCGATCCGCAAAATTTCTGTTGCATCTGAAAGTAGAAACTCGCCCGATTACAACGTTATGTGTAGTTTTCCCCTAGACCGTTCCAGTTATTCGTTTCGAGCATCAGAACTGCGAAAATTTTGAGTTTCTGAAGCGTTTCTTACCTCCAAACTGCCATATCTCGCGAACGGATTGAACAATCCGCAAAATTTCTGTTGCATTTGAATGTAGAAACTCGCCCGATTACATCGGTATGCGTACTTTTTCCCTAGGCCGTTCTTGTTATTCGTTTCGAGCATCAGAACTGCGAAAATTTTGAGTTTCTCAAGCGTTTCTTACCTCCAAACTGCAATATCTCGCGAACGGATTGACCAATCCGCAAAATTTCTGTTGCTTCTGAAAGTAGAAACTCGCCCGATTACAACGGTATGCGTACTTCTCCCCTAGGCCGATCTAGTTATTCATTTCGAGCATCAGAACTGCGAAAATTTTGAGTTTCTCAAGCGTTTCTTACCTCCAAACTGCCATATCTCGCGAACGGATTGACCAATCCGCAAAATTTCTGTTGCTTCTGAAAGTAGAAACTCGCCCGATTACAACGGTATGTGTAGTTTTCCCCTAGACCGTTCCAGTTATTCGTTTCGAGCATCAGAACTGCGAAAATTTTGAGTTTCTGAAGCGTTTCTTACCTCCAAACTGCCATATCTCGCGAACGGATTGAACAATCCGCAAAATTTCTGTTGCATTTGAATGTAGAAACTCGCCCGATTACAACGGTATGCGTACTTATCCCCTGGGCCGTTCTAGTTATTCATTTCGAGCATCAGAACTGCGAAAATTTTGAGTTTCTCAAGCGTTTCTTACCTCCAAACTGCCATATCTCGCGAACGGATTGACCAATCCGCAAAATTTCTGTTGCTTCTGAAAGTAGAAACTCGCCCGATTACAACGATATGCGCACTTTTCCCCTGGGCCGTTCTAGTTATTCGTTTCGAGCATCAGAACTGCGAAAATTTTGAGTTTCTCAAGCGTTTCTTACCTCCAAACTGCCACATCTCGCGAACGGATTGACCAATCCGCAAAATTTCTGTTGCATCTGAAAGTAGAAACTCGCCCGATTACAACGGTATGTGTAGTTTTCACCTAGACCGTTGCAGTTATTCGTTTCGAGCATCAGAACTGCGAAAATTTTGAGTTTCTCAAGCGTTTCTTACTTCCAAACTGCCATATCTCGCGAACGGACCGACCAATCCGCATAATTTCTGTTGCATCTGAAAGTAGAAACTCGCCCGATTACAACGGTATGCGTACTACTCCCCTAGGCCGTTCTAGTCATTCGTTTCGAGCATCAGAACTGCGAAAATTTTGAGTTTCTCAAGCGTTTCTTACTTCCAAACTGCCATATCTCGCGAACGGATTGATCAATCCGCAAAGTTTCTGTTGCTTCTGAAAGTAGAAACTCGCCCGATTTCAACGGTATGCGCATTTTTCCCCTAGGCCGTTCTAGTTATTCGTTTCGAGCATCAGAACTGCGAAAATTTTGAGTTTCTCAAGCGTTTCTTACCTCCAAACTGCCACATCTCGCGAACGGATTGACCAATCTGCAATATTTCTGTTGCATCTGAAAGTAGAAACTCGCCCGATTACAACGGTATGCGCACTTTTCCACTGGGCCGTTCTAGTTATTCGTTTCGAGCATCAGAACTGCGAAAATTTTGTGTTTCTCAAGCGTTTCTTACATCCAAACGGCCATATCTCGCGAACGGATTGACCAATCCGCATAATTTCTGTTGCATCTGAAAGTAGAAACTCGCCCGATTACAACGGTATGCGTACTACTCCCCTAGGCCGTTCTAGTCATTCGTTTCGAGCATCAGAACTGCGAAAATTTTGAGTTTCTCAAGCGTTTCTTACTTCCAAACTGCCATATCTCGCGAACGGATTGATCAATCCGCAAAGTTTCTGTTGCTTCTGAAAGTAGAAACTCGCCCGATTTCAACGGTATGCGCATTTTTCCCCTAGGCCGTTCTAGTTATTCGTTTCGAGCATCAGAACTGCGAAAATTTTGAGTTTCTCAATCGTTTCTTACATCCAAACGGCCATATCTCGCGAACGGATTGACCAATCCGCATGATTTCTGTTGCATCTGAAAGTAGAAACTCGCCCGATTACATCGGTATGCGTACTTTTCTCCTAGGCCGTTCTAGTTATTCGTTTCGAGCATCAGAACTGCGAAAATTTTGAGTTTCTCAAGCGTTTCTTACCTCCAAACTGCCATATCTCGCGAACGGATTGACCAATCCGCAAAATTTCTGTTGCTTCTGAAAGTAGAAACTCGCCCGATTACAACGGTATGTGTAGTTTTCCCCTAGACCGTTCCAGTTATTCGTTTCGAGCATCAGAACTGCGAAAATTTTGAGTTTCTGAAGCGTTTCTTACCTCCAAACTGCCATATCTCGCGAACGGATTGAACAATCCGCAAAATTTCTGTTGCATTTGAATGTAGAAACTCGCCCGATTACAACGATATACGCACTTTTCCCCAGGGCCGTTCTAGTTATTCGTTTCGAGCATCAGAACTGCGAAAATTTTGAGTTTCTCAATCGTTTCTTACATCCAAACGGCCATATCTCACGAACGGATTGACCAATCCGCATGATTTCTGTTGCATCTGAAAGTAGAAACTCGCCCGATTACAACGGTATGCGCACTTTTCCACTGGGCCGTTCTAGTTATTCGTTTCGAGCATCAGAACTGCGAAAATTTTGTGTTTCTCAAGCGTTTCTTACATCCAAACGGCCATATCTCGCGAACGGATTGACCAATCCGCATAATTTCTGTTGCATCTGAAAGTAGAAACTCGCCCGATTACAACGGTATGCGTACTACTCCCCTAGGCCGTTCTAGTCATTCGTTTCGAGCATCAGAACTGCGAAAATTTTGAGTTTCTCAAGCGTTTCTTACTTCCAAACTGCCATATCTCGCGAACGGATTGATCAATCCGCAAAGTTTCTGTTGCATCTGAAAGTAGAAACTCGCCCGATTTCAACGGTATGCGCATTTTTCCCCTAGGCCGTTCTAGTTATTCGTTTCGAGCATCAGAACTGCGAAAATTTTGAGTTTCTCAATCGTTTCTTACATCCAAACGGCCATATCTCGCGAACGGATTGACCAATCCGCATGATTTCTGTTGCATCTGAAAGTAGAAACTCGCCCGATTACAACGGTATGCGCACTTTTCCACTGGGCCGTTCTAGTTATTCGTTTCGAGCATCAGAACTGCGAAAATTTTGTGTTTCTCAAGCGTTTCTTACATCCAAACGGCCATATCTCGCGAACGGATTTACCAATCCGCTTAATTTCTGTTGCATCTGAAAGTAGAAACTCGCCCGATTACAACGGTATGCGTACTACTCCCCTAGGCCGTTCTAGTCATTCGTTTCGAGCATCAGAACTGCGAAAATTTTGAGTTTCTCAAGCATTTCTTAGCTCCAAACTGCCATATCTCGCGAACGGATTGATCAATCCGCAAAATTTCTGTTGCATCTGAAAGTAGAAACACGCCCGATTACAACGGTATGCGTACTTCTCCCCTAGGCCGTTCTAGTCATTCGTTTCAAGAATCAGAACTACGAAAATTTTGAGTTTCTCAAGCGTTTCTTACTTCCAAACTGCCATATCTCGCGAACGGATTGATCAATCCGCAAAGTCTCTGTTGCATCTGAAAGTAGAAACTCGCCCGATTTCAACGGTATGCGCATTTTTCCCCTAGGCCGTTCTAGTTATTCGTTTCGAGCATCAGAACTGCGAAAATTTTGAGTTTCTCAAGCGTTTCTTACCTCCAAACTGCCATATCTCGCGAACGGATTGAACAATCCGCATAATTTCTGTTGCATCTGAAAGTAGAAACTCGCCCGATTACAACGGTATGCGTACTACTCCCCTAGGCCGTTCTAGTCATTCGTTTCGAGCATCAGAACTGCGAAAATTTTGAGTTTCTCAAGCGTTTCTTAGCTCCAAACTGCCATATCTCGCGAACGGATTGACCAATCCGCAAAATTTCTGTTGCGTCTGAAAGTAGAAACTCGCCCGATTACAACGGTATGCGCACTTTTCCACTGGGCCGTTCTAGTTATTCGTTTCGAGCATCAGAACTGCGAAAATTTTGAGTTTCTAAAGCGTTTCTTATCTCCAAACTGCCATATCTCACGAACGGATTGATCAATCCGCAAAGTTTCTGTTGCATCTGAAAGTAGAAACTCGCCCGATTTCAACGGTATGCGCATTTCTCCCCTAGGCCGTTCTAGTTATTCGTTTCGAGCATCAGAACTGCGAAAATTTTGAGTTTCTCAATCGTTTCTTACATCCAAACGGCCATATTTCGCGAACGGATTGACCAATCCGCATGATTTCTGTTGCATCTGAAAGTAGAAACTCACCCGATTACATCGGTATGCGTACTTTTCCCCTAGGCCGTTCTAGTTATTCGTTTCGAGCATCAGAACTGCGAAAATTTTGAGTTTCTCAAGCGTTTCTTACCTCCAAACTGCCATATCTCGCGAACGGATTGAACAATCCGCATAATTTCTGTTGCATATGAAAGTAGAAACTCGCCCGATTACAACGGTATGCGTACTACTCCCCTAGGCCGTTCTAGTCATTCGTTTCGAGCATCAGAACTGCGAAAATTTTGAGTTTCTCAAGCGTTTCTTAGCTCCAAACTGCCATATCTCGCGAACGGATTGATCAATCCGCAAAGTTTCTGTTGCATCTGAAAGTAGAAACTCGCCCGATTTCAACGGTATGCGCATTTTTCCCCTAGGCCGTTCTAGTTATTCGTTTCGAGCATCAGAACTGCGAAAATTTTGAGTTTCTCAATCGTTTCTTACATCCAAACGGCCATATCTCGCGAACGGATTGACCAATCCGCATGATTTCTGTTGCATCTGAAAGTAGAAACTCGCCCGATTACATCGGTATGCGTACTTTTCCCCTAGGCCGTTCTAGTTATTCGTTTCGAGCATCAGAACTGCGAAAATTCTGAGTTTCTCAAGCGTTTCTTACCTCCAAACTGCCACATCTCGCGAACGGATTGACCAATCCGCAAAATTTCTGTTGCATCTGAAAGTGGAAACTCGCCCGATTACAACGGTATGTGTAGTTTTCCCCTAGACCGTTCCAGTTATTCGTTTCGAGCATCAGAACTGCGAAAATTTTGAGTTTCTCAAGCGTTTCTTACATCCAAACTGCCATATCTCGCGCACGGATTGAACAATCCGCAAAATTTCTGTTGCATTTGAATGTAGAAACTCGCCCGATTAGAACGATATGCGCACTTTTCCCCTGGGCCGTTCTAGTTATTCGTTTCGAGCATTAGAACTGCGAAAATTTTGAGTTTCTAAAGCGTTTCTTATCTCCAAACTGCCATACTATATCTCCGAACGGATTGATCAATCCGCAACATTTCTGTTGCATCTGAAAGTAGAAACTCGCCCGATTACAACGGTATGCGCACTTTTCCCCTAGGCCGTTCTAGTTATTCGTTTCGAGCATCAGAACTGCGAAAATTTTGAGTTTCTCAAGCGTTTCTTATCTCCAAACTGCCATATCTCGCGAACGGATTTATCAATCCGCAAAATTTCTGTTGCATCTGAAAGTAGAAACACGCCCGATTACAACGGTATGCGTACTTCTCCCCTAGGCCGTTCTAGTCATTCGTTTCGAGCATCAGAACTGCGAAAATTTTGAGTTTCTCAAGCGTTTCTTACTTCCAAACTGCCATATCTCTCGAACGGATTGACCAATCCGCAAAATTTCTGTTGCATCTGAAAGTAGAAACTCGCCCGATTACAACGGTATGCGCACTTTTCCCCTGGGCCGTTCTAGTTATTCGTTTCGAGCATCAGAACTGCGAAAATTTTGAGTTTCTAAAGTGTTTCTTATCTCCAAACTGCCATATCTCGCGAACGGATTGATCAATCCGCAAAGTTTCTGTTGCATCTGAAAGTAGAAACTCGCCCGATTTCAACGGTATGCGCATTTTTCCCCTAGGCCGTTCTAGTTATTCGTTTCGAGCATCAGAACTGCGAAAATTTTGAGTTCCTCAATCGTTTCTTACATCCAAACTGCCATATCTCGCGAACGGATTGAACAATCCGCATAATTTCTGTTGCATCTGAAAGTAGAAACTCGCCCGATTTCAACGGTATGCGCATTTTTCCCCTAGGCCGTTCTAGTTATTCGTTTCGAGCATCAGAACTGCGAAAATTTTGAGTTTCTCAAGCGTTTCTTACCTCCAAACTGCCATATCTCGCGAACGGATTGAACAATCCGCATAATTTCTGTTGCATATGAAAGTAGAAACTCGCCCGATTACAACGGTATGCGTACTACTCCCCTAGGCCGTTCTAGTCATTCGTTTCGAGCATCAGAACTGCGAAAATTTTGAGTTTCTCAAGCGTTTCTTAGCTCCAAACTGCCATATCTCGCGAACGGATTGATCAATCCGCAAAGTTTCTGTTGCATCTGAAAGTAGAAACTCGCCCGATTTCAACGGTATGCGCATTTTTCCCCTAGGCCGTTCTAGTTATTCGTTTCGAGCATCAGAACTGCGAAAATTTTGAGTTTCTCAATCGTTTCTTACATCCAAACGGCCATATCTCGCGAACGGATTGACCAATCCGCATGATTTCTGTTGCATCTGAAAGTAGAAACTCGCCCGATTACATCGGTATGCGTACTTTTCCCCTAGGCCGTTCTAGTTATTCGTTTCGAGCATCAGAACTGCGAAAATTCTGAGTTTCTCAAGCGTTTCTTACCTCCAAACTGCCACATCTCGCGAACGGATTGACCAATCCGCAAAATTTCTGTTGCATCTGAAAGTGGAAACTCGCCCGATTACAACGGTATGTGTAGTTTTCCCCTAGACCGTTCCAGTTATTCGTTTCGAGCATCAGAACTGCGAAAATTTTGAGTTTCTCAAGCGTTTCTTACATCCAAACAGCCATATCTCGCGCACGGATTGAACAATCCGCAAAATTTCTGTTGCATTTGAATGTAGAAACTCGCCCGATTAGAACGATATGCGCACTTTTCCCCTGGGCCGTTCTAGTTATTCGTTTCGAGCATTAGAACTGCGAAAATTTTGAGTTTCTAAAGCGTTTCTTATCTCCAAACTGCCATACTATATCTCCGAACGGATTGATCAATCCGCAACATTTCTGTTGCATCTGAAAGTAGAAACTCGCCCGATTACAACGGTATGCGCACTTTTCCCCTAGGCCGTTCTAGTTATTCGTTTCGAGCATCAGAACTGCGAAAATTTTGAGTTTCTCAAGCGTTTCTTATCTCCAAACTGCCATATCTCGCGAACGGATTTATCAATCCGCAAAATTTCTGTTGCATCTGAAAGTAGAAACACGCCCGATTACAACGGTATGCGTACTTCTCCCCTAGGCCGTTCTAGTCATTCGTTTCGAGCATCAGAACTGCGAAAATTTTGAGTTTCTCAAGCGTTTCTTACTTCCAAACTGCCATATCTCTCGAACGGATTGACCAATCCGCAAAATTTCTGTTGCATCTGAAAGTAGAAACTCGCCCGATTACAACGGTATGCGCACTTTTCCCCTGGGCCGTTCTAGTTATTCGTTTCGAGCATCAGAACTGCGAAAATTTTGAGTTTCTAAAGTGTTTCTTATCTCCAAACTGCCATATCTCGCGAACGGATTGATCAATCCGCAAAGTTTCTGTTGCATCTCAAAGTAGAAACTCGCCCGATTTCAACGGTATGCGCATTTTTCCCCTAGGCCGTTCTAGTTATTCGTTTCGAGCATCAGAACTGCGAAAATTTTGAGTTCCTCAATCGTTTCTTACATCCAAACTGCCATATCTCGCGAACGGATTGAACAATCCGCATAATTTCTGTTGCATCTGAAAGTAGAAACTCGCCCGATTTCAACGGTATGCGCATTTTTCCCCTAGGCCGTTCTAGTTATTCGTTTCGAGCATCAGAACTGCGAAAATTTTGAGTTTCTCAATCGTTTCTTACATCCAAACGGCCATATCTCGCGAACGGATTGACCAATCCGCATGATTTCTGTTGCATCTGAAAGTAGAAACTCGCCCGATTACATCGGTATGCGTACTTTTCCCCTAGGCCGTTCTAGTTATTCGTTTCGAGCATCAGAACTGCGAAAATTTTGTGTTTCTCAAGCGTTTCTTACCTCCAAACTGCCACATCTCGCGAACGGATTGACCAATCCGCAAAATTTCTGTTGCATCTGAAAGTAGAAACTCGCCCGATTACAACGGTATGCGTACTACTCCCCTAGGCCGTTCTAGTTATTCGTTTCGAGCATCAGAACTGCGAAAATTTTGTGTTTCTCAAGCGTTTCTTACCTCCAAACGGCCAC